>NC_050444.1:24826730-25500622 GCF_903995425.1 Onychomys torridus | reverse complement strand
AAGGTCATAGATTTGAAATCTGGATAAGCCTATTGATGATTTTAAATAAAATCCAGGAGCAAAAACCCCCTGAAAATACAAATACTAAAAACTGTCACCTTCCATATCTTTTCTCCTGAGTTTTAGATTTATGGAACCCCTCCATACAGGCATGTTGCAATTAACTGAGCACTGTACTTTGAAATTAGTCTTTCTGGGTTTTGCCAGCACCATGTCATTTTCTTGCTACCTCATGTAATCTTAAGTGTATGTCTCAGAGATTAATATTTAGAGATATTTATATCAATGATAGAAATGAGAAAACCTTAAAGACACTGGTTACCTTTCCCCACTTTTTATTGAAATAAGATTTTTCGCACTTACATATCTTGATTAAAGCCTTCCCTACTTCTGCTCCTCCCAGTTCTTCCACACATCTCCTCCCATCCAGATCCCCTCCCTTTCTGTCCTTCATTAGGAAACAAAACAGGCTTCTAAGGAATAATAATAAAGTATAACAAAAGCAAAATATAATACCAAAAATATTACATTAGAGAGAAAATTGTTATTTTAATGACCATATGACAGCATTTCAGCAATTCCACAAGTAATATAAGTGCAGTTCAACTCAAAACATTCAAGTGAATTCTAAATATGTCATCCTTATGGTTTGTAATTATTAAATATATTCAGAGGTTTATGATGTTAAATGTACCACTAGGTTTAGCATTGGGGGACTACATTAAAATGCTATGACTTTTCTTATATTTGTCATTCGTAGATAGCAATCACAAAATTGGCTGATACCAATTTTATTAGAATCATAACTTATCCCTGACTTTTGAGCTTGTAGCATGTGATACACTCGCTCATGTGTTTGTCCACAGCGTACTATCCTCTGCTTTAATGACCCCTCCTTTTTATTCTGATTCTCCTTTCAATTTACTACCAATGTTTGCCATTATTTAGTCACAATGCGGTCAAGTCTTAATTGTTTTGTTTTATAAAAGCTATTTGTTTGTCTAACAGTTGTAGTCAATGATGCCAATAAAAATCATGGTAACAGTGGAATAACTACTTGACTTGGGATTCAGTTTGGTAAGGTTTGTGCATGAGAAGTCTTAGTCATGCTTCCCTTAGTGTTACTGTAATGATAGTGGCTGTCACTTTTGTAACTGCACATTCCTTTAGTCTCACTAATGTGGCTATTTCTGTGCTACCACTGGCTGGGTTCCTTTTTTTTCTTTTAAAATTTAGCAGCAATTTGTAAACATCTAATAATATTCTAGATGCCATATTTTAATTTTATACATTTATTTTATTTTCATTTATGTTTACATGTATGCGTACATGTAGATGATTACTTCTGGTACATTAAAACTAGAAAACAGTGTTTTATTCCCTGGAAGTAGAGTTACAGAAAGTCATGATCCAACTAATCTGAGTGCTGGAAACTGAATTCTGGTCTTCTGTAAGAGGAAAAAGTGACCTAACCGCTGAGCCATCCATCCAGCTACTACACACACACACACACACACACACACACACACACACACACACACACACACAACACATATGTTATAGATACATATGTAGAACACATGTACACACACAGACACACAGATATAGAACACAAGCACACATGTGTGTCTGTGTGTGTTCTAGCTCTATGTATAACATGTCTGTTACATATACATGTGTTTACATGTATATATTTATGTACACACATATATGTATATATAGGTGTGTTTAGATGTTTACATATACATGTGTTTACATGTATATATAGCACATCTATACAACTTCGGAAAGAAAGAGTTAATTTGGCTTATACTTCCATTTAATTCAGGAAATTCTGGGCAGGAACTCAAGAAAGAATCTGGAGGCAGGAAGTGAAGTATAGGTCATGGAGGAATTCTATTTACTGACTTGCTCCCTATGTCTTATTTATCTTGCTGTCTTAAATAACCCAGAACCACCTGTCCAGGCTTTGTACCTTCCACAGTATGCTGAGACCTCCCATATTAATCATTAATCAAGAAAATGTTCCTTGGACTTGCCTACAGGTTAATCTAATGGAGAGATCTTGTCAATTAAGGTTTATTCTTCCCAAATGACTCTTGTTTGCATCAAATTGGAAACAACTACCCAGCACAATATCAAAATCATCTGATACTGTTCATAAACAATTGAATCTTTCTTGTCAATTATTAACTTAATCAGTACAACCACAATGCAATTGTTTTCCACTAATGTGTGTTTTGTGGTTTCTTAAAGGAAACGATTGAAGTATTTATTTAGTATATATTACTTATGAAACTTCCATATATTTAATTTTTCTTCTCTGTCTTTTATACAATTTTATACTTTTATTTCCTATACACTATACATTTAGGTCTATATTTTCTCATAATTTATGCTTAGTTAACAAAATCTTTTAAATCAGATGTTCTCCTCTTCTTCTCAGTTTATTAAAACAACCCTTGCATTAGCATATTGATCTTGTCACGTAGTAATCTTGTTGGACTCATATGAATTGTGGTAACTGAATTTGTGAGCATATGTGCTTCAAAAAGTTATCATTAGCACATATAGCAAATATTTCACATAAATTTTATGACACACGGAACCTAATAGCACAACTATTCATAGTGTAAATACAGGACAAGCAAATGTTAAATATGATCAACATAACATATTCGTTCTTACATCAGTGATTTATGTCTGCGAATGTTTCAGTAAGTGCCTAGAGTTTAATTTCAAATTTCAGTTTTTAATTATGTCAAAATTCCAGAAGCTGAACAAACACTAGGTTACCCAAATGAGAATGCACCTATATGAATACACATTTTATCTTGCCTCTGTAGCCATGTTTCACTATTTAGGGTAATGGTACTTAGGACTACATGGTCACAAGCAGCCATCCAATGATGAGTGGTTTTCAGGCAACAGTACTGTGTCCAGATGGAAGATGCTATATTTCACTGTGCTCCATCATACAACAGACTCTGTAAGCTTTATTCTGGTTCAGTCAACATAACGGTACTCAGAATTTTTTATTAGTGGTTTTGCAAAAATGACTGCAGGTCATTCCATTAAAAAGGAATAACAGATCCCTTAGGCTTTTTACAAGCTTTGTCTGCCTTGGCTTTCTCGAACATGGTTGTCAAGTTGAAACTAAATAGATAGATAAAATGCTTCAGCTGGACCAATTGTAATGATGGACAATGTACCTTCTCCTGGGAAGTATGGCCACAGGCCTGATGTACTGAGGATGGATTGAGTCTGGGCCTTTATCTCACCTGTAGTGCATGTTACCTGTAGGCATCAGGAGTCGATCATTATTTTTACTGGACCTGTCTGCTGTTTCCCAAAGCTCCTGCACATTTTACCAGCTGACACACACTCAGAAGAGGCGTTCTGCCTGGGGCTGGATTAACCTTCCCTTCTCCTGCATCTTTCCAAAGAGGATGTCAAATTGGTTAAACCATTTTCAGCTGTATTTCTATGCAGTCAATCTTTTGAAATGAAATTGCTTACTGCTTTTTTTTTTCTAGGGAAGGCCCTAAAGGGAGTTTTCACTTCAAATGATTAATGCACATGGTTATCTTCATTACCAATGAAAACTAAAAATACTTTGATGCTGATGCTTCTTCCACTTAAGTTTGTAGCAAGTTTTGGGTCAAACAGCAGTTACTAAATTTGTCTGTGCATCTTTTCATGTTAGTGGGTATGTTTAATGTTCACAGATATATGATGGTAAATGTTTTGAGAAAAGAACAACCGACATTATCTAAAGGTAGTAAGAAAGAAACAGTGCATCTTCCATCTGGCCACAGTACTGTCTGTCCACTCACCATTGGATAGCTGCTTAGTGTACATGTAGTCCTAACTATCATGACCCTAAATATCAATCAGTTTCTTATCCAAAATTGGCAAAAAAAAAAAAAAAGAAAGAAACTACTATCGGTCAATTAAATTCAAGTGGAATCCATTCGAAAAAGGTAGTTTTGAGTTATTCCTTTACTACATGTTTAATATGTGTATAGACTACTGGGTTATTAGTTCATACCCAGGCTTGAACTTGATCTAAGACTTGAAGCCTTGATCTTTTGTTTTATGAAAATTTAATTGGACTGATCTCTTTTCCTTTTATAGTGTGAGTGAGAGTACAACATTCTTTATTGCAAAGTTAGCCGTTGTGCTTGGCATTTTAATTTACTTTCTTAAAAATTTTTAAGCAAGGACCATTTCAATTCCAATGAGCATACTTTATCACACTTTTTCAGATGATTACATTTCCTCTTTGAAGTTTCTTCTTTTTAATTCTTCTGAAGCTGGGGAATATTTCCCCTCTAGTTGTAGCTTACTAAATATGAGACTAAAGTCTGAAATCCATGATAGTGACTTCAGCTGGCAGGTGAGTAACAGTAGCTCAAGTTATCTGAGAGGTCCTGAACACTCTCCCTGCCCTAACTCTGTCTCTAGGAAGTGGAGAAGTGGCAGGAAGGGCATTGTGATAGGGCTATTGGGCCAGATTGAAGCATAGAATAGGATACATCTTTCCTGTATTCTGTGTTGCCCATATATACACAATGCATATATGTACTGGCATGAAATACAAAGTTACATTGAAATGATTGATTTCAAATTAACTATTACTATATTAATATAATATGTGAATAAATTTGGTATCTTATACCATCGAAGCATTTTCTCTTGCTTATTTTACTCTTATTACATAGATGATAAATAACTCATATTAATATATTTATTAACAGGTTTAGTAATAATCAAAGACCAGGTTTGCTGAAGTTTGTTCTGCTTGTTATTCAATCCCATCAACTTTAGAGTTCCATGCATGTTTTCAGAAAACTTTTGCCTACATTTGGAACTTTTATGAAAAATATATGTATTCACAGTACTTTATATGTATGTCACTAAGAAAGTGCTGGTATTCTCAATAAGTGAATTGATTGTTTTTATATTAGTTTCTTGAGAATTTCATACAATGTTCATGATCATATTCGCCCCTTTCCAGAATACACCCAGATCCAAACCCCATTTCTTATTCACCTAATTTTGTGTCCTCATTAACAATTAAGTTCAACTTGTACTGCCTATATATTCCTGGATGGGTGTCCATCCACTGGAGTATTGTTGACTTTCAGGGGTCACTCTCTTACAGAGAACCTGCTTTCGACCTTCTAGCAACTACCAACCATCAATAACTTCCAGCCATCAACAACCATCAGTAAAAGTCAGGTGGGAATTCGTGCCCACTTACCTTCCCCATGTTAGAATTTTTTCTGGCTTGAATTTGTGCAGGTCTTGTGTATTTTGTCACAACCACTGTGAGCTCGTAAGTGTACTTGCATGGGTGTGTCTGCAGAACACTCTTTCCTCATTGTCATCCACTGCCTCTGGACAGTGAATCATACCCCTTGCTTGTGCAATGAACCCTGCTGTTTAGGATTATTACTTGTAATTACATATTCCAATCCAGGATGAGAATTCCTCTGTCCCTCATTCTCTGCATCCTGCAACCAGCTGTTGTTCTCCTCTGTAATCACTATCTGCAGCAAAAGGAAGCTTCCCTGATGACAGCTACATTGTGGGACCCTATGCAGAATACAGGTTATTATATAAATTCCCCTACATCCTCAACTTCTCCTGAAAACTGGAATACCCGAACAAGAAATGGTCCATGTCCCTGTGAAGGAAGTCTTCAAACCGTACTAAAAATTCTTTTCTCCTTCACTGAAGGCACTGTGTACCATTTACTCAAGTCTTTGTGTCTTCCTGATCCTGAGTGGGAACACAAACTGCGGACTTGAGGACTAAGTACAGGGGTGAGAGTTGCTAGAGGTGGAGGCCTTTCATGTGTGTTCTTTTAGGGAATGGATACTTCAAGGAGAGAGGAGATATGACAGAGGATGAGATGGAGCACACATCCTAATTGTTCTTGGTAATAAAGACCCAGAGTCAGATACAAGGGTAAATGCTGAAAGATCAGAGAGACAAAAGCCTACCTCACCAACTCCTCAGCATGAAAGTGAGTGAGCTCCTATCTTCTCCCACCTTATATTCCCCTCTTTGCCCAGCCATATCACTTCCTGTCCCCACCTCCCTAGTGCTGTGATTAAAGGCATGAGATGCCAAGTATTGAGATCAAAGATGTGTCCTACCACTCCCTGGCTTTGCTTCTCTTTTAGAATGGATCAATCTTGTATAGCCCAGGGTGGCCTTGAAATCACAGAGATCCATATGCCTCTGTCTCCCCAGTGCTGGGATTAAAGGTGTGTGATACCAATGCCTGGCCACTATGGTTAACTAGTGGGTTAGCTCTAATCTTCAGGAAAGCTTTATTTGTTAGGTCACAAACAAAATATCACCAGAATGAGGTTAAAGTGGGAAGCTGTTAGTATCGTGTCTGCCTTGAAGTTAAAGCTGATAGGAAATGCAACAGAAGTGTTGGAGAAACAAATAGTTCCATTATGGAAGCTCTTAAATAATAAATGATGACCTTTACCTTTTCAGGTTGGAGATTTAGAAAACTTTAGACAAAAAGTGATGGGTAGGAAAGTGAGGACCTGCTACCTCAACATTTGGAGTTTAACACATGGCTAGTAGTAGTTTCTCCTGTAGGGTCTATGACTTCTCCAGCCAAGGGTAATTGGGTAGCTTTATAGTACCTGACATGAGTTTCCTCATATTGAGTGTAACATAAGTCCTGTTAGACTGCTCTTGGTTATCCCCAAGATATAAGTGTCATAATTGCACCATTGAGGATGTCCTTTTTGGATAGCTATTTTAGTGATTGAAAGGCTTGACACTTGGATAAGTCTTCTGTTTACTTTCTTAACAGCTTGCATAAAATAGGCCTATATTATCAAAGATAGAATCAGGGAGGTAATTTTCATGTCAGTACCAGCTTGACTCCTCCAGATCCTATGTCTCCAGGTGATGTCTTCATCAATAGAATCTTGTCTTCAAATTCTTTGTAGTGACTAAGGGCAATGGTAATAACCTATGCCATTTTTCTACATCGTCTAAGTATATTCTAAATCTGTATACAAATAACCACAAGGAAGTGGAGCTTTCATTTCTCATCCAAAAAGCTTCTTATTGTAGCTGATGAAGGTTAGTACAGATATTTACAATGCTTATAATGCAGGGAATACATGACTGTGATGTGCCTAGTTGCAATTAGTTCATCTACAAAACAACCCTACACCTAAAGCTCAGGGAAATTCACTGAAGAGGGGCTGGAATGAGTGTAGGAGCCAAAGGTTCAAAACACATAATGTGCCATGGTGTCTTCTAGACAAGACAGGAATTGTGTACCCATGATATCTCAACAGTATGGTTGCCTTACTAAGCAAAATGACAACATCTATCAACATACCAATGGAGATAGGATAAAGTCCTCAAAGATAACCTCTAGATGAAGTACTATAAGCAGTCTATAGCTGCTGAAGGAGGAAGAATCAGTTGTCTGCAGGGTTTGGATATGTATACACATAATAATAATCATAGAACAGGAAATCATAAATCTAAAAAGTGGATATGAAGTGGAACTTGTAGGGACTTATAGGAGTGTGGGGGGAGATGAAAATGAAGTAAATATTACAATGTGCTCATGTATGAAACTAATAAACATCATTTAAAATAAATTCAATGCCAGCCTAGGATAGATGGGCTAAAGACCAGTATAAACTAGAGAATGAGACTCTCTCAAAAAAGAAAAAAAAAGTACCTAGGCAAACAGATAATAGAGCAGAGTGAGATTGATAAGGATGTGATTATCAGTTTGTACTTGATATAAATTCCTTAAGGCAGAAGGCAGAGTCTAAATCTTAGAGATATAGTACAATGGTCAAGCACGGTCTTAAGTGAGTGGAAAAGCATGGCTGCAGTAGGGATACAGAGCACTCATAGCAGCTAAGATCAATTGAATGAAATGTAGGAGAAGAAGAAAAAAGAGGCTTTTTTTTTTTTACCTCATTATTTGGTATTTGGTAATTCAGTATTTGGAGTGTGCAGCAACTATAATGAAGGCTTACAGGACTGGAAAGACATTGTAATAACTGAAAACTCCATTTGCTATGCTGTATTTAGAGTATGGTTCTATTTTGCTCTAAGATATCAACAAAAATATAAACTCCCATAATGACATTCTGAATTATTAATATAGACACACATACACACATAACTTTATAAGTGGAGGATTATAAGTAGAGATGCTGGTTGGATATTTTTTTCATATTGGGACTGATGAATTGCCCTGAGTTTGGGGGCTGTGAAAAGGTTTCTATAGCTATATAGTTAAGTACTTCCATTGTTATAAGAACTATTTCCTAGTGAACTATATAAATATTTATGCTTTTATATTAATAAAAGAAGCAATTACAATAATTTTCACAAAGCAGAAGCCAATATGCTGACTACATGCAGGTCCTCCACAAGATTTCCACATTTTCTGCACAAACAAAGGAGACTTTATAGGTAAAAGCACAAAGCCTTGGTGAGGCTAACCATGAAAGGTCAAGTTTACATTCATTTTGAATTAACAAACCATGTACTACACTTAAATACTACCTTATAAATGGCACCCATGTACATTAGAGCGGCTCCAGTTGGGATTGTGTTGTTCTCAAGTCTATGGAATGGTACAGAAATTTTACTCTACTTATTTCTTGTTTGGCTTTGTAGGGGTCCATCAAGAGATGAATAAATGGAGAAACTGTGCTCTATAGATTGAGGTTTCATTCATCCACAAAAAAGAATGGGGTCGTGACATTTGCTGGACAATAGAGGGGGATGGAAGACCATTGCACTAAGTGAAATCAACTCAATTCAGAAAGAAAAATGTTGAACATTCCCCTCATGTATGCAACCTGTATTTAACAGTTAAGAATGGCTAGTTGTGAAGAAGGAAGCTGATGCATAAAGGGGAGGGTAATGGATAAATACGGTCACAGGACATGATATACTTGAGTGCAAGCGTCACTGTGAATCCTGTCTCTTTCTGAATGAATGTATGCAAATACATTTTATAAACACATTGAAGCATGGCTTAATGAAATGGATAAAAATCACAGCAAGTTGCATTTGAAGTAGGTAACCCCTTTAACAAAGTCAGACCGAAGACTGACAGCTTCTTTGTGCTGGAAGTAACCGCCAGCATGGCGTCCTAGTGAACCGTACCGTGCTCTGTAACAGTGAGTGTGAGGGGAAATATTTCAGTAAAACAGTGTTAGTTTTACATTCCCACCAGCAGTGTGTAAATGTCCCTTTTTTCCTGTGCTTGCTAGAGCAATATCATTTATCTTTTTGCTAATAGCCATTCTATGTGACGCAATATCCACTATGGTTTTAATTTTCATTTTCTTGATGATTACTGGTGACAGGCATTTTTCATGTTCCTGCTGGTCATTTCTGGAAATACTTTCGATAGGTATCAATTTAAGTCAATTGTCATATCTTAATTGTGCAATTTATCTTTATGCTGTTGTGGTTTTGGAGGCTGTAGTGCTTTGTGCCTTGTGGATATCAACTACTTGTCAGGTACAGTGGATAAATCATTTCTCCTAATCTCTGGTAGTTTCTTCCTTTTTTATTTGGTTTAGTTATTGAACACATGTTTTATATAATCCAATTTGTCTGAGCTGGCTTTTGTGTTTGGCATTTTGTCCAAAAATAAACTTTGTCATTTCAATGTCAGAAAGTATTTCTCCCGAGCTTTCTTCCAGCAGTTAAAGAGATTCACGTTTCAGATTTCTCCATTATTTATTTTTAGGTGACTTGTGTAATTGGTAGGCAGAAGAACCTACTTTCATGGTTTTGTATGTGACACAGGAATTTCCTAAAGTTCTTTCCTGATGAGACTTCTCTTCCTTCAATGTGTGCCTGTGACACCTTTGTTAAAAATCACTTGACTATGAAAGTGTATGTGAATTTTAGTTTATCTAATAATACCTTTACACGTAAATTCTCTATGGAGGCATTTATCATTTCCATTTTAGACTTATCTGGCACCTTTAATTATAAAGATATTTTCTTTTCATCTATTGTATCTTAGGCACTTGACTCTAGAGATCAAATAATGCAAACTACTTCACAGTTTAGGAAAACACACAATATACACACAAAATCATTTATGTTTTTCACCTTTTTTTCATGCTGGGAGAACTCTCATTAATTATCTTATTTTCTTCTATTCAATATTTTCAAATGATCACCAATATTGTTGGTTAAGTTGTTATCTATTTAGTCATTTGTAATAGAAAATAATGTTTTTATCCAAATATTAAACATTTTCAGCCCGTTTGTTTCAAATTTTATCTTGTTTCTAAGACCCATGGTTATGTATTCCTTGCAATGTCCCTTTTGTTAGCATTTATTTTATATTTAGGCATATAAATATTAATAAGAAGGAACATTTGGCCTTGTTTTATTACTGCCTAAAGGCACAGCTGTGCCTTTTGCTCACAAAGAGGTAAAGACAATTAAATTAGTCATATAATTAAGATTAGTAGAAACTAAGATCAGAAAGTAAAAATAATATGCCCTGTATTTCCACTAGACTGTATCACAGTTACATTGTTTGTGACTCAAAGCATCATTGAAGTCGATGTGTTCAATCATCTTGTCTTTATTCTGTCTTTTACTCTCCTTTTCATGGCTTTCACAAGACTTTTTCATTTGAGGCACCCAAAGATGAGCTCTGATAAGGTATATTGCCTTGGTGTCCTCTCTTGTCACTTCTGACACTGATTGACCCTATCAGTGCAGGGAAGCGGTGATACACTGCTTTAGTCTCGCCTTTTCATGGCTTTCTTGTGACAAAAGGAAAGGTATGACCCTCTTGACAAGGTTCCAACTAGAGCTGTGTGGGCAAAACACAAAACTGGAGAGAAGTATCTCTACATACTGTCATTTTTTAAATTTTTTCTCTTAAAGGTCGATGTGAATAAATGTAGAAATTTTGCTCTGTCTTCATGTGAATAATGGGCACTGTGTCTGCAGAGATGTTTATATGTGACTTCCTAGGAAATTTTACTCGAACGTTCTGAGAAAAATGGATCCTTATAAAAGTAGATAGGATTTTCCTTGTGCTAGCAGATTCATTCAAATCTATTAGTCCATTCTAAATGGCATAGATTTTTAACTCTGTTGTTTGCCTGTGAAATTACTACTTTAGTGATTTAATAGTATTTATCTAGTAACTGCATATTACAAGACATACTGCAGGAATCAAATGTGATTTCAAAGTAATAGATCACTTATTAGATAATTGATTTCGATGTTGATAAAGCCTTTTGGTCAAGCAACTGACAAAATTTCATAAAGAAGTTAAAAAAATAAACTGAGGTAATAATCACAGACCATAGGGAAACACGATATGCCCAGTATCTTGGGATGCTTAGTGACACTTGTTTGCCTAATCTGTTTGGTGACTGTTTCATCCCAGACTGTGGCAGAGGGCAGGTTTAGGATTATTCACTCTGCAATTTGCTGATTCTTATGTTTTATTTATTTTTGTCCTCAGACTTGGCCACCAATTCCTTTGCTGTTTGGGACTTCAGTTATCTGGTAAAGGACACATTCATGATTAAGTTCTTTGTTACTTAGCTTCCTCCTTCCTCTGCAATCATGCTCTCAGCTGTAGTGTCAGAGGTTCTTACATGACTTCCTCCTCCTTGACATAGAATGGCTAAACTTGGTTAACAACCTGACACATATGGGAAGAAGGAACTTCAGTTGAAGAATTGATTAATCAGATTTTCTGCTGGAAATGCCTTTGTGGGACATTTTATTTGTTGTTAATTGAAATAGTTAGGCTCTACCCATACAGGTAGGTCAGTGAATAAGAAAAGTGGCTGAGCCAGGCCAGGGGAGCAGACAGTAAGCATCTGTCTCCCATGGTCTCTGCCTCAGTTCCTATCTTGAGATTCCTGCCTTGAGTTCCTGTCCTAGCTTCTCTCAATGAGGTATCAGTACTTGGAAGTATAGGATAACATAGGAAGCTCTTTCTTCCCTCAAGTTGCTTTTGGTCACATTGTTTAATCACAACAGAACACAGCTTAAGATACTCACTTCATAACTTAATGCTCACAAAGTTTGTGCTTTTAGAATTATTATTTATGTACACACACATTCACCCATGAACACACACAGAGAGAGAGAGAGAGAGAGAGAGAGAGAGAGAGAGAGAGAGAGAGAGACAGAGACAGAGAGAGACAGAGAGAGAGAGAGAAAAGGAAAGAGAAAGCAAAAGGCAGAGAGAGGCAGACACACACACACACACACACACACACACATGCAGACACACACATTTCAATGTAACTCAAATCTTATTCTATAGTTTCTCTTCTGTGATATGTTTGAATCAAAGGCAAATTTACCATTCTATTAAGAATACATTATTTAAGTTTAGATGATTTGAAGAGTATCAGATGTAGTAGAAACAGTAACTTATTATTAGCCATTCACAAAGATAGCTCTAAAAACTTTTAAAAGAAAGTAATGACAGACTGTTGGTCAAGATTGTAAGGTAGAATTATTTACATTTTTTCAGAAAAAAAAGAAAAGGAAATCATGGTATGTATAAAAATATAACTCTCATATTAAATAAATTCTGTGTGGACAGCACACATGGGGTTGATAAGTTATTATATTTGAAAAAAGAAGGATACAGAAGTTGGGGGCTAGAGAAGTGGTAGGTCAAGGTAGAGTTAGGGGAATGCTGGGGTGAATATGATCAAAATATGTTGTATGAAATTCTCAAAAATTTAATAAAATATTATTAAATTTTTTCCATTATTTTTAAAACCAGAAAATATTAATAATACTAATTCTTATCAAAGTCAGATCACAGAATTCCCCTTCATTTACTTGGTACTATTCTGTGAACCAGGATTCTTTGATGATTTAAAAACACTTTCATTTATATAGTCATTTCATTTATTTCTATCTTTGAATCAAAAGGCATGCAGTTCATTGTATTGGTTCAATATCACATCTCATTAGACATTTGGATTTACCTCTATTAAATGCCAATCTAGTCATGTTGTGACTAAATATTTTATCAATTATTTTTATAACCAGTTCAAAGGCTTTTTACAACAAATGTTTTATTTTATGGGGCTCTAGTTTAAGATATAGTAATCTTAATCTTAAATGTCAACTATTATGAATTCTTTAACAGAAAAGAAGTGGGAACCAGAATTTCCTTGTATTAAAAAACAAAATTGCAGTCACAGAGTCTCTCTCTCTCTCATAAACACACACACACACACACACACACACACACACACACACACACACAATTTACTAGGTATCAATATTCTTTTTGTTATCTCCAAATAATTTAAAAAAGTCAAAATAGTAAACATAAAGAATATAACTTGGGCATTGGACACTGGGATTAACTCTTTTTTTTTTTTTTTTTTTTTTTTTGGTTTTTGGAGACAGGGTTTCTCTGTGTAGCTTTGCGCTTTTCTTGGATCTCACTCTGTAGCTCAGGCTGGCCTCGAATTCACAAAGATCCACCTGGCTCTGCCTCCCGAGTGCTGGGATTAAAGGTGTATGCCACCACTGCCTGGTGAGATTAAATCTTCACAACACAAAAATAAGTGAATGATAATATACATTTGTAATTCAGCATATGAAGAAAACACTTTATATATTTTCATTTGCTATATTTGTAAATATAACTACATATCTATGTGATTGTGTGCCTGTGTATAAAATAAGTCTATACATACAATATTTAATTTAAATATTAATACATTTTAAAGAGAAATTTATATTAAAATACTAATTACAATTTTATTTCATTTCTCTAAATTACTTAGCAATATATGCACATATAACTTTAAAAATCAATATGAGGTTGATGAAGATCTTTTCTCATTCTGTAGTCTGTCTTTTTGTCTTATTTACCATGTCGTTTGCCTTACAGAAGCTTTTCAGTTTCAGGAGGTCCCATTTATTAATTGTTGCTCTCATTGTCTGTGCTACTAGTGTTATATTTAGGAAATGATCTCCTATGCCACTGCATTCAAGACTACTTCCTACTTTCTCTTCTATCAGGTTCAGAGTAACTGGATTTATTTTGAGGTCTTTGATTCACTTGGACTTGAGTTTTGTGCATGGTGATAGACATGAATCTATTTGCAGTATTTTACATGCTGACATCCAGGTATGCCAGCTCTATTTGTTGAAGATGCTTTCTTTTTTTCATTGTACAGTTTTGGTTTCTTTGTCAAAAATCAGGTGTTCATAGGTGTGTGGATTAATGTCAGGATCTTCAATTTGATTCCATTGGTCCACATGTCAGGCCTAGCTCCAGGAGTCTAGTTGAAGACAGAGAAGAGGGATTTTATGAGCAAGGGCCATCAAGATCATGATGGGGAAACCTACAGAGACAACCAAACCAAGCTAGTGGGAACTCATGAACTTTAGACCAACAGCTGTGAAGCCTCCATGGGCTTGGACTAGGCCCCCTGCATAAGCAAGATGATTACATAGCTTGATCTGCTTAAGGGGCCCCCTGGCAGTAGGATCAGGATCCATCCCTAGTCTATGAGCTGGCTTTTTGGAGCCCACTACCTATGGTGAGACACCGTGCACAACCTTGGTGCAGGAAGAGGGACCAGGCTCTGCTGACTCCCTATAAGAGACCTTATCATGTCAAAGGAGGGAATACGGGGTAAGTTGGGGGGGGGAGGGAAGCTGGGGGAGAGGCAGGAAGAGGGAAGAGAGGGGGATATGTTGTTGGTACGTAAAATGATTAAAATTATCTTAATAAAAATCAACATGAATACCAACTACTAAAATTCTTTCCCTCCCTCCCTTTCTCTCTTCCTCCAAAACTCCCTTTTTCCTGACCTTCATTTCCTCATTTCCTTAAAAAATTTTGTTGGTGCCAGTAATTTAGTGCCAGAGCCTTGCACATGTTAAGCATCTGGTCCACATCTGAACAATAACCCCAGCCTCTCAAATGTTAAGAACTCTGAAGTTTCTCATGCTTAGAAGAAATCATGCATGTGGTGATATTACATGTTTTTGCTTCTGCTGCTGTGAAAGGCAGGGTTCTATTCAATGCATATTACTTATACTGTCGCTTGTTTTGCATCACTGGTTCTGAAAAGGGGAGGGAGCTACAAGAAGGAGTAGCAGAGTGACTACGTCCATGACACTTTTCAATGGATTATTTCTAGTGTTTATAAACATAGTTGAGCAAGCTGCGTGCTTTATTACCTGAAAATTTAATAGCTTTATTATGTATATGACTTCTATTTATTTATTTCAAATTCTCTCCAGGATAATTTATGTTGCATATTATTTGTTCCACAAACTTATATAGTTTCCTCTTGAAAAGTTCTAGTTAAATTAAAAGTAAGTTCATTTAGAAAGTAGAGTATGGTTAAGTTCAACAAACACTTATGAAACACCATTACCTGTGCTGTGGTGTATATAAGAATAGGAGTGAACTGATTTTCCCTCTGGTAAAGCTTCATAGATAGATGAATATATGAAAGACTCATTTCAGTGCCGAGTTGTACATTAGAAGTATCATCTGCAGAGAGGTCACAACTAAAGGATTCTGGGACAAGACCAATTGAATGTAAATTCTTACTATGCACCTGAGGATTTCTTTGGTCTTTGTCAAAGGAATAAACTCTTTTGTATTTTATTTTGTTAAATACAATAGGAAGACAATATTAACTATATTGTTGTCATCTGATTTCATATTTAGTGTAAGTAACATACGTAAATAGTGCTAGAATTATTTTGTTAACAGTACTATTTATCTATGTGACTAGTAAAGCTTGTATTGTTAAAGAGGATTAGAGATATTCCTTAGAACATGCTTTTACAGAGGTATTTCAGGCTCCTGGAGGTTGATATAAAAAAAACCCTAAACAAAACAGGGGTGTAGAGAAAGCCAGAATGGGGGAGGCATTTACAGTTGACAAAGACAAATGGGTGTGACGTTATAATCTATAAATGTCATCAGCTCTATACTTCTAAATTGTAAAGTGTGAGGTGGGAGTGGAGAGGGGCACTAAAGAGATAAGTAGGACTTGAGAAGAAGAAAAGGTGCCTGTCTCTCAAAGGGTGAGCTGACTTTATCTTCTAAGTGAAGGTTATAAATTAAGAGCATTTTTTAAAGTAAGTGAATTGGCCAGATTTAATTTTGCATAGATCTCTGTGACAATAGCTTGAAAACATAACATGAGATAATGAACAGAGGCTAGAGGGTTATAGAAAACAGTAATAAATAATACAGCTGATGTCATTCTGTAGTCATAGGGAATAATTTACAAGGTTCCTAATTTTAAAATATCTCTTATTTTCTTGTTCATTTTATGCATTAAACTTTCAGAGATAAATAAAAAAATCAAATCCTCTGGGAAATAACTCTCATGGGAATATCATAAATCCAAATGTAAAATTGATAGGAATTCCTGATAATACTTCTCAAAAAAGTCTGCTTATCACATGCCTATTACAACAATTTGGATAAAGTTTTGTAAAAAGCTATTAACATCCTCTGTGATACATACATATATGTGAATCTGTGTGTGCGTGTGTGTGTGTGCATGTGTGTGTGTATTTAATGTCATGATTGTCCCCTTTTCCACTTTATAATGCTCTTATAATCCCTTTCACACTGAACAATGTTCCACTGTTACTCTTTGAATATTATAATATAAATATGTTATGTTCAATAAAAACACTGTTTTTGTTTATGTATATTATGTGGTCTTTAGTAAACCCACAACATACTTGTCTCCTGAGAAATCTAGAATGAGATACACAAGAAGTCCAGGTCCTGCTTGGAGCGTGTTTGCACAGGCATCATCTAATGGCTGCTCGGCACCGGTGCATCCCTGACATGAACATTCAGGCTTGTGAGTTTGTGTCTACTGCAGGTTTTTCTTCACAATGTCTGTGTGCATCCTGAGAACAGAGCAGAAAGTAGAAGTAGAGTTGCAATCCACAGGGATAGATAACTACATTTAAGAACTGTTTCTGAGGATGACAAAATGAGACTTCGGGCCATTAAAGAATTTGCTGTAAGTTCAGGTGTCAGTGAACACATGTCCTAGGTTGTAGAGAAATGGACAGAAGTGACAAACTGTCAAAACCCCAGACATGCCATTTGCTTATTTTTCGAGGCTTATTGATTAATCTCTGCAGGTCGTCCTTGAAACAGTAGACCTGGGGAGCTTCAGCAGCTATCTGAGAAACCTAGATAATTAGACTATGTCTATATGCAAAGGCCAAGTATGATGCTCTAAATCCACAAGATACCCTTTCCCTTTACTGGTTAACTATAAAGATCTTTGACTGTATTTATAACTTGAATTTGAAGAAGAGTTTTCTTTTTTATATTGCCTTAGAACTTTTATCTTTCTTTATCTTCTTTTTTTCTTTATTATTATGTGTTTTAAATTTTACACATCAGCCATGGGTTCCCATGTCCTCCTCCCTCCCGCCCCTACCCCCACTTTCCCCCCAGCCCCTTCCCTCCATTCCCATGTCCTCCAGGATCAAGGCACCCCTGGAGATTCATTTAAACCTGGGGGATTCAGTACAGACAGGTCCAGTCCCCTCCTTCCAGACTGAGCAAAGGATCCCTGTGTAAGCCCAAGGTTTCAAACAGCCAGTTCATGCACTAAGGACAGATCCTGGTCCCACAGCCTGGGTGCCACCCTACCAGATCAAGCTATTCAATTGTCTCACTTATCCAGAGAGCCTGATCCAGCTGGGGGCCCCACAGCCTTTGGTTCATTATTCATGTGCTTCCATTCGTTCAGCTATTTGTCCCTGTGCTTTTTGCAATCTTGGATTCAACAATTCACAGACCCTCCTCTGTCTTGACAGTTGCACACCTGGAGCTCCACCTGGGGCCTGGCTGAGGATCTCTGCATCCACTTCCATCAGTTATTGGATGAGAGTTCCAAGATGACTGTTAGGGTGTTTGGCCATCTGATCACCAGACTAGGTCAGATCAGGCTTTCTCTCGACCATTGCCAGCAGACTACAGAGGATATATCATTGTGGATTTCTGGGGACCTCTTGAGCACTCTGCCTATTCCTGTTCTCATGTGGTCTTCATTTATCATGATCTGTTATTCCTTGTTCTCCCTTTCTGTTCTTGATCCAGCTGGGATCTCCTGCTCCCCTAAGCTTTCTTTCCCTCAAATCTTGCCCTTCATTACTCCCACTGTAGTCCAGGTTGTTCATGTAGATCTCATCCATTTCTCTGTCATTGGGTGGTCCTTGGGTCTTTCCTAAAATCCTATTTTCTAGGTAGCCTCCCTGGAGTTGTGTAGCAGTCTAGTCATCTTTGTGTTACATCTAGTATCCTCCTATGAGTGAGTACATACCATGTTTGTCCTTCTGAGTCTGGGGTACCTCACTCAGGATGATTTTTTCTAGATCCATCCATTTGCCTGCAAACCTCATGATGCCATTGTTTTTCTCTGCTGAGTAGTACTCCATTGTGTATATGTACCATATTTTCTTTATCCATTCTTCAGTTGAAGGGCATCTGGGTTGTTTCCAGTTCTGGCTATTACAAACAGAGCTGATACAAACATAGCTGAGCAAATTCCCTTGTGGTATGATTGAGCATTCCTTGGGTATATGACCAAGAGTGCTTCAGCTGGGTCTTGGGGGAGATAGATTCCCAATTTTCTAAGGAAGCGCCATATTTATTTCCAAAGTGGCTGTACAAGCTTGCATTCCCACCAGCAGTGGAGGAGAGTTCCCCTTGCTCCACATCCTCTCCTGCATAAGCTGTCTTCTGTGCTTTAGATCTTAGCCATCCTGACAGGTGTAAGATGGTATCTCAGAGTCGTTTTGATTTGCATTTCCCGGATAATTAGGGATGTTGAGCAATTCCTTAAATGTCTTTCAGCCATTTGAACTTCCTCTGTGGAGAATTCTCTGTTTAGTTTTATAGGCCTTTTCTTAATTGGACTGTTGGTCATTTAGATGTCTAATTTCTTGAGTTCTTTATATATTCTGGATATCAGCCTTCTGTCAGATGTTTGGTTGGTGAAGACCTTTTCCCATTCTGTAGGCTGTCGCTTTGTCTTGTTGACCATGTCCTTTGCTCTACAAAAGCTTCTCAGTTTTAACAGGTTCCATTGATTGATTGTTTCTCTCAGTGTCTGTGCCACTGGTGTTATATTTAGAAAGTGATCTCCGGTGCCAATGCGTTCCAGAGTATTTTCCTACTTTCTCTACTAGCAGGTTCAGAGTAGCTGGATTTATGTTGAGGTCTTTGATCCACTTGGATTTAAGTTTTGTGCATGGTGACAGATATGGATCTATTTGCAGCCTTCTACACATTGACATCCAGTTATGCCAGGACCATTTGTTGAAGATGCTTTCTTTTTTCCATTGTACATTTTTGGCTTCCTTGTCAAAAATTATATGTTCATAGGTGTGCGGGTTAATGTCAGGTCTTCAATTCAATTCCATTGGTCCACATGTTCGTTTTTATGGCAGTACCAAGCTGTTTTTATTACAGTAGCTCTATAGTAGAGCTTGAGGTCGGAGATTGTGATGCCTCCAGAGGTTGTTTTATTGTACAGGATTCTTTTGGCTATCCTAGGTTTTTTGTTTTTCCATATGAAGTTGAGTATTATTCTTTCCAGATCTGTGAAGAATTGTGTTGGTAATTTGATGGGAATTGCATTGAATCTGTAGATTGCTTTTGGTAAGATTGCCATTTTTACTGTTAATCCTGCCTATCCATGAGCATGGGAGATCTTTTCATTTTCTGACATCTTCTTCAATTTCTTTTTTCAGGGACTTAAAGTTCTTGTCATATAGGTCCTTCACATGCTTAGTTAGAGTAACCCCAAGGTATTTTATATCATTTGTGGCTATTGTAAAGGGTGATGTATCTCTGATTTCCTTCTCAGCCTGTTTTTCTACTGTATATAGAAGGACTACTGATTTTTTTTGAGTTGATCTTGTATCCTGAAATGTTGCTGAAGGTTTTTATTAGCTGTATCAGTTCCTTGGTTGAATTTTTGGGGTCACTCATGTATACTCACATGTCATCTGCAAGTAGGGAGAGCTTGACTTCTTCCTTTCCAATTTGTATCCCCTTAATCTCTTTATGTTGTCTTATAGCTCTGGCTATTACTTCAAGTACTATATTGAATAAGTATGGAGAGAGTGGATAGCCTTGCCTTGTTCCTGATTTTAGTGGTATTGCTTTGAATTTCTCTCCATTTAATTTGATGTTTGCTGTTGGCTTGCTGTACATTGTCTTTATTATGTTTCGGTATGTTCCCTGTATTCCTGATAGCTCCATAACCTGCATCATGAAGGGGTGTTGGATTTTGTCAAATGCCTATTCTTCATCTAGTGAGATGGTCATGGTTTTTTTTTTTTTTTTTTTGTGTGTGTGTGTGTGTGTGTGTGTGTGTGTGTGTGTGTGTGTGTGTGTGTGTGTGTGTGTGCATACATTTGTTTATATGGTGTATCACATCGACGGACTTTCATATGTTGAAACACCCTTACATCCCTTGGATGAAGCATACTTGATCGTGGTGGATAATTGTTTTGATGTGTTCTTGGAGTCTGTTTGCCAGAATTTTATTGAGTATTTTTGCATCAACGTTCATGAGGGAGATCGGTCTATAGTTCTCTTTCTTTGTTGCAACTTTGTTTGGTTTAGGAATCAGGGTAATTGTAGCCTCATAGAAAGAGTTTGGTAATATACCTTCTGCTTCTATTGTGTGGAACAATTTAAAGAGTATTGGTATAAAGTCTTCTTTGAAGATCTGGTAGCATTCTGCAGTGAAATCATCAGTTCCAGGGCTTTTTTTGGTTAGGAGACTTTTAATGACTGATTCTACTTCCTTAGGGGTTATTTGACTATTTAAATGGCTTATCTGGACTTGATTGAACTTAGGTATGTGGTACCTACCCAGAAAATTATCCATTTTTTTAGATTTTCCAGTTTTGTGGAGTAGAGGTTTTTGAAGTATGACCTGATGATTCTCTGGATTTCCTCATTGTCTGTTGTTATGTCCCCCTTTTCATTTCTGATTTTCTTAATTTGCATGCTCTCTCTCTGTCTTTTGGTTAGTTTGGATAAGGGCTTGTCTATCTTGTTGATCTTCTTAAAGAACCAACTCTTTGTTTCATTAATCCTTTGTATTGTTCTCTTTATTTCTATTTTTTTTTTTGATTTCAGCTCTCAATTTGATAATTTCCTGATGTCTGTTCCTCCTGTGAGACTTTGCTTATTCCTGTTCAAGGGCTTTCAGGTGTGCTGTCAAGTCACTAGCATGAGATTTCTCCAGCTTCTTTATGTGGGCATTCAGTGCTATGAATTTCCCTCTTAGCACTGCTTTCATAGTATCCCATAAGTTTGGGTATGTGGTGTATTTATTTTCATTGATCTCTAGGAAGTCTTTCTTTCTTTATTTCTTCCTTAACCCATTGGTGATTCAGTTGACCATTATTCAGTTTCCATGAGATTTTAGGATTTCTGTAGTTTTGTCTGTTGTTGAAATCTAACTTTAAACCATGGTGGTCTGGTAGAACACAGGGGGTTATTCCAATTGTTTTGTATCTGTTGAGATTTGCTTTGTAGCCAAGGATGTGGTCAATTTTAGAGAAGGTTCCTTGGGGTGCTGAGAAGAAGGTATAATCTTTTTTGTTCGGGTGGAATGTTCTGTAGATATCGATTAATTCCATTTGAGCCATAACATCAGTTAAGTCCATTATGTCTCTGTTAAGTTTCAATTTGGCCGATCTGTCCAGAGGTGAAAGTGGGGTGTTGAAGTCTCCCACTATTAATGTGTGGGGTTTTATATGTGATTTAAGCTTTAGTAATGTTTCTTTTACATATGTGGGTGCCCTTGTGTTTGGGGCATAAATGATCAGAATTGAAACTTCATCTTGGTGGATCTTTCCTGCGATGAGTATGTAATGTCCTTCATAATCTCTTTTGATTGATTTTAGTTTGAAGTCTATTTTGCTGGATATTAGGATGGCTTCACCAGCATGCTTCTTAAGACCATTTGACTGGAAAGACTTTTCCCAGCCTTTTAATCTTAGGAGGTGTCTGTCTTTGAATTTGAGCTGTGTTTCTTGTATGCAGCAGAAAGATGGGTCCTGTTATCCATTCTGTTAGTCTGTGTCTTTTTATAGGTGAATTAAGGCCATTGATATTAAGGGATATTAATGACCAGTGATTGTTCATTCCTGTTGTTATTTTTATTTTTTGGTGGTAGTGTGTGTGTACTTCTTTGCGGTTTACTGCTGTGGTGTTATCTATTGCCTGTGTTTTCATGGGTGTATCTGCCTTCCTTAGGTTGGAATTTTCATTCTAGTGCTTTCTGTAGGGCTAGGTTTGTGGGTAAGTATTGTTTAAATCTGGTTTTGTCTTGGAAGGTCTTGCTCACTCCATCTATGATGATTGAAAGTTTTGCTGGGTATAGTAGTCTAGGCTAGCATCCCTGGTCTCTTAGTGTCTGCATTATATCTGTCTAGGTCCTTCTGGCTTTCAAATTCTCCATGGAGAAATCGGGTGTTATTCTGATGGGTTTGCCTTTATAAGTCACTTGACCTTTTTCCTTTGCTTCCCTTAATATTCTTTCTTTATTCTGTACATTTATTTGTTTAATTATTATGTTGCGATGGGACTTTTTTGGGGGGTCTAGTCTGTTTGGTGTTCTATAGGCTTCTTGTATCTTCATAGGCATTTCCTTCTTTAAGTTGGGAAAGTTTCCTTCTATTATCTTGTTAAATATATTTTCTGTGCCTTTGAGTTGGTATTCTTCTCCTTCTTCTATCCCTATTATTTGTAAGTTTGGTCTTTCATGGTGTCCCAAATTTCTTAGACATTTTGGGTCATGACTTTGTTGGTTTTAGTGTTTTCTTTGACTGATGAATCTATTTCTTCTAACACATCTTCAACACCAGAGATCTTCTCTTCCATCTCTTGCATTCTGTTGGTTATACTCGTATCTGAAGTTCCTGTTTATTTACTCAGATTTTCTATTTCCAGCATTCCTTCTGCTAGTGTCTTCTTCATTTTTTCTATTTCCCTCTTCAGGTCTTGGACTGTCTCCCTTGCTTTTTCATGATTTTCATTCAAGTATTTATTATTTTCTTCTGCTTTAATTGTCCTTTCCTCTAGTTTTTTATAGTGTTCTTCCCATTTTTTGTTTGTCTGTTCCTCTACTTTATTTTTGATTTCTTCTATATAAGGCTCTAGCCTCTTCATGATGTTACTTATAAGGTTGTTTTTTTCTTCTTCTTCTTCCATTCCATGATTTTGAAGTCTAGCTGTTGGAGAAGGTCTAGGTCCTGCTCTTTATTTTGTTGTATGTACTTCTACCTTGATGTGTGCCCATCTCCTGGTGGGTTCATTCTTGGTCTTATCAGTGTACTTGGTCCAGAGAGAGTTGACAGATTTAGGGAGCCTCTCTCTGGTCCTGATGGAAGCTCTGGGCCAGATGGGAGCGCTGGTCCAGATGAGAGTGCTGGCCTGATAGGAGCTGGGGGGCTGGACTCTGAGTCTTGGGAAGTCGCCGATGTCTCCTTATTTTGTCCAGATGGGAGCTGCTCTTGTCCAGATGTGAGTTCCTCTGGTCTCTGGTCCAGATGGGAGTTCCAGGGCAGGATGGAAGCTTGGGGCTGGTCTCTGATTCTCAGGAAATGGCTGGGGTCTCCAGCAGATGGGTGTGGAGGCAGGATGTGGAGACTGCAGTGTCTTCCTACAGTCTTGGAAAAGGGGAGCCTTCCTGCAGGGCCAGCTGATTGGCAGGAAACTGGGGCCAAGTTGGTCAGGTCCTCCCAGAGTGGCCTGTGTCCAGCAGTGGGACCCAAGGGTAGTTGCCTCTCTGGATATAACCCCAGGCACTCACCTCTGGTCAAGATGGGAGTTCTGGGGTGGACAGGAGCTGGGGGTTGGTCTCTGAGTCTCAGAAAGTGGCTGGGGTCTTGGGCAAATGAGTGTGGGGGCAGGGTGTGGAGACTGCAGGGTCTGCCTGCAGTCTTGGAAAAGGGGAGCCTTCCTGCAGGGCCCACTGATTGGCAGGAAACTGGAGCCAAGTTGGTCAGGTCCTCCTGGAGTGGCCTGTGTCCAGTGGTGGGACCCAGGCGCAGTTGCCTCTCTAACTATAACCCAGGCACTCACCTCTGGTCCAGATGGGAGTTCCGGGGCCTTTCTTTTTCTTCTTAACGTTTGACAATTTCACATTTATATTAGGACCCTATTCACTCCCTATTGTCCTTCTTTCTCACACTTCTCCCATTCTTGTTGACCTTTTCTTCCATCTAACCAGCCCACATCCTACTTCTATGTCTTTTTTTGGTGGAGGTTGTGTGCAGGTAGACACAGATGGAATGTGTTCATTATTACTATGACATGCCATGTGCAGAATTTAGTATTTCATAGAACTCTTTCCCATCTTATAGCTTTTACAATGTTTTTAGCACATTTTCTGTGATATCCTCTGAGCCTTGAAAATAGTGCTATAGATAGTGTAGGGGTTATTTCCTCAAGACTCATTCTCAACACTTTGATCAGTTATAATTCTGCACAAACCATTGCTCATTGAAAATATGAAATAAAATAAAATAAAAATAAAAGACTGTCTTACTGAGACTGAGAGAAACACTTGTCTGTGGGCATAAACATAATTCTCAGAAGGTAGTTTGATTACCAATCCATTCAGTAGAACATCAGTAGTAGATTTCCCCTTAAGTTGTGTGGCCCCAGCCCTAGTTTTCTGACTAGGTTTGCAACACTGCACAAGTATTCCCTTTATGGGGCTGCCCTCAGATGTAAGAAGAAAGCAGTGTTTACCACCCAAACATTCTCACCACCATTGCAGCAGTAGTCCGTGCCCGGCAAAGCATTTGGGGTTCACATCTGGGTTAAACTCTTGATAGTTCTGCTTTCCACATACCCTGTATAGGAACTTCTGACACTGAATGCTAGCTAGGAGGGAATCTAGCTCAGTTCTAGCATGATTTCACTGTGTCCCATATCCAAACTGTGTGGTATTTTCAGTAGTACCATCTCATCCTTTCATGCTAATTGACAAAGAGCAAGGACAATGTCTCCATCGTTTATGAGCTTCAGTTTCTCAGGAAGCGGTGGCACTTCATATAAAGTATGGTCTATGACCAGTAGAGGGAAGCAGAGCACCAGGGCCTCACCTAGAAATTAGGGACCCACCTCCTGAAGGGCTAAAGTAGCAGGTGAGAGACTGGTTGGGAAAGAAAAGAAGAACCAATTCTTCAGCAACTGTGCCTACATAATGGAAAGCTAAGGTCTGAGAAAGCTGAAGACTGGAAAGCCAACAGAAAAAAGAAACGAACAATTAAGCAAGAAGCACAAAAGAATAAGCACCAACAAAGCCACATTCAGCTGTCAAACGAAGTCCGGATCGTTAACAAAGGGCTGCAAAAGGGTTTGATCAGAGTCTTCAATCTGCAATAACATTTCTGTGGTATTAGATGTGTGTGCACCTGCTACCTTCATGGGGCTCCACTCTGCTTTGTGGAGGGAATGATAATTGAATTGTTCAGTGCAAGCTCACTTCCTTTCCAGAGGCTCGGAGTGGACGTGGTACCTTCTCATCAGGCATTACTTAGTAAAGCTAGAGGAGGAAGCAAGAATCAGAAAATGGAAACAAACTTTCACGTCAGGTTTTAATACTTCTCTCTCTTAAAAAGTGACTTCTTAGAAATGTCAGTTCAGGGTAAAGAGTCTGTATTAAAGGATTTTAGTTTATCTACTTTATGTATTTACAGAATGCATTGTCTCATGTGAACATGAAGGCAACACTTTGGGAACACATGCAGTGGGTCTGAAAGGGATAAGACTGGAGAATTTGGTATTGGCAATGGTGTGGATATATTTGGAAAGCTAGTTAGAGCAGGGAACTCTGGGAGTAAATGTTGAGGAAGTAGTCAGCTATGGAGTCAAATTATTTGTGGTGGTTTGAATAAGAACTAACCCCTACAGGTGCAGGCATTTGAAGACTTGGTCTCTGGTTGGTAGTGCCTTTAGGGAGGGTTATGGAACCTTTAGGAGGTGGAGCTTTGTTGGAGGAAGTAGATCACTGTCACTGGAGGAGTGTGTATGTGGGAGCAGCCTTTGAGAGGATTGAAGAACCAAAGCACCCCCATTTCAAGCAAGCCCCTCGCCTCAGCTTGAAACAGGCCTGAGTTTCAAAATTCTTAGAGCTGCTAACATAGGTCCCAGGACAAAGTCAGGATGTTTGAAGAGCCATCTGGTAACAACTGATTAACCATAGAATGCCCCAATGTCAGAGATGGTCAAAAGTACAAAGTCAGGATGTTTGCAGGACTATCTGGTAGCAATTGATTAACCACAGAATGCCCCAATGCTGGAGATAGCCTATAAAGTTTGACATACAACTGGTTATAACTACCATGTAAGATAACATAGAAATTCTGGAAAGGCCCTAATCAGAATTGTACCTGTACTAGCATCCCTAAATGATTTAACCTTGTGGTTTTTGCCTTTAAAACCTGAGCTTGCAGAGGGGCAGGCACCTGTTCTAGCCTCTTTTGTGTTGGACGGCTTGACTAGGTCTGTGCCGCGCGGATTGAACTTCTTCAACAAACCTTGCTTTTGCATTTTGGTGAGTATGTGTCTCTGGTGGTCTCTTTGGGGTCTTGTGCCCAAGACACAACAAGGATAGCCTTGCTTCACTTCCAGTTCACTCTCTCTCTGCTTTGTGTTTGTGGTTGAAGACATAATCTTTTAGCTTCCTCTTTTAGCAGCCTGTTGCCACCCTTCCCTGCCAATGGAAACATAAGCCAAAATAAACTCTTTCATATATATATATATATATATATATATATATATATATATATATATATTCATAACACATTTATATTCACAATTTATATGTATATACAAATAATATTATATATTACATATACTAAATTATACACACACACACACACACACACACACACACACACACACACACTAAAAAGGTAGAGATACCTCCCCTCATAGGTCTAATCTGTGTTGGATAGGAACTGAAGTAGACAAAGCTATCATAAGAGATCTTTTCATCTCTTTCTAGAACATAAATGACATTGGACACATTGTCTTCACTTATGGTAAAGCATTTTGAATTAATGCT
The DNA here is from genome assembly GCF_903995425.1 of Onychomys torridus. Classification (NCBI taxonomy): domain Eukaryota; kingdom Metazoa; phylum Chordata; class Mammalia; order Rodentia; family Cricetidae; genus Onychomys; species Onychomys torridus. Next base: position 25,473,449 of record NC_050444.1, on the reverse strand, counting down.
TTCTTAGGTACCCTTTGTCTCTTAGCATTACTAGCATCCCACATAACAAGTTGTGCCCTCAGGTAAAATGTTTAAAATTTCAGTTTTATGCCATTGTCTGCCTAAGTAATGACCATACTGATGTCTTATTGCAAAGTACACAGTGCTCCTTCTTTCTTGGTGTTATGAGGTGGTTTATATTCTTTTAAAATCCCTAAGATGAAGTCCCAGATCCCAGACTCTTCAAACTGAGCATCATATGGGATGGTTGTTTAGGACAAAGTCATTTTGTGGGCAAAGATCAATGTGTCCACTTTTCTCATAAAAGAGGAAATTTGGTTGGGGAGACAAACATGGGAAATACCTTGTGAAGTCAGGTTACTGCCTCCAAGGATCTTTCAGGTGATGGGTGGGAAGTTGGAAAATTCCTTCTTCAGCATATGGAGGGAAATCCGCCCTTTGGAATCAGATCGCCAGCCTCTACAGTGATTTACTTCTACTGTTTAAGCCTCAGCTTCTGGTGTTTTGTGATGTTAATTCTGGAAAAATAAATAGAAGAGGTAACATGTCTCTCTGTTGAGCCCATGTTGTAGTTAATAGGGCTTATTTCTCAGGACATACTCTCCACAACTGTCCCCCTTTAAGAAATTGTTTTATTGATCTATTGAAATGGCACCAGAATTATAGTCTTTCCATTGCATATAATTGCATGCCATTTTTCTTTTCTAACCACTGCTACAGTATTGAGCTCCACTAAGATTCCTTTTAAAGTTACATTTTCCAACTTTAGTATTACCTTGTTGACAATAATTATAAAGAATTTAAAGAAGGACGTTTATTTCCCTGGCTAAAACAAATGGTGTGAAGTATGGATTAATCAATATACCTTCACTCCAACTGATCTGATTAGGACAAAGCATTTTCAAAGCATCCCCAGCCAGCAAGCTCTACTCCTTCTCTCTGAGATGAAGCCTGGTGAGAATATCAGATCTGATGGCATCCTATCTGTGTGGTGTCAGTGTTTCCTGTGCATCCATTGACTTTCATTCATTTTTTTTCTCATAATGCCAGTTATACACTATATTTCCATCAAATAGCTCCCAAGAACCACGAGATGTGGAAGTTCTCTGATAAAATAAAGTTTAAAAATGCAGTAAAGATTTTATTTTTGAAATCTGAGACTCTTATAGATAAGTATCCAGTAAAATGAAATGGTAAATTGTGGGATTGCAGCCCTTAATTGTAAAAGTTACATGCATCTGAAAAATATATGTAATTTGAATCCTTGATTGACAAAGCAAATTCACAAATCAAATAGGCAAATGGGCTCAGTGTTACATTTTGATAGAGTAGGGTTATTGTAGATATACATATCTACTTCATCCTAGTATCCTCATCACTCACTTTGGCTCACCAACCTTAATTTAGTGAGAGGACTATCAAAACAGCTCAGGTGACCCAAATGTTTCCTTATCTGTAGAGTATCTTCTCAGTATGGCACCATCAGAAATGAAACTGAAATAACAATAAAAATAAAATCTAAGGTATTTCAATGTCTATATATATATATATATATATATATATATATATATATATATATATATATATTTGACATAGAAAATGCTTTTAATGCTTAAGACAATCGTAGACTTTCTGTAATTATATTCACCTACAATTTGCTATATAAAATGCATAATGCATAATGAGTGCTGCATGCTTAGCATGCAGGAGTGATTGGGTTCAGTCCCATAGTTAAAAAAAATTCATTGTTGAAATAATACATGGCAGAGGAAACATGCAATCCACAATCCACAGAGTGGATTAACTTCCCAAAGTGCAGAGAAAGAGGCTAGAGACAAAGTTATCTACTAAATCATCCACTCGGGTAGTGCTTTATTAAGTTAAAATAGGAAGTGTTTAATCTACACCAGAGAAACCAGGACTGTGGTTTCTTAGCAACAGCATGTGTGTGCCTGTGTATGTGTGTGTATGCATGTGTGTGTGTGTGTGTGTGTGTGTGTGTGTGTGTGTGTATGTTTGTCCTAGATGTCTTCAAGTCTAATACTACTTGAGGATTTCTTTCAATATTCATGAAACTATATGTCTTCACATACATAATTCAATTAAACAAGGTAAAAATTTCTGAATATCAAAATGATCAATTTAAAAGATTCAGGTATCAGTTATCCAACTAATTTTGCGTCAGCCACTAACTACACATTGAAAACTGAAACTTGATATTCTAATAGGGTATAAAAGTAATATTTCTAGCCAGGTCAGGCTGCAAATGGCTATACTCCCTTACCTCATTTCTGGAAGCAGAAGTGGGAGGGTCACTCACACCTAGGAGTCTCAGGCTAGCTCTGGCAACATAGTGAGACTATCTCAAAAAGACAAAATCCATAAACAAAATAATTAATTAATTAATAAAACAATAAAATTTTAGAACATAATTAAGAAAAATAAAGTAAAAATAGGAAACAAAAACATAGTTGATCACAGACTTGTGAACTCCTGAAGAAAAATGTAAATGATTATTTGCAATTTGAGTAATTGTAAGCTAAATTTACTAGAGTTTCAATATTTTAAAGCAGTCAGAGAAATATTTTTTGTAAAATTATGCATTTGAGAGACTTAGAAAGAAAAGCAAAATTACTAAAGTAGATCTAAATATAAATTAAAATTAAGTATAAATAAAACTTTTGTGAAGGTGGCTTGTGTAATAATTATTACCTCTAATTCTCTTTCATTTCCTGAATATTCTTTTTTCTTTTTATCTATTCTTCTTTCTTATGATACATCTCTTGCTTCCACTCCTCTCATTTAGCCTTGACCTTCCCTCTCCCCTAGATAGACCCATTGCCCTTCTGTTTCCTTTCAGAAAAGAGCAGTCCTCCCATGAATATCAACCAATCATGGCATAACAAGATGCAATAATATTAGGCACAAATTCTCATATCAAGGATAAATATTGCATTTAAACATATGAAATAGCAAAAACTATTCTGCGAGAATATCACCACCATTAACATCTTAGAGTCTGTTTGACCCTGTGCTACAACATAAGCTTGATTTTTGAAATGTATAGGAAACCCACATAAAACCCAGGCTATTTCTTATCTTTGCAACTTTGTGAAAAACTACAATGAATATTATTTCTCTCTGTGAAAAAGTTTTGAATGTCAGGTGTACCCAGTTTCAGCTCTAGTCACTGTTACAGATTTTCTTTGTGGCTCTAAGTGTGGGAACAATTACCGTTTAAAAATTTGCACTTTAGGCATTTACTGCCCAGTAACAAGAGCTTTTTTCTTTTGATTATCTAAAATGAGGTTTGGAGGAATAGTATGCATCTTCCCAGAATAACATTGTCAGAGTCATAGGACTGTTTTGTGTTCTTATTTTTTCCCCTCTGGTATAAGATAAAAGCTATTTTTCTGTTTGGTACATCATGTATCGAGTAGACGTTTGATCTTCTACTAAGGGAACATCAGCTAATCTTTGACATCAACATAAAAAAAAAATTTGGAACAGTGAGTTCAGCCACATTTCTGCTCTCTGCTGAAGGTACCACTCAGGAAGTATGGAGAAAAATCAGCATTTCAGTTTTGTGTCCTTAGCCCTCTTCATGAGCTAGCCTTGGGATGAATTAGATTCCCTGTAACTTCCACTGCCTTTCTCTGTAAAACTTCTCATTTCAATCAATAATCACCGTGGTTACTCCGAAAATAAAACTTGGTTGGAATTTTTGAAGCTCAGAGATGGTTACACAACTATTCTAATTGAACTATAGATGTCAGTATGTAGACATCTGTGTGTGCATTACACGTAAGAACTTGCTTGTATGCCCTCTCAGGTTTCTCTTGCTTGTTCTTTCTAATGTAGCTCCTGTCCATGGTGGCTTCCTGTGTTATAAAGAATACAGCCACAGTCATGCCAGGAACTCCTGCTTCAATCAAGGGCCAGATACTTGACTCTGCTTCTCAGGATATGTTTTTACAACAAAAATTAGTTAGCCTCGACACATCTTCAAAGAATACAGAACTTAAAATAATCCCAGTGCACTACTCCCGGTTACCAAGGGAAATTTCTTTCCTCCTACCTTGTTTGTGTAAGCATTTCATAAATGCTACTCAATCACAGATTAAAGAATTACAAATAAGGCTTTGATAATCAAATCCATTGTAAGACGGTATGCCAGGGGAAGTATCTCTCGGTCTCATTTTTTCTTCTTAATCTTCGCAGCATATTGCATGTTACTCTCTCGGTCTCTAACCCCAGTCTAGTGCTTGGTGGAAGACAAATCACAGACATTAAATGAGAAGATAAGAGAGCTGCCTTTTGCTTGTCAACTATTGTTACATAAAAATTACTCTGATATCAATTTTCTTAGGGCAACAATAGAGACTGATTACCAACCAGTTGTCATAGCTGAGAAATGATGGTTTAAAATAGTATTTTATGACAATACAATGCAGATGTCTGGAGATCTCTACATGCCTTTTTCATGGATGTTGGCTTACCATAGACTCAGTGGCCATATACAGATCAAGGCATATTCATTGATGTCTTGTAATCTAGCCATCATTTTATAGTTACCTGGGGGCTAAATACTCTACTTTGAGTGGATAGCACACTAGATCATCTTGGAGTCTGAACCATGAATATTTATAGGTAGTTCATATGCCTCAAATATTTTATATCTTTCTTGTCATGTTCAAACTTTTCATGTTATATATAAACCAGTTGTAGCTCAGAAAAAACTAGCCAATTATTACCTGCCTGGGTGTCCAAGGCATAGTTTTAACAAACTCAAAGAATTCACAGTGAACTGAGTTAGGATGTTAACAAATATGTATTGATTTAACATTCCTTAACCATTTTCTAAACAGGTGATAGAAAACTGTATGCATATCCTGATCAGGCACCAAATACAAAGCACCTTTGCAGCCTCAGGTTTACCTCTTCACCTTAGCTTTCAGAGGAATGGAACAACTTCAGTTAACATCAGCAAATGGCTCTAGTTTAAGTGGGAGAAGTCAATCGTAGAGAATCCACAAAGCGTAAAGAAGCCCATAAAATAACAGTGCCAGTCTGATTTCTTGGGAGAAACAAGCATTGGAAATGAGAGATGTTTTCTGAAAGCACCCACAACCTCTCCTAGCAAAACAAAAGCTAAAAACCAAATTACAGTGTCTGTTTACACTAGAACGTCTATTACCTTTAAAAGAAGATTCAGAGCAATTTTCCATGAAGAATCAGGTCATTACAGCTTGCTCAGGATAAAAACTGTCACTAAATTGATGTCAAATTTATCAACACATGAAGTAGGAGAAAGGTCATACTCTGAACATTTAGGAAAACCACACAATTAAAAATTGCATTTGAAGTAATCTTTGTCTTTGTTTATTCAAAATGTTGTTTTTACCTAGACTTGTTTTTCTGATTTTTTAAAAATTTAGTGAAAGTATATAACATGTTCACTTCTGTCTTTGAATAAAGCTGCTTTATAAACCTTCTAAGAAATTATCTAATTCTCACTAGACCAATGTGTTCCAAACATCCAATGACAGCTGTTTGAATGTCTCTAGCTTACAAGTCTAGAGGATAAGCAACATTTAAATGTCATTGCTAACAATATGTCAGATTTTTTTTCCTAATCCATGCTTGTATCCACTGGGAGAAAGGAGCACAATAATAAGCATCTTCCTTCCAACCAGGCCATGCAATGGGAGTTGGCAACCTTGTGCAGCATCTTGTTCTGATATCTGACAGTCTTCCTGCAGGGAGTTATTCATTTAGTGCCTTCAAGTTGCAAGGTATTCAAGTCCTCCCAACTTCTTTCAATGTTTTGTTATCTTTCTAATGATCAATCCATATGTATTTCATCTTTCCGTCTAAGTGATTCATTGTTCAATTAACATTTCTTGGCTTCTATAAATTATTTCTCAATTAAGTTTTGTGTAGGGTAATTGGTTTAACCCTTGGCAGATTTCCTCATCTACAACATCATAAAGGCTTGCTGTCCTCAAAGCTCTGCTGCTCTTGATATCATATGTAACCCATATGCACTCTTTCTCCCAATAGAAAAGGTCTTTTGAAGTCAGTAGCAAAATTGTTTCAGTTCTTCTGAAACATCACTATATTAACTATGATTTATGGAGCTCCCACTTCAGGATCCATGTGGCTTTATTACAATCATTATCAGCATCATGGGTTAAGGCTATACCTATGTATGATCCATTTTGGATCTAACACTTATGCAGAATGGCCAAATATAAACATTATTCATTAGGCAATGATCTGTAGTCAGAAATTTTCCTGTGTCCCATCTGGTCCTGCAGCTGCTCAGACCCAAGTAAACACACACAGACTTATATTACTTTCAAACTGTATAGCCTAATGGCTCAGGCTTCTTCCTAGCTAGCTCTTTCATCTTAAATTAACCCAATTCCATTAATCTATGTTTTGCCACATGGCTATGGCATTACCAGTCCGTTGGCATGTTGCTCTTTGGGTGGCAAGCTGGTGTCTCTCCCACCTTTCTTCTTCCTGCCTCTCCCTTGGATTACCTGTCTAGCTATAACTTGACTTGCCATAGGCAAGAGTATCTTCTTTATTAACCAATAATAGCAACACATATTCACAGTATGCAGAAAGACCATCTACAGGCCTTCCCCTTGTTTTGTATAATCAAAAAGGAAGGTTTTAACATGCCTGGCTAGCTCAGTTGGTAGATCATGGGACTCTTAATCTCAGGGTCATAGGTTTGTGCCCCTTGTTGGGTGCCAAATGTAGCTGGGAGGTTTCTCTGGTCCCACCCAGCCCCACGGTCCTGTGGTCACTTATAAAATAATCAACCACAGGCTTATATTAATTACCAATTGAATGACCTATAGCAAACTTCTTGCTAGCTAGCTCTTATAACTTAACCCATTTTTATTAAAATCTATAAGTTGCCATGTGGCTGTGGCATTACTGGTCTCCTAAAATCTTGATGCTCCTTCGGCAGAAGCTGGCATCTCTCCCTCCTCTACTTTATTTTTTCCATATATCTGCTTAGATTTCCTGCCTGCCTCTAAGCTGCCTTACCATAGGTCAATGTAGCATTATTTATCAACCAATCAGAGCAACACATAACACATGTTCACAGCATACAGAAAGATATCCCACAGAAATGATCAATTCGGGATTGAAAGAAGGAAGACATCCAGATAGGCATCCCCTGGTATGTCTGCAGTATGTAAACATGCATTCTCAAATAGAATATGTATAACAAAAATCATAAATAGAATTACCACTAATGGTGCTTTCATTGGCTTTGGATTTGAAGAGACATCAGCTATTCCAATAATGTATAGATTGTTCTTTGCATATCACTATATTAATTTGCTTATTTCATTATGTGGTTTAGATCTACAAATGCACATTTCCCTCTGTCACTCAAATGTGATAGGCCTGAGACAACATGAATGTTAAGTAATAACTTATTTGTATAAATATTTCAATTTATATCAGCAGGTTATCAAGTATTGCTGTCAAGTATGTGCATGAGAGGAGTGGAATATGCTGGAATATGTAATGATTTTTTAATTAAATTAACAATATGGAACATTCCTAGCATGGGACCCTGTACCCATGAATACTCAATAAAAATTAACTCAATGAGCAAATTATATACTACAAAATGCAAATAAGGTTCTTATTATGGAAAAATGCATATTCTTGTTCACACATAATTGAGGACAGAATATTGAGTGTTTTATTTAAAACAGCATTCAATAAACTATATGTAAGTGATTTATATTCAAAATCTAAGATGCTTAGGGCTATAATGTTTTCAGAATTTTAAGTTGTGTGAAGTCAGGAAATAGAAATCTAGGGGGTATGATATTTAATAATGCATGAGTGACATAATTTTATTGTGTATCTCATTACTAAAAGGCTACAGGAAATAGAATTGCTGAAAAAGGAAAACTTTCCTTTCTTGGCCACAGGTTTTCAACATCATCACATTTACAGTGTCACTTTTTAGACAAGCTGATGGGAATTCATATGAAGTTATAATGTAGTACAGACAGTTACTATTCTGTGGATCAAAAGGAAGATCATGAATCTTATCCTGATTCAAACTTCAATCTCTTTCTCTCTCTTTATTTCTATTCTTTTTAATCTACTGCAACAAATAATTTCAAATCTCTTCCACCTAATAAAATGTAAATTACCTCTTGGGTTCAAAGTTATTAGAGCAGGTTTATTAGCCCTTGCACTATAAAGCATTCTTGTAAGCTACCAGGCTATATAAATAATCATTTCTTCCTTATCTCATGGCTTCCATCTATAATTAATGGTTTACATCACCTTATCTTACAGATGACCACTTCTTCATGAACAAATATGTGATCTAATGTAACTGCAGCTACATAGTCTAAGAAGCAATATATCAACTCTGCTGCATTTTAAAGCCTGAAATTTCATTCCTAACACGTGGCATTGTAACTACAGCATTTGCAGCTAGAAAATGGACCCAGAGCATCAGAAAGAGGATCGTTTCCTGGATCTGCTTTACAGCCAAGGACTCTGCAGAGGACACATTGTTAGGGCATGATAAAGAATCATGTTTAATAAAAATACTTTTGCTAGTTTTTAAAATAAGATTCTTTTGGAGAATTTATTTAAAGGTCTTACCATAAAAATAGTGGCGAGCATGTGAGTATGTCCTACAAATGAGCACTAAGTCTGACAGCTTACCTTAAAAAAATTAGCTGTATTTAGATGACATGCTCTGAGGAGTAATAGTTTATTAATCACAATACCACATCACACACACACACACACACACACACACACACACACACACACACCAACATTTGAACGTAATGTTTTGAGGAAATGTTAAGGTTTTACAATTCCAAACATCCCTGTTTGATATTAGACTATGTGATATACATTTTATACATCTAGTTTTTTTCTACTTATCATTTACTTTCCCTTCTTAACAGCTTTCCAGTGTACTCTTGTGGACACATTTTTATCATTTCGTAGAGGTTTGGTGAGAGAGTTAATCTAGGTCCTTTACCTACAGCCAGCAGAACCTGAAGGCTCCCTTCAAATACCTACACATAACTTTTGCTAGTAAACACTGTATTTTCCTTCAAATTAAACAGAATTATCAGAAATAGAAAAATCTGTTTATTTCTGAGAAGTTATGAGCATTTCTTCTTATAAGGGATGAAAACAGAGACATATTCTGATATTATTTGTTGTTTTGCTTTTGCAGGCACAAGGCTTACTTATTTCAACAACCCAAAGTTGTTAATCAATAAATTAAACTAAGGCTAGCACAGCTTCCTAAGAAGAGAAATTTAACTATTTTTAATGATTTTAGATTATACTTTTTTTTTTTGAGCTGAGGATCGAACCCTGGGCCTTGCAATTGCTTGGCAAGTGCTCTATGACTGAGCTAAATCCCCAATCCCTATTTTTTTTTTTTTTTTTTCTGAGACAGGGTTTCTGTGTGTAGCTTTGTGCCTTTCCTGGAACTCTCTCTCTCTCTCTTTTTTTTTTTTTTTTTTTTGAGCTGAGGATCGAACCCAGGGCCTTTTGCTTGCTAGGCGAGCGCTCTACCACTGAGCTAAATCCCCAAACAGACCAGGCTGGTCTTGAACTCACAGAGATCCGCCTGGCTCTGCCTCCTGAGTGCTGGGATTAAAGGCGTGCGCCACCACCGCCCAGCTGATTATAGCGCCACCACCGCCCAGCTGATTATACTTTACAACATTTTCCCCTTCTCTTTCCTTCAGTCGTGCCCTTTCATTTATTCATTCATTCATTCATTCATTCATTCATTCATTCATTCATTCATTCATTTATTCCTTTTACATACCAACTACAGTCCCCCATCTTTCCCCTCCTCCAGCTTCTCCTGCACCTCCCCCCACTCACCCCCATCCACTCCTCAGAGAAGGTAAAGCCTCCCCTGGGGAGTCTGTGCTTTCTTATAGCCCTACCCCCACCCCTACCTCTCTCTCCTTCAAATTCATGACTTCTTTTTTTAAAACTAATTATTGTTGCATGAATGTATGTTTATATATACACAAACATATTCCTAATTTTAACCTGTATAATGTATAATTTTAATTCTGTATAATGTTACTTGTCTGCATGCTTTCAGGGATGACTGGCTGGTCGGCACTGGACAACTAATTGGTGCATTGTTCCCTGAGGAAGACCACCTCTCCTGCTCCTAGGGGGCAGAAAAGGTTATCCTTTGTTTAAAGCACTTTCCACTGGTCCTTTTCTTCATCTTGTAAAGTGCGAGGGAAGGTGGTGAGCTTCCCTGGAGGATCCCAGATCTCCACCACTGCCATGTGAACATGGTATCTGTAGGCAGGCGGTCATGAAGGGAGATACTGAGCTCTCTAGCTGCTATGTGACAATCCAGGGTCCGAAGTCAGGCATGTGAAATCCATCTCAGTGGGCTTTGTGCTGGGTTTGGTTAATTGACTGAAGTGGTGGCGACTGAAATCTTTGTAAAGGCTAGAGTTTTTGAAAACAGGAGTGCAAATTATTTGAGAGAAATCATATTCAGCAATCAAGAAAAAATGTTTTGGTGATTTTATTAGAAGTTCAACATTCTGAGCCATTCTTTATTCAGACTGAGGACAGGACTCTTCTGGTTTCACCTGCGATCAATCACGTAACCTGGTTCTTATTTTCTTTACCGGTAATAAAGTCTGGGCCAATTATTCACATGTAGTTGTCCTGTGAGTTAAAACACTTTCTGTGTTTTAGTTTAAATGAAATATGTAGTGTAATTAAACAATAATACAATGATGATTAATCATTTTTCACAATTTAATTATGTAACATATATGATTAATCATTGTAATTTAAAGGGTTTAATAAGTAGGCAGAATAATTATGCAAAATGGAACATGAGGTACAGGTTAAAAGGTATATATTAAAATTATTCATAAGTATCTTAGAAAAATTATCTAATGATGTAACTGAGAACACCAAAAAATGTAATTTCTTTTGAAGATGTATATACAGAAGGAAAGCATTGCCCTTCCCTTGTGGCAGGCAAAGAGAACTTTCTCTTATTTTCTCTAGCTTCTCTCTCCAGCTGAACTTGTATTTCTTAAATATTCTGCATTTTTTTGTTCAAGTCTCCTAAAAAGGGAACAGGAAGAGATCTGAGAGTTTTGGAAGGACAGGCTGGGTCATCTCTCTTGGTAAAATCTTCATTGATGGTCCACATTTGAACACATCACTTAAATATAGACTGTTTCCTTTATACAAATACCCAAGCTTTAATTACAGGATTTCTAGGTGAGTTTATTCACACAATGTCAAAGAAAGGTTAGACTGTTTCTGGGAGTTTATTTTAGCAAAATAAAATGACCAATGAGAGGGGATTTTCTGCTCTTCCCTGTGGTTCTTTCTGCTTGATATGGTAGAGGAAAAAACATTCCTCTGCCGTAGGAACAAGGAGAAAGGATATGTGTTCATTCATGTACCCAGTCATTTGTTTAGCAAATACACATGTTGTAGAAAAGCTTCATATAAATGGTCAGTAAATGAAGTATGAAATTATAAAAATCTTCAAATGGTTACCTTACCTGGTTGTGTAAGAAATCCTTGATGTCTAATATTATTATTTTAGAGGGTGACCATGCTTTTGGTGGAATATGCTGAAAGGCACTCTAGTTGTAATATCCTGAACCTAATTCACTAAATTAAGTGCACTTAGAATATTGTTTTAGCCTATTCCAGGAAACTGACATTAATAAACACAGGAAAAAGACATTCTGTGTTCTGGACAAATGATTCAGAGTTGAACATTTAAGTACAACTTTATTATAATTAAGAGTCTGGGCTTTATAATAAATAAGTGAAAAGGATTGTATTATAGCAAAAGCAGAAAATTTGAAGTGGTATGTTCTTGCTAGTTTAACTATGAACAGTGGTTCATGAAAATGACTGAACAAAAACAAAAATTTAAAAGCTGTAATGGGGTTGTTGTTTGCAATGCCTTTAGGGATTTACTGTTCATTTTTGTGGTTGCAAATAGCTCCAGACAAACTTAGAAGACTCAAGGATGCCCCTAGAGACTCACGAACCAATTTGAAGTGACAGGACTTTAGATACACTGTGCTATCATTTTGTATGATGAAACATAATGCCAGCCTGTGCTGCAGAATTTAGAATGCTGAGTGGAAGTTACTGATAACCCAAGGTATTAGCATAGCTCCTTGAGGCCAGTGAGATGGGGATGAAGGGAAAAGGGAATTGACAGAGTAGACTCAGTTGCACACCAGGGGGCTGGTGCACCGGAAAACTTGGAAAGAATGAACAAGTGTCCTTGCTCCTTACAGAATGGACATTTCTGCTTACTCATCTACCATGATAGTCTCTCAGATAAATGGAGTATGATATGAAACCATGCTCTTTTCTCAATGAAGAATAAATGTGTGCAGGATAATTTTTGACCTCTGTATTCATCTAGAGAATTTAAAATTGTGTGCATACATATTAAATTTATAGTTTAATCAGGGGGACACTTCTACAGATGAATGGATTAAATTTCCAAGGAATCAAGTAGGTCTAGAGCAAGTTGCCATGCAAGCAAACCTTACCCAGCAAATGACACTCAAGCTTAACTGCCAAGGAAAGCTGTCATTTATATTGCAGGGTACAACAGGCCACTTCAGTGAAATGTAGCCCTGCGTGGAATTCTGCAGGTTTACCACACAGGCCAAATGAAGGAGCTGATGTATCAGTCATTTGGGAAGAGCAGAAGAATCCTTCTGGAAGACGGCTTGTGGAGCATGAGTAGGGATAAGGTGACAATTCTTAGTTTGCACACATTCTTCCTTCTTTCCTGGTATAACGTCTTATAATCTGTAGTTTGGGAGGTAAGCTAGCAAATAAATGAGTTTTCATTTCTAGTTAATCAACGTGCTTATTCCATTTTGAGTGTTGGAGGGTCAATTTGGTATGCAGACTTAGCTAGAGTCCAGGGCTCAGCTCCTTGTTCAAATAGTCATCTTGGTGCTGATGTGAAGGCATGTTATGACTGTGACAGTTTCTGTTAGTTTACTATAAGTAGAAAAGAAGATCAGGGTGTGTAGTGGGTAGCTAGCTGTTCCAGCTTTGACCTGCAAGTACTAAAGTACTACCCCCAGTGAGGCTTCTGTTAACTGTCACACCTACCTATAACCTGCCCCTGAGGCTGAAACAGGAGCCTGAGATCTGGATGTGCAGACTCTCTTGGTTCCTGGTGATCCTGGATGCTGGATGGTAGACTGAGCAGAGTTCTCCAGAGAACACTGCTGGACTGCACTTCACCTCTCCTGGATCCTGTAACTAACCCCTTCACTAGCTGTAAGTTACTCCCCAAAATAAACCTCCTTTTTAACTATGTGGAGATACCTTAAAAGATCAGGGTGAGCTGAGTGAGTCCTCTCAAAAGTCTTGATGATAAGAACTGGGTTTCACAAGTAGAATCAATGTTTTTTGTGTGGACAACAGACACAGATTATTGAAGAGTCACAGCATGTTCATAAAGAGGGCTAATTCTAGATTTTTGTGCTAAGCTCTTCCTTTGTTTCTCTAGTGGAACCCTGATGGACCCCAAATACCTTAACAGATTGTGAAATGGAGGGTGTCTTCAGGTATTTATTGCTTTGAAGAGACACTATGACCATGGCAGATCTTATAAATGAAAACATTTAATTTAGGTGTGTCTCTTACAGTTTCAGAGGTTCAGTCCATTATCATCATGGCAGGGAGCATGGCAGTGTACAAGCACTTGTGGGGCTGGAGGAATAGTTGAGAGTCCCACATCTTGCAGACAACAGGAAGTCAACTGAAACACAGTGCAGCATCCTGAGCATAGGAAAACTTAAAGCCCACCTTCACAGTGACATGTGACACATTCCCTCTAAAAGGCCATATCTACACCAACAAAGCTACACCTCCTAATAGTGCCACTTTATATGAGATTATGAGGGCTGGTTATATACAAACTACCATATTCTACTTTCTGGACCCCATAAGCTTGTAGCAGTATCATGATGCTAAATGAATTTAATCCAACTTCAAAAGTCCCCATAGTCTATCACAGTCTCAACAACGTTTAAAAGTCCAAAATTCAAAGTCTCTTTCAAGATTCATCTAATCTCTTAACTATAATCCCCTATTAAAAAACAAAACAAAACAAAAACCAGATCACATACTTACTATATATAATGGTACAAGATATACATTATCATTCTAAACATAGGGAAAGGAGCATAATGAGGAAATACTAGTCTAAAGAAAGACCAAAAACAAGCTGGGCAAATCTCAAACTCTGCATTTCCATGTCTGATATCAAAATGCCCTTTGGATCTCCAATTCTGTTCAGTTTTGTTGACTACAAAACACTTCTTTCTCTTGGGCTGGTTCCACTCTCTCTTAGTAGCTTTCCTTGGCAGGTTTTCCATGACTCTGGCATCTCTAACATCTTTGAGTTTCCAAGGCAATCCAAGTGTCAGTTTCACAGCTTCACTCAATGGCCTCTCTGCCAGGCCTCCATTCAGGGACACCCCTAACATATGCATGGCTTCAGTAGCTTTCTTTGGGGGCAAATTCCATAGCCCTTTCTTCTATCCTTAACTCCAGAACTATGTGGCCAAAGCTTCCAAATGCTGCTGCTTACTGGGGCTGGAACATGGTCCCCTTGTTCAATTACATCTTCACCAGCTTTCTGTCTTTCACTGCCTAAGCTTACTGTCCTGAAACTTAATCTCTGGACTATGCTCGACTCAGACACAGAGATCTGTCAGCCTTTGCCTTCCCAGTACCGGGATTAAACGTGTGACCCACTACAACGGGCTGTAAGTTTTTCTTTAATTCCTTTTCATAAGTTGGAAACTTAACTGGGTGGGAACTTGCCCTGAGGTCACCATTCCCTTTTTTCCATTTTTTAAACTATCTTCTTGAACATAGTATTTAGTTCTGTTCCACTTCCTGGTGGTCTTTTTCTCCTCAGAAGTTACATTTTGTAATAATTTCCCCTGCCCATCTTGCTCCTTTTTATTATAGATATTCATTAAAATTACAACTAATAGCTACATGACTAGAGTTTGTACTAGGTTGTTTTGAGACTTCCTCTGCCGATGGGATTAATCCAAAATTCTTCAGTCTCAGTCAGGCTCTTTGGACAAGGGCAAAAGGCAGCCACTTTCTTCACCAAAATATCACAAGAACTATCTCTAAGAAATAAACTAAAATTCTTCTCCTCTGAAACATCTTGAGGAGCACTCCATAGTTCGCCAAATCACACTCAGCACCACTGTCTTCCTTGCTCCTATTTGTATGGCCCATTAAGCATTGCCACTACTTTCATAACCCAAAGTACTAAAGACCAAATTCCTCCAAACAAAGATATGTCCAGGCCTATTACAGCAATACCTCAGTCTCTGGCATCAACCTCTGTCTTTGTTAGGGTTTTTATTACTGTGAAGAAAAACCACGACCATGGAAACTCTTAACATTTAATTGAGATGGATCTCATTTCAAAGATTCAGTCCATGATCATGGTAGGACATGGTGACATGCAGGCAGACATGGTGTTGGAGAGATAGCAGAGAGTTCCACATCCTGCATGCAATAGAAAGTCAACTGAGACACTGGGCAGTATCCTGAGCATAGGAAATCTCAAAGCCCACCCCCACAGTGACACACTTCCTCTATCAAGGCCATATCTACTCCAACAAAGCCACACCTCCTAATTATGCCACTTCCTGTGAGATTATGGAAGCCAATTACATTCAAACTACAATACCAGCTTTTGGGAGAAAGAGTTTGTGAAGTTAATTTTGATTGTCAACGGGACTGGGTCTAGAATCAACTAAAAGGCAAACTGCTGGTTATACTCTTATGAGGGTTATTTGATCAAATTGTTAAGATCCTCAATGTGGATGTAAGTTTTGGTGGCAGCCTAGATAAAGAACATGCTTATAGGAAAGCTCGGTTTTTGCTTGCTTATGTTTATTTTCACTGGCAAGTTCATCTACCCTGTTTCTGGTGCTGCCATTACTTCAGATAGAATCAGGCTCTTTGTGGTTCCAGTATGGACTATAGGCTAGTGGTTCTCCTGAAATCTTCCAGGTCTTCAGCACCAGACTAAGACTGAGGAGGAACAAGCCTTATGGATTGAGCCACTATCAGGTTCTCTGTCTCTCTGGTGTGAGGCTGCTATGGTTGAGCGATTCTGACTTCATAGTATAAACCAATCCATGAAATGCCCCCTTTAAACAAGATTTATTTATTTATTCATTCATTCACTTATTTATTTATTTATAGAAGTATCGGCATGTATGTATATACACCATGTACATGCCTGGTGCCTGACAAAGCCGGAAAAGTGTTTTGGATCCCCTGGATAGGATTTAAAGCTGTTGGTGAGCTGACAAATAGGTGCTCAGAACAAAACTCGGATTCTACGGAAGTACATGAAGTACTCTTATCCATGGTGGCATCTCTCTAGCTCCATAAATTTTCTTTAAATGTATTTTCAGTCTATAGGTTTTGTCCCCTAGAGAACCTTGGCTAGCATCAGAGGTCATTTCCCTCTCTCTGTGACCAAATTGACTAGAATGTTGAACTCACTCAAACTAAGAACTAGAGGTGTCCTGGTGGTAGGCATTTTGGAGCAAGATGGTAATGAAGTAAAGGAATAAATGCCACAAAAGTATTCAATGCTGTGAGAAATACTGCCACATCTGTTCTGTTCTTTTGCTCTAGTGAACGATTGGCTCTGTTATGTTAGTTTACAGAGAAAACAGTATTTCCTGGGGCTTTTATTTAGAAAAACAGTTTTCATGGGACATGATTTGGAAGTTCTTAGGTTGGTATACTAAAATTAAAGTATAGTTTTGTTATTATTTTTTTATTCTTGGTATTATAGCATAATTACAACATTCTCACTTCCTTGCACAAAACTGTCCCATATACCCCTTCTTATTCTCTTTCAAATTCATGGCTTCCTTTTCATTAATTGTTGTTAAATGTATATATGTATATCTAATACATATTGATGATTATAACCTGTTTTGTAAAATACATAGGACTTTCATCTTTTAAGACAGTTCTTTATCTCTGAAGAAGATCTACTAACTGCTGAAAGCAATGTCTAGTGTAGCATGGGTAAGGATATTGGTTTAAACCCAGAGAATTCTTGGAACACTACCCTGTGGACATGGGTCAGAGGATTGCTGTGCAATAGCTGAGCAACCCAGTCAGCACTTCCTGAGCTTGGTTTAATCATGCGTGCTTCAGGCCAGCTCACAAGGTTGTACTTCAGAGCCTTAGGTACTTTGGGCAACTAGAGTGAGTTGTCTGCTGTTTTTGAATGAGAGAATACCCTTCTTTGTTGGAGTTTCAGAACAGCTGTCACTGATGCCCTATGTGCAAATGAACAAACTCTATAAGATTATAATGAAAGTATCATTCTTCAAGAAAGGCTGCATAGAAACAGGAGCCAGGAAAGGACAAGAGAATATTTCTCTTGTCTCAGTGATGCTATATCAGTTATAGCGCATAATAAAAATGAAGATTATTACAAACCAGAGAGAACATCGTGGTTAGTCATCACAGTTGAAATGTTGTAACAGATTTTCTTTCTCAGAATCTTCCTTGTTTTAATAAACCTATGGACAGAACACACAGCTTTGTCATCAGAATTAACAAAACTTTTGCAATACCTCAAAATGAATAATTAAATTGCTTTAAAATAATTTGAAGTGAAGCCTATCATAAGTAGAAATGAACAGCATATGGGAATAATAAAGAAATAGAGCTAACGATGAATAGAATGAAATAGAGCTAATGAAACAAACTTGAATTTAAGATATAAGCAGTATGTTTTAAACTAGGAATTTTAGTGCATGTACTAGATCTGGTAGTTCAAGTAAGTGGGAATTGTGATTATATAATATATGCTGCCAGAAAGCATAATTGCTACTCAAATAAGATAATTTTCTCATTATGTATTATAAGTCACTCATAAATTATAGTTAATTTTTGGTGGTGTCAAAAGAATAGAAAAAATTATAGTGAACATTTAATTTGGTTATAGGAAATCTTTTCAAAATGTGTTTCCTGATCATTCTGGACATTAGTATTCATTTTCCTTTCCTACATTTCATGTATTTTCATAAAGCACCATAATGGCTAGCAGGCTTTCCATTTCATTGTTTTCACGAGTGTGGTGCATTAGAACATAAAATAGTCTATATCTTGTCTTGGGTTTATTTCCTTTTCTCTGGATACAACTCGAGTAAATATAGAATCCAGGGAAAGGAAAAATGTTGACTTGGCACTCTTCATGTGTTCGTGATAGTAGATCTGTGTATTTACATAGTAGACACTATGTTTGCATTAAATATAAGTTCTTGATGGAGAACTTCCTGATTCTCCTGATATAATAAGCTCCAAATGTCACTGTGCTGGGGATGCTGTGAATGTGTTGCTCTGATTGATTGATAAATAAAATACTGATTGGCCAGTAGCCAGGCAGGAAGTATACTATAGATGGGATAAGTAGAGAAGAGAATTCTGGGAAGTAGAAGGCTGAGTCAAGAGTCACCAGCCAGAGACAGAAGAAGCATGATGTGAAATACTGTAAGTCACAAGCCACATGGCAACTTATAGATTGATAGAAATGGGTTAATTTAAGATATAAGAACTGGATAGCAAGAAGCCTGAGCCATTAGGTCAAACAGTTTAAAGAATATAAGTGTCTGTGTGTTTATTTGGGTCTGAGTGGCTGTAGGCCCAGGCAAGACTGGAGATAACTCCAGCAACATCACTGATCACCTCTATCTTTAAAAATTGAAGGGATATCTCAACATTCAACAGACAGAGCACTTCATGTAGTTGACTCACACCTATTCTACTCACATTGAGCTCATGCGTCTTTTCAGATAGATGATATTTGATAGCTTTGTACACACGTATTTTGAGTATGGGCAATTTATCTCAGATCACCCTCTTTCATTCTACCTGTTCTCTCAATGAAACTATTCTTTTTCCAACAAGGCATCCTTTCTTTGAATCCTCTTTTTTTTTTATTTAAAAAAGATTTTTAAAATTCATTTTACATATCAACCACAGATTCCCCTCTCATCCCTCCTCCTGCTCCCTCAACACTTTCCCCTCTAACCCACCCCCTCATCCTTTCCTCCAAAATGGTAAGTCCTCCAATGGGTGGACAGAAAAGCCTGGTAAATTCTGTTGAGGTAGGACCAAGTCCCTCCCCACTGTATCAAATTTAGCAAGGTTTCAGACCATAGGTAATGGGGTCTAGGAAGTCAGGGCTAGATCCTGATCCTACTGCCAGTGGCCCCTCAAACATACCCAGCTACACAACTGTCTTCCTTATGCAGATGGTCTAGTCAGGTCCCATGCAGGTTCCACTGCTGTTGGTCTAAAGTTCCTGAGTTCCTATGAGCTTGATTCATTTGTCTCTGTAGATTTCCCCATCATGATAGCTCATATAGTCCCTCTTCCCTCTCTTTGACTAGATTCCTGGAGTTTGGCCTGGTGCTTGGTTGTGGATCTCTGCATCTGCTTCCATCAGCAACTGGATGAATGTTCTATGATGACAGTTAGGATATCCACCAATCTGATTACCAGGGTAGGCCATTTCAAGCACCCTCTCCATTATTGCTAGTAGTCTAATCTGGGGTCATCCTTGTGGATTCCTGGGAATTTCCCTAGTACCAGGTTTTTCCCTTACCCAATAATGTGTCCTTCTATCAAGACATCTCCTTCATTGCTCTCTCACTTCATCCCTTCTCCAGCTTGACCATCCCCATCCCATTCCCTCATGTTCTCATTCTCCTCCCTTCTAGTCCCCTCCACATCCCCAGGTTACTCATGGAGATCTCCTCTGTTTCCCCCTCCCAAGGTGATCCATGTGTCCCTCTTATGGTTCTCCTTGTTTCCTAGCTTCTCTGGAGCTGTGGTTTTTAGTCTGATTATCCTTTGCTTTACATCTAGTGTCTACTTATGATGCACCCTCTTTTTTGATCCACTGAGTTTAATTGTGCTTGCCTGCATGAATATGAGTCTTAGGGTACATTAACTGAAACATGGTGACTTAACAGTGGCTATATCACTAAAACAATGAGGTTTATTTCCACAGGATTCATTATATGCTTACAGTTCCCCAGTGATGGGTGAGGAATCATGACCTCCTCTCTTATGCACAGTGAAGTGGTGACAGGTCCCATCTTGAGCAGCTGACCAGAGCTGTAGTTAGTTGGTGCATGTAAGGCTTATGTCATGCTCAGAAGTGACTAATTGTAGTTGTCATCTTGTGCTTTTCTTTATTCAAAATTAAACTCTAAAAGGCATGCAGGTTTTTTCTACTTCTTCTGTTATTTCTATTTCTATATTTCCAATAAACATAGATTTTTTTTGTTGTTTTCAGATTACTATCTACTTTTTTTAAAAAGATTTATTTATTTATTATGTACACAGAAGAGGGCACCAGATCTCATTACAGATGGTTTTTTGAGCCACCATGTGGATGCTGGGAATCGAACTCAGGACCTCTAGAAGAGCAGTCGGAGCTCTTAATCTCTGAGCCATCTCTCCAGCCCAGATTACTATCTTCAAATAATGTCCCCTTTCATTTATTAAATGTTCCTATTGGTCAGTCAAGGGATCTGTCCTGGGAATAAAGCTGTATTTAAGATAGAATCTCTGCCTTAAACATTTTATCCCTACATGTGAGCTCCCAATAAGCAGAGAAGTACAATGTGATGTAAATGCTCTTGTGGTGATAACTATTATTTGCGTTGGTGAACACAAAGTCTTGAGATGTAAAATAACCTTTTCTAGAAGTCCAAGAAGAGAAAAAACTGCAACAGTTAATTCTCTTAACAATGGAAGTGAGGGAAGGAGAATTTGAAATAGCATAGCAAAGCCTGTTGTTGGATGACAAAGAAATCTGAAAGCATGTGTTTCTATCCCATTCAAGAGGTAGAATTATGGTGGTGGTGTGCATACCAAGAACACAAGGAGAATCAGGATAAAAGCTAAGACCTAGAAGACTAGAGGTTTTCATATGATCATGCATTTATATAAGATAGTGCCTGCTTTTTAAAAGTCATGTTTCTTATACTGTTCAGAAAATAATACTTACTGAGAACTTTGGTGTAATAGTAGTATGAAACTTTTAAAAACCAAAATTTTTCAGTATTTATTTTATTATTTTTAAACACACGTGGACTTGTTTGTATATGTGTGGATGTGACTACTGAAATAGAGGAGGATGGAAGTGTTGGATGCCCTGGAGTTGGAGTTACAAGTGGCTGTGGGACACCCTACATGAGTACTAGGAATCTTCTTCTAGTCCTCTGTAAGAGCAGTACATTCTCTTAACCTCCAAGGCATCTTCTAGCCCTAAAACCAAGACTAGTTTGCACGACTTAAAATTTTGAAATTTATTTACATATTTGTATGTGTGACTGTGTGTGCCTGCTTATGCAAGTTCATATGTACACAGGTACATGTGGAGGTCACAGGTTAATTTCAGGTGTTGTTCCTCAAGTGCTATCTATC
Source organism: Onychomys torridus (assembly GCF_903995425.1). NCBI lineage: Eukaryota > Metazoa > Chordata > Mammalia > Rodentia > Cricetidae > Onychomys > Onychomys torridus. Next base: position 25,451,849 of record NC_050444.1, on the reverse strand, counting down.
ATATTTTTAAAACATGGTCCCTTACTTGGACATAGAGTTTGTCAATTATGTCCATATGACTTGCCATAGAGCTCCCTGGATCCTTCTGACTCTGTCTTCCCAGGACTAAGTTTACAGGGACATGTCACCATGCATGGCTTTTCATGTGGATGCTGAGGATGGAACTCAGATCCTGTGTTTTGATGGCAATCTCTTTTCCTTCAATCCTTATCTTTGGCTAATTTTCTCCCTCTTTTCCCTTAAAAAATTCAATTTATCTCTAGTCACTTTGAAGACTTAAAATAAAAATGATTTTATTATAACAGATATGAAACTGCAGAAATATTTCTTATTAACCTTATTAGCTGTGATGGTGGTATCTTGCTCGGGTTTACTTTGGCTTTTGTGACTCATCAGTTATGTTGAATGAATTCAGATGCAACTCAGAATGTAGTGTAGAAGACAGAGTTTATCACACAGTAACAGGAAGCACTGTCAAGGGTAAGCTTGGCAACAAAAGAGACAGTTGTGGAGAAATGTTTTCAAAGGGTGAGCGTGGAATATAGTTGTGAAATCATTGTACTGACCTAAATATTTAGGTAGACTTTATATAGTTTTCTAAAGTCTCTGAAAAGAGGTTATCATAAGTAGAATTTTCCTATTCAAGTGACTGAGAATCCCATTTGGATTAACTCAAGGGAGGAGTCAATGGCATATCTTTATTCTTTATCAGTGGTCTCCAGATGTCTTATTGTTTTGTGGGCAGTTTCTAAGCCAATGTCCCCAAACAGGGCCAAAGATGCACTCAGATTTGCCTCTTTTGACTAGTTATCAAAGTCCTGCATAGATAGTTCCTGGTTTTACAAGCTGTCGATTTTGAAGGAGAAAATCACAGTGGCTTTCCCACTTACTAATAGTGTAGATGTATGAAGCCATACTTTGAAAACAAAAGATTCCTTCCCATGTAGTATGTAGTTTTCTCTTTGTAGTATTAATTTTTTATTTTACTGGCTACATTGTGTATAGATAAGATGTTGTAGCTCACTAGGTTTGCTAGTGGCTATACCCAGCAGGACTGCATAAGAGGTTGATTGGACCACATGCCTGAGTAGCAGGTGTTTGTAAGGGTCTATACTTGACTATAAATAGCAAGGTGGAGGTCTTTTGCTCCACCCCTTGTCATTGTTATTAATGGACTTTTGGAATAAAATTCCTGGCTGGTGGATAAGGATCCAGGCCCACTATTGTCTATCCTGTGTTTTCTCTCTGTTTCTCTCCGCTTTATTTCTAAGTCTCTTATCCCTCATTCCTCAAGAGTCCCTGGGGCAAATAAATGTGGAGGCTGATCCCCACAATAAGTGTAGTTATGGAAGACTAAACTCTATTATCACAATGATTTTAATTACACCAGATGGTGATGTGTATGTATCTTTCTGTGGGCTGGATGGTGAAATATACCTCTCTGTGAGCTGGATGGTGATGTGTACCTCTCTGTGGGCTTCTTGACTTTCAGGATGTGATTATATCATAGACTGATGTATTAGTTGGGCAAAGAGTGTCCCTTTCTGGTGTCTAATAATAGGCTATGTAAACAGAGAAGTCAATTGAGGTCTGTAGGCTGGGAGCAAGGCTGGGGTTTTGCTATTATGTGCAGAAACAAATTGTACAGGCAAAAGCAATCAACATAGATCAATTTAGCCCTTGGAATTGAGCCTGGGAAAATACAGATCTTCATTCCATATTCATTTCTACTTGCCCTACAGGTTATTAGTTATTATTGAACATTATTACAAATTCTTAAGTGAGAATGGCATAATTTATTTCATATAACACTAAACTCTTGTGAGTGTTGTGCATGAAACTTGAAATAACTGTTCTCACTTACTGGACAATAAGATGGTTTTCAAGAATTACTTCTTGTGGTTCTAACTTCAATGTCTTCATCCCAGGTTGCTTTTTTTATAGCCAACAAAAATGGTTTTAATATTTTGAACTCTGTGAATCACTTCCTTTGACTTTGTGCACCCCTTTGAAAAATGAAGCAAACAATATATGTATGTATGCATATATATGATGTTTTCTTCTTTTTTTTTTTTTCTGAGCTGGGGATCAAACCCCGGGCCTTGTGCTAGTTAGGCAAGCGCTCTACCACTGATAGGACTAAGCTCCTCCCTTTGTATTATGGCTAGGCAAGGCAACCTAGTATGGGGAATAGGTTCCCAAAAGCCAGATCAAGTGTTAGGGACAGGCCCTGATTGCACTGCTGGAAGTCCTACACATAGTCCAAGCTGCAAAACTGTCACACCTATGTAGAGGACATATGTCTGTCCTATGGTGTCAGTCCAGAGTCTGTGAGCTCCTATGAGACAAGGTTAGTTTTCTTTCTGTGGATTTCCTTGTGATGACCTTGACCCTCCTGGATCATACAGTATATTTAACTTGATATAACATGTAAAAAACCACCAACTATAAATATTGAAGGAAATTTTTGTTTGAATCATATTTATTTGCAGATAAGACACAGAAAATTTTATATTTATTTCTAGATAATATGGGTCAATCAGGATTGAAGGCCTGATAGTTTCCTTGTAAGATGAATTTCATATGTATAGTAAATAAATGTCAATAATAAGTTTTTACTTATCAATAAACTTTATTAAAACTTTAAGAAACCATGGGGCAAATGATTACTGGGAAACTGTCTGTCATTTTCCTTATATTAATGAGATAGTTTCCCAGTGCAAATTAGTTGTGCTGTTGTGTTGTGGAAGTAGAGAAAATGAATGTAATTCCTGATAAGTACCCAGACAAAAGGTACCCAGACAGCCAGTGGTAAGGCATGTGACAGTAAGTGAAAACAAATTCACAGAGAACAGAGGTGAGGCCGTCAGAGCTCACAAGTAAATTTCATTAAGTTGCTTAAAGATGATTGGGTAGCAGCATTGGGAATTTTTTGGATAGCTACAGAAAATGGACCATTATCACCCACAGAAGCATGAGAAAACCTGAATATAAGTATGATATTGCTTGGTGTTCTAAGGTAATGAGAGTGGCAGAAACATTTTTTTTTTTTGTCAGAAAACCAGTTTGCTGCATGAATTGTGGCATTGGAGAAGGTTTATGTCTGTGACACAGAGGCATGCACACTGTGTTTGTAAAGCTCTGTGTATATATCTGCAGGAGTTTCCTTTCCAGTTGATGTGGCAAAGTACCAGAAAAAGCTAGGGGTGAATGATTTATTTTAGTCCCAATTCTAGATGATACTCCATCATAGTAGGTAAGAGAAGGTGACAGGAACTTGAAGCATCTGTGCACATTATAGTCAAGGGCAGACAGAATGGCTGCATGTATGCATGCCTTTGCTCAACACACTTTCTCCTTTTTTATACATTCCACAACCCAAACCTAAGGAATGGTGCCACCCAGTTTTAGCTTGTGTTTCCCTATACAGTTAGCATAACCAAAACAATCCTCTACAGATCTGATTACAGGCTAACCTCTTCTAGGCAATCTCTTATTGAAACTCCCTTCCCAAGTGATTATGGTTTTATTAAATTGACAAAACCAATCCATCACACTTGCTATCTCCCAACTGAAAGATAGCTTGGGCCAATGTTTGAAATTCCCTTATGAACCAATATTGTATGGGATAGTAACAGAAAATCAAATTCAATGATTTTTAACTTAATACATATTTTTATCCAAACTTCTTCTCCAAAATATGCTTTTGTTTGTTTTTGACACAGTCTCACATCATATCTTGTGTTGGCTCATCCTCAAGGAATGGTTTTGTTTCAGCTTCTCTGGGGGCTGAACTTGCAGAAGTGAGCCACTGTATCTGGCTACTTATGTGAAATGTTTTTCTCTTCATATTTAAAATAATTAGTTGACTGATGCACAAAAATAAAGTTATCATTAATTAAGTAAAGTGTTTTAGAAACATGGAAGTAAATATTAATAAACATTATGGCACTATTCATTTGGTAATACCCAGAGTTAGACGATTTTATCATTTAACAATGGAAATTAGACATATTAGAAGTACACGATTAATCAAATATAGTGTCATCCATTTAAAGTACATGTTTAATATAAGCTTCCTTGTCACATTGTCAGTGATTGGGTCTGTTATGTGTATAGTCGGCTTTGCCTTCATTCACTTCTAAAGGATTGTTCAATACTTTCTGTCCTTTGCTCAGATGGTCACCTTGGTCCAAAATATCTTTATGCCCTTAACCTGCACTTAATAGAATCAAAGGTAAGCACCTGGTTTAGGCTGAATCAAATAGTACAGATCCTTTTGGAAACTTAATTTTATTTATCAGTTTTTATGTGTATGTGTGTTTTGCATGGCATGCATGTCCATGCACGATATGTATGTGTTGCCCATGAAGGCCAGAATGGCTGTTAGACCTTTTCAGATTTACAGGTTGTTGTGAGTCACCATGTAGATGCTGGGAATCAAATCCAGGGTTCCTGTAAGAGCAGCAAATGTTCCTAGCCACTGGGCTGTCTCATCAACCCCTGCTCTGGAAACTTGAACCAAAACATGTAGAAATGAATATAACTGCCATCTACAGGAAGGAAAATGAAACAGATGTACATTGAGAAGTAGAGGTACAAAGGAGTCTGTGTCACTTTATTGTATCCTCTTACTTAATAGACACAGGTCTCTAGGTTCTAAATGCTATCTTAACTGCAAATTAAAGATATTATATTATTTTATAACATCTCTGTAGGGAAAATGAATATCACAGTCTAAGTTAATTTTGTCTCTCACTAAATTACCTGATTTATTTTAGTAGAGTTTATAAAATTTCCTTTTATTTATTTTTTATTTGTTTTGTTTATTTAGGGCAAATATATCAAAAAGCAATTCTGAGTTATATACACAAAATGTGACATATTGGCTTAGTTCTGTTTAATAAAATTCCACCTAATAATTTTCAATGTGACTATAAATGTAAAGAATTTATGAAAAAATAAAAGAAATAGTATTGTGTATTTCAGAAATAAATTAATTTTATTTACTTCTTTGTGGAAGGAAATTAATACTAAAATTATTAAGCAAAAGTTAATTGCCTTAAGTTACTGGAAAATACTATTTGTAAGACTTTTATAGACAGCTATCTCTTGTGAATGTCATGCAAATTGCAGAATGAATAAACAATGACTCTAACCCACTAAGATAGTGACTCAGCAGTAAGAGCAGGGAGCCATACCTAATATGGGGTGTCCTTTATGGATTACATTACTTTTTAGTATTAATATGAAACATAATGCTAATTTCTGAGGTAGTATACCACTAAAAAAGCTAGTAAGAAATAATTAATACATGTATGGAAAGGAACAATGCATTTTTTTTCTTTATAGAGTTAAGTGAGAAGATTCAAAAGTGAATACAATTTCTTTGGCTCTCATCTTTTTCTAATGTAATTCCTGTCAAGTGAATATGTCCAGAGCAATATTAGTGCTTAGATTGTTATACATTATCCTAAGAATGTGTTTAGGTGGGTAATGGCCTATGTAACTCCAATCAAAGGAGCCACTTTTCCATCTCTCTTCAAGCAAACTTAGACCTCATTTTAAGTAACAAAAGCAAGTGGAATGACAAAAAATTACAGAGAATAGCTCCTACATGTTTTAGAAAGTTTCTATGAACTAAATTCTCTAAGTATGATGCTAAGTTTGTACCACATACTCCTCCTGGTGCCTGGAAACAGTCACCAGTCACAGAGACGACCAGACAAATATCCCTACTCTTTCTAATCTTATACTTTTTTATACATTCATGTTATATACTTAACTAAAAGGAATCATAAGTGCTGGCAGGATTTGCAACTCATATACAAAATTTGATGAGTATGTGTGGCTTTTCTTTGCATATCCATTTTTCACTGTACCTGTTTGAGAAATGTTAAGAGAACAGTGATTGCTAGTTCCTTATATGCACTGCTTCTGGAGACTCTCAGACATGACCCTGCAGAGTAGAATGTGTCATCAAAAGAACTCACTTACTTAGAGCACCACATTTAAAACTCAGATCATTCATAGATGTTAATTTGAATATCTAATTTTGGGATCTATATACATATCATGGACATACTTAGAATCTCACTTCTACACAATGCTTCATCAAGAAGATATGAGATAGAGAGTACAGGGAAGATAAACTCATGGTTCCTGATACATTCATATAAATTTTCTCTGCAAAGTTCCATGAAGACGGCACTAACACGAGAGGAGGCTGCATACTTTAAGGAATAAGATGTTACATGCTTGGGGTGGGTGGGTCAGGGAGGAGTTGGGAGAGGAGTGGGAATACAAACTGTACAGAATACTCAAAGTGTTGACAGAAAGTATATTCCTAAAAGGAAATATAACCTTGGGCTGGGAAAATGATTCATTGAGTAAAATGCATACCATACAACTCTGAGATTTTTATTTAAATCCCCAGAAGCCACATCAAATGAGTTGCAGATATTTCCATCCATAAACATACTTCTCCTAATACTATGTGGAAAGTGGAGATAAAACAATTCCAGAAGATCATGTTAACAGGTGACCTGTTAGATGAAGTGGTAAACAAGAGATTCTGTTGTAAACACAGTAGAAGGTGTGGCCCAAGATTGTGGTTGTTCTTTCCTCTACAGTCATGCCATGGCATGTACTCACATCTATGAAAATAGGATCACATGCACACACACACACACACACACACACATGAACATGAGAAATAAAAAATAACTGAATTCTCTTTATTTCATCACTGAAATTATATTGATACATCAATGAGGAAGGTTCCAATCTACTAAGGATAAAAAGAAACCGAAAAAGTAAGAATAGAAAATTTGCCTTACAGAGAGTGTTTCTCAAGGACATATTAAGGAGATCTGAAAGAAGTGGATGGCACAGTCCTTGTTACTAAAAGCAATAAGCTATGGAGGATGTAGTGAGTGGTGACACTAGGGAGTCTATTCAACCAATTCATGGAAACAGGACCCAAAGTGCTGTTGCTGCAATGGAGGGCAGTGAGTTCCCAGAAACAACTGAAGAGTAGAGAAGATCTTGGAACTCCTTTTGCCAAAGGTATTATTCTTAAAATATATGGTTTCAGATACTAAAGCTTACATTCTAAAAATATTTGTAATATAATATCTAGCAAAAACATACTATGCGCAACTTCATATGTGATTGAGAATAGTATCTATAAAAATATAGATATATGTCCGCATGCTCATATTTCATTAATGGGATGAATGAAATAAAGGACCATATATTTTCATTAATAACATTATTTAATTTAGGCATATTAAAGACTTGCAGGGTTTTTCTCTATTAATGTAGACTAATTATTATCAAGTTTTTTGATATTCATACTACTTCTGGCTTAAGGTTAATTAATGTTTACTTGGAAAAGTCTGACATTTTAGAGATTGGTCCATTGTGTGGATCTTAGTGGACTATAATAACCTGCAAGAACAGCTGTGGGTTGAGCAACACTTTCACTAGCAGAGCAATGGAAGAAGAGACTTATGACTACTTCAAAGATATTTGAAGAGTAGATGGAAATACTGGAACTACATTACTGGATTCAATTGTCATAGCAGCCAAATAGATCCATTTTACTATGGTTTTCCTAACTGAGACACATACAAGAGTTTTTAAGGCCTTTGTGGCATGAAAATATTTCACTAAGAAAACTAGTGTGGTGATATTTTGTTTGTGCTGAAATGTGGTGACATTTATTTGTGATTTGATAAATAAAGCTTGTCTGGAGATCAGGGGGAAATGGCTAGCCATTTTAAGTAAACAAAGTCAGGCAGCACATGCCCTTAATCCAATAATCACATAGCAGGCAGGGTCTCTGTGTGTTCAAGGCCAGACTAGGGAACAGAACCAAGTGTAGTGACACATGCCTTTAATCCCAGTCATACTCACATGGAATTTAAATTTCTTTAAAAGGATTTTTCTTAATTTAAAATTTTTCATTAAAATATAATTTCTTCATTTCTCTCCTTTTTTTTTCTCCCTCCAAAACCTCCTGTGTACAACCCCTTGTTCCCTCTAAAATTCATAGGTTCTTTTTCTTTATTATATATATGTGTGTGTGTGTGTGTGTGTGTGTATGAGAGGGGTAGAGTAGGCATGAAGCATGACCCATGTAATTATTGAACTCATCTGAATGCTGACAAAACCAGTCTATTTTGTTTGTTTGAAAAACAGATCTTTTTATGAAACTTTGGATGACCTTTAAACAAATGGCCATCTCAACCCAGTCTCCTTAGTGCTGGAGCAGCAGAAATAAGCCTCTAGACCTGGTTGTAGCTAGTTATTGCTGTAGTTTGAATTTGTATTGTTCCACAAAAGTCCTTAGGGTAGGACACTGGCCGATCATGGATCCTTTAGGAGGTGATTCATAGAGGATGTCATTAAATTCTTGATGCTGTACTCTTGAAAGTATATGAAAGCCTAATCCTGTTCTTTTTTTATTATCTGTTCTTTGGCTCACAAAGAAGGAAGCAGTTTTGTTGTGCCAAATGTTCCCAACACGTGTACTACTTCACTGAAGGCCATGGCTTCTTCATCCTGAGATATGTGAGAAGTTTCAAAATCTGTGAGCCAAAATAAATTTTTGTATTTTAAAAGTTAATTATCTCAATCATGTTACTAATATCTTATCAACAAAAAGTTTACACATTCTCTCTAATGAAATAAATGAATAATAATAGAAAATATCAGTAGGCCCAAACAGTTCACTCAGGGAGCTAAATCACATATTTCTCAGATAGAAATAGTTTGAAAACAATGTACTACCTATGATTTATTACTGTTTATGACAGAGTATTAATGCAAATAATACATGATAATACATCCATGCACATCCATGGCAATAGGATGACAGGTCTCTCAACATGTCTGTGATCACCTCACAACTCTCTGTAGATTTATAAATGTCTACAAGGCCCCTACTTGGTAACTTTTGGGGATCATTTTGCTGGAGCAACCAACACCTAACTTCTATGCATTCTTGAAGGCTAGATATATCAGCAAGAACTAAGGCTTCCTTTCTTAATTAAAAAAAGAAAGAAAATGTATCCAGTGAGGCTATCTATAAAAAGTCCGTGGTCATTTATATTTAATGATACAATAGGAACAAAAATTTGGAGGCTCTCCTTAACAAACCAAGAATCTCCAGGGAAGGAAAAACAGCAGCACTGACATTAAAGGTGAGCGAGATTGTTTTCTGTTAACCAAGGAGGATATTAGTGTCACAATTTGAGGCAAGAAAAAAAAAAAGACAGTACAATAAAAGATAAGGCCTCTCACTGTGCTGTTTTCTTATGTTCGGTATGTGAAAATTCAGATTACCATGTTTTGAATTTTCTTTATTTGACTTAGCCCTCACCTCAAGACAGAAAACATTGTTCACTACCTCCTTGATTACTTATTGGGAATGTTAATTGGTATTTTTTGACTGCCTTCACTTTTCCTTTGTATTCCACCTCTGATTTTATAACTAAATACCACTTCTGCCAAATGTCACTGAGTGTCAAAAGTCTGATCTGGCTTTCAGATCCTACCCGGCCCTGATCTTACGTTTTTAAGATTTCAAAGTCTTTACATTCATGTCATATCTTTGACATTCACAGCAGGAACAAAAGAAAGATGTTAAAATAAAGCAAGTAATACTTATATGAAAGGTATTAAACCTCTTTCTGGCAAGGTTTCTATGTTTTCAGTAAAGCTACAGAATTTACAGCCTATGATTTTTCTTTAAGAGAAAACTTGACCTTGGTCTATGTCACATACTGCTGACATGTAAGCTGTAATAAAAGGTTTCTTTTTCTGCTTTGTATTTGTTTTATTTCAAAAAATTAAATCTTATGTAAGCAACTTTCTCTCTTAGGGCATCTAATTCTTACTATTTTTTTTTTTAATTCTGAAAATATATTCTCAAAGCTCTCTTCATAGTTATATGGAAGACCTTTAGCTTCCTAAAGCTATGGAACAACATTGTAGCTTTCTGACAGTGGAGATAAGAAACAAAGCAACAAACCATATATCTGGAAATTGGACTTTTACTCCCAAAATAAAAGAATTATCAGTACCCTGCTCTCATGAAGCACACACCCTACTGAAAACTTCATAGATCTTATTTTTCAGGTTGACACAAGGGGAAGCAAAAGCTTTAAGAAGTTAAATGATAACCCCTTGTTTTTCTGGCTGAAGTATCCAGAAATTAAAATATTTTTGTACTCACAGATCATAAAGCTGCAAGGACAGTGGTGCACAGTTTTTTTTTAAATGGAATATTTTCATTATTTATTTGACAATTAATTTTTTTAATTTAATGTAATTTTACATATCAGGCATGGGTTCCCCTGTCCTACCCCCTCCTGTCCCCTCCCCCGCCTTCCCATAGCCACCCCCCCCCATTCCCATCTCCTCCAGGGCAAAGACTCCCCTGGGGATTCAGCTCAACATGGTAGATTCAGTCCAGGCAAGTCCAGTCCCCTGCTTCCAGGCTGAGCAAAGTGTCCCCACATAAGGCCAAGCTTCCAAACAGCCAGCTCATACACTGAGGACAGGTCCAGGTCCCACTGCCTGGGTGCTTCCCAAACAGTTCAAGCTATTTAATTGTCTCACTTATCCATAGGGCCTGATCCAGTTGGGGGCTCCACAGCTTTTGGTTCATAATTCATGTGTTTCCATTAGTTTGGCTATTTGTCCCTGTGCTTTTTCCAATCTTGGTTTCAACAATTCACACTCTTACAATCCCTCCTCTTTCTCAACAATTGGACTCCTGGAGCTCCACCTGGGGCCTGGCTGAGGACATCTGCATCCACTTCCATCAGTTATTAGATGAGAGTTCTAGCATGGCAGTTAGGGTGTTTGGCCATCCGATCACCAGAGTAGGTCAGATCAGGCTTTCTCTCAACCATTGCCAGCAGGCTACAGTGGAGGTATTATTGTGGATTTCTGGGGACCTCTCTAGCACTTTGCTTCTTCCTATTTTCCTTTGGTCTTCATTTATCATCATCTATTTTTCCTTGTTCTCCCTTTCTGTTCTTCATCCAGCTGGGATTTCCTGCTCCCCTAAGCTCTCTTTCCCTTGAAACTTGCCCTTCATTACCCCCACTCACATCCAGGTTGTTCATGTAGATCTCATCCATTTCTCTGTCACTGGGTGATCCCTGTGTCTTTATTAGGGTCCTGTTTTCTAGGTAGCCTCACTGGAGTTGTGACTAGCAGTCTAGTCATCTTTACTTTACATCTAGGATCCTCCTAAGAGTGAGTACATACCATGTTTGTCCTTCTGAGTCTGAGTTACCTCACTCAGGATGATGTTTTCTACATCCATCCATTTGCCTGTTAACCTCATGATGTTATTGTTTTTCTCTGCTGAGTAGTACTCCATTGTGTATATGTACCACATTTTCTTTATCCATTCTTCAGTTGAAGGGCACCTAGGTTGTTTCCAGGTTCTGGCTATTACAAACAATGTTGATATTTGAGCATAGCTGAGCAAATGCCCTTGTGGTATGATTGAGCATTCCTTGGGTATATGTCCAAGAGGCCCCCACAAATCCACAATGATACCTCTACTGTAGACTACTGGCAATGGTTGAGAGAAAGCCTGAACTGACCTAGTCTGGTGATCAGATGGCCAAACATCCTAACTGTTGTGCTAGAACTCTCATCCAATAACTGATGGAAGTGGATGCAGAGATCCTCTGCCAGGCCCCAGGTAGAGCTCCAGGAGTCCACTTGGCTAGAAAGAGGAGCGACTGTATGAGCGAGAATTGTTGAGACCATGATTGGAAAAAGCACAGGGACAAACAGCCAAACTAATGGAAACACATGAACTATGATCCAAAAGCTGTGGATCTCCTAACTGGCTCAGGCCTTCTGGATAAGTGAGACAACTGAATAGCTTGAACTGTTTGGGAGACACCCAGTCAGTGGGACCTGGACCTGTCCTTAGTGCATGAGCTGGCTGTTTGGAACCTGGGGCTTATGTGGGGACACTTTGCTCAGCCTGGAAGGAGGGGACTAGACCTGCCTGGACTGAATCTACCAGGTTGAGCTGAATCCCCCAGGGGAGTCCTTGCCCTGGAGGAGATGAGAATGAAGGGGAGAGGGTGGGAGGAAGGCAGGGGCAGGTTTGGGAGGGAGGAAGACGGGAACCCATGACTGATACGTAAAATTGAAACACAAATATCCATATAAAAAGTAAAATTTGAAATAAAAAATATAGAATAAAATAAAATAAATTTTAAAAAAAGAAATGGGCTATAGAACTAGACAGAGAATTCTCAACAGAGGAATCTCAAATGGCTGAAAGACATTTAAGGAATTGCTCAACATCCCTAATTATCCGGGAAATGCAAATCAAAACGACTCTGAGGTACACAGCTTTTAAACCTTGGTTTAAATGCTGGCTTTCAAATTCCTGTAAAGCATTTAATCCAAAAAAAAAAAAAAAAAAAGGCCAACAATTTGAAGGAGAATGAAGGGGGTCATGAAGGTATTGGAGGGGAGAAAGGCAAGAGGGAAAGTGATATGGTTTTATTTAAAATATATTTAAAAATAAGGATCACCAAAATGTTAATAAAAAATCAAAAATAGATGCCACAGGAAATTCAAAAGAATTTTAGCAACTATACATTTATACCATTTTTTTCTATTTATCTGTGTCATAAAGTGCGGACAATTGTGAAATGATTCTATCTATTGTCAAACTTTAATGTGGCTCCTACACTTGTTCTACACTTCCCTTTATATTTCTTTCTAAACCTAAATTATAGCCAAGAACTCTGCTGAGTAAGGTTAGCCAGACCTCTGTGTTTTATATCTGACATCTCTGAAGATCAAGGCAGGTTCCCCATTCTCCACTTCTCCTTAGGCTATCTGTAGTCTCTGAGGCCCAGGGTTTGCTTCAGTAAGAACTCAAGAGCCATTTCAGGGTTGTTTTACACACCCCTGAACTTATTTTTGGTTGCTTTTGTATATTTTTTTTCTGCTTTGGGGAGACAGGGCCTAATGCAGTATAGGCTGTCCTTGAAGCCACAAAATAGCCAAGGATAACTTTGAACTATTATTTTCTTGCCTTTACTCTTGATATGTTGGATGGCAGCCATGCACAACTAAACCTCTATGCCTGGCATCCGTGTGTGTGTGTGTGTGTGTGTGTGTGTGTGTGTGTGTGTGTGTGTGTGTGTGTGTGTGTAGATTCAGAGTTCAGAGGCTGGTTTTTGTTGGATGTCTTCCTCACCTGATTTCCACATCATGGTTTTGAGACAGTCTCTCTCTGAACATGGCCCTCAGTGTTCAGCTGGACTATCTGGCCACAGTTCCCCAGTGACCTGCCTTTCTTTACCTACCCAGCAATGGAATCTCAAACATTTTCTTCCAACCTGGTTTTCACATGAGATGCTCACACTTGTATAGTAAGCACTCTGCCTTCTGAATTGTGTCTCCAGCCTCAAATCTTCTGTTTCTGACTATAGTTTCTCATCTGGCCATGTGGTGAGATCTGTTCTCCAAGACTGAAGCATTTTTATATTTTGTTTTTCTGTTCCTGTGAACCCCTTGATCAAGTCTGGCTTTGTGCTTTAACAAATGTCTTGGGATAATTTAACACAGTCAACAGAAGTTTGTGTTATTATATATTGTCTTTTTAAAGCAATCATGACTGATGGATTTGCAACTTTCCTTTTGGAGGATGTGAGTACAGAATTATTTTCATCATATAGAATGGTATTTGCTTAGTATATATTTCTTTTTAGAAATATTTTCTGTTAGTATGTGTGTAAGCTATACACAGTGAGCCCACAGAGGTCAGAGGGTAACTGTGGGAGTCTGTTATCTCCTTCCACCATGTGGGACCCTGTGATAGAATTCAGATTCCCAGGCGTGAAGACAGGCATTTTATCTGCAAAGTCATCTCACTAGTTCTGGTTAGTATATATTTCAAAAATTCCCTGTTAAATACCAAAATATTGATCATGTTTAATGTTCTTGAACTCTAAATTCATTCAGTTTTGATACTTTTGTTATGTTAATTAATATGAAAGAACATGACAGGACATGATGGTTTGGTGGCCCGTCCCAGCAATCCCTGAGCTCTGGAGGTTAAGACAAGAGAAATGTTCAAAGCCAGCCTAAGTATATACCAAGATCCAACCTAGAAACAATTACGTGCCAACTGGCAGTGGCATACCTCTTTAATCCCAGCACTTGGGAGGCAGAACCAGGTGGATCTCTGTGAGTTTAAGGCCAGCCTGGCTTACAGAGCAAGATCCAGGACAGGCACCAAAACTACACAGAGAAACCCTGTCTCGAAAAACCAACCAACCACACACACACACACACAAACACACACACACACACACACACACACAAACAATTACACATCAGATACAAAAAATAGCTCACTGAAGATTATTCTAAATTGATGTAAGGAGGGAAGTCTGTGGGATAAAGTAAAAAAGAGTAAGATGAACACTCTTGCTCTGATATATATCCAGGACAGTTAAATAATAATCACCTAGAGAAATGCTCATGTTCGTCCTCAAGATCATTAAATCATCAAAAGTGAAAGAGAAAACACCATTGCTAAGGTTCACTATTTGCAGTGTTCAAAATTGTATGTTTAAGTCTAGACCTCCTGCCCTCAAAACATGACTTCATTAATAGGATCCTTTGAGTTAATGAAGTGACAAGGGGGCCAATAAGACTAGTTTTTCCTTTAATAAAGGAGAAGATAGTAACAGATACACATAAAGGGAGGACCCGTTTTAATGTAAGGATGGACATTTACAAGTCCAAGAGGGCAACTTGGGCTAGATCTTTTTATCAATGCCATTGGGAGCCAGTTCTTAAGTTCTCTGATTATGGACTTCTAATCTCCAGGACTATGAGGCAGAAAATGTTCAAATTCCCAAGAGTTTGCCATCCTCAGCAAACTAACACATCAATAACATTCCCTATCAGTCCCTCTGTTTCTTGGTGGTTGAACTGACAAGTCATTCCCAGTATTGTTGTACTGTTTCAATACATTCATGTTCTTGGAGAATTAGGAAGGTAATAACTCATCAAGGGAATAAATTTTAAAACAAATTTTCCATATTCCTTATAACCTGTATATATATATATATATATATATATATATATATATATATATGAAGGGGATTACATTTTACTATACTTTTAGTCCCCAAACTAATTGTAACCAGACAGCTATTGTTGGGTTATTGGGAAATACTTTTTAAAAAAGCACTTCCATAAAAGTTATAAATAGCAAGCCATGAACATTCTCTGTTGTAAAGGCCTGGAGAAAGAAGTTGTTAAATATGCATTAAAATTTCATTACTATTGAAAGCACTGGAATATAAACATCTTCAGTTGCATGCCATAAAAAGCATTTGAAAAACATGAACTTGAATGAAAAAAATACCATTAAAGCCACATCTATTCCCATCCTGGTAAAAAGGCACTCAGCAAATGGCAAGAAGGCATTTCATTTTTACTCAGTGTGAGCTTGCTCTCTAATACTTTCTTATGACCTCAGTATCTTTTTTAGAGTGATCCCTTCCCATTATCACCCATGTTCAAGCGTCCTGTGGATGCTCTTGATGTTCCTGACATATTGTCCACAGAATCTTCATGAATAATTTTAATTGGATCTGGGAAGATTTACTTCCACATTTCTAGTAGATTGAAATTTGCAGGTTGCAGTGTTGGTATCTAGCCCACAACCATGCCCCTTGCTCTGTGAATCAGCTATTCAGTATGTGTCATTGCTAGGATTGGCCTTTTCTCCTAGTGTTCATATTAACAGTAGTCACGGTATCTGAATGATGTAATATTTGTGGTTTATTCTTAATTCTTACTATAGTAGTAATCATACTTCTTGGCTTATGCACAATCCACTTTAAAAGTTCTATCATCACTAAATTATAATAATCATAAGGGAAGAGATTGAGAAAAACATATTTATATTTTAAAGGGTTTTTATTTCACCTGTTTTCAAAGTGAGCCTACTTGAAGTAATGCACAACAGTATTTCAATTATACATTTCCAGAGGCTATCTTTGCAATCACCTACTTGGAAATGATGAAGAACGTCCCATTTCATTACATCCTGCATGATGAGAACTTGTGTGCTAGCTAATCTTTCAGTTTTGGTTGGCAATTAGGGGCAGGATGATAGCTGATTTGTTGAAATGTTTAGGTGATGGTTTGTAAAACAAATTGAAAAAGAAAATACATTCATTTCTATCTATCAAAAATAAGTGAATAATTTTGCACATTGAATAAATTTTTTGCTCTGTTTAGATATTACTTTACTTTGTACAAAAGTGACCATTTTATGCACCAATCATATAAAAGGTGTTTGTATACCATCTAAATTGACTAAGTTTGGCTTTTACTCCAGGGGAACATGATCTTTTCTATTTGTTAAGATTGTAAGAAAAATAATGTCTTTCTGTTTTATCAGTTAACCCTTTCTGGCATCTTAGAAAATAGACAGATATTTTAATCTAAAATCATCGAAGGGATTTTAAATATTAAAATTTAAAATATAAGGTTTCAGAATTTATTCCTAAGTGTTAAGATAGTTTCACAACTAAACACAGAAATGAAGTTAAACCCAACATGAATGGAAACCTGAGTGCCATAATACTGTATGTAGACTGAGAGTGATTTCTTGTCATTTTCATTTCAGGGACTTTGCCCTGTTATTCTGACCTAACCAGAGCCACATATTTTGATATTTTCTCTAATACTATAAAGCAGCAAATAGAACTTAAAAAAAAAAAAACAAAGCAATAAACTTTCCTATATACTTTAATTTTAGGTTTTGTTACAAATTTCAGAAATGGTCACAGGTTTTGAAGTTTAAGTAGGTCTTAGATATTCTTTTAATTCTTACATTTCCCTGGTGATTAAAGTGAAGAAGCTATTAGGAAAATTGCTCACAGTAACAAATCTGGACATCAACAAAACCAAGAATGCGACCCATTATGTCAATGACCCATGTACCTTGCCAAATAGAATGATTTAAGTTTAAAAATCCCATGCTGACCATCAAATGTTTTTGGAGCATTTGCAAAATTTGTCTAAGCCAGAGAACTGAGACTCATTATTTTAAATCATGGAAAAATATTAGAAGTGTTGGTTAAATGTGTGTGTGTGTGTGTGTGTGTGTGTGTGTGTGTGTGTGTGCGCGCGCACACGCGCACATGTGTGGGTGTGTGTGTGTATTAGAATCTTTTACCATTGAACTATACTTCAATATACTTTTTCATGAATTGTCATGTGATATGCACTAAAAATGGTATATTTTTCTATGAAAAGCTTATTTAAATTTGGTTAAGTATTCAAAACCTTAATTACATTTCTTTATGTATAAGCAAAAAGAATGAAGCAAAAATGGTTTGGGTTTTCTATGGCAGATGTGGTTATATTTTAATGCTATCTCTGCTCATCTATAAAAACTATGGTTTAGGATTTCCTGTCCAGGCATTCATTCATTTAGATGAAATATTCTAACTCAATTCTACTACAGTTCTTGCTTTTACTCTTGGATAGAAAACCTATTAAAGTTGGGGAGTTTTCACTGCTAGAATCACAGAACAAAAGCCACACAGTATTATCCCAGGTGAATACAACCTCTTCAAAGAGAGTGGATGGAAACAGTAGACTGTGTCTCAGGTAGAAAATGGGTCAATAAAATTCAGAATACATTTGTCTAATATCGAACTTACCCTTATGAAGTTTATTCAATACTGTCACAGAAAGTAGAGATTGAACTTGACCTGATCCTTTGTTTAACCACAATCGTTAACAAGACTGAAGCTGCACAGTGTTGTACTAACATGGATGCAAAAGCCCTGTTAGTGTTTTTCACACAACTTGTACTTTAGGAGGCAAAACAGATGAACAGGCATGAACATTTAAAAAAATGTGTCATCTTTTCCTCTGCATTTTCAAAGTTATCATTTGGGGAAAAAGTGACGGCGGCTTAACAGGTAATCAGAGAGGACTGGGCAAGGGAATTCAGGCTATTCGCATCGTGGAGCAAGGTGACAGTGAGAGGTCACCCACAGAGTGCATTATCCCACACATACTGATCCTGCCCTCCTCTAACACAGCCTGATGAATACTGATCTTCTGTACTCCTGTGAAGGGGAATAGGCATTCCATATACTCACTCAGAAAACAAATTCAGTATTAACCTCTTTGACAAAATGCTAAAATGCTTTCTTAACAACTAGTAATGGGCTGTTGAGGCTTGTTTTTATCCAAGATATTTTCATACATAACATTTGAAAATTATCATATTTATGCATGTTTTTTTCTGTTACCATTTCAGAAAATATAGGTATAGATTTATTTGCACACATGTCTATTTATACAAATGTGGAAACAAAAGTATGATTACCTTTTCCATGTGGTTTTAATAGTAAATCACAAACAAAATCCCATTATCTGGACTTGAAGGATCCTCTGAGTATATTCCAGAAAACAAAGAAACTGAATAAATCAAATATTGAATCTTAAAAGTTGCTCTCAAGTTTTACTGGCCATGGTTAGATGAGCCTAGTAGCAAGAGAGCAAAAAAAACATATCATACCCAGGGAAGGTAAGATATGTAAATTCCTAAAAATCCAAACAATCCCAAATACTAATTAAAAATATACATCCACAGATATGCCCACAGGCCAATCTTAGTGAGGCAATTCTTCAGTACAGCTTTCCAGGTGTATCAAGCTCAGAACAAAGTTAAAGAGGACAGGGATCATGGGTATATTTGAATTGAAAGGTCCCTTCAGCAGCTTTGTAGGGAATAAAACTGAGGAAGACATTAGTAATTAAGGCACAAGATTGAGTCTCAGGAAAAGACATGGTTGCCTGGAAATGAAATGCGGTGGGAGATGATTAGTCTGGAGTCGAATGCTTTTAAGGGAATAAGGAAAAGGACTGAAGTGGGAGCAGGTGGAGACGTAAGATTGTAGGAAGCCAGAGGGTTCGCACATGTCATGCAATTACACTTGGAGATGATGAGGCAGGATGAGCTCTGGTTTGACTCTAGACTGGACAACAAACCAAGTCCAGATTGAACTCACAGACCAAAGTAATGAAAGGATGCTAGAAAAGAAACTCTGAGGTATTACAATATTAATTGTGTAGTAAGAGAAAGATAGAAACCAAACTACTGAGGAGCAGAGTAGTTGGAGGCAGATGAGGCAGGCTACACTGGAAGAACAGACCAGCTTTAGAGAATGAAGAGACAGACCTGTGCTGAGAGCTGCTGGAAGGCAAGAGAATTCAGTACGGAAGACATCCTACTGGGCCAGCCAACTAGCTGGTTGATCAAAGAAACATTTCAGTTTTGAGAAGTTGGTATACATATATTTGAAGTTACTTTCTTTCTGAAACAAGGCTTAATTAAGTGTGTCATTCATGAAAGTGTGTGTTGTGAGTAATACTCTTTGATGTGAGATTTGAATAGCGTAAATGGTAGATTTTGTTGTTGTTGTGGGGTAAAAATAAGGGAGAAATTGGTGAATTGTATTTGCCAGTCAATATTGCAGAAGTGAATGAGTCTGATGACAAAATTCTCACACTGTTGAGTTACTTATGTATTCAGTAGGATGTAGTGGATAGCCATCCCAGCCTTGGCCTGGAAGTTCCAACCCCCATTGAGGCTTTGGTAATGGTCACGCCCACAAGGCAGGGCGGAGGAGGAAGCAGAAGACCAAGGATCGGGAGGAGGTCTCTTGCTTGGTTCCGGGACGCTGGACGCTGAAGGTAGACCTAGCAGAGTTCTCCAGAGAACACCGCCCAACTGCGCTATACCCTTGCCAGACCCTGCAACCTACCCCTTCATTGTAAGTTACCCCACAAAATAAACCTCCCTTTTAACTACGTGGAGTGGCCTTAATAATTTCACCAATAGTAGGAGCCTTGCTCCCCAGCTTGGATGACCTCAAAGGAAATACGGCCATTTGGACTAGGTGGATGGTTCCAGGGTGAAATAGTAAGAGAAATTTGATAAGAGTGTTTGAAAAGATGTATCAGATCATCTAAGCTGTGTAGGAAGGAAATCAAGGAGAGAATGTAATTAAATTTTGCCGCACAGATAGTTTCTAAATTGCAGATGCAGACAGTTTTGAAACAAATGGCAGGACTTCAAATCGAACATGGCAGACCGGATGTGCCTGTTTACCTTTATTCTCTTTGACTCACCAGGAAAAAGACAACCATAAGAATTGTTATAAAGGCATAATTCTGGAGAGGCAAAGAGAGCTTGAGAGCAGAGATGAGCAGCAATATTTGGGAAGCAGAAGATTAAGAGGTAAAGGACTTGGCAGACCTCAGCAAATTAATTATGTCAGCCCCAGGGCCAGCGCTGAATCAGACTGAGTCAGGAACTTAAAAAGACTTAGAATTTGCATACACAAAATACTTGTAAAATCAGGGCTATGTGGAAATCAGGAAATAAGAGTACTGGATAAAATGTACCCTTCAGTGTTCCATGGCATTATCTGTAGACAGTGTCCCTTGACTACCAGGCTTTGGCAATGGGCATATTATCAGCTTTTCCTTTCTTCCATCTCTTCTCTGCTATGTCTATTCTTGCAAGTCTCACATCTTCACTTTTATATTTACCCTTTAATTTTGTACCTGAATTTCCTATTTTTGCTTTTGTATTATAGTATGGCATACGGAATGGTGATTTTGAATGCTTATAGCTCTCTTTATCACTTTTTAAAAAAAAAAAAATTGGAATCAAATGAGAGAGGAAGACATAGTGACTGAGAGGGACACATGAAGGAAGATAAACTATTCACCTTAATATATGGAAACATAATGTCAATGCTAATTGATTAAGTTCAGAGCAGAACACTGGCTTGATAGGTCTGGAAGGTCAGGGGTCCCAGCCATATAAAACTACAAAGGGAAAGAGAAAGCAAAAAGAAAAACAGGAAGAAAACAGAACATGACATATATTCTGATAAAGTGTCAGAGAGGAAGGAAAAAAATAAAAATTTGGAGGAAGGCAGGATCAAATTAGCTTCTCTAAACTCAATAAGTCTTACAGAGATGTGGGGAATTTGGAAAGAATATTGAAATGCTCCTCTCTTCCATTTTGTATTTTTTTGTTTTCACTCTAAAAAAGGCCAAAGGTATTTCCTTTCCATCTTGGTTACTTTCCAACTGCTGTGACAGAAAACAGTGATCAAGACAATTTATATTTAAAAAGTACTTAATTTGGAGCTCACAGTTACAGGGGCTAGGGTCCATAACCATCATGGTGTGGAGCATGGCAGCAGATAGACAATCATGGCACTGGAGCAGCAGCTGAGAATTTACAAGTTGAAACAACAACCACAATGTAGAGGGAAAGCCAATTGGAATGGTTAAACCTCTGTTGGCACACTTCCTCTATCAAGGCCACACCTCTTCTGATAAGACCACACCTCCTAATTCTTCCTAAACAGTACTACCACCTGGGGACCAAACATTTAAACATATGAGACCTATGTGAGTCATTCACATTCATATTGTCAGACCTCTCTTCTATAACAAATATTAGAGGTTTGTAAATTATCTATTCCTCTAAATTTAAATAGAAATAAGGTTAACTGCTAATATGCTATGCCCATGACAATATTTGCTGCAGTTACACATAATATCCTAAGCAAGTATTTCTTTTCCTCACTCTACAGCCTGCTGTGGATTTCAAATTTTGTTTCTTCTTTCTTCTCAAAAATTCTCCAGGTCTTTGGGGACAGACTATTATATTTCAAAACTGTACATTACTACTTCCTGGTTTTAGAAATGTATTTTCCTGATCTCAAAAATAGTGATAGTAATAGAGCATCCTCCATAGGGTCATTTTTGTTAAGCAAATAAATTAATACACAATAACTCAGGATCAGTACCTAAGATATAGTAAATATGTGGAATATATTTTCTATAAAAGTATTTGTTATAATTTTTCTATATCAGATTATATCACATGTTTAAATGTTTTTCACAAATATTGTTTCAGTTATATCTATGTAGATTCAATTTTTCTAACATTTTTTTCCCTTTTATTGCCCTAAACAGGACAGATTGACATCATGCTTACAGACCACCAGCCATTAGAGGCTTCCCTCTTGTGTTTTGTTCATTGGGTTTTGGCTCTTTCCTGCTTCCTCTTCACTGACCAGAAACACATCATAAATAACATGACAGATGGGTGAAAATGATAACTCCCTAGACATACTACAATTAGAAAACTCTTTACTCCCTTATTGGAATGGATTGCTAATTTCTCCAGGTTTTCTATTATGTCCTTCTGGAACTTGAAATGATTGGTTTTTTGTTTGTTTGTTTGATAGAGGTAAGTGGTCTCTTTGTAGTCTTAAAAATCGATTGTAAACAATGTCTTGGTTTTGTTTTGTTTTGAAATTTGAATTTCAATTTTCCTTATTGGTGATAACACATTTTTAGAGTAGGCCATTTGTTCATATATATCCTGGTTAATGATTGGCAGGTTCCTTCCCTTTCTTTAAGGACTTGTGAAGTGCCCTTACTATTCTCAGTACCATTCCCTGTTCCCTCTCGATTACTTGTTAATCAACCAGGAACACCAGTCAATGTTTTTGTGCACACATGAAAGCAGTTATGATGGGAGACGAACTGCTGCAGGAAGGGGCTTTCTGCACTGTATTTTTCTGACATAGGCTAGATTTACTTCACTTTTCAGTTCAGTCATTATATACTTTATTTTTTCAAATATTTTTCATGTCTAAGTATGCTTCAGATAGTACTGATTTACTAATTAATTTGACCAATGTTTCTTTATTGTTAAATTATCTACATTTCCTCCATTTGATTATGTTTTGATAATGATTTATTTTGGAGAGCACTTAGGATTTAATCCTGGGTAATTCTTATTTTCATTATATTCATGCAATGTGTCTAATGATCTGCTTATAATGTCATGCTAATTTTCTCTATTGAAAATGTAGTGAGATGATTCTTTTTTATCATTATTATTATATTTGTGTTTCAATTCTACACATCAGCCATGGGTTCCCCTGTCCTCCCTCCTCTTATCCCACCCCAACCCCCCCCCATCCCCTCCCCTCCATTACCATACCCTGCAGGGCAAAGACTCCCCTGGGGATTCATTTAAACCTGGTGGATTCAGTACAGGCAGGTCTAGTCCACACTCCAGGCTGAGCAAAGTATTCCTTTGTAAGCCCAAGGTTCCAAACAGCCAGCTCATGCACTAAGGACAGGTCCTGGTCCCACAGCCTGGATGCCCCCCAAACAGTTCAAGCCATTCAATTGTCTCACTCATCCTGAGGGAGGGCCTGATCCAGCTGGGGGCTCCACAGCTTTTGGTTCATAATTCATGTGTTTCCATTAGTTTGGCTATTTGTCCCTGTGATTTTTCCAATCTTGGGCTCAACAATTCACACTCTTACAGTCCCTCCTCTTTCTCCACAGTTGAACACCTGGAGCTCCACCTGGGGCCTGGCTGAAGATCTCTGCATCTACTTCCATCAGTTATTGGACAAGAGTTCCACCAAGACTGTTAGGGAGTTTAGCAATCTGATCACCAGACTAGGTCAGATAAAGCTTTCTCTCGACCGTTGCTAGCAATCTACAAAGGATGTATCATTGTGGATTTCTGGGGACCCCTCCATGACTCTGCCTATTCCTGTACTCATGTGGTCTTCATTTATCATGGTCTGTTATTCCTTGTTCTCCCTTTCTGTTCTTGATCCAGCTGGGATCTCCTGCTCCCCCAAGATTTCTTTCCCTCAAAACTTGCCCTTCATTACTCCCACTGTCATCCAGGATGTTCATGTAGATCTCATCCATTTCTCTGTCACTGGGTGATCCCTGTGTCTTTCCTAGGGTCCCGTTTTCTAGGTAGCCTCCCTGGAGTTGTGTAGCAGTCTAGTCATCTTTGTTTTACATCTAGTATCCTCCTATGAGTGAGTACATACCATGTTTGTCCTTCTGAGTCTGGGTTACCTCACTCAGGATGATTTTTTCTAGATCCATCCATTTGCCTGCAAACCTCAGGATGGCATTGTTTTTCTCTGCTGAGTAGTACTCCATTATGTATATGTACCATATTTTCTTTATCCATACTTCAGTTGAAGGGCATCTAGGTTGTTTCCAGGTTCTGGCTATTACAAACAATGCTGATATGAACATAACTGAGCAAATGCCCTTGTGGTATGATTGAGTATTCCTTGGGTATATGCCCAAAAGTGCTACAGCTGAGTCTTGGGGGAGAAGGATTCCCAATTTTCTAAGGAAGCGCCATATTGATTTCCAAAGTGGCTGTACAAGCATGCATTCCCACCAGCAGTGGAGGAGAGTTCCCCTTGCTCCACATGCTCTCCAGCATATGCTGTCTTCGGTGCTTTTGATCTTAGCCATTCTGACAGGTATAAGGTGGTATCTCAGAGTTGATTTGATTTGCATTTCCCAGATAATTAGGGATGTTGAGCAATTTCTTAAATGTCTTTCAGCCATTTGAAATTCCTCTGTGGAGAATTCTCTGTTTAGTTCTATAGCCCATTTCTTAATTGGACTGTTGGGCATTTAGATGTCTAATTTCTTGAATTCTTTATATATTCTGGATATCAGCCCTCTGTCAGATGTGGGGTTGGTGAAGACCTTTTCCCATTCTGTAGGCTGTCGTTTTGTCTTGTTGACCATGTCCTTTGCTCTACAAAAGCTTCTCAGTTTTTAACAGGTTCCATTGATTGATTGTTTCTCTCAGTGTCTGTGCCACTGGTGTTATATTTAGAAAGTGATCTCCAGTGTCAATGCATTCAAGACTACTTCCTACTTTCTCTACTATCAGGTTCAGAGTAGCTGGATTTATGTTGAGGTCTTTGATCCACTTGGATTTAAGTTTTGTGCATGGTGACAGATATGGATCTATTTGCAGCCTTCTACACATTGACATCCAGTTATGGCAGGAGCATTTGCTGAAATGCTTTCTTTTTTCCATTGTACATTTTTGGTTTCTTTGTCAAAAATTATATGCTCATAGGTGTGCAGGTTAATGTCAGAGTCTTCAGTTCGATTCCATTGGTTCACATATCGGTTTTTATGCCAGTAACAAGCTATTTTCATTATGCTAGCTCTATATTAGAGCTTGAGGTCAGGGATCGTGATGCCTACAGAGGTTGTTTTATTGTACAAGATTCTTTTGGCTACCCTGGGTTTTTTGTTTTTCCATATGAATTTGAGTATTATTCTTTCCAGATCTGTGAAGAACTGTGTTGGTAATTTGATGGGAATTGCACTGAATCTGTAGATTGCTTTTGGTAAGATCACCATTTTTACTATGTTAATCCTGCCTATCCATTTGCATGGGAGATCTTTTCATTTTCTGGCATCTTCTCCAGTTTCTTTTTTAAGGGACTTAAAGTTCTTGTCATTTAGGTCCTTCACTTGCTTGGTTAGAGTAACTCCAAGGTATTTTATATCATTTTTAGCTATTGTAAAGGGTGATGTATCTCTGATTTCCTTTTCAGCCTGTTTGTCTATTGTATGTAGGAGGGCTTCTGATGTTTTTGAGTTGATCTTGTATCCTGCTATGTTGCTGAAGGTTTTTATTAGCTGTATCAGTTCCTTGGTTGAATTTTTGGGGTCACTCATGTATACTATCATGCCATCTGCAAATAGGGAAAGCTTGACTTCTTCCTTTCCAATTTGTATCTCCTTAATCTCTATATGTTGTCTTATTGCTCCGGCTAGACCTTCAAGTACTATATTGAATAAGTATGGGGAGAGGGGACAGCCTTGCCTTGTTCCTGATTTTAGTGGTATTGCTTTGAGTTTCTCTTCATTTAATTTGATGTTGGCTGTTGGCTGTTGGCTTGCTGTAGATTGCCTTTATGATGTTTAGGTATGTTCCCTGTATTCCTGATGGCTCCTAGACCTTTATCATGAAGGGGTGTTGGATTTTGTCAAATGCCTTTTCTGCATCTAGTGAAATGATCATGTGTTTTTTTTCTTTGAAATTGTTTATATGGTGTATTACATTGATGGACTTTCTTAAATTGAACCACACTTGCATCCCTGGGATGAAGCCTACTTGATCATGATGTATAATTGTTTTGATGTATTCTTGGAGTCTGTTTGCCATTATTTTATTGAGTAATTTTGCATCAATGTTAATGAGGGAGATCGGTCTATAGTTCTCTTTCTTTGTTGCATCTTTGTTTGGTTTAGGAATCAGGGTAATTGTAGCCTCATAGAAGGAGTTTGGTACTATTCCTTCTGCTTCTATTGTGTGGAGCAATTCAAAGAGTATTGGTATTAAGTC
The DNA here is from genome assembly GCF_903995425.1 of Onychomys torridus. Taxonomy (NCBI): domain Eukaryota; kingdom Metazoa; phylum Chordata; class Mammalia; order Rodentia; family Cricetidae; genus Onychomys; species Onychomys torridus. The sequence continues at coordinate 25,425,496 of NC_050444.1, read as the reverse complement.
TTCTTTGAAGATCTGGTAGAATTCTGCAGTGAAACCATCTAGTTCTGGGCTTTTTTGGTTGGGAGACTTTTAATGACTGATTCTATTTCCTTAGGGGTTTTTGGACTATTTAAATGGTTTATTTGGTCTTGATTTAACTTAGGTATGTGGTACCTATCCAGAAAATTATCCATTTCTTTTAGATTTTCCATTTTTGTGGAGTAGAGGTTTTTGAAGTATGACCTGATGATTCTCTGGATTTCCTCATTGTCTGTTGTTATGTCCCCCTTTTCATTTCTGGTTTTGTTAATTTGGATTCATTCTCTCTCTCTCTCTCTCTCTCTCTCTCTCTCTCTCTCTCTCTGTCTCTGTCTTTTGGTTAGTTTGGATAAGGGCTTGTCTATCTTTTTGATGTTCTCAAAGAACCAGCTCTTTGTTTCCTTAATCATTTGTATTGTTCTCTTTAATTCTATTTTATTGATTTCAGCTCTCAATTTGATAATAACCTGGCATCTGTTCTTCCTGGGAGACTTTGCTTCTTCATGTTCAAGGGCTTTCAGGTGTGCTATCAAGTCACTAGTGTGAGATTTCTCCAGCTTCTTTATGTGGGCATTTAGTGCTATGAATTTCCCTCTTTCCATTGCTTTCATAGTGTCCCATAAGTTTGGGTATGTGGTGTATTCATTTTCATTGATCTCTAGGAAGTCTTTAATTTCTTTCTTTAGTTCTTCCTTAACCCATTGGTGATTCAGTTGAGCATTATTCAGTTTCCATGAGATTGTAGGATTTCTGTAGTTTTTTCTGTTGTTGAAATCTAACTTTAAACCATGGTGGTCCAATAGAACACAGGAAGTTATTCCAATTGTTTTGTATCTGTTGAGATTTTCTTTGTGGCCAAGTATGTGGTCGATTTTAGAGAAGGTTCCATGGGGTGCTGAGAAGAAGGTATATATTTTTTTTCAGGTGTAATGTTCTGTAGATATCGATTAATTCCATTTGAGCCATAACATTAGTTAAGACCATTATGTCTCTGTTATGTTTCACTTTGGCCGATCTGTCCAGAGGTGAAAGTGGGGTGTTGAAGTCTCCCACTATTAATGTGTGGGGTTTTATATGTGTTTTAAGCTTTAGTAATGTTTCTTTTACATATGTGGTGCCCTTGTGTTTGGGGCATAAATGTTCAGAATTGAGACTTCATCTTGGTGGATCTTTCCTGCGATGAGTATGTAATGTCCTTCATCATCTCTTTTGATTGATTTTAGTTTGAAGTCTGTTTATCTGGATATTAGGATGGCTACACCAGCTTGCTTCTTAAGACCATTTGATTGGAAAGTCTTTTCCCAGCCTTTTAATCTTAGGAGGTGTCTGTCTTTGAATTAGAGGTGTGTTTCTTGTATGCAGCAGAAAGATGGGTCCTGTTTTCATATCCATTCTGTTAGTCTGTGTCTTTTTATAGGTGAATTAAGGCCATTGATATTAAGGGATATTAATGACCAGTGATTGTTAATTCCTGTTATTATTTTTATTTTTTGGTGGTAGTGTGTGTGTACTTCTCTTCTTTGCGGTTTACTGCTGTGGTGTTATCTATTGCCTGTGTTTTCATGGTTGTATCTGACTTCCTTAGGTTGGAATTTTCCTTCTAGTGCTTTCTGTAGGGCTGGGTTTGTGGATAAGTATTGTTTAAATCTGGTTTTGTCTTGGAAGGTCTTGTTCACTCCATCTATGATGATTGAAAGTTTTGCTGGGTATATTAGTCTAGGCTGGCATCCAGGGTCTCTTAGTGTCTGCATTATATCTTTCCAGGTCCTCCTGGCTTTCAAGTCTCCATCGAGAAATCAGGTATTATTCTGATGGGTTTGCCTTTATAAGTCACTTGGCCTTTTTCCTTTGCTTCCCTTAATATTATTTCTTTATTCTGTACGTTTAGTTGTTTAATTATTATGTGGCGAGGGGAGTTTTTTGGGGGGTCTAGTCTGTTTGGTGGTCTATAGTCTTCTTGTATCTTCATAGGCATTTTTTTCTTTAAGTTGGGAAAGTTTTCTTCTATGATCTTGTTAAATATATTTTCTGTGCCTTTGAGTTGGTATTCTTCTCCTTCCTCTATCCCTATTATTTGTAGGTTTGGTCTTTTCATGGTGTGCCCAAATTTCTTGGACATTTTGGGTCATGACTTTGTTGGCTTTAGTGTTTTCTTTGACTGATGAATCTATTTCTCCTAATGCATCTTCAACACCAGAGATCTTCTCTTCCATGTCTTGCATTCAGTTGGTTATACTTGCCTCTGAAGTTCCTGTTTGTTTACTCAGAATTTCTATTTCCAACATTCCTTCTGCTAGTGTCCTCTTTATTTTTTCTGTTTCCCTCTTCAGGTCTTGGACTCTCTCCCTTGCTTTTTCATGATTTTCTTTCAGGGACCTATTGTTTTCTTCTGCTTTAATTGTCCTTTCCTCTAGTTTTTTATAGTGTTCTTCCCATTTTTTGTTTGTCTGTTCCTCCACTTTATTTTTGATTTCTTCTATATAAGGCTCTAGCCTCTTCATAATGTTACTTATAAGGTTATTTTCCCCCCCTCCTCCTCCTCCTCCTCCTCCTCCTCCTCCTCCTCCTCCTTCTTCTTCTTCTTCTTCTTCTTCCATTCCATGATGTTCAGGTCTAGCTGTTGGAGGAGGGCTAGGTTCTGGTGATGCTGTATTGCTCTTTATTTTGTTGTATGCTCTTTTGCCTTGATGTCTGCCCATCTCCTGGTGGGTTCGTTCTTGGTCTTCTCAGTGTACTTGGTCCAGACAGAGCTGACATATTTAGGGAGCCTCTGTCTGTTCCAGATGGAAGCTCTGGGCCAGATGGGAGAGCTGGTCAAGATGAGAGTGCTGGCTGGATAGGAGGTGGAGGGCTGGACTCTGAGTTTCAGGAAGTCCCTGGGGTCTTCTTATCTTGTCCAGATGGGAGCTGCTCTTGTCCAGATTGGAGTTCCGGGACAGGATGTAAGCTCTGGTCCAGATGGGAGTTCCGGGGCAGGATGGGAGCTGGGGGCTGGTCTCTGAGTTTCAGGAAGTGGCTAGGGTCTCTGGCAAATGGGTGTGGGGGCAGGGTGTGGAGACTGCAGGGTCTGCCTGCAGTCTTGGAAAAGGGGAGCCTTCCTGCAGGGCCTGATGACTGGCCAGAAACTGGGGCCAAGTTGGGCAGGTCCTCCTGGGATTGCTGGTGTCCAGGGGTGGGACCCAGGGGCAGTTGTTTCTCTGACTATAACCCCAGGCACTCACCTCAGGCCCAGATGGGAGTTCCAGGGCAGATGGGAGCTGGGGGCTGGTTTCTCGTTTTGATCATTCTTTGTCATGATATTGGCTATCCTGAAATTTCTCATAACGTCTCGTTATGTGTCCATATTTGATGTGAAGCAATTCAAAGGATGATTGTATTTTAGTATGTGGATATAATTTTAATACCCTTCTGTTTTAGACTAAGCAGGATGTTTTATTAAAGCTGTTAAATGAAAGGATTTTGAAGATCTCAGTCTGGGGTGCTATGATTGAGCAACTCACCCTAGCTGATTTATTCTGGTTTTGTTTTATTTTGTTCTCTTCATCTTAGATGATAATAATCAGTTCTTTCATAGTGACTTAAATACCTTGCCTTGCACGCAGTGCTTTTTACTCTAAAGCCTGGAAGAATGTTGATATCATTGACTCTTCTCTGTCTAAAACTTGAGATAATTCCTCTATTTTCCTCTCCTTTTCTGAAACTCAACTGCATACTTTTAACCTTTGAGTCTGCAACTTTCTTAGACATCTTTTAGGCTAGCTACTTGCCTCCAAGGATTCTATGTGATGTGTTTTTACACTCTATTCATCTGAATTGGTATATAAAAGGAGAGAAGTAACAAAGAGAAGAGATGAAGAACGTGTAGTTTCTTTAATTAACTTGGTTAATGAAGAAGTAAAGAAATGTGAGTGGACCTAGGAGGTAAGAACCTTCCGGTGACTTGTTGAATGAACTCACATTTCTCTAGTTTTGGTTTTTCTTCCTAGATTTAGGAACTCTCCATTAACTTTTGTTTTGTTTTTTTTTTTTTAAAGAAATTATTCTAATCTTATAATTTTTCTCTTTATAAAGCAACAACCCCATTACTTTTATTGTTTTAGTTACAAGTCTATTATTTTTTATTTTATTATTATAATACACCACATTTGAGGTATTAGTATGAATTATACTTCAAAATTATGAAAACATTAGTCTCTGCTGGTGTATTAAGATGATTTTAGACACACACTTGACTAGAAGTATGTAACATCACAATCCTCTGGCTCAAGGGCCAGGATTAATCTTAGAAGATATTTCATTATGAAGTTTCATAGTTGTGATTCAGTTTCCCTTAAAACTTATCCTGATAAAAATTTTAGCTGTAGATCCTTCTTGGGAAAAAATATGGTTATGAGGCACAGGCAAATAAACAGTCTTAGATTTGGCTTTACTATGTTAGAACCTCGCTCACACTATGACAGAGTATACTAGATCTAAGTGCACAGGCTCAAGTATCATTTTGTACATGGTATCTGCAGTGAGTGAAAAGTGTTGTGACTTTCTCAGTCAAGGCCTCTTCCTGGGTAAAAGGCACTTAGAGATCATTGTTGCATTAGATTTACAGATGGCAATTACACGTATGTAAAACAAAGTTTCCCTTTTTGTTTTGTTTTTCCAGACAGGATTAGACAAGATTCTCTGTGTAGTCCTGCTGTCTGGGAACTCACTCTGTAGACCAGGCTGGCCTTGAACTCACAATATCCACCTGCTTCTGCCTGTGGAGTACTGAGATTAATGGTATGCACCACTACTACCTTTACTGTTTTAAAGAGAATAAGGAACAAACAATCCTGTTTACAATTATTAAATAGAAGTGCCCCTTTGTTAATTTATCTAAAGCCTTAACATTTGATTCATACACATAGGAATTTATTGCTGTGAAGGAGAATGGAAGAGACAGCGGACTCAGTTTATCATTTGGAGTTAGTGTATTCATAGCATTAGTTGGCGCTGAGAGGAAGAAACTGAAATCAGAGCTACAAACAGTGATTTGTGAGCACAGATACTCATCAGAATACATTTCAGGGTTTTTAATTTAAAGGTGACCTTGAGGGGTGAAATTGTTCTAAAACAAGTTTCAGGTCAAAAGTCCAAGAATATTTGAATAAGATAAAGTGTTAAAGCGTGCCCAAAGAAATGTGTGATGGGATTGAACACTGGATTAGGATGCTTTTGATGGTCTCTGAGAAGAATTTATGAGGAAGACAGGACATGGGAACTGGATATGGTCCCTAACAAACTGATACTAAAGAAGGTGACAGTGCTTAGTTATATTCCAGAGAACCTTCTCAGTGTCCTTAAAGAATACTTCAATGCACAGTTCTAAGTTTTCTAAGTGTAGCCCATGCTGGTCTTGAACTCATGATCCTCCTGCTTCCACCTCCTTCAGCAACTCTGACCAGTCTGTGCCACCACAACCAGCTAAACAATGTTATTTATTTTTATTTTATGTACACTGGTATTTTGCTTGCATGTATGCCTGTGTAAGGATATCAGATCCCCTGAAATAGGACTTACAGGCAGTTGTAAGCCACCATGTGGGTGGGGAGTATTGAACCTGGGTCCTCTGGAAGAGCAGCCAGTGCTCTTAAGTGTGAGCTAATGAAAGAGACTCTTAATGGGGGTGCATTTTGGGGTCAGGTAGAAACATGGTGCAAGGGAAACTCGCACAAATCTACAAGAATGATTCCAGTAATAGTGAATAGGTATCCAGAATGGACCATCTCCTGTAATCAGCTTGGTAGCTACCCCAATTGTCACCAGAGAGCCTTTATCCAGTGACTGATGGAAACAGATGCAGATCTCCACTGGCAAACACTGGGCCATGTCAGGAGAATCCTGTTCAAGGAGTAGGTAGGGTTCAAGATCATCACAAGGGAACCCTAAGAGCCAAATAACCAAGGCTCATAGGAGCTCACAGACTCTGGACTGACAGCTAGGGAGCCTGCATGGAATCCACCTCGTCCCTCTACACACATGTGACAGTTGTATGACTTTATCTACCTGTGGGACTCCTAGTGGTGGAAACAGGGACTGTCCCTAATGCTTTGGTTGACTTTCAGGAACCCATTCTTCATTCTTGGGTGCCTTGCCCAGCCTTAACACAAGGGGAGGAGCTTAGTCCTACCTCAAATTGACACACCATGCTTTGTTGACACTCATGGGAGGCCTGCCCCTTTCTGAACAGAAACAGAGGAGGAGTGGATTGAGGGTAGTGATGCTGGAGGGGATTGGGGGTGGGAATGGGAGGAGAGGAGGGAATAAAAACTGCGTTTGGGATGTAAAATAAATTAATAAATTTAATTAATAAAAATAAAAATAAAAAATTGTAAGTGATAAATTTGGGAGAAGATAATAGGCATTTCAGATACAAAAGGAAGATAAAAATGAATGACGAATTAAGTACTACAGAGAGCAAATTTAATTTTATCATGACCTTGGTAGTCTTCCTATTGAGTTTACAAGTAGATATAGATGTACAGAATAAAAGCATGTTTATCAGTAGGGATGCCATTTTTACATCCCTTTATATCATTTTGACTTATAAGCATCAATACTTGAACCAAGAGGTCAGCAATGTTGCAGTGTCTTTGTTTGTCTGACTATATGCCATATGTTCTGTTTGAACTTTGAAGAATTCTTTAGAAATTTATTTCTGAAAGAGAAGATGAATTGTTGACAAGAGAGGAGAGACTATCAAGTATGGTTGCAATTGGCACTGTTTCATGAAAGAAAGCAGTAAGCAATGGAACAGTGTATGCTGGTGCATCATTAGTAATATTTTTTTAAACACTGGACTTTCCTTAAAGCCTTGGAGTCTTTGATTACTACATGCACATCCTAGATTCCTCTTTTTTCACATTATTCAGTTAGGAATGAAGAATGGAATAGCGTATCGTACACTTTTAAGATAGGATACCATTTATCCTTAGGACTTTCACATATGTCCAACTCCAAGAACATAATTAGTAGGAAAATAAATGTGGAATTTAGTATCTTATTAATTATATTCTTTTCTCTTGTTCTCTGTAATTATAGCATGCTTAAAGTTGGGTTTTGTTTTGTGCATTAATAATTACTGTAAGAAAATATAACTTGTGAAATTTAGAGGCTAACTAATTCTGATGAGTTATGATTTAGGAAGAGGGTTGGAAAACCTAAAGTTAATGAAGGTTGTTTAGTTTGTCATCAGACTGAAATATTAACATATGGGAAAAGATTTATAAATAATTTTGTGAGCTCTGTAGTTACAGGTGGGAAAAGCCATTACATAGCCATTACTGCTGTAATTTCAACAAGAGAGAACAAGGCTCACCAGCAGGAATAAAATGAAGAAAATGGCACTGGACTTAAAAAAAGAAAATGGGAATTTAAAAAATTGTATCATTTAAGACAGTCCCCATGAGTAGCCAGGGCTGACTAGGAACACACTATGTATCCCAGGCTAGCCAGAAACTTTCTGTCCTCACATTTTCATGTCCCAAGTGCTGAAACTTCAGGCAGAAGGCACTATACTTGGCTAGAAAAGTTATCTTTATTTTCAAACATAATATTTCCTTGTGGTGATATTTTATTTTTGCTGAAATGTAGTGATATTTTATTTGTGCTTTAATAAATAAAGCTTGCTTGAAGATCAGAGGAAAAAACCAAGCCATTATAAGTAAACAAAGAAGTTAGGAAAAAGTAGCACATGCCCTTAATCCTATCACTTGGCAGGCTGGAATCTGTCTGGATCTCTGTGAGTTCAAGGCCACACTGGAAATAGCCAGGTGTGGTGGCACACACCTTAAATTCCAACACTAGTTAACCATGGAGGACTAGAAGTATGTACAGACAGACAGGAAGTGACAGAGCTGGCCAGGGAGAGGAAGTGGTGTAGCTGGACAGAGAGAGCAAATCAAATGGCAGAACAGCAAGGCATATAGGAGTGGGTAGACAGGAAGTAATTCGCATTTGGAAGTTGTCCTGGAACTCGCTTTGTAGACCAGGCTGGCCTTGAACTCACAGAGATCCACCTGCCTCTGCCTCCTGAGTGCAACTCATTTGAGTTGGTGAGGTAAGGTTAGCTGTAGCTTTCCTTATTTCCCTGATATCTCTAAGGCTTTCATCCCTGTATCTGGCTCTGTATTTTTTATTTCATAAGACCATTTAGAAATTCATCTAAAATTTTTATTGATTATTTGGGAATTTTTCGTCCTGATCACTCTCACTTCCGAGTCCCTTCAGGGACTCCTTGCACAACTTGTCACCTCCCCCCAGAGAAGAAGAAGGAGGAGGAGGGGAAAAGTCCATTTTGTGTTGCCCATTGGCTTACTGGAGCATGTTCCAACTCCCTGTAGTCAGCCCCTTAAAGGAGTCCTTCCCACCCACACCCTCCTAGGGGAGCTACACTTCAGCATCCTCATCTTTTAAAATGATGAGTAGGTGTGTTACTTTAGCACTCAGCTTCACTTTTAGTTATTCCAATGTCTGAGGTCAACTCAGTTCTAAAAACACTTTATGAAAAGTCCCACATTTTGAGACTATATTTATGGAGCTTTCATTACAACTTAATATATTTGGTTTACTTTATTGTTGTCATTATTAATATCTTGCTGTATATAGTTCATGAATTAAGCTTTACCATGATGATTTGAGTAGGAATAGTACACAGTCATCAACAATCTCAAGTAATAAAATTTCAAGCATTCATTCTTATACAGATAAACTACTAATCAGAAATAAACATATTGTCTTAGCAAAACATAATATTTGAGATTAAATATTAATTATTGATGTTTTATTCATTTTATTCCTACTTTTTTTAGTTTCATGTATTCCTTTAAGTCCATCTGCCTGCAAGTAAAGAGGAATAAGTACATATATGCACTTACTTCAACATCAAGTTCACCCAGTGCAACAAGAGGACCAGTTTTTCTATGGTCCAGAGTCTTTTCAGTCCAGGGTCTCCTTACACATATTAGTAGAAGACTGTTCTACATGGAGGACTAGCTAAGGAGATCCTTGGCACCACTGGTGTGCTGCCCAACACCAAGAACAATCAGGACCTGTACTTGACCGCTGACATGGATTTTATGTGCCAGCTATATGAACTTTCTTGCTCCACTGACTATGCACTCAGGGGCTAGGCTTGAGAATGGGAGGGTGTATCGTGACTGTGTTTTTTCTAACTGTTCTTTTTATATGGTTGCGTTTATGCTAATAAATACTCAGTTGGAATCATTAAAAACAGAGAAGAGAGAGACACAGAGAGAAAGAAATAGAGAGAGAGAGAGAGAGGAAGAGGAAAAAAGAAAAATAAAATAGGGAAGAAAGCAGGGTGAGCAAGCTATGAGTAGCAAGCCAGCATGCAGCACCCCTCCATGGCCTCTGCCTCAGCTCCTGCTTGAGTTCCTGCCTTGACAGTGAACTGTGATTTGCAAGTGTTTTCCAAATAGATGCTCTCTTCAAGTTGCTTTTGGTCATCGTGTTTCATCAAAGCAATAGTAATCCTAACTAGGACAATGTTCACGTAGAGATTGGGTACAATCAGCAGGAGTTAGTTTTCTCCTACTATTGTGTTAGCCCCAGTGGTAGAACTCAAGTCATCATGCTTTAGCCCCTGAACTACCTACCTCAGTCACCCCAGAATGGTTAGATCTTAATAATTAGTTGGTTAGCCTACACTGGTAACAGTGAGTCTTTGTGTGTGTGTGTGTGTGTGTGTGTGTGTGTATGATTTGTTCAGTCCCTGGTGAACTCTTTATTATTTACCTTATTTTTGAGATTATAATGTAATTATATCATTCACCCCTTCCCTTTCCTCACTCCAAACCCTTCCACATATCTCTTTTTGTTGTTTTTCCAGTTCTTTTCCTCTGTGTACATTAATTGTTTATAAATATATGTATGTATATATACACACATGTACCAGTGAATATATATTATTTGCTGAGTCTGTATAATATTACTTGTATGTATGTTTAATTGCTATTTTTTGGTTTTGTTTTGAGAATTTTACTTCTCAACTTGATTTCAAATTGTGAAAAATCTATGAAATTCACTATTCCAGTCAAGTTGATAAGAAATAGATTGGGCCTAAGGTATCATCATCTCTACCCAAGCTGTCTACCTCATTCCATAAATTACTTTCTATCCTGAATTCTGTCCTTTGTCTACTTTTATAGCTCCTATCTCATCTGAAAAGAGAGAAACATAACACAAGATACACACACACACACACACACACACACACACACACACTCTTGATTCTAATACATTTGGTAAATGAAAACATTTCCAATACCACCATTCTTCAGCATTCAAATTAATGATTCAAGTTCGAGTGTCATTTGATCTGTATTCTCCTAGTTGTCCCCTGAACATTTAAAGAGAATCTTAGATGGATCATGTATATATGAAAAGATCAGATTTTTAATTCAGTCCTGCTCATGAGGTTGACTGCACAGGTGATTTAAGAGGTGAGGTGCTAACAGCAATCTGGATGATCAAAAGATCTAGCTGAAGCTAATGGAAAAACTGAAATTATTTGAAGACAGAAAGACAGTTTTATTAAAACACACACACACACACACACACACACACACACACACACACTCATGTTATCACTATAGGATTCCCCTGATTGTACATCTTAACACAATATTGAATGGCATCAGCTGCAGCTGGCTGCATTTGGGTGTCTACATTCCTGAAAGACTGCATGCCTTTCTGATGGATCTAAGGGAGAATGTATTTCTTTGTTGTTTCTGCTGTTGCTTTATACTTTATTTAGTATTTTCCATCAAGAACCATTCAAACTCCTAGAGGTGGCTTCATTGCTGTATTTGTGCTCCAGTTCCTTCAACGTAAACCCTGGAAAGAACAAGACAGCTTTACTCAGCTTGCATTCTCTAACCCGCCCCTTCACCAAAACAAACACCAAATCAGCCTCTTTTGGGGATTCACTTTTCTCTTCTCCGTCTCCAAATTCATAATAAGCAACTGAAGGGAGGGAATATAACTTAAGTTATTTCCTTATTCCTGGTTTGGGATTTGAAGGTATAGCACTTCTACTGTGTGAGAGGCATGGCAGTGGGAGCACTCGCCACTCTTGCAGAAGAAACTTGCTCGTATTCTTAGAGACAAGAAGTCAGAAGAGGGACTGGGGCTCATGCTGGAAGCAGGACTGGGTGTGTTATATCCCTCAAAGCCCAGTGACCCATGTGACTAGATTGGGTCAACTTGATAGTCCATTTGTGTGTGTGTGTGTGTGTGTGTGTGTGTGTGTGTGTGTGTGTAAACAGATATTTATCTGTATCTTAAGATTAGTATCAGGAGTATATAAACACAGGCTGTGTAACAGTATTGAATTAAATAATATTGGATTAAATATCATTGAATTTACATAGATGAAAATACATACTTTAATAAATGGTAAATGGGGGAGAAAGGATAACTCTTCACACTCAGGCATTCTAATCCAGGAATGTGGAAGTAATGGAGCAAATAGAAACATGGTAATAATTGTTGGAAGCAAGATCTGCTAATGGATATGAGCATTAGTAAGGCAAATTTGAAAGATGTTATTTCCATAATTTCAGAATATCTTGCTAAATGTTTGAATTCACTATAAAAGGTAAAGGGAATGATACAATGGAGGAGCCTAGAAACATGAACTTAAACAATGAATCAAGAAATCGCTTGATAAGGAGATCTCTTGACACCATATGTAATCCATATGTATGGATTCTATGCTGTAAGAACACATTGCTTTTGCCCTGGTCCCATTGAAACTAATTCAATAGTCTGGAGGAGACATCAGACAATCCAAAACTAATGTAAGAGATAAGGACTTCCCCCAAATACCAAAGTCCAGAAAGACAAGACTGTTTGAGGAGACCAAGAAGATATGAATGTGTCGAACAGCACAGGAACCCTGAGCAAAATCTGGAACCAAATAGGAAGATATGAAGGAAGAAACTGGTTTGTCTGGAAGTAACCCAAATTTAGAATCTGAAAACAAAGATTCTTTGTCATCCACCTTTCTTTTGAGTATTCTATTTTGAATTCTGTGGCTGCAAAAACACAGCTTATTTATTAGTGACTGTAAAATTATCTTTGGTGGTTCCTTTTGCAGTGATAAAATGGCATAAATGTGCAAGATTCTGGGATATTTGCAAAAGCCTTTCACTTATGCTCACCACTACTTTTTTAAATCTGCAACTGACAAGTGGGCCATAGGCAGAGAGCATTCTTGTGATAAGTGATTGTAGAAAGCTAAGGGAGTTCAATGCAAAAGCTCTTTCAGCCTTGCTTAGCTGAAGTGTGGCTGCAGGGAAGGCTTTTGTGCAATGGAAGATGAGTGAGCACTTTTCTCTCCCAAGGCCTCACTTAGGATGAAATATGTATGGAAATTAAGTCATTTTCAGTTCATCTTGATTTTTGTTGCTTTCCTCATACCTCCCGACCTTCTTTTGCTCCTGAGGTTTTTTTTTTTTTTTTTTTTTTTTTTTTTTTTTTTTTTTTTTTTTTTTTTTCCTGTGCTGAGTGATGATCACACAGGTAGAAATCATATGGAAAGCACATCACGCATGTGGCATGCACACAGATGCAGGAATTTAATTTTCTTTCAATGCAAAGCAGTCCTACCTCTTTAAGACTGATTCTTCTTTACAGCAAAATCTGCAAACGTGTATAGGGAGAGAAAGTCCTCCACTTTCAATACATCATGGTGCTTCTGTTTTACGTGAGGAGATTTATGGAGTTCATTTGAAAAATTAGCTAAGTAAACAGCGTTTTCAATCTGAAATGAAGACAAACAAAGGGGGAAACATAAAAATACAGGGGAATCTTTCTCATTCTAGCCCATCAGCTCAGTCAGCACTGGTTTACACATATATCATGTCAGTTTGGGAGGACAGCTTAAAGCCTGATTAGAGTATAGCTAAGGGCTTTAGAACATAATTAAAGCAATCAGAAAGGGAAGATATCAAGGAAGACTCTGTATATATGAGAATAGAAACAGAGAAGAGTGTTCGGTAGTTAATCCTTGACTCTCAGAGCAAATGTTCTAAGGAAATGGATACAAGATGAAATATATACAATATAAAAGGCTGATTTGCATGTACAACATGAATTAAATATGCTTATGATATGCAAAATAAACATTCTTATTTCTAATGTGATTTCTAGTCAGCAATAACTGACAGACTAGTAAAAGCACTGATAACACTAGGATAAAACAAAGAACAAATTCTTTATTTTGGTTTAGATTTTGCCATGTAGTTTAAAATTATCAGCTTAGGACTCAGCATACCAGCACTGCCCAGGAAACAATCCCTTTTCATCAGAGAATTCTTCACCCCTTTCTTTTACTTACACAGTAGCAATAATAAGGCACATTCCAACACAGAATGAAAATGATAGGCTACAAACCGTCACATCAGACAGACACGATTAGTATATCTCTATAGGTATTTTTTTGTTGTTGTTTTTTGCTTGTTGGAGACAAACACTCCCTGTCTTTGTCACACTATTCCATTTGTACAGAGGAAAATGAGTCACTGAGGACTGGTTTTGTCTGCGAATGAGACAGTCCACTCATCTTGTAGTTGTGTTTTCTGTTTTAGAGTCTGCACATTGTTTTAAGTTACCATGCATTGCCTCAGAAATTAAATGTCTTTCTTTGCACCAAAAAACAATTGCAAAATAGCTCATTCTCTTTGGTGAGAATACAGGCATGAATAGAATTATTCTTAATATAGATGAACAATGTTTACCACAAAGTACTGAAAATTCTCATTTAGTTTATGCATAGTGATTCTTAAAGAGAGATTTGCACAATCATTAAGACCGATTTATGTGGGAGATAATTTGAAAAGACTTTTAGAAAGCCTGGGAAGCCAAACCTTTACACATCTGCTCATTAGTTTTCATTCTAAGTACTGTGCAGTCATTCACCCTCACCTTTGTGAATCAATGTTCTTATTTAATGGAGAATGTCCTTCTGCAGGCTTTGAGGAACTTAGTCCAGTCAAGAGTGCACACAGAACTGACCTGTGAAAGTCTGATATCTGCTCTGTCACTGAGAGATTCATTAGATATTCAGTATTAATGACTGAAGAACTAAAATAAGTAATCAAAAATTGAAGTAGGAAAATTTTCTATATGTTATGATGCAGATTTGGTAAAATAATCAATATAGAACTCTCCATTGAATATTTAAATATATCTGAGTACTACAGTTTCTAAGCTATATGCAATTTAAAAAAATCAGAGATGGCATCAGCAAGATTTTAACTGCAGTTGACTAGCATTTTTCAAAAGCAGAGGTAGTTCTGGGAAGTTATCTGTTGTTTGTCGATTTGTATATCTTCCTTTCAGTTATGTATGTATGTATGTATGTATGTATGTATGTATGTATTATGTATATGTCTATCTATCTATCTATCATCTGTTATCTATCATCTATCTTATCTATTTATCTACTGACTTTATATCCATCTATTCTTTATCTATATCCACCTATCATCTAATCTATCATCTATCTATCTATCTATCTATCTATATCATAATTTGTCATCTATATCATTAATTATCCTCTATCCTAGTTAAAAGATAGTATTCGTATGTATATATATATATACACACACACTTTCAGGTACTTTTTAAGTAATAATGCACTAATAGGTGCCTCTTGTTGCTTTGACTTATAGTCACTGGATTCATATTTTAATTATGTCTTTTTAAATTCAACTTTGAATGAATAATAATTCCACATAACTATGATAAGGATATGACACACACACTGTTAGACCATCAGATGAATGTCTGCTAAATATTTTGAAGGAGACCTGATGTACATGGAAGATAAATAGTAGAGATGGAAATAAAGTTAATGGTTATTAAAGTCTACCTTTCTGAGAGTCGGGGATTTTTCAGTGAAGGGAGAGAATAAAACATTCTTGAAGAAAAATGTGCTGATTTATGTTTCTTGCAGTTCTGAAATCTCCTTTTTCTTCCATAATTTGTTTAACAGGAAAGAGTACATTGTTCTCTAAGCATGTAATTTCTGAATCAAAGAAGAACATGATAATATGATTTTGAATTATCCTTAATGTGACAAAAATGCAATCAAAGAAAGAGAAAATTAGATAATGAAATAAAAATTTGATATTCAAAGTCAATTAAATAATTTTGTGGAAGAATAATTATTTTGTTTAGATTTTACAATAAATATTTTAATTTATTATTTGTAACTAGATATGGTGATAAAGCAACTGTTTCACCTCTAGATTTTATTCATGTTTTCATTAAAGTATAGGTTAGGATGGTAATGCACATTTGCTATCCCAGGGCTGGGGTGGCAGCTCAAGGTTGTGGTGATGCTAAGTTCAGCCTGAGCTGCTTGACAAGATCTTGTTTCAAAACAGCAAGACCTGGGGCTGTAGTTCAGTGATAGAACAGGTATCTTATATTCACAAAATCCTAAATTCAGTCTTTATACCACCCAAACAAAAAGATTATAGCACCATTAAAAAGCTAATATCAGATATTAAGAATTGCCACATTTCATATGCAAAATATAGTTTTTCTTCTTCCTATGGGGCTCTCAGCTAAATACACAGAGATCAAATCAGGCACAAGACACGTGGAATGCTTTATCCTGCAAGGATACAGCCCAGGTCACAGAAATGATTCTTTTCAATAAACTAGGCAACAGACCATACTCCTTCCCAAAAGAGTGATTTATGTGTATTTATTGAGAGGAAATGGCTTATGTGATCACAGGGGCTCCATAGGCATGTTGAGAACTACAGGAGCACAGACCTTCAGGGATGGAGGACTGGAAACACCCCCAGCTAAAGCTGAAGTGGTAGTTTATAGGCATAATTTATTTTTCCAATGAGAAACCTCCCTCATGTGATTAAAACATCTCTCTTGGATCAGTTGACTCATATTGTTAGAGCTAACCATTTTATTGTCAAGTTGTTGTCAATATTCATAACAGTGATGTCTACATTGGTGTTTGACTATCTAGAATTGTTTGCTATCTAGTGATGGTAGTCTACACATGAGGTCATAGCAATAGACAAAGAACTATGGGCAACTAAAGAATACTGAGAGTTGGGGAAATAGTCTTCCTCAGGAAAGAACTCCCTACCTTGGTATGAAATACATAGTGACCAGATGTAGCATGAATCTTAAAGGGTCTTATTAATAAAAACAAACCTGTAGCCAGGTGTTGGGGTGAATGCTGGAAGACCAGAGAAACATAACAAGCCACAGCTTCCTCACCTTGCCAATTCCTTAGCTAATATTGTTTCCTCAGACAGGAAGCTTCTGAGTCCTCATCCAAATGGGTCTCAGCTGAACTGTGCTGCTCAAAAGCCTAAAAGTTTAACCAGGTCTAGTTCCTCATCCTCACTCCATAAATACCTTTCTGCTTTCTGCCATCACTTCCTGGGATTAAAGGCGTTAGTAACCATACCTGGCTGTGTTCAGTGTGGCCTTGAACTCAGAGATCCAGACAAATCTCTGCCTCCCAAGTGATAGGATTAAAGGTGTGTGTGCCACCATCTTCTGGCCTCTAAATCTAGTGGCTGTTCTGTTCTCTAAGCCCAGATGAGTTCATTAGGGTGCACAATATTTGGGGGAACACAATATCACCACAGCTGGACATAAAATCATACACATACCAGTAACATACAGATTAGAGCACAATGTATTCAGATATTTATGTACACATATACACCACTACTAGTAGCAACAATAGAGAAAGAGGGACGATGCATGCATTTCAAAGCAACAGGATTTGGGATACATGGGAAATGTCAGAGGGAGGAAAAGGATGGGGTAAAAATGATGTCAATATTTTAATTGTGAGAAAGCTATAGCTAATATCAAAGTGATAGCAAAGGATTGAAGACTCTTGCAGTAAGATCAGGACTAGGCGAAGAATGTCCATATTCACTGTTAGTTATTTGGCGCTAGAAACATGTCCCGAACACAACAAGACCACGAAAGAGTTTTATTAAAGTGGATAGAGGTGACAGGCCTGGGTGAAACACACGTGGATGAGAAGGGGCTCATGTAAAATGGCGCTGGCCTTTTAAAGGTTGGGCCGCGCATGCGTACAGGGACTCCTGTGTGTACTCTACGCATGCGCGTAGATTACATGGCTGCGAGCGTGCTTTACGCAACCACGTAAGGCCAGAGTCCCGGTCCCGCGAGATGTCTGACCCGGAGATGGCTATTCTACACCGGAAATAGTTAGGCGGTCCCCCGGGCAAGCCCAACCGTGTAAGCATGTGATTGTCTATCATTCCCGACTCTCATGTTTTTTAAAAAAGAAAAAAAATGTGGATAGATGGGTATGGGACGCCGTTTCTCTCAAAGACTGCTTCAGGCTGAATGGTGGACATTGATTGGTTTTGGGGGGAGATGGGGAAGCCGTCTCCTGAAGTTCTGGGATGAAATCCTGTAGCTGTGTCCATCCTCCAAAGTGTGGCTGGTCCTAGGATGAGATCCTGCAGCTGTCCATCCTCTATGGTGCGGCTGGGAACCTTCTATCTGACAAAACACTGGTGACATAAAAGCTTAGACAAGACATTTATTTATCTGAGGTAGATCTGGTCTGTCTGGTTGGAGACATGTTAAAGGTGGCTGTGATGTTTAAGTACTCTGGTTGGTTTTTTTTACCTGAGACAAGCCTCATTTGAGATGGTTTATTTAAGGCACCTGTTTGTTTTGCTAGTTTAGCGTTTGGGAAACACAGGTGATCAGTTGCTGAGTATTGAACAGTGACAAACTGTTATAACCTTACCGCCTGGATATTTTGAGGGTCCCTTTTGCCTCCGGCTCTGTGTGGCCCTAGTTGGGAAAGGAAAGGGTGATACCTTACTCCTCTGAAATTGGTGACAAGGCAGTGGATCCCAGTGTCCTCTGGAACTTGAGAGTGCAAGGCCCTGTTTGTTTTACTGTATATGAGGAGAGATTTTTGTGGGATGGAGGTGAGATAAAAGGTTTTAGATGAGACAGATGGACCCAATGAGGAAAGCCCTTGAGTTTAGCAGCTGTAGGAGTCACAAGAATTACCTTGAACGGTCCCTGCCATTTAGGGGAAAGGGGTGAAGGGCGCTGGCCTGGAGGAAAGAGAAGAACCTGATCCCCGATGTGGATTGGAGGTGGACAATGATTGTCACACGGCTGAGGTAATGACCAGTCTTCGTAGCTCCATAGGATGGACCTTAGGTGACATAAGAGAGGAGTTAACAGGCTATCTGGAACAGCTGGAGGGTTGGATAAAAGACCTGGTGCTAGAACTGGCCATCCATACATTAGTTCAAATGGAGAAATTGAAAGAGGCTTTTTAGGAAGAGCCCTGAGCCTGAGAAGAGCTAGAGGCAACAATCTTACCCAGTCGAGGTGAAGCTCCTGTGACATCTTAGTAAGAATGGTTTTTAAAGACCGGTTGGTATGTTCCACCTTTCCTGAGGATTGAGGACGGTATGGAATATGAAAATGCCAAGGGATGTTAAGAGCCTTAGCTAGTGTCTGAGAAATCTGAGAGGTGAACTCTGGGCCATTGTCAGACTGAAGGGAAGCAGGGACCCCAAACCGAGGAATAATTTCTCGGAGAAGGAGGTCTGCAACTGTCTGAGCCCGCTTATTAGAAACCGGATATGCCTCCACCCAATTTGAAAATGAGTCTACCATCACGAGGAGATATTTAACTTTCCTGACGGTGGGCATATGGGTAAAATCGAGCTGCCAGTCAGTCCCTGGAAGGGAACCTCTAGCCTGGTGGGTAGGAAAAGGCTGACTCCTATACTTCGTATTGGGATCTGTTTTTTGGCAGATCTCACAAGAGGCAGTAATAGTTCTTAAGAACTGTAAGTCCTCCAAAGTAGGCTGTAAGTGAGCCTTTACGAATTGGGACAGAGCAAGATTATTAGGATGAAAGAGCTGGTGTAGGTAGGAGAGAATTTGCTTAGTGTCAGGAATTCCCTGTGAGGGTGTAGGCTGTACTGTATGGATTCCCTGTGGTGGGTGAGGTGAGACTTGACCCTGGAGGGCTGCTGTTTTGGCTGCCTGGTCAGCTCGGTTGTTTCCTCTAGAGATGATAGAGCTATTGGTCCGATGAGACCGGCAGTGGACAATTCCTATAGCCTTAGGGAGGTGGGAGGCCTCCAGCATGGCCATTATTTGGCCTGAGTTAGATATGGATCCCCCTTTTGTTGTGAGAAGGCCACGCTCCCTCCAAATAGCAGCGTGGGACAGGAGGATATGAAAAACATACTTGGAATCTGTGTAAACATTTAGAGATTGTCCCTGTGCCAATTGGAAGGCACAGGTGAGAGCTATCAGCCACCCCTTTCACTCAGTGGGATGTGCAGATTCCAGCTATGCCAATAAGCTAAGAAGAATGCAATAGGCACTAAGGTGGACAGGGACATGAAGATATGTTCCTATTGGAGACGACATGATTTTCTATGTGGAAAATCTGCATGTATGTGAACAAGAACTCTTATTTCTAGCACTGGAAAAAAAACTGATATGGAGCTTAGATATGAGTTAGGTATTATTGAATTGGGTAAGTTCTGTGTCACTAAAGCTACTAAAATCCAGAAGGATTAAAACATGATAATTAAATATAAAAGAATAAAACCTCTCAAAAGACAAAACATGCTGTTTTGTGCAAAGATTTAAAGACATACTTGCTGTGGATATCACTCTATCTAAATAAATGCTGTTTGGCCAGTGGCCAGGCAGGAAGTATAGGCGGGACAAGAGAGAAGAGAATTCTGGGAAGTAAAGGCTAGAGAGGGAGAAACTGCCAGCAGCCACCATGACAAGGAAGATGTAAGCCAATAACCACGAGGCAAAATATAGATGAATAGAAATGGGTTAATTTAAGATAGAAGTAGATAACAAGAAGCCTGTCACGGCCATACAGTTTGTAAACAGTGTAAGTTTCTGTATGTTTATTTGGTTGGTTCTGAGCATCTATGGGCCTGGCAGGTGAGAGAGATTTGTCCTGACTATGGGCCGGGCAGGAAAACTCTAACTACACATACTATTTTGAACAATAAGTTTGAATACAAAATTATGATTTAATAATATGTAATGTAGCTGATAATTTAATACAAAATATTACAATTTTAACAGTATCATGGGTGAGAGGAATTGCCAGAACTGGGGATGAATTGATAATTTAACACAGTTGTCAAGACATAAGGAAAGTGTCGATGAGAGTACATTCCTAGCAGCATCATAGTCAAAATAGGAAACAGTTCTAAATGCCATCATTTTAACTCTAGAATGTTCTGTAGAAAGTTACTAAATTTTTGAACCTTCTCATGTTGATGATAATGGCTGTATTTGAAAGACTCTCTTTTATTAGGTGACTGTCATATTTTGATGGAATATAAATTATTAAAGTGATTTTGAAGAATATAAGCTTGTCAGAAAATAAAGACAATGAATCAGCTGGGCTTGGGTCCTCCAGTGTCTGTTATTCTCTGCATTTTGACCAGTTGTAGTTTGCTTCAATAGCCTGTGACTACTATATAAAGAAGCTTCTTTGATCTTCTTTGATTTGGGAAAATAGTACACTTAGCTATCAAAAGAAGGATAATTATTAAAATTCACTAAAAATTACACTGGTTTAGGGAATTGGCAGTGGTATGTTCTCTTTAGTATATATGACCTCATAAGCCATGGGTAGTGCCTAGTTTTACAGTATGTACAAGGCATGAGTTCCTTCCTACTGAATGGGCCTTAAGGCAAATTAGATATCTTTTGACTACTACTTGTATAGAAGTACCACCATTTCATCTGTTGTGATATCTTACCTTTTTGGTCATTACTGTGTTTTTTAGGCAACAAAGCTGAATGGTCTATTGATTGCTTTTCTTGCTTGGAACTTAATGTCTCTTTTCAGTATTAAGAGGTAGTCTTCAGTGGGGAGGTATCCTGCTCAGTTGCAGCTTGATTCCTTTAAGCCCTCTGGCTGAAGCGTCTTCAGCAATGGGATGTTACTTTCAAGTTCTGGGAAGTGATGAACAGCAATGACAACTGCCTATATTGCTCTTCTTTTCTTTAATTGGGGAGGGCAGTCTCTTGGACTCCTCTGACCAACAACTCAAAAGAAGTTCTCCTATGCCTTGCACACTTTTGGATTGTTTTCTTCTTCTTTTTTGTTGTTGTTAGGTAGTCTCCATGAATTTGGAGAAAGCATTATCACCTAAGTGGTGTAATATTATTAAAATATATGCATATATATGTAATTTTAAGTTGTAGATGTAACTGGCTTTTTAAATAAGAAACACAGAACCAGTTGCAGAGTTAAAAACCACGAGGTCAGAGCAAGAGCGGAAAACCTTACCCTTCTCTGCTTCTGCTGTTCTTCCTCTCCACAAGAGACCTACTTCTGTGTGTTCTATCTTTTTTATAGACTTTCTGTTCTGTTTTCTCATTGGTTGTAAACCCAGCCACATGACCTCCTTGTCACTGCCTGTTTGTACAGACCTCCAGGTCTTCTATGGTTGGTATTGAGATTAAAGGTGTGTGTCTGCCATGCTGGCTGTGTCCTTGAACACACAGAGATCTACCTAGCTCTGCTTCCTAAGTGCTGGGATTAAAGGCGTGCACCACTACCACCCAGCTTCTGCTCTGGCTTGCTCTGACCTCAAGGCAACTTTATTAACATACAAATAAAATCACATTTCAATACAAATAAAATATCACTATATTTCCCCTTTTCTATTTTAATAAAAAGAAAAAAAGGAAAAAGTTATAACTAATATAAGAAAAACTATATACAAAAACACAATAACTATATATACCATATATACAAACAATAAATACCTAAACAATGTCTAATCCATTTGCATTTGACAAATTCAGAGAAAATAATTCCATTATTTATCCTATTTTGGTAAGTCCAAAATATACCTGATTCACTTTCTATCCTAACTTATATTGCTAATGAAACTGTCTTATAACGTCTTTCAAATTTATACACTTACAGCTCTTAGTGAATTTTTTCTGAAATCCTTAACAAAGATAATTATAACTATAACTCAATGTGGTGGGTAATGTGTTCCCTGAAATATTGTGTGTTCCCCGAAATAAACATATCTGGGGTCAGAGAACAGACAGCCACTAGAACAAAGCCAAAAATGGTGGCTAGAAAATGGGAAGAGTAAGCTATAGCAGAAGTTGGGTGGTAGTGGTACATGCCTTTAATCCCAGCACTTGGGAGGCAGAGCCAGGCGGATCTCTGAGTTCAAGGCCACTTTAGAAACAGCTAAGCATGGTGACCCACACCTTTAATCCCAGGGAGTGGGGGCAGAAAGAGAAAGGTATATAAGGCATGAGGACCAGGAACTAAGAAGGAGTAAAGCATGTAGTTAATTAAGCATTTGGTTAAGCATTTTGGCTGGATAAGCATTTAGGCTTTGGAGCAGCACAGTTCAGCTGAAGACCATTGGGATGAGGACTCAGAAGCTTCCAGTCTGAGGAAACAGGATCAGCTGAGGAACTAGCAAGGTGAGATAGCTGTGGCTTGTTCTGCTTCTCTGATCTTCCAGCATTCACCCCAATAACTAGCCTTGGGTTTGATTTTATTAATAAGAACCTTTAAGATTCATACTATATTAAGTAGTTATGAATAATGATTCACTACAGCTTTTTCTTGTGTCCTCAGTATTATTTTAGTCCTTTTCCCTCCTTTACCCACTGTGGTGTTCTTCTCTCCATTCTCTAGCTAAGTGTCTCTTCTCTGTTTTTCCATTTCTCCATCATAGAACTATGCCAGAAAGTATTTAAAGACTTTGTAAGTTCCCTTACACCCAACAATCACATACAATTGCAAATTTCTGTCACTATGTGGCTACATATTTACTCCTTTTTATTGTAAAGCAAATCAAAATTCCTTCTCAACAATGATTCAATTTTAAACCAATATGTCTATCTTTATCTTCCTTTCTTCATTTAACACTAGTTCTTTCACTCACTGACAGTGTGAAGAATAATTGCATTATTTCTTGGCTCAGTTTTAAATCAATTAAAATTAGGTAATAAATTATTTGAAAATACTCTGTCAAATTAACCATATTTTATAATATATTATAAATTGGTTTGAACAAAGATTGACATTTTGACTTGGTGAGTGACATATTGGTACTCTAACTTAGATAATGAAGGAGTTTAATCTTCTAGAAAAGAGTATTTGAGTATTCTTTTTGCACACGTGTTTTCCAGTAGTACTTTCAGATGAATAAGCGTCTCCATCACCCTAGCATAGATAATTGAGGTTAATATAGTCATAGTTGAGGAGAGAACTGTATTATATTTTGAATTATAAAATGTCCATTTTGGTTCATGTAGTCTGTTTGCTGCCAGTTGATAAGCTTTTAAAGAAGACTATATTATGAGGATTTTGATCTCATCAATGAACTACCCCATTCATTTACTCTAGCATGTGCTCTCATTGGAGGGAAAGTCTGGATGCAGAGATTACATCCTTTGCAGGGAGTATGTCTCTAAAAGTTACAAGTCGCTCTGGGATTATTCTGTTCCTTTTTTCCTACCCACCATGACGGGGGCCGCTTTGTTTTCCTACATTCTTCTGCCATGGAATTCTTCCTTTCCATAGCATATAAGCAAAAGTACCATCCCAGCCGTGGTCCAAAAAATCTGAAACTGTGAGGCAAACTAAATATTTTTTCCAAAATGATTTCTTTTCAGATATTTTGTTATAGTGGTAGTAATGAAAAATGTGACTTGATACTGATATTGGTAAGTGTCAATGTATGTAAAATGTGATTAAAAAGATTTTATAAGTTAATGTCAGGCCATGTTTCCATGCCCTAATTCTAGTGAGAAAGAACTACCACAGGGTGCTTAGTATGTGATACATGCTGTTTTCTTTTATTTTTTGTAATTTCATTGGATTTACTTACCTAATTGTCCTAACAACTCTAATGGATAAACTCTATCTCTTACATTGTTCATTTTTAATAAATGAGGGGCAATAAACAGAACAGATAACACCAGACTCACACATTTCCACAGATCATGTTGGCAAAATAAACATAAATTTAGATATTTACAAACACTATATTTTTGCAAAACACTCATATAGAAAGTTATAATATGACACACACAAACATGATTGAAGCTAACACTAACACTTTTTTGCAACTTTATGAGTATATGTCATTTAAAATAAAATTGCCATAACCCAATAATATCTGTCATTCAGTTAAATTCATGATTTTAGGATTTTATTATATCATAATACTTTTATTATAATTTTTATAAAACAATTTGTTTAAATGTTGAATTGAAACTTTTGGGTTCAAATTAGAGTAGATAGAAGATTTTGTTAGAACATTTGTCTAAAATTCAATAGGAACAATAGGTATAACTTTTTAAAATTGTGTTCTCAGATCTAAGAGAAGTCTGTTTTGGGCAAAAAAACACATCATGTTCATTTAAAAAAAAATAAAAGCTAGAATCAATCACATTTTTCCAGACAGTTACAAAGGAAAAGCAAGTACCATTGATTCTTTCATAAAGAGTCTGTTTCTTGTATGCCAGATATAACTGATATCCCATTGCTAGTTCTTTCTCATGTGTTTTATTGTAGAGATATAAAAATTTTTACAAAAAGTGGTTTAAAACTAAGCAGTTGTGATGGTTGATTTCATTTGTTAGCTCAAATGAAATTGGAATCACCAATGGAATAGGAGATACACCTCTAGATAGGTCTTTGAGGGCATTCAGAGATACATCAGCTTGAAGAGGGAACAGCTACCTGAATGTGTATGACCCAGTGCCATGGGCTGGTGTCTCCAGCTGAATAAAAAGACAAAGAAAAGAAAACAAAGATCAGGCAACACATCAACACACATGTATAGCTTCTTTGTGACCACTCAACTCCTACCCTATGCCTTCCTCACTATAATGAACTACATTTCTCTCAGTTGTGAGTCAAAATAAGCCCTGAGTCTCTTGTGGTTGTTTTTGTTGGTTTGTTGCTTTATACATTTTCATTGGTGTTATTATTTTTTTTCCGATATTTTGTCAGAGTAATGGGAAGGTAAATAGTACATTTCAATATATATATATATATTGATGATACAGGTTTAAATAGCAGAGTCCACTGGGAATTGGATTTAACAAACCAGGGTAAAGAATTGGATTTAATGTCTTAAAACTATCCCATGAAATTTATCTAATTTTTTAGCACATCAAAGACTTGTACTTTTTCCTGGAAAACTAAGGAAATGGTATAAAATATTCATAACTGGTCACTCACTGCAATATATTCTACAAGGTGCCAGTCTTCTTAAATCACTCATTTTGAATTTGCCTCAGGGTCAACTCAAGCTCATGTGTTTGAAGCTAAGCCAACATGATAGTGAAATATTTAATGTTTTCTAAGGTTTGTGCATTGTTCCAAGGCTGACCAAATGCACTATATAAAATGTGCATGAGTGTATAGGACCAATACTGGAAAAAAAAAAAACTAATAAATACCAGATACCATATAATTGACTATTTTGATAGATTTCAGTGTTAAAATATATTCACCCATTGATATAAAGAAGCACATTTCATTTTAATTATTAAGAACATAATCCCCCCAAGAAAATTAGTATACTTTTCCAGTCTTGTTCTTATATTCATAACACATTTAACTTGCCAAAATTCATAACTATGTGCATGTTAGTAATTAACATATTAGGCAACTGCAATTGATTATTGTATATATGTTTCAAAAAATATTGACAGGCCAATGCAAAAAAATGGAAAAATCAGAAGAGCACAAAATAGAGGACAAAAAACAGCAACAAGCTGTGTCCAGGAAGAACCACTATTAGCTTCTGCTTAATCAATATACAGTTTTCTTGCATATAGAAGTGCTTGTGATATATTTTGCTACAAGCACCAAATAAATTTATGAATTTATTATGTATAATTACTACACATTTAAAATTGATTGATTCAGCAGCCTCTTGAAGTCTTCAGGCTTTATTCTTCTTTTTCTTTAATTAGGAATATGTTAAAATTATTTAACTAAGCATCTTTATTCTAATATACATTTTAAATATTAAAAGTTTATTAAATTCTAATTTTAAATATATCTAATTTAAATACTTTTTTATATAATATTGTCTTTAAACTAATTACCAATTTTTGAGCAAACATCCTTTATTTAAGAGTGTATAATACAAAAATAACTATCTTAATTAATATATTGCCCATAAATAAATTTCAATATATAGACATTGTTGTAAATCAAATACAAAAGTCCTGGAATTCTTCACTCTATAGTGCATAGAAATTTCCATGGAGTCAATAGTCTCTGGAAATGTTCTACTCAGATAAGCAAAGAGATGTTTATTTCCTAAATGAAACTATTTTCTAAGAGCAATGCATTTCAAAGAAAATTGTGGAGGAAACATGTTCCTGTTGATTTTCCAGCTCTTCTCCCTTTCCAAGACCTTTGTGTGTGTGGTAGGGAGAGGAAGTGCTCCATTTCTGATTATCCCTCCTCCTCTTCCACAGAGCCTGTGGGCCCTCATCTCAGAGCTAGGGTCACAGTGTGACTGTGTGGAACTGAGGCATGCTTTGGTTTTCTTCTCTCCTGGGTGGCAGTGTTGTTTTCTGCAAGCCAGATTCTTTCACTGATGTCTTCAATGGGTTTTTTCTTTTCTTCTCTTTCCTCTCTTCTCCTACTTCCCTGTAGAATTTCTCCTTTGTCAAGATTTGGATGTATATATCACTTAACTCTAGCCCATCTTCCTTGTCATGGTATATTTTGTTGAATCCTGGTTTTCATTTAGTATCTTTTCTAGGAAGGTCACCTTTCAACTGTGTATAACATCTTTATGCTTCTGCTGTGGTATCTGATCAGCTGACAGCCAATGTCTACTTCCTTCAGAATTTTTTCTTTGTTTCTTTGACACAGGGTCTTGTGTAAAATTGCCTAAAAATTGTTATGCAGCTGAGGATGACCTTGAACTCCTAATAAAAATTTAACCAGGTGTTAGCATGCCCACCTCAAAAGCGTGTGTGTGTGTGTATGTGTGTGTGTGTGTGTGTGTGTGTGTGTGTGGTGTGTGTGTTTTCCTGGGGATCAACCTAGGGATTCCTGCATGCTGCTAGGCATGTACTCCAGGCAAGTACTCTGTACAGCATACAGATGCCAGAAAATCTCTTAAGTATGCCCTGAATGGTGCTTGTAACAAAGCTCTCTGATCTTTCTCTGTTCGTTCCTTTCCCACTAGCCAATGGCTTCTTCTAAAAGGAATTGTTCACAGAGGTCAGAACATTTTCTTCTCTATTCTATCAAAGCTAGGTTCTTACCATATCACCTGTGTTTTAGATATTTCCAATGGAATATTTGCTTTCTTTTATGGGGGAAGAAAATGTTACAAACCTTGTTTTGCCCTTTACAACATCCATGATGGGGACTGATTAAGATAAGACAAAAAAGTATGATAATCTCTAAAACATTTAGGAATGTGTTACAATTTCAGTAAATTTTCATGTCTTTTAGCTTTCTATGGTGATATTTTTGCTAATAGATAAGATTTAGAGAACATTCATTGTAACTCCTCGTGCTTATCTTACTTTTTATATTTGCGCATTTCCTACCTCTAGAAATGAAAAACATGTTCTCAAGAGAAGAGATTGTATACAACACAGTAAACATGAGACCCTAAGTTTCTAAGAGCATGTTCATGTTCAGAAACTATAGACAGTCAGTTGTTTGCAAAGAAAGGCAAGCAGAGAATGTCTGTATGAACTCTGAAATACACGTCTTTGATACCTAGATGTCTACAATGAAAGACAAAGGCTCTCCTAGAACATTCATTTTCCTATAGAATGTTCAGCATTTTGCTGACACTCAGAAACAAGTAATTTTGGAGCAATGAAAATTTGAATAAATTCAAATTACAAATTCTAGGGAAAAAAATCTGAAACTGTGAGGCAAACTAAATATTTTTTCCAAATTATTTCTTTTCATGAAAGAACACTATCAAAAGAGTAAAAAGCAATGAATTAGAGGAATATATTTTCAAATAACATATAACACATAAGACGGCTGTCCAGAATACACAGATAAATCTTATAATGCAATAATAGAATAAACTCAAGCATGAGTAAATAAATTGAACAGAAAATTTCCACAAAGATGATACACAAATAGTTTCTAAGCACATAAAAGATTCTTAACATTTCTATACATTAGGAAAACAAAAAATAAAAATTATAGTATTATATTATCTTATACACATTAATTTGGCTGCACTTGAAAATGTATAAGTTTTTAAGTGTCCTTGTGGTAGCGCATGATTTTAATCCCAGCATATACAAATCGCAGGTGGAGTATTGCAATTTAGATGCTAATCAGGGCTACAAAGTGAGCTTCTAAGTAAAAACATAAACAACCAACTGTACAGAGCAAATTAATTAATATAATTTCATAACTGTTGGCAAGGATTTGAAGAAACTAGAACCCTTGAACACTGTTGGAATTATAAAAAGGTGCACCTGTTGTGAAAAACAATGTTAGTAACTTAAAAAAAGAATAAAAATAATACGTACTTTGAAGGATGGCATCAATAGATATGCGAAATTGAACAAGCAAAACTGAAAGAGACCTCAACCATACACAAAGCTCTACAAGCAACTAATAAATGCTGAGTGTGGGAGACACTTACCCAGGAACAAACAAACTGATTGATTGGTTATCTAATATCAAATGGTCATTCCTGAAAACATACATGTAAGCAACATTTTATAGACTGAGAAGTTTATATTTTGGAATATATTCCTAAATATAATGCATTCCTAAATATAATATAGTTTAGGAATGCATATGTATACACACAGACGTACATAAGTGTATGTGTGTATGCATATAATAACAATTAATGAAAGAGGCCATGATTTGAAATAGAGCAAGAAGGGGTGTGTGGGAAGCTTTGTAGGGGGAAAGGAAGAGAGAAATTTAATTATATTGTAATCTCCAAAATTAAAGAAAAGAATTTAAAAATTGGCAGAAAACTGGAAATGCTGTCAGCTATTTGAGTTAATCTTGGTCCTCTGTAGTGAGTTTACCCCACTACTGTCTTTAGTGTTTGGTGTGGACATGAACTTTTCCATGCTTTACCATTATTTTGGTGTATGTATTTATTGTTCCTCTCCCACTGCAAATGTCCAATCTGTAATTTTTAATTGTTTTCTATATGTTTTATTTCTTGCTTGAAAATTTCATTTTTACTCTTTATTTTGGCCATATTATCCCCAGTGTCCCTTCACCTTAAATACGTGCCATGGAAAACAGATATGGCAAAAATGGTGAGGAAAGCTAGGAGTTTCGAAATGTTTCCTAATGTAGCATGAAATCAATGGCCAGCACTGGGCTGCTTCTCTCCTGGAGTATAACACGCTCTGTCAGCTAAAGACTGATTTGTGTTAAGTCTGGAATGCTTGAATGAATACACTGTGAATATAGAGATGGTGCCTTTTATCATGCCGGTAGAAGTGTAGGCCTCTGACTGCCAGAGCTACATTATTCCCTGAGGCCCAATAAATGTAGAGAGGTGGAAAAAAAAAGAAAAGGACCACAGGGAGAAATGATTTATAATAAACTATTTTAAAAATTACAGATGGATGCTTTGCCCAAACTTGAAGCAATGTAGGAAGTGAGTAGAAATGGATCATATATTTTACTCCCTCCCAAAGTAACTCAAATGTCCACATTGAAATTGCTTGTGGAAATGTGAGCTCATGGGCTCCAAGGCTACAGTAAAGGTGATTACAGCACTGTCGCACTGGTAATGTGCCTTTAGTGATATTCTGCCATTTATTTCCCATGATCTTACCGCCCTTTCTGACTTGCAGACTCAGTCACAAATACAGTGTTCTGGGTATTATTTTCTCTTTCCTATCCTAATATTGACAAATTATTTTATATATCATGATTCATGTATTTTCAGATGCATCTTATTTCATTTCTTTTGGTTTTGCTTTATGTTGTTGAGTCTTGAAAGTTCATTTATAGCTATCTAAACTTGACTGGGATAAAGGCTAAAAAACAAAGTTCAGCCTAAATTTAGAAATGTTCTTCTAAAGGAAACCTCCAACTAAAAAGGGGGCAGATAATATATCTTAAGTTATATGACTTAGAACACCTCCTTTTAAAAACTGTTATATGTTACACAATAAAACATGCTTTATGCCCATGGCACAGTTTGGCTAGATAAATGATTCAGCAGAGCTTAATACTAAACAACCAAAACTAGACTAGAAGAGGACTCAGCCATTAAAAGTACATTCTACACTTTCAGAGGACATTTGTTTCTACCCCACCTCAAGAGGATCACAACCATCTGTTACTCTGACTCCAGGAGAGTTTACACACTGCCTGATGAGAGAGAGAGAGAGAGACAGAGAGAGAGAGAGAGAGAGAGAGAGAGAGACACAGAGAGAGACAGAGGCACAGAGAGAGACAGAGACACAGAGAGACAAACACAGACAGAAAGACAGAGAGACAGAGACAGAAATACAAAGAGAGACAAAGAGAAATAGAGAGACAGAGGTAGACAAAGATTCAGAGATGGAGAGACATTAAAATAAAACAAATATTTAAAAACAGAAATAAAACTGTAGGATGGGATGTCAGAGTTTTAATTCCAGCCACACATTTCCCCATGTCAGTCATTTGAAGCAACTTATAACTCTCTTGGCCTCATCTACAGGATAGAGACAACTCTGCTACCAAATGTCACCTATATATTGAGAAGGAAATGTAGCATGTAAAGATGCTCAGTAAGATTAGTTATATATGCTTCTGAAGATCAAGTAATTCCTTATTACAATGGGGAAGAAGCCTTCAGTTTCTCATCTTCATCCTGATCAATAGCATCTCTCCCAGTTCAAGTGGACCAAAATGGGAGGTGGGGGTGGAACTAAATCAAGGAATTGAGTTGTCTGGGAGCTTCAGCGTACTGCACTGCTGAGATTATTCAAAGAAAACTGTGATCCTGAGCTTGATACCTGTGGATTTCCTCTATAACCATTGCCTATTAATTGGATATTGAGTTAGCACTGATACTAAATTCAATCCCATGAAGCACATTCAAGGAGATTAAAATCCACAGTGAGGCTCTATTTGAATCCCTGAGGTGGAAAGCTCAGAAGAGACATCATCCTCATCCTCATATATTTTATTGTGATATTTATTTTTAATAATAACTATTGCTCACAATATGAGATAAATCTGATTTTTCATTTTTGAAGCCTTAAGCTGAACATTTTTTATATAAATGAAAGAGCTAGTTGGACTTGAAATAAACTACTGGAAATTCCTCAACATGGTAAATGACGTGCTTTTAAGCATGTACTGTTTGTGTTTATCAAATCAGTGCTGTCTGAGTTGCTGTGTTCCCTCCGTCCTGTCCCATGGCCCTGACTTCACATTGAGTCGGTCATTAAGCTCAAAGCTGACATGCTTCAGCTCATCTTTCACTTTCCTTTGGTGAATGGTTGTGAGTCCTCAACATATCTCATCACCCACTCCTCATCCACTCTTGCAACAAGCAAGTGGCTGGTGCTTTATTATTTAGTATTTCTGGTTGTCTAGTCTGCATATAAACTGTATCATGGTCTTCAGGAGATTTTCTGACTGGGTGTTCCTTCTTCTAAAAACATTCCCTAGCTAAAATAACACACATGATACAGTAAATAAAAAGTGCCTTAGCATATTAAATGAAGTGATTATTTATTAATCTCTACCCCATCTCTCAACCTTATCCCAATGAGCCCTACTTCAGAAGATATTTAATGTTTCCCAAATAGTATGTGCATTTTGTCTAACTGTCTCCAAGTCTTTGAGTCTTCTCTCTGTGCTTTGAATGATCCTTGTGCAGGTCATAGTTGGCAGAAGTACTTGAGGCAAAAGGAATTTTGAAGCTAAATAGTAAACACAGCATCCACACAGGCTGGAGCCTGTGCCTTGAAGTTAATAGGCATGTGTTATAGTATGATAGAAGGGTATGCCAGACATGGCTCCATTGAGTAAACATATCTGTTCCCAAAAAGGAAACTACAGTCATTTAAAAGCCTGTAACCATTCTGTTCATAGGTGTTTTTCTTTGAATTATACATACACATGACTTCTATAAGATTTGACTCTCAGGAGTCAGGTCTTCCTTCTATCAGTGGATCTCAGGGATTGAACTAAGATCATGGGGGCTTGAAGCACCTTTTCCCACTGAGTCATTTGGGGGCAGGCATGTTGAAAGGCCAGAGAGTGGAAGAGAAAGGATGGGGAGACAAGTGGGATCAGGACGAATGATATGAAATCTACGAAGAGTCAATAAAAAATGGAAAAAAAAAGACTTGACCCTCAGCCAGATTTTATTTGAATGTTTCTCAGTATTAATATATATATATATATATATATATATATATATATATATATATATATATACATATACATACACACACACACACACACACACACACACATATATATATATATATACTGCAGATTGATAGCTGTCATCATTCCCTATCTAGAGTATCTGTGTCTAATGTTTTATCACCCAGTGATTTGCCTGGTGCTTATATTGAGGAGTAATCTACTCAATGTATAGTCTGTCACTCATTGTAATAACAGGTTTCTATGCATACCTTTCCACTTCTACCTAACATCTTCACTGCTCAGTTATCATCTCCTCATGAAACAGCTACTGTATATTCAATGACATCATAGGGCTTGAGGAGCAGATGACATGTCCACTCTCTGATTTTTATAACACTTAAACTGAGGCTTCAAAGTGCTATGTATGGAACTTGCTTTCAAATCATATACACACTGTTCTCTGAGCAAGGGTCATTGTGCCCTCTTGGCATGCTTTGTGGAGTTTCTATTATGGGCCTTTGCTTAGGCTATCAACAGTGAAAGAATATCCTCTACAATACCCGCTGATAACATTATCTCTCCACTAACTCTCTGCCTTCTCTGAAACATCTTTCTAAAAGTAATTCTAAAGATCTATCTTCTTGCTTTAAAAGCCTTCCTCTAAAGCCATAAATTTAACATACCACTTAATGCTTTATATTGTTGCCTGCTCATTTTTTGTCCCTTTGTGGTCCTTGTGCTAACCTGTCAATATAGGACTGCATGTTAAAAGTTCAAAAGGCACACATTCATGAATAGAAGAACAATGGCCATCTTTGCAAAGAATTTTAGGGACTTCAGATAGAAAGGCACTGCTGATTATATTTTGATTTCTGTCATTATTAGCTTAGATACATTTTCATGTATGTTGTATAGAGTTTGAATTGATTATAGTATATTTTTCAAATCCTCACTTGATCTTTACTAAAGTTTTCTTTGCTTGTGAATTTCTTTCATTTCTCTAATCATTGCATGAGGTTCCAAAAACTAAACATTTAAAATTTTTTAATAATAGTATTGCTTCAAAGAAAAAATGAAAATTAGGGAAGAAAAATGGGCGTAGGAAGGAGGAGAGAGGAGGGAGAGGGGAGTGTGTGTTTGTCTCAGTGCACGTGTACTTGCTTCTATCTTAAAAGTTAGTTAGCAGAGAGATGCCATATTTTAATACCTTTTACTGTGAATAGACTCCAAATCATATGAAGGTGATACAAGAAATATTTAAATATACTTAGAGTAGTATTATATTTTGGAATTTATATCTGGACAGCAGAATAAAAATAAAGAAAAATAAAAGTGGTACTCTATTTTGAAGTAGAAAAAAGCCTTAGCTGTTCAGAGCAGAACATTTGGTAACACAGCATATTTTTGTGTGGTTTTGCCCATTGAATTGGACTCATCTCAGCAATATTTGCTGATTTGAGAGCAGGTGAGGTAGTTTAATGGGAAAAGGTCATTCCTGCAAAACTCTGATAACCTGAGTTTGCTTCCTAAAACCCATGTAAAGGGAAATGAAGAGAAAGCACTCCATATAGTTATTTTTTGACCTCCATGTATGAGCCAGGGTGCATGTGTCCA
Organism: Onychomys torridus; assembly: GCF_903995425.1. Lineage (NCBI taxonomy): Eukaryota > Metazoa > Chordata > Mammalia > Rodentia > Cricetidae > Onychomys > Onychomys torridus. The sequence continues at coordinate 25,391,388 of NC_050444.1, read as the reverse complement.
CACATGCATCATGATCATATACACCAAACTGAAATTTAAAAAAATATATAAAATTGTATCATTATAAATACTATACAGAAATAATAAATGGAGATAAATGGTTTATATAGCATAATTATTCTTGATGGAAGTAAGCTAATGTAACAAATTTAAGTTTAAATTTACCTTTAAGTTTAGAGAATTTAAGAAGTGGAGAAACAGAAACTCTTGAGTAGTGGGTGCCAGTTATGGCTGCTCAGTGAAGAATCATGAAGAACAAGTTCTGAAAGGCCAGCACTATCATTACATATTAGGAATTAAAGCATAATATCTGAGTGTGGACCCAGAGTCCTAGTATATTAAGCCCCCATTGGTGACTTAATATGTTGCCATTATTTAGAACCATTATTTTAGAGAAACATCCCATAAAAGAGCAATGAAGATGAATAAGCAATACTATCTCATGATAACATATTCTATTAAGTGGTTGTCACATGGCTGTGATTTAAGGGATGAGCATGTGACTTTTTTATTACAACTCTTACAGGAAATGTATTTAGATAATTATGCAATGTAAAAGAACATTCCTGACTGCCTCTGGTCACTGTGAGATGGTATCTCTTGCTGTGGGATAATGCTCTTGTACACTGTAAAGATTTGTCACTGGAATTGGTTTAATAAAATGTTAATTGGCCAGTAGCCAGGCAGGAAGTACATGCAGGGTGTCATGATTAGGAGAATTCTGGGAAAAGGAAGGGCAGACTCAGGAGTCACCAGCCAGATGCAGATGAAGCAAGATGAGAATGTCATATTGAAGAAAAGGTACAAGCCAAGTGGCTAAACATAGATAAGAATTATGGGTTAATATAAATATAGGAACTAGCTAATAATAAGCCTGAGCATTTATAAGTAATATTAAGCATATATATATATATATGTATATATATATATATATATATATATACATATATATATATATACATATGTGTGTATATATATATATATGTGTGTATACACACCCACACACACCCACAAACCCACATCCATATATATATTATAATATTAAGCTTCTGAGTCATTATTTGCAAAGAGGCTGACAATTATTTGGGAACAGGCACATGGGAGAGCAACTTCCACCTACAGTCTCCTCTGTGCTTTCTGGTGACCATGTCTTCCCTATTGTACCTTGTTTACTGACCTTGCAGTTCTCAAATACTTCCTGCAATTCTTCCTCCCCACATGGATTTACTATGAATTTATTATCTGTCTTTGTAAATTAGGAACTTTGAAATTGGGTTCCGTATTTTCTGTGGGATGTACTTTCTGGGAATCAACCCAAGAGAACTGATGCAGTTACATTAGTCTTGCCTGTCTATTTAATTACAAGCTACACATTTTTATCTTCTTTAAAATTACTACAGGCAAAACAATTGAGTGTTTGTGCTTGAGGAATCTTCTGTTCTGTCTGTTAACTTTACTAATCTCTGGAGAGACAGAAAATGCAATCTACTGTTGAGTAATTTTTTTGTGATTTTTTTTTCACAGTGAAAGAAATTTCTAATATTTGAAGTTTTTTTTTTTTTTAATTTTTACATATTCAAGTAAATGTTCTTTAAACAAGTCAGATGATAATGTCAGAATTGTTTCTTCTTTATTTCTAAATTTTGTTACCAAAGAATCATATTCTTATTACACATACAGGTTTACTCTTTTTTATTGCACCTTTATGCTTATGAGGGAATGAACATAAAGAGGTAAAAGCACAACTTGTAAGAATGAGTTATCTTTTTCTACTACATGGGTTATGAGCTTAAAACTCAGCTCCCCAGCCTTGGCTGCAGGGGCCGTTACATAATAAGCTATCTCACTGGTTCCAGGTTTGCTCATTTTCAACTTTAATGTACAAGGGGCCTTTGTTACTGGATACCCAGAATTGGGGTATTTGGAGTATTGTCTGAAAGACTGTGAAGCAATGTGTGAAGAATGAAGAGCATTCCTGAACAACACAGAAAGTGGGAAGTTGGAGGGTAAGCATTCATAGAGCCAAAAAAGATCTTGTTTATAACTTTAATATTTTCAGAAAGTTATACTCTCTAGAAGAATAAAGAGTCTAATCAAGGTGGTCCCAAGTCTTTAGGTAATTGCAGTGTAGTTCACCAACATAAGAGGGCTTCCACCTTAATACTGATGTTAATTAAAGCCAATTATTCCTTTTTAGCATCCCATAAAGGCAGAGTAAGTTCCTGCAGAATTAATTTAACCTCATTTTAAAGTACTGCAAGTCCCTTGCTGGTCTCTCCCTTCTCTCCCATGTCCTCCTTCCTCACTCTCCTTGCTGTCCCCTCCTCATCCTCATTGTCCTTTCTCTCCTCTTTGCATCGTCTCCATTACCACCGTCATTGTTATTTTTCCCGAAAGACATTTCAAGTGATAATGACGGCACCTACACAATTGGAAAGCTTCCTGTACTCCAGGTTTGGAGTTCTAATTCAGTGTTTTCGAGGGTGGCTACTTTGAAATGGCGAAGATGAGAAACACTGAACAGTAGATTTTGAGCTAAGAAGAGATTTGATTTGGGTTCCCAACTTTTAAGAACATATAAACTGAATTGAGGATGCAGACCAGGGGTGGTGTATTTTCCTGGTGTGTCTACTATGGAAAAACTAACAAACAAAAGAGAGAGGAAGGTGAACTTAAACCTTTTTAAAACCATTACAAATAATGATTCTCTCTGTGCAGAAAGGACAGTGGCCACCTATGTGGAATGAGTAATAACCCAGCAGAGGAAGGAAGACTTCTGAGGAATCTTGTACTTGAGTAACTTGGGATATTCAGCAGCTAATCATGTTTGGAGGAGATGGAATGAACAAATATTTATGAATTGGGAGGACTAACTCACTTGTTAAAGCTTCAGAAGCATAATAGAACTTTTGTAATTGTTACATTTATTGTTATTGATAAAGCACACAATGAAAATCCATAAACTTGTCTCTCCATAAACTTGTCTGTTCATGACATCAGTAGTATATACTCTTGCAAGTTTTAGATGACCAGTTACTGACTAGTCAGTTCCTCAATTTTCTTAACATAAAAGTCTCTCTGAATTATTAAGCACCTCTTCTTTTTTGAAATATTTTACAAAGCTTAAGAAAGACCAAACTTTTCTGATGTTCTTCCTATTTAACTGGACATTCATTTTTTTTTCTGTCTATTGACATGAAGTGCATTATTTTTAACAGCCTAAATGCCTACCCACAGAAGAATGGTTAAAGTAAGTGTCATAGATACATGCAATACATTATCATTCACTACTTCTACATAGTGATGACATCTCTATCACAGGCTACAAAACAGAAGAATATTAAACAACACGAGCCATCCACAAGGCACAAATGTAGAATTCAGCTTATATGAGATACTTAAAGAATAAAAACTAGAATAGTAGTTAGAGGCTGGAGAAGGGCAATAGAGTTCTTTGATAAGTGGAGGTTCAATTCTCAAGTTAAAAAGTTCTGGAGTACTGGAAGACAATATGGACATGATTCCCATGTGAAAATTTAAAGTTGAAGTGATTAAAAATGAACTTGAAAATTTCTTACTAATAAAAATTTTTAAAAATGAATTTTCTTATGCTTTAACAACTAAAATGGAAATGGTAACTAAATGAAAACAGGAAAACATTTACTAAAATTTGTGTTAGATTTCTGCACCAAAAACAAAAGGAAAAAAGATAGAAAGGTATAGGAAGATAGGTATTTAATTGCTTAAAACTTACATTTATGTGTATTTTATACACACACACACACACACACACACACACACACATATGTAATCAGAGTCACCTCCCTGTAAAATGCTGAGAATATGCCAAGATGATGTTTCTAATGTTTGCATGGAAATTCTGAATCTGTAGAGACCGTAAAAACAACTTTTAGATTTTTTTCAAATTTTAATTTTTTATTAATTTTTATTTTATTTTTTTGTTTTTCAAGACAGAGTTTCTCTGTGTAGCCCTGGCTGTCATGGAACTCACTCTGTATACCACAGACATCCACCTGCTTCTGCCTCCTGAGTCCTGGGCAAATTTTTACTTTTTTAATTAAAAAATTTGTATATAATTTATTTTTATAATGTTTATTCCTCTCTCCCTAAAATATTTGAAAGCTACCCATGACCAGGTTTCAGGAGACTGTGTAAAGTTACATTGATCAAAACATTTTATTATTATTATTATTATTACTATTACTATTATTTTTTGTTTTTGTTTTTCAAGACAGGGTTTCTCTGCATAGCTTTGCACCTTTCCTGGTACTCACTCTGTAGCCCAGGTTGGCCTCATACTCACAGAGATCCACCTGCCTCTGCCTCCTGAGTGCTGGGATTAAAGATCAAAACATTTTGACATAGAAATTAGTGGTGTTTACTCAGTAAATTCAAGTTATAGTTTATGAAGAAAGAGGCATAGACTATGCACACTATTTATCTTAAAAATTCAATGAAATAGGCATATATTATGTACATTATTTTGTGGCAAGCCTCAAGAATATATTATAGCAATTCAGCTGTGTATAATAAGCTACACCTTGATCAACCAAGGGATTCGTCAAGAGGGAAGGCATTTATCATGGAATATTTGATGTTATCCAGCTTTTAATATATACCAGCTGTCTTCTGCTATGATTTTTTTGTGCACTCATATACTCCTATGCAATATGGCAAACAAAATATGCTTCACAGACCTACCACTGATCCATTATGTAACACCCCTTCAGAGCCTAGAAGACAGGCATGCTGTAGATGCATAGCTTTGTTTCTTGTGCAAATAAAGCTCATACCATCCCTTTCCTTCAGGCCTAGTAGCATTGCAGAGCTATTGACTCAGGACAATGGGTTTTTTTTTTTTTGCATAATCAGGAGCAGTAAAGACTGGGGCAGATTTCCTAGTCTAAGGCAGAGCAAGATGGACAGAAAGGAGCAAGGCAGGTCTTTGCAGAGAACAGGAATCAGGTGAGGAGAGGAGAAGAGGGAGGAAAGAGGGAGGAAAGAGGAAGGAAAGAGGGAGGACAAAGGAACAGGGGATGAAAATGAGATCAAAAGCCTAAGGGCTTGGTTATTACTAGGGCTATGAGGGGACAGAAAAAGAAGGGACAGAGAGGAGCTGAATGTGAGGACAGAGCTGAAGCTGTATAGATAGAATTTTGTCATAGAGGAATAAAGTAAATGGACAAAAGAGCATGGAGTATATAGATTCTTTTCCCTCAGATAACTCCACACAGGATGTAGCATCTTCCCCAGGACTCTGAATGATTTTCTCAGGACAAATTCCTGGTAAAATTCCATTATTTATTGCAGAAATTCAATAAAATAGGAACTTAGAAATATGTTTCTAATTATAAAGTAATACTGAGAGATGAATTGTTACGTAAGAATTTTATTTAATTTATTTAATTTTTACATAAAAATTCCATTTTTAAATAAACTGATGAAATTACCATTATAATTATTTTCATATTTTCCATATAATCTGATATTAACTGTTTGAATATCTTTGCTTCAATTCAAACTTCTAACAAGTGTTAGGCATGAACTTTGGCTGCTACATAAATAGTGAGAATTTTAGCAATGTATTTTGTATGGTAGATCTTTAATTAATTTCTTTAATTCAGGATCCCTAGTTGGACCTTTGTGATGCTAATTTCCATTGTTTGGGCATAATTATTTCTTCACATTTTTAATTTTATAATATTTATTGATTCTTATGGTAAGAGCAAATATATATGCATAGTTTGTAAATAGTTCTCTTGAGATGTTATTTGTATCATTACATGTTATATAATTTAATTGGGGTTTTGTTTTCAATACATTCCAAATCCCTTCATTCCTTTCATTCTGCTCACCCCACCTACCTCTCCCCCAGATCCACTCCTCCTATGTTTCCATTCAGTAAAGAGTAGACCTCCCAGGAATGCATAGCCAACACAGCATAACAAGATATAATAAGATTAGGCACAAACCCTTATATTAAAGCTTGGTGAGCCAGCACAGCAGGGGGAAAGGGTCATAAGAGCAAACAAACACATCAGAAATACCCCCTCTCCCACAGTTAGGAGTCCCACAAAAACACCAAGCTAACAACCCTACCGTATATACAGAGGATCCCTAGACCCATGCAGGCTCTGTAATTACTGATTCAGTCTGTGTGAGGTCCTATGAACTTTGCTTAGTTGATTCTGTGGACTATAAGCTCTTGATGTTCTCAAGTCCTCTGGCTCCCACATTTCTTCCTTGCCTTCTTCCATGGGGTTCAGCACTCCAAGCAAATAGATCTGATGGACATCTTCAATTTGGACTTTCTCTCCACCTAATGTTTGGTGTGACAGTTACCAGAAGTAGACTGTTTGATGAATAGTGGGTTAGGGACTTATATATGAGTATATAAAAATATCATGAGGAATCATTTTATTGATTTTTTTCTATGATAGTTCTCTGGGCTATCCAGTCTCCAATTCCTACTCATCCAGGAAATGTCAGGCATGTGTTCTGTCTAGTGGCTTGTGGGTATCAAATTAGATCTCCTCATTGGTTGGCCATTCCCCCAGGTTCTGTGCCTTTGTTACTCCAGCACATCTTGCAGGCAGAATAGATTATGGGTTGAAGTTTCTGTCACTGGGTCACCAACCTAGAAAATCTTGCCTGATTAAAGAAGATGGCTGGTTTAGTCTCTGAATTCTCCATAATTAGGAATCCTCGTTATGGTCACCCTTATAGAATCATGAGAGTAGTTTTACTGGACTATGTTCCCACATCCCCCAAATGCACTCCAATTCCAGTTTTCTATCCCCGTATTCCCTTCCTCCAACCTCCTCCCAGCCTGTTTCCTACTGTTCCCATCCCCACTCACCCCCAGTCCATCCCCAAAATCAATTCCATTTCCCTTCCCAGAGAGATCTATGTGCCCCAATTAGATCCTTATGTGTTCTATAGCTTCTCTGGGTCTGTGGATTGTAGCATGGTTATCTTTTACTTTACAGCTAATACCTACTTAGGAGTGAGTACACATTATTTATCTGTCTTTCTGGCTCTGGGCTACCTCACTGAGGATGATTGTAGGTGGACTTTTCTGTCCTACCAGCTAGTTCCCAAACAACCACACAGAGACTTAATATTAATTATAATGCTAGGTTGTTTAGCTTATATTTGTTTTTAACTAGCTGTTATAACTTGAATTAACCCGTTCATATTAGTTTATGTGCTGCTCTGAGGCCTATTGACCTCACGTATGTACTTTTCGTGTTGCTGCTTCTGAGTCTGGCTGGGGCTGCTCTAACTCTTCCTTCTTCCTCTTTTCAGCATTCTCAGTCTGGTTCACCTGCCGGACTCTGTCCTGCCTGTCTTCCTGTCAGCTCCTTTATTAATCCAGGTGCAGTGACACACATTCACACAACGTAAAGAAATATTCCCCATTTCCCCCTTCTTGTTTAAATAAAAAAGGAAAGTTTTAACTTTAAGAGAGTAAAATTATATACAGTAAAAACAGTTATCAATTAAGAATTACAGTTACAATATCCAGTTGATTTATATTTGGCAAAAGAGAAAATGCTCCATCACTTGTTTTCTCCTCAAGAATTCAGAGTTTCATACAAAATTTACTTTCTACTACAATTAGGGAGAACTATAAATGTAACTATCTATTCTTCAACCCCATTAAAGACCTGAGAATAATATAATACCTGAGTAACAGGAATTGCAGAGCAAGCAACTTCTTCAATGAAGAGATGACAGAAATAGTTGGCTGCCTACTTACGTTCTTCTGTAATGTTGGGGCATCCAACTTTGGCCTAGTAATCTGACAGACATTTTTGAGAAGCAGAGAATTTTGAAGAACTGTCCTATATTGTCTTGGCAAAGTTTGGCAGTCACCCTTTTTTGTATCCTGCTGGTCTAGTTTGGACAGTAACTGTCACAATTGAGGCAACAGCAGTTTCTTTGCCCAAATGGCTAGCTTTTGTCATAAAGAAAACAAGCTCCATATGGAGTTTCTTCAATGTCCATCATCTTCTTTTGAAGTAAATTGGTCCTGTTGAAAGCAGACTTGTCTCACTGTCATGAAAAGCCTGAGATTATTGAACATATTAATATCATTCTGTATGTCTTTGAAGTGTTTGAATATCATCTATCAATCAAAATATACCTGTGTATGACTTTGAAAACATACCTAATGAGATAGGTATATAACTATAAAGTTTGACTATTATAGATGACCATTAATTTGTATTTCTTAATTATATATTCCATTTAAATGAGCTGCATAAATACAATACCCAAAGCAAGAATAGAAACATACATATAGTATAACAAAATTAATTATAAATTTGTGTTAATATACAAAAATTCATACCAATGTAAAATATTTTGAGATTATAGTTGTGTTTTAGATTTAAGTAGATTCAATAATTTACCTTTTTTTCCCTACCATCCCTATATCATATTTGAGATCTTTGAATTTAGCTCTTTTGTTTAGCTCTTTTCCTCACAAATGACAACTTGTAACCTACTCCTCTAAACAATGACAGATGTTCATAATCCATTGAGTAACCAAAAACCTACCCATACCACACTTCTTGGGAATGTGGGCATTGTTCTCTAGACTACTCCCTGTTGTTTGTGGGCAATAGTATCTTTGGGGGCACCTTGAGAGAATCAGGATAATTCTTAAGTCTTAACTAAAGTATGCTGTGAGGATGGATCATCTCAGTGAGCAGCCTTGAAGCTATGTGGCCATCTGTTTTTCTTGGTGTCTGGACTTTTTTTCTTCTGAAAATCCATAAACTTTTAAAGACAACAAACATTTGCATTAATGCAAGTATAGACTATGCTTTGTACAAAAGTCAGCCAAAGACATTTTTGTTGTATGTTTGAGCAGGTAAAATACTCATCACATGTCTTATAGTTCTAAGTTTATTTCTTTATTTCTGTAGTCAGGATTTTTAAGGGGGATCAAATCTGATCCATGTCAACCTGGAATGAATCCATAGCCTCTCAATTCCTATGGAAATTCAAAATAACCTCTTCGCAAAGTAACATATCTCCCCCCCCCCCTTTTTTTTGAGACAGGGTTTCTCTGTGTAGCTTTGTGCCTTTCCTGGAACTCACTCGGTAGCCCAGGCTGGCCTTGAACTCATGGAGATCCACCTGGCTCTGCCTCTCCAGTGCTGGGATTAAAGGCATGCACCACCACCGCCTGGCTTCTTTTCACTTTCATTTTGAAGTCAAGACATTTTTCAATATATAGGTTGGTTTAACCCAGCAGTTTCAACAATCCAATGTGTCTTGGTAGCTGTTGTTCCTTCATCAGCAATCAGAAAATTCCAAGAGAACACAGTAACATACAGGATCCAGGCTTCCTGTGTATTTTTCATTTTTGCATGGCTTTCCCCCTTTATACTACTTTATTCTTTCTTTAAAGATTTTATTTTGTCATTTTAAACCATTTTTTATGGCTTTCTATATCATTTTTCTTTTCTCTCCCAAGCCTCTGTACATTTTAAAACATACTATAACCTGTTTAGAGGTTTTTTTCCCATCTGGATCTGTCTTTAGAAAACATCTGTATTGCTCTTTGATCACATAAGAAGAACCTTAAACTGCTATGTTAGTTGCCAGCATGGCTCAGCTTAGTGCACACATTGATGCATGGCATTGGTAGCTGGCTCCCCTCCACCCTTCACAGTTACCTGAGACCTTAGCCTTTTATGAGGGGGAGGTACTGGCAGAAGCCATGTTTACCGCCCCAGCTCTGGGAAGTTTTTAGATCCATGCTGCTACTGAATTACACGCTGCCTATTACCCATAAACCCCATTTAAATGTTTGGTAGAAAGGCCTCTTAAAAGAGCCATACCTGTGTTTGCTGCTAGCACTGAGCACTCTTAAAGGAGCTGTGCTTCTGTTGCTACTACTGAGCCTACCTGAGAAAAGACAATTATCAGGAAGCTGGGTTTGGCTCCATTTTTGTGTGCTTAGAATCTTTTTTTAATTTTTGTTAAGTCTGTGTGGATATAGGTGCCAGATGTTTGGGCATCAATTGCCAGTGATGTTTCTCTGTGTCCTGGCAGAGGCACTCAAATAACCATCCAGAGACTTAATATTAATTACAAATGCTCAGCTGATAGCTTAGGCTTGTTACTAGCCAACTCTTACATTATAAATTAACCCACATTTCTTTTTACCCTCTGCCACATGGAGGTACCTTCTTATAGGATGGAACATTCATCTTCCTTCTCTCAATGCCTCCTCATGTCTCCCCAGATTCCTCTACCTTCTTTTTCTCAACATTCTCTTAGTCTGGTTTTTCCACCTAACTTTATTGTGCCTAGCTATATTACAGTCAATTTTTTTAATTAAATCAACCACAGAGACATATATGCATACAATGTAAAGAAGTATTCTACAATTTTTTCTAGTTTCATCCATTTGTCTGAAAATTTCATGATATCATTTTTTTAACAGTTGAGTAATACTTCATTGTGTAAATGTATCACATTTTCTTTATCCATTCTTCATTTAAGAGACATTTAGGTTGTTTCCAGTTTATAGCTATAATTAATAAAGTTGCAGTGAACATAGTTGAGCAAATGTTTTTATGGTAGGATGCAGTGCCTTTGGGTATTTGCCCAAGAATATTATAGCTAGGTCTTGAGGTAGATTGATTCCCAGTTTTCTAAGGAATTGTCATATTGATTTCCAAAGTGACTGTACAAGTTTGTACTCCTACAGGCAGTAGAGGAGTATTCCTCTTGCTTCACATCCTTATCATCATGAGCTGTCACTTGTGTTATTGATATTAGCATTCTGACAGGTATAATATAGAATGTTAAACCTGCTGTTTAACTTTAGCTATTTGTAAATTTTTTGAATGCATAAAATGCACACTATTTACTCCTCCTCACTACTACACCTTATAGCCCTCCCATCTGTCTTTAATCCTCACTAACTGTTCCTTTCCCAGATTAATAAGACAGCTAGACTCCAGTTGACAGTCTCAATCCAATGGCCACACAGATGGATTTGATTAAATGAAGTGGGTCACATATTGTGCAATTTTAAGGAATGATTTTATCTCAATCTACTCAGGAGAATGTAGAGATTTTGTTCATAGCATCTATAGCTGTACTTATTTTATTTTTACATGATGAAATCCTATAAAATCTCCTAGTAAGTATTTAGATATTTGGACTTGTCTTAAAGATTTTATGAATTTCAGCATGCTTTGAAATACCACTATGACAAACATACAAATTTAAAAATTCAAGATTTTATTTTGAAATTGTTTTAGCATTGCTTAGTGACATTTTTTTTTTTTAAATCACGCATTTGTCTCTTGCTCTTGTTACCATCCACAGTCTTCAAAAGTATTTTTTTGGTGTATACAAAGTGTGCAAAATAATGGCTTCACTGTGATCTTTCTGCATGCATGCTTTCAAAGTACACAAATTATTAATTCCTACTTGATTAGAAATTGTCTTAGTTCTCTTTAATGGTTAATATTAAAACATAGAATATGTTTTTTTTAATATTGTTCTTATTTCAGACCAATGCAGCATGTATAATACACATCTCTACCTTTATCTGCCTACTACTTTCAGAAAAATTGATTTCTTCACTCTTTCTTCTCTTCTAGGATGCTTGATTGCTCAAGCTCCTATTTGCCTTGGAATTTGTCTATTCATAACTAGAGAATGTGGTACCTTTTTTCAGCATTTGATATTGCTATAGATCTGTGCATATGTTTTAATTTCTTCCTACATAATCCCTTCTCTTCGATGAGTCTTCATTTTGGAATCATTTATTTCTTTTTACAAAAACATCTTTTAGATATCTCTTTGCCACCTGGTCACCTCCAGAATTAAATATCATTACCTTACCCATTGAGGAAAAACATTAGAATCAAAAAGCTGGAACAGGAGGAAATGGTGCATCTTCCTGAACTTAGGAGAAAACAGGTCATAAGTATCATCTAAATCATCCAGAAAGGTGGTAGCAGAGTCAGTATAAATCATAGGCAGAAGCTGGGTACTTTGTTGTGGCACAAATCTGTAATCCCAGAACTTGGACGTGAAAGCCAGGGGAATGCTATGAATTTGAGATCACCCTGGACTATATAGTCAGTCTCTTTTTTTGTAATACAGTCTCTCCCCCCACTTTGTACTTTCTCTCTGCCCACATATACCCACAGCCAGATACACAGTAATAAATACCCTGTAATAAGGTTTTTTAAAAAAAAAAATTTCTCTGCCTTCTTATATCAGTGCATTATAAAAAATAATTTACATATCTTGCTGCAGGTGTATTAAATTTTCTTTAATTTTTATCAAGATTTCAAAATATTTATCCAAGTGACACACTGCTTCTGGAGCCTTACCAATCAGCATGGCCTATGATGCCACCTGGGGCAAAGATGACATCCAAGTCCAGGCCACAGTGGCACCCAAAAGCCATGGCACCACCATGGCCAGGTTAATCTGAGTGGTCCGTGCTGTCACCTGGGACCATGACTGGGTCCATGGTCTTAGCATAGTTGGGATCTGTGATGATTGTATCCCATGGTATCACCAGAGGCCCCATGGATGCTTGGGGTCTAGGCTGTATCCTGTGGACTTGTTGGTTACTAAGGGTGATGCTGCTACTGGGGCCATCATGTCATCTGGGCCAGGGCTTCTGCCGAGGCCATGTCTGAATCCATGGCCCTACCGCAACCAAGGTCTGTGTTAATGTCCGTGGCTCCTCATAGCATCGAAGGCAGTGCTGATGCCAGTGGTCTGGGCTTCCACCTGAGGCCGTGTTGATGCCTGAGGGCCTTGCTGCTATTGGGGCCATGCCAATTGGAGTAGCCTGTACAGCCACACGGGGCCAGGCCTGGGATGCTAACATGTGTTATGTCTGGGTCCATGGCTCAACAGCAGCCAAGGTTTAGGTAATATCCATGGCTCGTGTTACCACAGGGAATTATAAGAACTGTGTTTGTTGAAATCTGAGGGTTATTCTGAGCCATCCCTGTCCATCACTTCCAGGAGAGCTGGCACCATACCCCTTTTCTCATGGGATAGTTGACCCCATTACTCTGGAGACATGGCCCCACCCTTCACCATAGGAGTGGAAGAACTGGCCTCAATGGCATAGATCTACCAGAGTTGATTCTGCCCCTTGCCTGAGGGAGTAGTCCCAATGGCCAAGACTGACCAGCTCAGTGACCACCCCGACCCATATCCTACCCTAACAGCTGCCCCATCTATGACCTGCTGGAGTGTGGGAAGGGAAGGTCCTGGGGAACTATAACAACAGAGTCTCCATGACTCAGGGCAACAACAGGCTATGCAATATGAGTTTTGATGAGGGCCCAGTGATGATAACATATCAGAAACTAGAGGCCTTGAGCCAGAGTAAGGACTTGTTGCAATGAACATTTTGCAGGTGGGGCATATTGGACAAAGTGGAGGAACTGGGAGGTAAGTGGGATTTGGGTGCATGATGTGAAATTTCCAAAGAATCAAAAAAGAATTATGTTTAAAATTTAAAAAAAACTCCAAAGTATTAAAAAGTATTGCTAACATATTGTATGATCAAGACTTACTTTTTAATAATTTCATTTTATAGGGGATTAGTGCTATTTCTAATGATTCAATGACTAACTTTAAAAAAATGATTTAAAAGTATGGTAGATAATTTCCAACATTTGTTGAAAATGTCTTACAAAATTGAAATGATGAAATATTCATGTGTGCATAACTATTAAGACTCCAAGAGACTATGAGGAAGTGAACAACCAAGGGGTGAATATTCTAAATTCTAAATGTTAAAAACTAATGTAGATCAATTAAGAGATTCTGTGAGTGAACTGAATATGTGCTAATGTGTTATACTGGTTTTTAAATTGACTTAATAATGACCTTAATCCAAAATGTAACATCTTCAGGAAACATAACTTTCAGCCAGATGAAACTGTTACTGTGACTGTATCTGCATTTATGTTTCCAGTTTGGATATTGCATTAATATATTATAAATAAAGGACTAAATATGACTACCTAGAAATATATTGCTTATTTTCTATAAAAGTACCACCCAGCTCTTTAGCCGTATCTGTTTACCCGTTTCAGCTGATTGAGACCTAATGTCCACTCACAGTCTTCAGTTATTAGACCCTTATTTGATCAGCAGTGAATGAGCTTTGTGACTGTATTCATTATGGAGAACACACCTGCTCCATGATGGGCAGGAGGTCACAGAGAGAGAATAGGTACTTGAAAACATACCAGAATGAACAGGAATACTAAGGTATTTTCTGAAATGGTTACATTAGGGTACTGGAGAGTAAGTATGTAATTTTATTATATGCTGAACTCCCAGCTGCTTGTGTTCAACAGATGTTACACAATGTTTACAAAGTTGAACATTTTGAAACTTCAACATATTTTCCCAACTTCCTGTCAAGTCTGTTGAGAAGACACATGTGTTAAAAGAAAAAAAAGAAGAAACAAAGGTGGAAGATAAATCATGTTTCTTAAGTTCAAGGGAGGAGTAGTGTTAATCAATTTTCTTTGTTATTGTGAGGTTGAGCATGGTAGTCTAGGACTTGCCCAGGCCAGTATTTAATTGTTTTAGGAAATAGAGGCTGAGATATTTTTCTATTAATATTGCATTGCTGTTCACTTAAATGCACTCTTTCCATTTTGTCTTTTGAGATAGGAGTCAGTGGCTGAATAAAATATTTGATATATTTTTTTCCTGTTTTACAATCAACAAATATAACAGAGCATGGTAAATATATAGAGGAAATAAAAAACTTGACCAGTCACCACTAATTGGCAGTTGTTGTATGGCTTTGATAAGTTTCTCTAGGTCAAGCTCATCTTACAACTATGGAGACATGGCTCAGAGGTTAAGAGCGCTGACTCTTCTACAGGACCCAAGTTCAATTCCCAGCACCCACATGGCAGCTCACACCTGTCTATAACTCCAGTTTCAAGGGACCCTGTTACCATGGCAAAAACACAAAGGCACATAAAAATAAAAGACAGTCGAGGTGGTGGACAACTTTAATCCCAGCACTTGGAAGGCAGAGGCCGGAGGATCTCTGTGAGTTTGAGGCCAGCCGGGTCTACATAGTGAGTTCCAGGTGCGTCGGGACTATAGAGAGAAACTCTGTCTCAGGAACAACAAGCTGAGTATTACCACACTGTGTGAAAAAAAAAAAAAAAAAGAAAAACAAAAACTATGGATCAGGGAATTTAACAGAGGCATTCACTGGTCCAATAACTGACAAAACAACATGTGGCACTGATGAATCTGACCATGTAAGGTAGTCTGATTACTTCAACAGAGATGTAAAGATCAAAAGTCAGAGAGCCATCCTTCCTTAGATATGTCAGCAGTGACTAAGAACGCAGAGCAGAGACTTGTTTGTAGAGGAACTCTTGAGAGTAACATGAAAATGTGTCCTATTATAACTGAAGTGACAGCCTTCCTGGTATTCATCAGGGGATGAACAATGCATGCCTGTGTTAAGTATACTGAGATGAATGGTAAAAAGAAATGGTGATAAAATTGGAGAAAGAGGTACTCTAAAACACACGGTATATAGATTTGATGATACATGGAAATGCTGTGTCAGATTAAAGATGTCCGTAAGCACTTTGAGCTTCTCCTATCAAAAGATGGACGCCATTATGAAAACACAAATGTTATAAATCCTTAAACTAGAGGTATTTTATTTTGAATCACACAATGATGACTAAGTTAAGAGAAATCAATGACTAAACTAAAAAACAACAACAACAACAACAAAAACAAAATACAGAGCCATTCAAAAGTGAACTTATAAGTTATAACACAAACAACAACAAAGGAATAAGAATAGTTTCAGAATAAACATAGTTTTTAAAATAAAATTGTAGTGTGGGGGGTGATGTGTGCATGTGTACATGTAGGAGATCAAGAAAGTCAAGGGTTGATGTAATTTATTTTCTTCAATGAATCTCTACTTCATTTTTGGAGACTTATTTTTATGCTCTATTGCACTTGGGATGCACCTAAGAACAGGATTATAGGCACAGACATATATGCTGAACTTTCATGTAGCTTCCGGGTCTCTAAACTTAGATTCTTATTTTTTGAAATAAATAAACTTATTTAATAATTTATTTAATTTTTATTTTTATTTTCATAAATGGCAAGGATTTACCCAATGAACCTTCTGCTAGGCCCCTAAATGAAATTTTTCTGTCATTATTTGTCTTTATGTACAAACTACAATAATGCTAAATAAAGCTAAGTTTGTATGTTAGTTTGAATTAATTAAAGCATAACATATAAAATAAAATTTTAATAAATTTCACACTATTCTATACCCTAATCAATGAATTAATGATTCATAATCATGTATTCATGGCAGGAAGATTATAAAATGTTTGCATAGAGAAAAAAACTATCTATACAATTTTCATTTTCTATAAAAAATCAGTTTAGTGCCAACAAAGTTCTTACAAGTAACTTTTTACTCATAATTTTTAAAGTCTCTAATTTTAAAAGTTTAGCTCACCCCCTCAGAAGAACATAACCTATTAAAAGTCATGTGTAAAAATGATAATGATCAAAATACTGAATAAGCAGTGAACATATTCAAATTCTGTCAAAGATATTAATTGACTGAGTTGTCATATAATGTGTTCATTAGATGGCGATTTTTATCACTTCAAATGAACATAACTACAATTGGACTGAGATAACCTTCCAGTTTTAAGGTGGCTTATTCACATGATTAGAAATTATGACCACAAGGGGCACCTTTCCTTATGCACTAAATGCATTCCTGTCATTGTTTCCCAGTTTTACCTTTGCAATGAATCCTCACATAGGTCCCTAGAGGCTCACACCTAAAGCAGAATGGAAGTGTAATATTTCAGCATCAGCATAATTAAGAAAATACACTGACATGGACAGTACTTAGTGGATGCTTATAGTTGATTTATAGTGACTATTTACTAATTAAAAATCAAGAGTGTTGATTCTAAGATTTGATGGCCAAGGTGGGAAGTGTCCCTAGTTAGAAGAATATCTGATGCTTTGTCAAGGCAGGCACACAGGTGTACACCTAGGCTCTACACACTGCTCTTTTCTCACAAAAGCGGGCCATTCTTTATGGCAGTGACCCTAGATTGATTCAATTATCCTGAAAGGTGAAATAAAGCTTGTCTGTGTTTTCAGTCTGAATAAACCAGAGAAGACATAGGGAAGTGTACAAGGCTGAGGATTTAAAAACAAGATGAGCTTAAGTTTAGCTCCTTAGAGTTTTGTGTAGGTTGAAGACAGTTACTGCATTTGTCATTTTTGGGGGCCTATATAAGATTAAGTAATTAATGGGAAGAAATGCACAAGAACTAATTTGAGGTTTGACAACCAATGGCTAAAGGATTTAGGACTAGAGAGGGTCCAAATCTCACCAGGAATAATGGCAGAAGGTTATTCTGAGGCTAGCTACTATGCCATGGTTTAGTCCTCCAGTACTCAAGAGTCTGGATGGTTGGGGCTAAGGCTCCAGGTTATCTAAGCAAAGACTTCACTATATGCCTTTCATCTATGCCCAGAGTTCTTTAAGAATATAATTGCACATTCCTGAAATATTGTGACAGGAAGAGTTTACTGAAATATTAAAATGATTGTTAACCAATATTGATGTATAATACTTGCGTCCCAGCTTCAATGGTTCTCACTATATGTTTTATCTCACTGAATCCTTGCAGTATCTCTATTGCTAGAGTTGGGGCATTAAGTGTTTTATCATAAAAGCTTGGTATTCCATGTTGTGGAATATTTGTTTACACTGTGAAGATATGCCTTTGCCAAGGCACCTTCTGATTGGTTTAATAAAAAGCTGAATGGCCAATAGCTAAGCAGGTAGAGGTACAGTGGGACATCTGGGAATAAGAAAGGTAGAGATGCAAGGAGATGCAGAACAAACAATGTGCAGGAGAAGAGGGAAGAGCCATGAGTCACATGGCAGAACAGAGATTAAAATAAATTGTTTAATTTAACTTATGACTTAGTCAGAAACAAATCTAAGCTATAGCCTGAGTTTTCATAATAAATAAGAAGAAGTCTCTGTGTCATTATTTGGGAGCAGGAGGGACAGAGAAAGACTCATTACAGTTCCACTTGGTGCTACGAGCAGAGAGGTCATTAGATACTGGGATATGTCACAAGGACATGATGGAATTTCAGTCATCTTTCCCAGCTATGAGGTAAATTGTTCCATTTTACATTGGAGTTATCAATGGTATGCTACTCTTCACAATCCCAAAGCAATCAGCCAATTGCACAGACACCAAGAGCTCCAAAACTTGAGGTGAAATAAACCTGTATGCTGCTGGTAAACTGAGGTACTTGTTATATTAACACATCTTTTAAGTCAATAGTATTTCTCATAATTTCTACTTTAGGAACATAGGTGAGGTTTAGAGAATTCCAGTTGCGTAATACAGATAGACAAAAGTAACAAAGCTGACACAATCTCAAAATTAGTACATGAAACAACAGTCAGCAGTGACATGGGGAGGGAGAAGGATTAGTAAGAGATGTCTTATTAAAAGGAATGGGCAGCTAAACCATAATGCTACTAGAATGCTCAGGTGGCCAGTATAGGATACACTGTCCCCAGTGGGGGCTAAGGGAACTGCATCAGCTACCCATAAGTTTCCCCTAGGGCTTGAGTAAAGCTCTTTCCAGGAGATTCATTTCAGCAGTTTTAGCCTGTTATAAGCAGTTAAAGCATAACCAGGGACCAAAGAATACCACCCCCCTCCCAG
The DNA here is from genome assembly GCF_903995425.1 of Onychomys torridus. Lineage (NCBI taxonomy): Eukaryota > Metazoa > Chordata > Mammalia > Rodentia > Cricetidae > Onychomys > Onychomys torridus. Next base: position 25,372,552 of record NC_050444.1, on the reverse strand, counting down.
GACCATTCATGAACATTCTACCTCATCCACTAAGATTGCATGCTCAAAGGTGACAGCAGCAGCTGCTACAACTCAACTGTTGTATGCCTCTTCTCTATTTCAGGAAGATCTTTCTGTGCATCTTCTGAGGAGTTGTAATATCCCTTACCGCTAAATGTCAGTGGTAATTTATTTTTCCATTCTCAAAAATAACCTATTGTTTGGCTACATGAGTTCAACATTTGATATTTAATGCAATTAGCTGGATGGGTCATATAGCTGTCTTGTTCTTTCTTAAGCCTTCAATGCACATTGTTCAATCTGCATTTGATTCTCTTTTTCAAACTTATTTGACAGGATAACCAAGATCATTGGTGAAACTTCATTTATCATCTCCATCCTCTACATGAAGACTTATAACTCTTTCGATTTTGTACATCCATTTTACTGTTTTGAAATAAATTGTTTCCCAATCTGACTTCATTTCTGAGAGTCAGCTATGCTTTATTGCCAGCCACATAACTATACAGGTTGTGAACTGAGGTTGTCCATTTCAGCGAGACTTCAATGGTTATTTTACGTGACTCAGCACCGTATTCCCCTTTCTCTGTCTCCAGGAACAGATGTTTTTTTGACATCGTATCATTTTGCCCTCAGTGAGCATCATCAGGAGGCACAGTGAGAAAGAAGAGAAGCTTTGTAATTGTCCTTCTGGGCTCAATCTGTGGGTCATCACAGGTTCTTTGGATCTTGCTCATCTCTAAAGGCCTTTTTCATATGGCCTCTTCCAGCATATTGGTCTAGTTATCACTTTCTCCCTTCTCTCTTCAGACTCAGTTTAGATTCACTGTTTTCCAGGTATGTGTTGTCCATTCCCTGACCACAGTTCTACATTAAATTCCTTTCAATTTACTAAGGTTGAGTATATCATCACTCTCCATATGAACATATTGAGTGCTGAATCAAGTGATGAACATCCTCAGTGTCACCAAGCCTGAAAACAAAAGACTAGCACCAGTGTTTCATTTCCTGTATACTTTGTATTATTACACCAATCTGTGGGTTAACAACACTCATTCAAAACATAAACACACTGATCCTAGCAATAGTTTTTGATTTTTTCATCCAATCAAATGTCAAGGTTCTTGTTTTTCTTAGTTGATGGTTTTGAGTTTCAATTTTAGATTTTCTTTGTAAGCAAATTTTATTAAGTAGTGGATTAATAATGATAAAAATCAAATAATTATCCAGTAATAATACAAAATAATTAATTAGCACACACACAAATATAGTATGACACGAATCTTAAAAAGTCTTATTAATAAAAAATCTGGAGCCAAATATTGGGGTGAAAGCTGAAAGATCGGAGAAACAGAACAAGCCACAGCCAATTTCACCTCGCCATCTCCTCAGCCAATCCTGCTTCCACAAATCCTTAGACTAAAATAAAAGCCTCTGAGTACTCACCCCTGAGGGTCTCAGTTGAACTGCTGCTTAGTTCCTGTCTCCTCATGCCTTATATACCTTTCTGTGCCCTGGCATCTTACTTCCTCTCTCCATCCAGCTATATCATTTCCTGTGTCTGTACAAACCTCCAGACCTCTATGGTTAACTAGTTCTTGTATTAAAGGTGTGTGCCACCATGCCTGTCTCTGTTCCTAATGTGGCCTTGAGCTCACTGAGATCTGGATGAATCTCTGCCTCCTGAATGCTAGAAATAAAGGCGTGTGCTACCACTACCTGACCTCTATGCTTAATATAGTGGCTGGCTTTGTCATCTGATCCCCAGGCAAGCTTTGTTTGTTAGAGCACAAATAAAATATCACCACATTCTAGGTTTCAAATCTATAAAATAAAACATGCTGAATTAAAAACAGAAAATGACAAATCTATAGTCAAGCGTGAAGCAAAAATAGAAACAATTACAAGAAAAAAGTCACATCTATCTGAAGCAGATGAATACAGCTATATTTGTCCATTTTTAATTATGGTTATAAGTCTCTACTGCTGAAATTTAGGTAGAAAAGATCTAAAATTGAATTAATGCCTATACTGATTGCTCTAAAGGAATCATCCTGCAATATGTATTTCCAGCCTGGTTGTGTGATCACTTCCCTTTCTTCAGTGTCCATACACTTAGAAACTATTTAGAATCTGATTAGGGATCTCAGGAGGTTAGAAACCCCACATTTCAAGTCAGTTAAAATAGAGGGATACTTCAAGTCAGAACCCAGGTTACTTGAACTTAAAATATTTACATATAAATATAGAAATGAGCTTCCATTAAATTAAGCATACACAAAGACTGTTTTAACAGTGTCTGTAACTCTCCTTTCTTTGGGTGCTCTGCTGCTGTTGCCTTTTGGAACTCTAGATGATGGCTGTGTACAATTCTACTTAGCAACAAGAGTCTATAGGGCAAAAATACACTAAGTCAGTGTGGCTCCATGCCAAACTACTGGTCAATGGACTAGAGCTTATTTCTTGGCAGGACACTTTCTTTCACATTTTGAAACATCCTTTGTCTAAAAATGGAAATAAAACCACTAATTCTCATACCCTGTGGGAAAAAATGTAGAATAGTAAATAAAAGAAAGTCACTTCTCCTGGAGAAATACCTAATCTAGTTACTGGGCCAAACCATAGCAGTATGAAGGAAACCCTTCCTCCAAATTCGTGGTGGTCAGGGTGAGGGAAAGGCTTCTCAGTGTGAGTTCCACCAGCTCATCCTTCCCATACCTCAGGAACTCAAGGCTACCTGGGAAGATAATCAAGAGAGGTTGACTTCTACAGTAGGCTGTCTGCTGTTTCTATGGCAACCAAGTGAAAATAATCACAGCACTTCACTTCAGTCTTTAATGCCATTTAGTCATCAACAGAGGCAGAGCACCCACTGTGTGCAGGGAAATACACTGGAAGGTGGTGGCAACTATTGTTGAAAATGGAAATTACTAGTAGAAAATAACTCTATTACCAGTACAGCACCTGAAGAAAAATACAACAGGAAGTCAGGTTTATTATTTTCACATTAGGGTTCCCAGGCTTACATACAAGAAGCTGTATATGCTTCTTGGCAAATGTAGACATAAGTGCTGTTACCCAGGAAAGAATCAAGTTTGCCTTCTACCCTGGAAATTATATTCTGCTAATCCTAGAAGATTTTTCCCTAGAATTTTTGTTTTGAAATATAGAGCCACTTGTTTCCCTTAATGAAATTGTAATTAAAAATGTTAAAGTCAAATTTTGCCTTCTTTTCACAGAGCCCTTGAGCTGATGTTAAACAGAAGCATGGCATTAGAAAGAGTAGCCAAACATAAGACATATTGTCATTTTAATGTGAAGTGTCCTCAGAGGTTCACACTTTCTCTTCAGCTGGTGGAGCCACAGGTCAGGCTATGGAAACTTGAGGGTACACAGCCTTGCTGGATGAAGTGAGTCTTTGGAAGTGGGTCTTGAGGATTTCCGGCCTGGCCCTCCTTGCTGCTCAATCTCTAGCTCCTGACTGCCAGTGCAGTATACCCACTGGCCTCCCACTTCATCCAAATTCTTTCCCCACCAAGTACTGTAAGCCTGCATTAACCTCTTCACTCTTTCACCATATTTTTTGTCAAGTATTCGGTCATGGCAACAACAAATTACCCAGCAGAGGGTCCTTTTTCACCCATGGAAACCGCATCCTGACTAGCTACAGAATGCTAAAAAAAAAAAAAAAAAAACACTCCAAACATATTTCCTCTAACTTCCCATAGCCCTGAGGAACCATTCTATACCAACATAGATCATGTCCCAGGAACTGATCTTCATATGTAGTGAAAATGTGTGTTTGCTTTAACATTCATCAACGTGCTAATTTCCTCTGAGATTTCACTTAGACTAATTTTACATAAATTATAGTATCATATTATTTAACTTACTTGCCTATTGCCCAAGTAACCTAAATAAAGAGATTTCATAATTACTCTGAAAATAACATTCTGACACATGACTACTTGAGTGGTTTGTATGCTTGTGGCTTGAATTTATTTATTTTAATTTTTAAAACTTCAGTTTTCGGACTACATAGTATTTATTTTAAAGTTAGAGAAAAAATATCAAAATAATTGTTTGTTTTGTATTTTTATCTATATTGGGTGTTTATAGCTGCTTCTGCAACTGTATATATATATGTGTGTGTGTGTGTGTGTGTGTGTGTGTGTGTGTATGTGTGTGTGTGTGTGTGTATGTGTACATGTGTGCTTGTGTGTGCTTATGTGTGTTGCATGTGTGTGCATATGCATCCATATACATGTGCATGTCACGTGAAAGTCAGACGATACCAAGAGAATCCATTCTTTCCTCTTCTTACCTTGTAGTTCCTCGAGATGGAGGTCAGGTCATCAAGCTTGGTGGTTAATGATTTTATCCTTTCAGCCATCATTTTGGCTTCTATGAAGAAAATTCAGAATCACTTTGAAGCTTAATTTATAAGGTATTTAAGCATTTTTTGTTTTTATTTTGTTGTTAAATGAGATTATACTTTGTACATGATATGGACTCAACTTTAATATTGATGGGAACACTATAGTAGTTTATGCAGACTGCAATAACCTCAATTTCACTATCCCTATCTCAGTTTACATGTTGAAACTTTAAATTCCAATGTGACCATTGGGAAGATGGAGCTTTTAGAGGGATAATAAAGTTTAAATAACTTCATATAAAGGTAGGGCTCTTATACAATGGAGATATATCCTATTGTAAAAGAGTAAGAGTCACTAGAGATAACTTATCCACTCATATATCTCATAGATACTAATTTCACTTAAAGATGACACAAAATTATGTCTGTGAATATCATTCTCTTGTATGTGCAGAATAAATGCTATGGATGATCACAGCAAGTTGTGTCTCTAGGCAAGAAGAGAGCTTTCTCCAAGATCTAACACTGCTTGGTCTTTATCTTAAGTTTCCATTTTCCAACGCATCAGAAAACATTTCTACTGTTGAAACTCCCCCTGTCTGGAATTTTATTACAACAAATGAGAGAATTTATGCATGTTAACAGATGCTTCCCCATCATGATATCTTAATCATCTTATTATATTTACGCTGTATATTATAATCTTTTATTAGTGGAATTGGAGTTATGAATGATTGTGAGCTGCCATGTGTCTGCTGAGAATTGAACCCTGGTCCATTGCAAGAACAGCAAGTGCTCATAACCACCAAGCCCTCTTAATCTCTTTTTATCTCTTTCACTTTATGACATCATAAGGACCAATATTTTTATTACTTCCACAAACATTTATTAATATGTTAATGCATAATAGGCAGCATCCTAGATTTGTGGAATGTGCCAAAACCAAAGCAAGCTGTCTTTTTTTTTTATAGAATATTTATTGAATGTGTGTGTTATTGAGGATCTAGTCAGAAGACAGAAATGAGCATACTTAATTTAAAGGAATATTAACTAATAATGTCACAGAGAGGATGCATGATTTTATGAGACATTTATTCGTGGAGAGGTTCATGAAACAACTGGTTAATGAGCGAGACCTGAAGAGAAGAATAAAGAACGACAAGAGTACAGAGTAGACCGTATAACGAAGGAGAGAGCATGTCCCTCCAAAGGAGAGCGTGGGGATGCTGCCCCAGGGGGATGCTGAGAATTTAACTTCTGTGCCACTGGCAGTGACTCAAAAGCCTCTCTGCCTAGTATGTTCATTCTTTCTGAGGAGACATGGAATTGTACTGAGAGTTTCCTCCTGGGAGATCTGGTATGTGCTTTTGCAGTCGTTGAGATAGCAAAAGGACCCTGCTTTTACCTTCATTCAGATGAGGTCTGTGCATCCAGTGTTTTTCTATAATGGTATGACCAAAAAAACAAAAAAAAAAAAACAAAAAACAAAAACAAAAAATAAAAACAACCACGCTTCAGAAACAGAACCCATTTTCTTGAGATTCTTTTCTTTCCAAAGCTAAATTTGTGCCTTTGGCCAAGAGGACATGCTCACAGAGTTCAGATTTGGTTCCACAATTAGGGCAATCAAGGTAAATTTATAGTTAGTGGCAGAAAGTTGCTAAGTGACACATTCATTTCCTTAGTTAGAACAACAAAACATCCTCGTTTCCATTTAGCTATCTGTTGAGTACGGGTGAAGTTGTAATCCATTATTTAAAATAAGGAAAGGAATCTTATTTTTATAGTCATATGTCCATCACTGGCTATGTTAAATTACTCTTCACAACTTGTCATTGTTTGTTGTATTTTTTTTTAAATTTTCTTTGTCTTGTATCTTATTGTAAGGTTAGTCTGTGACAAATGGTATATAGATTATTAACAAGCTCAGTGAAATAAAGGAGGATGTGTAGGGAATATTAATAAACATATACATAAACTTTCAAGAAAATAGGCAACATTTCAATTCCTTAATTTCAGTTTGCACTTGACCCATGACTACCACCTTCTTCTAATATCAGTTTAATTTTCCTTGCTTCAGCCATACCTCTGCTGACCACTTTTTACCTGAGGTGCCCAATCTTTCCTTCTAAGGACTCTGATTAGTTAATAGTCTTGGGCTTTTTGGTTTGTTATTATTTTATTTTTTCCCTTTAAATATTAAACATACCTCAGTGAATTCCCTGGACTCTAGACATAGTTCTTTAACCTCCATTGCATAGCATCTACCTGATTTATACCTGAAGAGATCGGTTTAGATTGGTAGGGAACCCCCAATGGTGGCATTGAGAACCTAATGTTGAAGTTGCAGAAATACTTTACAATTCATATAAAGGTATTTTTTCCTCATATAGGAAGAATTTCTCTACTGGGGACTGAGACCTCCAAGTCATCACAGCCTAAAGCTCCCAGAAGTGAAAGCAAAATATATCTTTGTCCCTTAAAATCATTTAGTGAACTGAGTCACTACCCATAGATTTTATGACCCCTGAACTTAGTTAGATTTAAGGATGACAATACCACAGTATGATCACTGATAGAATGCTCCCAAAGCACAGAACATTTCAGTTTTCTTACCTGACACTAGAGGCATTTTTCAGGGTTTTCTAGAGTCACATCTCTAGAATCACAGAACTTATAGAATTATTCTCTCTCCCTGTTCCTCTCTTTCTCCATCTCTGTATGTGTGTATGTATGTATGTATGTATGTATGTATGTATGTATGTATGTATACACACATATGTATGCATGTATATATGTATATATTCCCATATGTATATATGTATATATTCCCACACAAGCTGCAGTTCATCAATTGCTAGCTATGAAAGGGAAAATCCAAAAATTTAAGGTTGCTCAGTCTCAGGAGGCTGGGTGTCTCAGATGGTCTTTTGTATATGCTGGAATCCCAAAGAAGGAGACTTCAGTGTAGGAATGGGTATGTTGACAAGGCAAGGACAAGCAGTCAAAGAGTGAACACACTCCATTCTGTCTTTTGTTGTCTTCCAGCAGAAGGTGTGGCCCAGATTAAAGGTGTGTCATCCAGCCTCAAGATCCAGGTCAAAGGCTGTTGTCTTCTTCCCTGAAGGTCCCGATCACAAGTGTGCCCTCCATTTCTGTATTATAGGTCATTCCAGATATAGTCAAGTTGACAACCAAGAATAGCTATTACACAATAGTTTAGACTTTAGCAATCTAAAATACCATCTTCTAATTAAAATACATGAAGTAAACTTACTGTATAATTTCCTACTTATGGGGATATAAATCTAAACTGTTATTTACTATTAAATAAATTCTTTTACAAGCTAGTAAATAAAAGTTCTGATTGTGTGTAGTTATGTCATAGTAATTACTGGCATGAAAAGTCATGCATTCAGTTATGCCATTATTTATGGTGGTGTAGGTTTAGTGTCCCTATTTTATCACTGGGAAATGGTGCTATGTTAGGAGCTTTGATTGAGGTTTCTGCTGTTGACGAAATTTCAGTTGGCAGAGGCAGCCATTTGGTCAAAATATGTATGGGATATTTTTGATGTTGTGCCCAGGCCCAGTTTCTATGCTTGCCATGGGCACTTTGTTCATTAGCATACTAAAAATGCAAGACATTTTCAGGAGGAGACACCAATAATCCTCGTTTGTGTCAAGTGTTATATCACCTTTATGAGTTTCCTGAGGCAGGATTGTGTTTTGGATAGCATGCAGAGTGCATGATAGTTTTACAGTCTATGCATGGAGAGATTCATGAAATACCTTTTCGACAGACTTACATGGCAATAAAGTGCATACATTTCCTTCAATTCCATAAAAATTCAAATTAGCAGGTGTTTTTTGGATTAATTAGTACATGTTTACATTTTTTGTTTACATTTTCAAGAAAAACGACAATCAAAAACATTATAATAAAATTTTCACATGAGCAAGATAGCTTTAAGTTCTAATTAGTGTTATTAAAATTGTTGAGATTAGTCATATCTCAGATAAGGTACCCAATATGAACAATTTATATTACTCATTGGATTATCTATTAATCCTTAGTCACTATAAGAGATCAGAAATGATTGTGCTCACTTATAAATCGCTTAACTGGGTATTGCATAAGGCAAATGGGAGTTTTCGAGCTTTTCATTCTTTTTTTCTCATATCTAAACATCGATTTAGCTTTGCATAGTTATATTAATAGAGAGGCGTAAATGAGGACGCTCAATTTCTCACACTATACATCAGAAGTTCAGGCATTTGGACCAGCTTTAATTGAACTGGGACTACAAGAAGACTAAAGAGTAAATTAATTTTTTAGAAGACAGCAGAAACAAACATTTAGAAAGATTGATAGAAAATTATATTTGTAGATGAATATAGCCAATATGTTGTTGTTAATTTGATCCATTTGTTTCTCCAATGACCATTTACTACATTTTCTCAATGGGAACATGGAAAAAATGAATTTGTCACGTATTAATAAATTCTTCGGAGTTGTGTCCGTCACATTTTTAAGATCAACAGATGTATCTTTGAAAATCAAAAGAATTCTTATAGAAGCTTGCAATTGGTTCTCCTAAATAGAATCAAAATCAATAAAACACCTCTTTATTAATTTATATTATTATTATGTTCACCTGCAAGACTAATTGTTCTAATGGGGAGGTCCCCTTTTGCAAGTAAGCATACTGATAATAAATGAAAAGGCATGTACTTCAACGGCTAGTAGCTGGATAATTCTAGGCAGTGAGGCCTGTAAGCTATTAAACTGGCCGAACTCAAGTCATAACATGTTCTTCCGAGTGTTGACTGAAACGAATCACCGATGCATTTCTAGCTATATAAGAGGTTCTCCTTGTTCCAAAGGGTACGAAAAACGCTTATTCATATACTCTAAAGTTTGTGATTAGGGTACCTAGGCCCAATGGCCATAGTGAAAACTCGACCAAACAGTCAAGCTTATGTCCGTTTCATTAAAAAATAAATCACAAGCACTTGTATCGCCTTAACTTCCTGCAGAACAAAAGCAAAACTAAAGTGTTCGTGCACTCAAAACGTTAATACACATGCCCTGTTTCCAATTCTGAGGTCAGCACATCCTTGAAGTATATAGGCTGGATTTAATTCTGTTGTTTTTGTCTATACCAATTGTCTCTCTGCACTTGTTGATTCCCGCATTCTGCCAATTAGGCAATATACTGAGAAAATTTCAAATGTTACGCTATGTTATGCATGGGAGAGTAGGCAAATTTATCTGCCTCGTAAAAGAAACATGATTGTTCCTATCTCCTTTTGGTTTATATTTCTGGGGGTTGGGAGGTTTTAACTGGCTCCTCTAACATGGGTGCTTTCCAGATGCCATGTGGCATTTTTTTGTTATTTATCATGTTCCTTTAGATTCTGTTGGCACAATCTTTTTCATATAACTAATGAGCCCCTTTGGCCTTCTGTCCATTAAGATTCTGCTGGCCATCCCAGAACTTGTGTGGTAGATCACTTTACCCTGCAGCCTAGACTTGCTAAGAGACATACCTTGTATTTACTACCCAGCAGCTATCAGCCTGGTGATTTGTAGACATGATCAAGTGGTACTTTCTAATACACTATACATTTACTCTAAAATTCAGAGTGCCAACCATTGCAACTCTGCATGTTTTCTCCTGTGGGCAAGCAGTGTGGACTGCAGTAATTTATTTCAATGTTATAAAGGAAATCCTGACTTGCACCTGATCCTTGAACCCCATAGCCTCACTGAAATGGTAGGCTCCTCACTTATGTGTGATTTCTTTCACTCTCTATTATTACTATGTCACAAAAACTATTCGCCCAGGATTTGTGTAAACCCTTCTTATCAAGCCTTCTAATGATATTGCTTCTATGATATTCATTGATATATTACAGCAAAAAAAGCTGTTGCTCAATAATTGTACTCAGAATTAGGAGAACAAATTTATTGGACCGGAACATTGGGGAGCATAATATGTCTGAATGGTTTTAAAATTTGAGTTCTGCCAATGGAGTATACAGCCCATGATAATTTGGCTCATATTAAACCTTCTGAGCAAGAGTGAGTGAATTTACATGGGATGATCAGCTAATGTCTCTTCAGCAACTCAAAAGGCCCACTGTAATATCTGCCGGTGCATTGGGTGATTATATTTCCCTGAATTAGAGTCCTTCCACCGAGTATATATCAAATAGTATAGAGTGTAAGAAACATTGATTTCAATTTTTCCAAATTTTCCTGCAACCATGGTGTAAAGCGACATGCAATCTTGCCCCGCACTCAGTATTAGTTCAGAGTAGTACGCGCTTAAGTTGCTGTAGTAACCCTCCAGTTTGGGTGCTACACCACGGTCCTGCTCCGGTTAAGATGAAAAAGTGTAGCATGTAGTCTGTTATGATGAGGGAACTCAAGGTAGGCTGTTAGTAAGAGTTCCATTCTTGTCAATTTACTCGCTTGTGATGACTCTTGTGTGCGCTAGGAGGTTGATGGAACCTAAATCCTTTTTTAAACCTTTACTATTGTCACACTTGGAGAGTCCATTGAGTTTATGTTGTTTACCTATGTGGAAGCCATTCTGTAAGCCGGTCCCTGTTATCCGATGCCTACACTTAATCTCCTAATATCAAGGATAATTTTACTTCGATACTCCATGCACTTACTCGCTTAAAGAATGTATGGACACTGCTGATTGGTTCCTGCCTTCAACCAAGTATGGTCGCTGGCAGTCTGCGTTAAAGGTAAAATTCAGGGATTCGTTGATGTTGAAGTTATTATATATTCTGTATACAAGTGATGACATCCTTTGGCCACTGTATTGTAATACAACCTCGTAATTGGAACATTAAATCCCTGTAAGTTGAATAGTGTATAATGAATGTTGTGCGCCTCCGAAGCATCAGTGTGGATTCAATATTTTCTGGCATACAAGGTAACCTCTGTATATCTAATCCAATTAAAATGTAATTACCCCTACTCTTTCACAAAGCCATATAAATTGAAACTTGAGAAGTCAGTAACTAATATTGAAGAGGTTCTGAAAAATCCATTATACCATACAGAAAGTAGCATACAATTGCGATTTTTAGAAGGAATTCATGTATATTATATAATTATGAGATCGTTTAGATCTCGTAGCTCCATTCTTAAATTTCACTGTAATATTTTCCCTTGAAAATTTGTTAAAAACCTTAGCTCTTTTCTACTTGCTATAATTTGTGATGGCAAAAGAATACATTGCTCTAGAAATTTAACAAAGGCCGAACTCCAGGGATATGGGTTTTTCTCCATAGTACGAACTTTTGTTGATACGAGGACAACACTTGTAGTTACGCATATCGGGGAAGCTAGTCCTATCTTTCATACAGCCATCAAAAAATTTTCTATTGCTTTTAGGGACCTCTTGTGGATAAGCTGCTATAATAAACTCCTTCTCCCAATATAATGAAGATGAGCCTGCAAGCTTCTCTGGCTCAAAGTGTTGCAACTTTTTCTAGTCCCATACCATGTTTCTCCACAATGTCCTCTTTCAGTATAGGAGGCCCGTAGCAAGTCAATTTTCTGCGTGAGGATCTATTATGCCGTGCAGTAATGAGCTGAACGAAGTGCACTCAAGATTTTCAGCTGATGTCATATAAATTAAGTCAGAAGGAGAGTTGTTTTTTACGCACGATTAACAGCTTTTCTCTTAATTTTTTAGTGTTTGTGTTCTCTATTGGGACCTTTGGTATAATAGATGTGGCCATTTTCGTCACCTATTTATATATTACGTTCTCTCGTGTGGCAGGTAGATTTAGCTGTGTACCTCTTGGTAGGGAGAATGCCTAGAATGTTAAATAACCAAACTGACAATGTTCCCCATCCTGTCTTATGGATCAAAAGTGGACCGCAATCTGACAAATAGATGGATTCATGGGTTATTCTTTACTCTTTTTTCTAACCAAATTACCACTTCTTTTCTTTCCCAGGTTCTTTGCGATGTGAGGGTATCTCTTTCATCATGTGTGCGCAACTGATTTACAGTCCTGGGGGTCACGCGTTAATATCTGAGAGGATTGGTTTATGCAAAACAAAATGGGTATTCAGTTCATCAGTTTTTTACCCCAACAATAGTTTTCGCTCTGGGTATGGGTTATTGCCAATACAGTGTGTCCACGAAATTATGTCCTTGTGCTGCAAGAAGCGTCATTCGACGTCTCGCTCTATGTCGGAGACTCGATTGCTGAGCCTCCTTAACTCTTGTACCTCCATCATACTTGAGTAGATCACTCCTAATTCTTTCCTTCTAGGTGACTTAGACTTCTATTTATGGTGAGTTTAACGAGCTATGAGATACCATTCTCATATGTAAGAGAGACGTCATCCCTTCTCATCGTTAATTCATTTCTTTCTCCTATGACACACGCTGATTGCTCATACTCTCTGGATTGAGTATCCCTCTCAATTATTGGAGCAGTCATTTAGCCTCAATCTTCTACTGTCACCTCTGGTACTTCATCGATTTTGCTTGCTCTCTGTGTGCTAAAGTGTTAGCGCTGCTTACCTATAGAGATTCATCATATCTGGAAAGGTAAGATATGCATTTCTATCCATCACTCTCTTAATTAATGGAGTAGGGAGAATGTGTATTTATGAGTGTATCTTATATGGGAATCCTATTATTATGTCATATCCCGTGGTAACAAGACTCACTTTCCCTCCAAGCTGGCTTTCCGAATGTTACACAATAATGTACGCTTACATGTGAGAGTGCGACTCTTATCTTATATGTGTGGACATAAATAATTCAGAATGTTTTTCATTCCTCCTTTGTGTGGGATGCTATGTTACTCTACACACTTGAGAAATCGGCGTAACTTTGTAGGGACCAGTTGTATTAGAGGATGAGAATTTTTATGGGTTGTGAGTAGAGTCCACCTGTGAAAGCAACTGATGGCTTTTCTCCTAATGATTCTTTGTTTAGGTTCTTATAGTACAGGTCTGGTATTATGAAAAGAATATCAAGTATCGGAGCTCATTCTCTCTCTATCGAGAATAACTATTGAAGAGGACATGCTCTATCGCATTCTAGGTTTGACTCCTCTTTCCGAGTCAAGCGCAAGGCACTATTCTCACTACGCTCATCTTGTCCTATGTGAGCGATCGCCCTCCCATCATGTGGGCCTGGGAATATACTTACTTGTTAATTTGCTCACTTAGACGGATTCTGTTTAAACCAGGATTGTTCTCGCATATTGGCATCCTGAGATTGTTCTATCGTTTAATGTTAACGAGAGAGGTGAGTCAGATATTCCACGCGTGGGCTAGGTAGATTGTCTTATCACGAGAGCATTGAGACATTTGGAGAGACTGTTCTTCCTGCTACCAGGAGCGTACGTGCTTAGGAAGCCGAGTGTTGGTCTCATGGTGGATTTAGAGAGAACATACTAGTGTGGATTGATTGGGTACCATTTTAACACGGATGTGCAATGTGAGTTCTTCCGAGTAATCTGGTTAACCAGGTCATAGTTAAGATGAGCCTTAGATCGCATTCGCGAGACTAACACATTCATGTTAGGTATATGCTGATGTTATAGAGGTCCCAGGTCGGTTTGCCTGATTCCTTGTCCAGTTCCTGCCTCTGTAGTTGCACTTACTTAGGTGCATTTCCGTGCCCCTGATAGTCTCGCGTATTATGTTAGGCTACCCAGGGGTGTCCAGATTTCAACCAGGTTCTAACAACTGCTAATGAATAATCATCACTATCTAAATTAGATTCCTTGTCTAGCTTCCACGAACAAGGTGGCTCAGAGTATTGCTCACTTGTCACTTAGTCTGAGTGTCTCTCCACTATTGCCTCTTTGTAGGTGAGTCTAGCAGTATTGGGAATCCGTACGGTTTAGTCCATCCGTCTTTACTGATTTAGAGCTATCCTTACTTATTCATGTTGCCTCTGTTGGCTTGTAACATGGTTCCTCTCATAAGTGACTTGGATCTCGGACATCTCTACAGAGACTTGCATTGTTAGCATTGGGCCGGTTTCTACGACCTCAGTTACCATACTCGTGTTCTCTTTCTTATAATCTAAGAGACCCTGACTTGACATGTCACCACTCTCCTACGGTAGGCGTCCCTACAGTGAGCGAGTCTTGGAGCCATACCATTCGCACTCTTCGTTTCTTATTCTACATCTACTGAATGCACACTATTACGTATGTATTTTTCGGATGATATTCACGCTAATTTTCCTGGCCAGACAAGAGATCTGGACATGCACTACTTAGAGTCTGTTACCTTTAGCGCCAATGGCAATGATCTACTCAGAATTAAGCATTCAAAATGAAAATTGCTAGGGCCTTTATTTACAGATCGGATGCCTTGAGCATATGAGGACCCTTCTCACACTGTGCATAGAAGCATAACAATGATCCAGAACCCGGTAACCTTCATCACGTATTAATCGAAGAGGTGAATAGATGTAGGTCTTAGCCACGGATCCACAAAGCCATCTGAGCACATGGATAACTTCCTCACATGGGACCTCATGCGAGCTAACACCTATTGCATGCCTCTAAAATATTCTATGTTATTTTTTTCTATTCTGATTAAGTTTGTGGGTTGGCTTTTATTGTCTACTGTTTAAGTACGAATCCATTTCTTCAGGTCTGTCTCTTTATTATCCCTTATGGTTTATCTTGACTCTTCGCCACACATATACAATAATTTGGTTTCTTTGTATAATCTCATATTAGCGTGGTGATATTCCTGTTAATGCTCTATCTTCCCTGTTACATCGCTTTCTTTTCCTGCTGCTCATGCAAAATTCTGTTCTTGCCGCAGTAGGGCACTTTCCACGTTATGTTCTACTATCGGCTGGTTCCCTAGACCATTTGCCTACATTACGGAACCGATAAGTCTTTAAGTGTTGTTCCATTTGATACTGGCTCTGTATAGGATATCCGTGCGAGTTCGGGCATTTATCGTCTACTGTATACACGAGATATAGGGTGGCACAAGATGGAAATATCGCCCGATTCGCTAATGAAGAAGATGATGGGGTTATTTCCTTGTGGTTAAATAGGAGCAGTTAGGGCTAACATTAGAATTCATTGAAGCACCCGCGCATCAGTTGGACGTCCAGTAGTATTTACTACCACAACGAGCAAACTTCATGAGGTTGGCAAGTGAGAGGAGTACCCATCTCTATGAACCCATTTCACCTAAATATAATCGAGGTGGAGAGAGCCTCCATTATGAGGTAATGTTCATAGCTTCCCTGTTGTGTCGATATGAATATACATTGGATCACATGTTGTGGTGCACCTGGTATATTGGTGCCTCTATTATCACGTTTGAGAAACCGTTGATACCTACTATAACTCCTCATTCTACCACTATCTTGAGCTATTTCGATACCAATTGAAGTCAGACATGTGGTTGCGCATATAAATTCAGGTGGTCAGCTCCTATGATTGAGTTTCTATCTGAAGTGAGGAGGACCGCAGAAACACACTTGTGCCCCAGATTTACTATGGCGAGATCATAAGTACAGGCCCTGTATTGTAATACCTACCAGAGTCGCCTTTTATGTATTGCGGAAATATAAGTTCTCCTTGGGACTATATGCTAAGTATGGTCGCTAAAACCTCACATACGGCAAAAACCTCATACTTCTATAACATCACCTCACCTGGAGGACATATCTTTTTTGAGAGAGTATATGATGGTCTTCTTCCACTCAGCTATGCTCACTTACGTATATAGTCACATCTCGATGCACATTTACTGTCATAATGATAATCATCCATCAACTGAGTTAGACCTTCCAACCACTCTATCTCCACCAATGAGCCATCCTTCGGGATTAGTAGTAGGGTTCGTTCTACATACTCAAGGTTATACTTTTTACACAATTAAGACAAGGCTGTCGCGACCTGGATGCATTGTAACGTGCCACTCAGAGATCCTGTGTATGTATTATCGTGCCTTGAGTTAATGTCGGTCGCTTGGATTGCATAGATGGTGCGACTTCATATTAAGTTAGGCTCTAGAGGTGTCTTCAGTATGAAGCTCAAAATTCTAAGTACCTTTGGCAACTTAACCATTGTATGAGTCGCAGATGAAGACAACGTATGTAAAGAAAAGACTTGGTACAGATCTTAGGGCTATTACGTGAGTCTAGCATTCTTGAGAGTAGCGTTTTGGGTGTAGTTATCCAATAGCGGTCTAACGTATTTTATGTGAGGTCACACTAAAGAGCTGGAAACGTCAGACACCTCGCCATAGTTTAGATAATGTAGAGGACACTACCACTAAGTACATGGTTATACCGCATATCCACTGTTAATCTTTTTAGGGGTCCTAAGATATGTCATGATTATTCTGAGAAGCAGAGCCAGTGTAGAGTAAGTGAATTTTAGATACGGGATACAACGGTCAATATGTTGGTTTCTTCTCACTCTGGTTCTGCCGAGAGCTACATGGAGTCGCTGAGAAATAAACTGCATTTCTTCAAGTAAGTAGGGCATAGCATTCCTATCCGGATATACAGTGAGGACATCATACGATAAGAGAGGGATGTAACGAATGGTGTCGTGCCCCATTAATACTCTATTAGTATCCTAATTTATAATCTGATGTTTCTCTTGCAAACTGGGCGTAGTCACTATTACCCACTTGTGTCACGTATGCTACCTGAGATTGCATTATTCAACGCAATTAGTGACATGAGAAAGTCAGCACACTGGAGGAGTACATATTTGTAACGTCGATATGATTCCTCCTTAGGTTGTTCACATACATTCCCGTGGGTTATATTGGTGTCTAATCCGGTTTAACCTTTCTCTACGCCTTACTCTGTTATGTTAATTTGGGATTTGCATATCGCTATACTCGAATAAAATTATCGCCAGCAACGACTTGTGTTGCGTGTATCGTCCTCGGGTTTCTCTAGAGCTTATCTTATAAAGCCGTGCTTCGTGCCAGACTCAGCCCACACCCTCGTGAGAGATCGGCATGAGTGCGTATTTTAATTAATTCATTCTGGAGATACCTTGGATCAATTAATATGATGTAACGCATCGGAACCAGGTTAGGACTAAGATGAGAAATTTAACATATGTTTTCCGCTTCTTAGTTAAAAAACAATTATGGAGATGCAGATGCCCATAAGAATAACTATTTGCCCGTCCTGGGTTTGGGTATCTCTTACCACCATGAATTCGTAACAAATAGTATAACCTTAATGAACTAAATTATTCAAACACTTGAAATATGATACAAAATCCAATATTTGATGTCACACTTTGTCATTTTGTATCCTATGTTCTTCCGAACTAGACATTTTTGATTTGTCTAATTGGTGGTCTATATATGTTAACTAGAAATTACGTACTATGTTGAATTCCAGGGATTACAGGATATAGGCAGAGGTGATCTCAATACTGTATATGGTCGACAGAGACCTCACTTGAGAGTATATAACTCAGCACAAGGATGTTAAGATATTTTTTGTTTTCTCGCTCACATCCTATTGTATTAAAATGCCTTAGTTAAGATACACGGCTCAGAGGCATTTCAGTGGTCGAATACATAAATTTCATTTCCCAGTCAATAGTATTATATAATCGCTTTGAGAGAGATACGGCGCTTCTTTCCTTTCTGTCTCTTGGAATCCTCGCACGATTATCATTTCTCTAAGTATTACATAAATATATCACATATGGTCTCATATAGAGGTTTTAGATGAGAGAAGGAACTTTAATGTTAGTCCCTGTAAGATAACCTTTTATTGCTCTTATTGGCCTGGAGGCATTATTGTATATGAAACTATATAAGTGACTGATCACTATTTTAGAATGAAAGCTGTAAAATTAAGATTATAGAAAGTACACGCGTAAATGGACACACTAGGTACGTTCATATATCTTTCTAGTGATCATCTGTTAAAGCACTGGTTGGATTTTAATATTAAGGGCAAGAGGCATAGTTGTGTTTAATCTCACATTTTTTATGCTCTTGGATTTTGATAACTTACACAGATAGTCCTGACCGGTAAATCTGTCATAAGGGTACATTACCATAGCGCCGGAATTTTGTCCATGTCTTCTCCGCGACCAATGTGAGCACAATATCCCAAGAACAACGTTCAAGTTTGTGTTTTGTGTGTAATATGTCTTCCGTGATACATAGAGGAATTACTTACTCTGTTTCCAGGATACCCTACGTCCATCCTCTATTGCACTGTCAGAAATCAGTCGTTTGCATACTCCCTGAAAGTCGACCTACTCACAGAATTCCATGCACGAGAACGGTTTTAGAAAGAGAAGGTCCGAGAGCGCAATTTCCCTAACACACACGGACCTTACCCTATGGCGGCCTTTCCCTGGGGCTTTGCGGAAATTTCCTCACGCTAGGTGCCACGCCAGTTAGACGGATCGTTTGATCAGTTGCGCACGTCCGCCCCGTTTAGGTTATTTGAGATGTTTAGCAGCCAGTTTAAGAGAGAAAGAGAAGTAATTAGAGATGCAAAGGGCTGTTAGACTTCACGTTTGAGGCTGCTAAAGCACTCTCAGTGAGGATGGCGGTTGGATTTGTCCATCGCGCAGTCCACCGCCTTGGTCAAGGGTCCGTAGGTAACCGCGCTCAGTATTACGGACAGACAGGCTACATGTAGGTGCGAGGGACACTAGTCGGGTTCCAGTATGCGCACATTACCTTGAAGCTACCAGATTCTATTGAGTCATTGACACATTTCCGAAGTAGATTTTTATTGCTTTGGAGGACTCACACAGTTAGGCGTGCGGGCGGCGTTGGTGAGTCTCAAGCTGAAAATTCTATGGCCCTACTGCGGCGAGGTGGGATATATGGCGAATAGTAGGGCTACTGCGATAATCATTCAGTATATGCGGTAATAGCAGCTCTTCACTAGCAGTCAAGCCTGTAGTTTTGTTATTAGAGTGAACACTAAACATACTAATAAGAAGTGATCTCTCGAAGCCTTGATAGAACCACTATAATAGGTTGGAACCACAGGAAGAATTGTATATTATACAGCGCCAACTAACAAATTTAAGATCGAGGGACGATTAATCCTGTAATGCATATCATGGTATTTCCAATGCCAGTTAATTCAACGTAAATTGGAACACGACTTAAACAGGCCACTTTACATTTCTAATAAGCTAAGGTTATCACAGATAACCATTTTTGACTGCTCAGCACATGGGCTGTAGAGACTCTTGAAAGAGGTGCTCAATAAAGGGGCTGGCCACTACCAAATTGCGCTTCCTCACTTGGTATGCATTAAGAATGGAGCCTATAAGAGCAGCATTAAGAGCACA
The DNA here is from genome assembly GCF_903995425.1 of Onychomys torridus. NCBI lineage: Eukaryota > Metazoa > Chordata > Mammalia > Rodentia > Cricetidae > Onychomys > Onychomys torridus. The sequence continues at coordinate 25,352,829 of NC_050444.1, read as the reverse complement.
CGCGGAGTACCATTATTATAGAGAAGGTCTTGTTGGAGAGTGGGAAAGAGGTTCTAAATGAGGAACCTTGTCACCATATTGACGAATAGAAAGGCACTAAGGCGGGAGGAATATGTGATTATATATATACACGCTCTCATTTGATTAGCATATAGGGAGTATCTTGCCTTACTATTCAACAATAGAGTTACAAACTTATATTATTTATTAATAGAGGAAAGGATGGTTACTTATATGATTTGGAGGATTTTGGATAATTATAAATGGATGCTTTTATCCATACCTTAAAAGTTATTGAGTAGGTGTTCAAATTTATAGACTATTGACTATTTCGTTTTGTTTGAGCAGTAGTGGTATCAGACTAAGCCTGGCTTTGTGACTTTAATATAATATTCTTTTGATGCCTAAATACAGATGAGGGCACTATTCATATAATAGAACATTCTCGTGTGGTATACTCTTCTTTCAGGAAAGCAGGAGAATATGTAGTATGACAAACCTTTATTGCACATATATAGCGGTCAGCATCATTGTTAGTGTCTCTGAGATTTGTAGACTAGCACCTTTTTGAAACTTTATCAGGGCCAGCTATAATATATATAGATCCATCAGTTAGCATGAGCAACTGAACCATCAATTATCATAATTGTACTAGGTAAATAGGAAATTATAGATTATATATATTATATACGTATTGGTTCGTTTTATGATATTATACATAATATGTACTCCTATATAGAGCATAGACATGGCGTTGTTCAACATTTAACCATTCTATCACTTGAGAGAAGTTATCACTTCATAGTGTGTGGGATATATAATATATTACACGTGCAGTCTATAAATGTACTAAACTTAAAGATATAAATCACTGATAAGATAGCCAACTCTATTTTTTATGAGTGATTCTGAGGAGATATATTATTAATCAAATATTGTTGTTACAGACTATTCATTTTAAGAATTATAAAGCATTACTGTTAGTGAGTTAGGACACGTGGCAAGTCGTTATTTAGGTGTGGGAAATATTAATAACACTTCCATAACTTAGGCATGATAATGGTGGAATCCATCGATTACATATCATTAACTATGTGCATATAACCATACTAGTTGGTAGATTGGGAGATTATAACAACTAAACTAAGCGCAGTTCAAGCCCCAATTACAGCACACATTTGCATATACGAAATTATATGGAAACATATAACCATTGGTTTAAACAACAAATTGTTAAACCATCGAATGGATTTGGGATGAAATTATGCAGAGGGAAACAGAATGAGATAGAGTAGAATGATGACATTTTTCTCTTATGTGAGAAGTCTCTGAGTTGATTATATAGAGATTTTACAGGTTGGACCTACACTATGAAACCCTGAAAGGCAAACAATGAATCCGTCGCTAATGTTGTAACCGAGCTTCATTAAGAAACGTTGCGAGATAAATGTTTTATCTAAGTGGAGCTTTTATGGCGAGAAGGCCAAAGAACCATAATAATCAGTAGAAATTCAATACTAGGCATTGGGTACAACTGATAGAGATATCATTACTTAATCACTCTTAGCTAAAGCATGTCAAAGGGAGGGGTGCTACAATAAAAAAGTTTCTAATGGGTAGTGTTGAATTTATCTCAAGTTTTACCACATACCATGTATTATATTATCCTTTTAGAGGGCACACACATGTGGTTATTTATTTTTTCCTTCAGCGCCAATTATACCGTATCTTTTTCCTGCAAAAGCTTATTTCAACGCCTGTTGGGAGCCTTCATTGTGAGGATGAGCAACTCAGACGATAGATATTCGAGCCGGCACCCACAGTAGCTGGCAATTTGTTTATATTGTGATACTTAACTTAAATTGCCCATAGATGTGTTAGCTAACCTCCAATTTGCTCTAATTCACACTTCAGGGATTTTGATATAACAGATAGTGTGGTAGCTAATGAAATGCGACACCTAAATGTAACTGGGGGTTGCTTCTTGCACCTACAATAGATCTCAAAACGCCGTCAGATATGCTTTTTTTACGCAAGAGTATTGATTTAAATTGGATCCTGAGAGGATATATTATTTTATGCTTGAGTTACAGTTTGGATATGGCTGATCAAGCTTCATTTCTTTTGTAAGACTGTGGGTGTCTCCTTTAGTTTTAAAACTGGGAATCAATTTCTTTATGTTTTGTCTTTATATAATTCTCCACGCAAATTTCTTCACTGAGGGTATATAATACTTAGATAGATTTCTTTGTATTAGGGAATAAAATAATATATTACATTTAATAAGCTTGTCCCCAATATTTGCTGTTATTTCTGAACTTATTTGTTGGACTTCATATCACTATTATTTTAGGTAGTTCACTCTTAGAAGATACTCTTAAGAGATATCCAGATTACGTGTGTACACTCCTCCCCAATGATTAACTATAATGTGTGAGGTATCTTAACGTTGTTGATTAGATATTTGCTGTTCCAAGAAAGAAATCGAGATTATATGGTCCTGAAGTGGGCCATGCAGTACACATATATTTTCAATAATTTGAATTATTTATGTATAAGATAAGTGTGTAAGTCTACATGCTCATTGGGGGGGTTTCAAGGTGTGAGAGAAAGCATGTGAAAGAGTACTAGGAAGCCAGAGTGGACAAGCAATTGGGAAGTGTGATACAATACTTAGTTCTCGTCATTAGAAATGTTTTATTGTACTTCATTTAATAGTGATGTGTTTAGTATTAGCTTGAAGAATTTTATGTTCCCCCCCATCGAACCAATCCTCCAGATTATTCTGTGATCATCTGTTGGAGTCTTTGGCTTGAACATGATATTAATGAAGGTAAACCGCTATAAATCCATTGGTCCACAGACTAACACCTTAACAGCAGATAGTACTACCAATAGGAATGAAAAAGTAAATGAGATTAAAAGATTATATATACAGAGATTTTTACTGAAAAACCAAAAAACAATGGAGAAACGATAATGAACAAGAGAGGTTCTTATTATAAGGGATAGAAGTTTAATAATTTTTAAGACGAGCCTTATCAATGAGCACCCCTAGTTCAGGGGTGAACATTAGATCGACGTGAATATAAGCTAAAAAATTCCAAAAGAATTTTAACGCCATTCATTTGTCCTCATGTATATTGTAACTCAAAATATAAGGAGGAACATATATTAAAACACAATGCAGTTTGCCAGACGCCGCATCATAGACTTCCACACAAAATCACACACACAATTGACTTAAATTACGAGCTAAAACATGGAAATCAGGATGGGACTGGTTTTGTGGTTATGGTACTCATGACTTGAAGGGAAAATAATGTGTCAGCTTAGGCAAGGCAAAGATGTGACTACTGCACCAACTTAATATAAAACTTGTAGCCCTTAGATTGACCGCATCTAACTTGTCGTAGATACCTAAATCTTGGCTAACGTCTGATGAGCATGTCCTCCCCAACTGTCACTAGGAGAGCCCAAAGACCAAAACCGGCAAAAAACGGGTTAGACGCTTTGGGAAGAAAAATAGAATATGCGCAATTTATCAGCATCAAGAACATATGGGTTCTCAGTTTAGTCATGAAGCGTGGTAATTGGATACTCTTATATTACTACATGTTTTGTTTTTCCTTGTTAATGTTGTGGTTCATGTAGGGTATATCATTTTATGTTGAGAGGTTCAACATAGCATCTAACTATTTAGAAGAAAATCCACCTAAAGCGTGCATACACAAACGAAACCGCTTAAACGAGTGGGGAATGAAGGCTAAAAGGCAGGAGGGAGCATCATTACATTGAATCGTGACACTGCATCTCATACACCGATATGCAATATCAAGGGAAACATACTAGATCCTCCCAGACGTAGAGACAAAACCATTCTCAGTACAACATTCCAATGACCAAGCTCCGGCAAGAAGGCTAATGAGTAACATGAACTGCTAGGCGACAGAAAGCGCCATTTGTCATCGAGTCATCTCACCTAGTTGGCAACAGAGAAAGTTAAATTCTCAGCACTCCCCTGGGGCAGCAATCCTCACTGCCCACACATGCTCCCTTCACATAACTTGAGGCACCAGAGCGGAGGCCATATGGAGGCATCATCACACTATGCCAGTAATTCGGTGTTGAAATATATATCGGGTGTGGAACTCTCAGTGATTACATCACTTTATGTTCGCGGTTTTCCTATTGATGTTCTTCTTCTTTCATGAAGATCTTTCTGACTACAATATATACCAGATAATATTTGTTTTCAATTTGAATTGGACCTCATCCTCTCCTGAGAGAGATACTGTATAATCATCTATAAACAGATCAGCATATTCGAGGCACGCTATCCCTAACTCCTCTGGTAGATACATTTTATTAATTAAGTTCATTAATATATTGATCCTTATTACATGATTAGTATTGGACTGTATATAATGCGCTACTTTCTTTGGTTGTCTAGTCTGTTGGTATCTATGAATACTAACACACTATATAAACTACAAATCAACATTTCAATAAATATTCTATTAAAAAAACTAAAAAAGAATCCGCAGCTTTTGCCTTTATTGTGTGGATTAATATAAGAAGGCAACATATCACACTACGAAAAACATTCTAGAGTAATGAACTGACCTATTCCTTATGCATTACATATTCTAATAAATGCACTTCTTTGTCTTCGGATATGTTGAATATAATAAAATATTTGGCTCCTTCCTCTTTAAATTGATGTTAACATAAAAGAATTGTAAAGAGATAAAAAGAATTAAGAGGGCTGGTGGTTATGAGCACTTTTGCTTGTTCTTGCAATGGACCAGGGTTCAATTCTCCAGCAGAACATCACCACATCATGTCATACAGCCATCATTAAATTCATAGTATCAAAAACTCCCATACTCCTATATTCAGTCCTTATCGTAAGAAATAAATAGATTGATAATATTATTACCAGAGATCGTATATATTTTACTTAAAGTACAGATGATATTAAGTATTCTAATCAATGAATTTGGGTTATAAGAAATGCATCTGTTTAACTATGCATTAATTGAGGCTTTGTCGTCGATTCAATATTTTGTTGAGTAATACTAACATTCGCCAGTGAGCAGGTGAGAAAGTTGTGCTATACACAGTTAGAATATATGTTTTCTAAGATGGCCAGCATTAGGCCAACTGGGTAATAATTAGTACCATAACTAGAAGACTCTGCAAAAAAAAAAAAAAAAGAAAATGAGATAAACAATTCATTTATAAACAACACCAATCAAAGATAACTTAAAGAGAAAGTTCCATACACATCGACCACAACCAGACCCAGCAGATAATACGTCGAAACACAAAAACAACAAAACAAAACGCCCACACATACCACACTGATACGAGAGAAAGACAAGGAACCTGCGCCAATAAGGGGAGAGAGCAAACTATTAAAGTGAGAGGAGGGCAAAAAAGTCCACGACTTCATTTACTGGCCTCAGGCTGCAACGAGGTTGTTCATCCATATAGTAGTGGGCTCAAAAGCCTCCCTCGTGCCAACAGAGAAATGGAGATCCTGATGTACTAACTGCACAGAAAGAAAAATAAGCTAACACAACTGTCACATCGCACAAATCAGCAACGAAAAGAGCACTTAGAAATCAGTCCCATGCAGGTCATCACGGCAATGTATCGTAAACTATTCAATGAGATTCGCCAAGACAGTGAGTTATTGGTATAATGGTTGTAGCTCTGTCATGTTAATCCTCACTAATTGTGATAATGAAACACAACTTAGCTCTAATAAAGAAGAATCCAACGTCATAATCTTCTCCATTAAAATTGGAATACTGGAGGCATACTAGCCTGGTGTTTAAGAAAGGAAGAATTAAGTGCGATTGCTAAGGACAGATCTGCACTCTCAATCAGTACATTAGGAGCAAAAGAACTGGAATAGATGAAACGTAGATAAGAAGAGGTATATTAACACATATGACACACTGGGGCAAGCCACTTCAGGTCAGGCACCCTCTTCACTATTTTGTAAGTAGTCCAGCTGAGGGATACAAAATCACACTATGGGGAATTCTAGGCAAGAACATTGAATATTACCTAGCACAGGAGTATTGTGGACATCAATATCAGAAACACATAGAAAACAACAATCTACGCCTCTACCAAATGAGTGTAATCTCATATACATTGCTTATACCACACTACCATTCCTTTTCTGCAAGCTTGACCATGTCGCATTCCCATTGTTTTCACTATTCGATAGATATATACAGGCTCCACAGTTCACCTCTGGGTCATCTTTTCCCCCGCATTCCAGGGCGATTCCAAGCCTACTTATGGGATCTAAAATTGTTTAGAGCTAAAGCTTCTCTGGGAGTTGATAGAGGTATTTCTGCTTAATACAACTTTGATAATTATATTAAAGCACAAAAATCTTAGATATACTCACTTTGAGTGGAGTGCATATCATGATTATGAATTCACTTCACTGAGTCTCCATTCAGAAGAAATGAAGAATCACATCAGGATGATAGTTAATAATAATGTCTAGGTTCCAAGTGCAGCCATATATTCTGCCATATAATATCGTAGGGATAGTACATATATATAAAAATTTTCAATCTGATTGAAAGTAGAATAAAGCTGATCTAATTGATGAAATTAAATAAGTGTGAAGACCAAAGAAAACAATTATTGATAAAAAAAACTCTGTTCTTCAGTTGAAGAGAGACATCATAATGTTGTTATCCAGGATTTAGGCTATTACAAAAATAGATGTACTGCAATAAGATGAAAACATAAAGTTGAGAAAAAGACATGAGAAAAGAAGAAAAAAAAAGAAGAGAAATAGAAAAAAAGAAAAAAGATAAAGGAAAAAAAATAAAAAAGAGAAAAAAGAAGAAAAAAATAAAAGAAAAAAAAAAAAAAAAAAATCAAATAAAAAATGGATAAAGAAGAAAAAAGAGGGCGCATTGATAGATGGTAATCCTACTTGTAATAAAAAATAAGAAACACAGAGACCAGTTGCAGAGTTAAAAAACCACAGAGGATCAGAGCCAGAAGAGCAGAGAAACCTAATAACCACTTAAGTTGACCCATTGCATAATCTGCGGTTCCTCCTACTATCGTAGCAAAGAAGAAGACATCTACATTCTGTGCGTAACCTATCTAAATTTTAAAAGACATTTACTGTTCATACCTCGCCTGCATAATGGAATTGATAACCCAGCCACAAATGAAACCTCAAAGCTCAGTAACAACTGAGCCTGTGTTTGATACAGAACCCTCCAGTCCCTTCTATGGTTGGTTTGAAATTAAAGGCTGCGTGTGATCTGCTATGCTGGCTGTGTCCTTGAACACACAGAGATCCACCTAGCTCTGCCTCCCAAGTGCTGGATTTAAGGGCGTGGCCCCACCTACTGCTCAGCTTCTTGCTCTGGCTTTGCCTTTGACCCTCAAGGCAACTTTATTGACTATACAAATATAATCACATTTCATAGTGTCCCTGTGGTATGATTGAGCATTCCAAGAGTGGTATAGCTGGGTCTTGAAAAAGACTGATTCCCAATTTTCTGAAAAACCACCACACTGATTTCCAAAGTGGCATAAGAGACCCCAAAAATTCTACCAGGGAACTCCTACAGTTGATAAACACCTTCAGTAATATGGCAGGATACAAGATTAACTCAAAAAAATCAGTAGCCCTCCTATATACAAATCTGAGAAAGAAATCACAGAAACATCACTCTTTACAATAGCCACAAATAATATAAAATACCTTGGGGTAACTCCAACTAAGAAAGCGAAAGACCTGCATGACAAGAACTTTAAGTCCCTGAAGAAAGAAATTGAAGAAGATAGAAGAAAATGGAAAAAATTCCCATGCTCATGGATAGGCAGAATTAACATAGTAAAAATAGCAATCTTACGAAAAGGGATCTACAGATGCAAAGCAATCCCCATTAAAATCCTAACACAATTCTTCACAGACCTGGAAAGAACAATACTCAACTTCATTTGGAAAAACAGAAAACCCAGGCTAGCTAAAAGAATTCTGTACAACAAAGCCACCTCTTGATGCATCACCATCCCTGACATCAAGCTCTACTATAGAGCCATAGTAATAAGAAAAGCTTGGTATTGGCATAAAAACCAACATGTGGACCAATAGAATCGAATTGACAACCCTGACATTAACCCACACACATATTTTTTTAAAATATTTTCTACGGCTTTTGTAAAATCAAATAAATTGCCCTGAGTTGATATTCTTTATTTTTTGTTAAACTGATTCCTAGTTTTGTTTTGTTTTTTTTTTTTTTTTTTTTTGTGTGTGTGTGTGTGTGTGTGTGTGTTTTGGTTTTTTGATACAGGGTTTCTCTGTGTAGTTTTTGGTCCCTGTCCTGGATCTAGCTCTGTAGACCAGGCTGACCTTGAACTCACAGAGGTCTGCCTGGCTCTGCCTCTCAAGTGCTGGGATTAAAGGCATGCACCACTGCAACCCGGCTAACTCCTAATCTTTTAAATTGATTTTGCTGTTATTATAAATGTCTTATATTATTTTAACAGCATTTGTTCTAACTTTGTGGCGTTATTTAATACTTCTGTAGAAAATTCTTACTGATTTCTGAAGAGTATTTTATATATTTATGATCCATGTGATATTAGTAATGCTTAAGAAGCTTTTCCCAAGCTTAGTAAACTCACTTTATATTTCTATGCCTCAGTTTCTTCAATCACACACCAAAAGTATTAGGAATTCCAATTTAAGGAGTCATCAGGAATAAATTTCTAAAACAAAACAATAAAAATAGTAGTGGGTTCTTAGCACTCTGATTGCCACTTGAGCGTCATTGAAAAGGATTATATGTTACTCCTATTATTTCTAATACTAATAATTTAAGAAATACAGTTTTGTAATTGCTATAAATGAACTTAATTTGTGGAAATTTAATTTCCTGAGAAATTGTGCTTAAATAAGATGTCACTGCATGTTTATCACCATCTCAGTTGGCAAATTGACCTTTGAAGCCTGATGCCTTATTTCAAGTGACAATTAAATCCAGATCACAATTTGACAGGTGTTTCTGTCATCATTCTGAGCTGCAGTGGTTAAATAAACTAATAAAACTTCTGTCCCTTCATAATATTACAATGGATTAGGGCTCTATCATTTGTACCAGTTAGTGGGTTATATACTAAGACATATGTTGTTTGATGTCTCAGTTTGAAGTCTCTTCATTCCAACTCTACAGCCTTTATGTGTCATGCCCTCCCTTGTTGGGATACCCTTTGATAGCTAAAAAAAGATTAATGCTGATATTACTTATGATGGACCACAGAACAGTATGTGTCTTCTCTTCTTCAAAGTCAGACTGCCTTTACAGCAGCTTCCAGCATGAAGAATTGGCCTTGCCAACCTCAAGGAATACAACAAATTCTGAAATGACTGTCTAATATATATGCAATTGTGTCAGTTTAAAGAAAAACAATTTTATGAGATCATGAGATAGTTCATCTGGTATAGGCATCTGCCACCAAGCCTGAGAAGTTGAGTTCAATCCCTGGATCCATATGGTGAAATGCAAGTATATAATCTCCTGCAAGGTGTTCTCTGGCCTCCACATGGAAGCCATGTTGTGTACACACACACACACAAACACACAAACACATACACACACATTGAATGTCATTTTTAAAGGAAACAATTGCAAAATTTTCTCACATAAATTCATGCCAATATTCAGCATTTAAAATCCAGGCAAATTAGGTATGACATTATACCAAACCAAACCAAAACAAAACTGCAAGTTGGTGGTTTAAAACTTTATTATCTAAATTTAAGGCAAATGCCTTGGCCTCTGAGGATATTAAAAGGAATAATATCAGAGGATTCTGAGAATTATTTCTTACCAGGAGACACAGGAGGCACAGAGCCTCTAAGGTTAGAATAGGATTACATTAACACTAGCATAAGTCTGATCACTACACATACTACTCAACTTCTGTAGACCTCAAGAGTTGTTCAGACACTTGGAGTGACAGGTGCAAGATTGGATAAACTGAATGCACAATTAACTACAAGAGCTCTGTGTCCTTGGAATTCACAACAAATAATCATCCATCTTCAAATTCCTTGAACTTAAATATTTGATATTATATTTATAGTTACTCAAATCAACATTGAGCAATTGTAATGGATAAGAAAGGATAATACCTAGGAAGCACATGGCTTAAAGTGGGGAGATATGACACACTACTTATCATCTTACCTATGTGACGATGTTACATACTGCACACATGGTGTGGTTAATGAGCAGCAGCAGTAGGAGAGGTGCTATAATGAAAGGAATGCGCATATGTATAAATACTCCCATTTCAACATGAGAATTTATAGGACATGGACTGGTGTCCTCTGATTTGTCCTGATAGCTGCAAAGTATATATTTATTATTGATTTTATCATCTCATAGACTGTTATGATTTGCATACAACAGGTCCCCAGCATGCTCTTGTGTTGAATGCATTCATGATCTTCATTTTCTGGGGCAACTTTTGAAGGTAGTTGAAAGTTTAGGAGGTGGTACTTAATTTGGAGGAAGTAGGTAACTTGGGACATGATTTTGTAAATACTTTATTGTCCTTTGCCATATTATTGTTCTGTGCTTCTTGTCTACCATGGAGTAAGGAAGCTCTTCCTCCACTCTCCTGCTGCTGTTACATTTTGACTCACCTGGGTCAGAATCAATGAAATCAAGGACCAGAGATTGGAATCACTGAAGCTTTCAGTCACATAAATGCTCTCTATAAGTGCTCGTACCATGCAGTGTGGTGGGTATTGTGTTCCCTGAAATATTGTGTGTTCCCCAAAATAAACATATCTGGGGTCAGAGAACAGACAGCTACTAGAACAAAGCCAAAAATGATGGCTAGAAAATGGGAAGAGTAAGCCATAACAGAAGTTGGGCAGTGGTGGTACATGCCTTTAATCCCAGCACTTGGGAGACAGAACTAGCTAGATCTCTGAGTTCAAGGCCACTTTAGAAACAGCTAAGCATGGTGACCCATGCCTTTAATCCCAGAAACCCAACCTTTAATCCCAGGGAGTGGGGGCAGAAAGAGAAAGGTATATAAGGCATGAGGACCAGGAACTAAGTGAATAAAGCATGTAGTTAGTTAAGCATTTGGCTGGAGAAGCATTCAGGCTTTGGAGCAAGACAGTTCAGCTGAGATTCATGTGGAGGAGGACTCAGAAGCTTCCAGCCTGAGGAAACAGGATCACCTGAGGAACTAGCAAGATGAGATAGCCATGGCTTGTTCTGCTTCTCTGATCTTCCAGCATACACCCCAATAACTGGCATGAGGTTTGTTTTTATTAACAAGTACCTTTAAGATTCATGCTACAATGCAGTTTGCTAGTAGTGAGACAATAGAGTAATACACATTGAAATACTCAACTATGAAACATGTCCATCAAAGAACTATGTATATGATGGGACATACCTAGGTGTACATTTCAATAATGAACTGTATTTAATGTGGGTATTTGTAATATGCAGCCATATCTAGATTTCATTTCTGTCAGATTACATGAAAGAGAACAAAAAAATCACCAGCAGTTGCATCTTACTGAACATGTGTAAGTTGTTTGCTCATGTCATTATTATTTCAGCAAAAAGTAAACAGTTATTTGCAGGTATTGTAAGTAATGCAGAGAAAACTTAAGAGAGGACATGAAAATACAATTTCATTTTATAAAGTAACCTCACACATTTATATTTTGCTTTCTTTGATGGGTCCTAGCAACATATCCCACTTTTACTCATCGAGTACACAAAAGCAAATACACACTACATAAGAATTCTAGGCTCCTATGTTTCTTAAATGCAAATAGCTAGCACTATAGTGCTTACAAATAAAAACAACCCAGTATTCCCCCCTGCTCCCCACACAGTACAGGCTCTCTGCAAGTCTGTCTCCCCTACTGCTTTAATAAAATAAGGATTATAAGAACACAACAGTTGCAAACAGTCCACCGGGCAACAGGACAGAAAGGCAGCTGGAACAGGGAGAGAGATGCCAATTAGCAAGTATTGAACGTACATGTTGGGTGAACATAGTTCTTAAGGTAACAATGTAAGAAGCTGCTTAAAAAGCTTCAACTATGAAAGAGGCCACATCTGAGTTTCCTACTAGCAGGTGATTTCATGTTGCTTGATAAACTTATAATTAGTATGACATATGGCAGGAAACTTCTCAATTAAAAAGGTTCTTAATATAATTAACCTACTAGAATTAGTCCAGAAAATTTAAACATACTTCTTAAGTTAAGAATAAACCATTGCCATTTGGGTGGGGAAGCAAATTTTAGAACACCCCAAACTCTAAAATCTTATAAAACAATAAAAAACTTAGAAGAGCAGCCAAATTTATATGTGCATATGAAGTATGACCAATGACTCATTCTCAAAACAATATGAAGGCAAATTTACAATTTAGCTCATGGTCTGCATAGCATGGTGTAAATGAATCAGACAATATCCAATAAGTTTCAGGTCTGGCGGTTAAATCACAGGTGGGCTCCCACTACAGATAGATATATTGTTGGAATGATAAAAACACTGAAGTAAAAATGTCTTATCCTACTTTAAGCATCTGACTTCAGAAGAAAAGGAAACAGTGGGGGAGATAACAAGTGGTGATAGGAACAGAAAAGAACTAATCTCAGAGCCAAAAATAAAAGGAAGAATCAAAGCAAAGCCACCTGTGTGACCTAGCTGAACAATCCCAGGGTGAAATGAATCAATCCAACTTACAATTTGTGGCCGAGCTGCAGAAATGGATGTGGAAAAATCAAAGGGGATTGGTGAAGGGAGGGGGGAAGAACCGGCTGGGGAGTCGTTTGATCAAGCTCTGCATTGCTCCAACAGATGAGCAAATCAAACAGCTTTACTGTGCATCGCCGGCAGATTTATAGATTTTAATTCTGTTGAAATGCACATGTTCATTTTGGTGAGGAATGGAGTCCGACAGAGGACGTGACCTAGTGCATTTAATATGTATTTATCAAACATTTAACTTTATCCCTGTATTCCAAAGGGCTGGGAATCAGAATTCATAGAACAATTTAGAAAGCAAAATTAAATAATTAGAATCACAAACAAATATTGATGTTTTTGAAGACTTAGATATATTTTTCAAAGCCTAAATAAGCCTTATTGGAAACATTTAATAGACAGTGTAAAATCCTTTTAATGTTAGGGTTTATTCCAATTTATAACCTCCTTCCTTCTCTACTCTTCACAAGGGAAAGTAGTATTTCAGCACAAAATTAGCATAAGCATACAACTCCTGAATCTAGTAAAAGTTACCTTGAGAAAATATTTAAGCAAATAAAAAAGACATATTTCCAAGCTAAAAGTTAATAACTTAGAACAATCTGATGACTCATTAGACTCATTCATTATGTGTATTTTCAAGTATTATGAAATAATGTTATTAAAAGAATTCCATTTAAATATTTCCAGTAAGGTTAATTCAAAGATGCTCACACATAAGAAATAAATGACTACCATGTACATAGATGGCATGCAACTGAACACCTAAAAGTGTTTTATATCATGTATTATGGCTATCTGAGAAGGTAAAAAATGGATTAGCAACTGTTTCTTAATAAACTCATTCACATTCCCCATGTGTTCTTAGATGGGATTTGAAGATTTTCATTTTATGCAGAGCAAATACTCTACTTATCAGTGTGATTATTATTTTTTTCAGGGTGATTATTATATGCATTTAACACAGATAGGAGCCTGGTTACCTCCCCTAACCATTCAACTTACATGTAAATGTAACTATACAACAGTTGATCAGGAGTGATACCAATATAATAAAAATGTACATGTGTTTTCATAGTAGTTGGATATTTTTGTTGTTTTTTTAGTCTTTATTCATTTTTATTTTATGTATGTGAGTGTTTCATTTGTATGTAACTATGTATACCGCATGAGTGCCTTTGAGAAAAAGATGTTAAATCCCTCATAACTGGAATTAGAGAAGGTTGTTAGCAGCTATGTAGATGCTGTAAACCAAACTTGGGCCTCTATGAGAACAGCAAGTGCTCCTAACTGCTAAGACATCTATCTAGTACCTTATTTTTCCATTTATATAGCATTATGAAATAACCAAATTTAGTGCAGACAGATTGAACAAAGAACCAAGGATCTTGCAACACATAGAACCAACTTAATTCATCTGTCAGTACAGACAAACAATAAATAGGCTGATAAATGAAGTTATTTATAGGAACAGCTTGATTGGCTATTGCTTGAGATTTCCATATCTGGGATTGGTCTGATCAGTTACCACATTTGACTGGCTGACATTCTGTTACTGTGCTGAGGGCTATCTATTTGTTATGAAAATATACACTTAGTCAGGTTTCAGGGTTTTTGCCTACTAAGTTAGGGTGCATATGGCTTTGTAGAAATTCACAGAAATAAATCACTGTCGTTGAATTTTGTTTAATTAGCATTTTTGAGGGAAAGTAATATTAAGAGTGTGGTATTCCCATTTGGTAGTGTTTAGTATGTATCTGTGAATCACATGAGAAATGATATTAGGAGAACTTCACTTTGGTCCCAGTTTCTCATAGTATAGGTGAAATAATCTTATGAAAATTGCTGCTTAGCTGAGTATTAGTTGTTTCACCTTCAAAACAGTGTAGAGATAGACAAAACAAAACCTACTTAGAATTACTAAGCACAAGCTTTTAATTAACTGTAATAGTATCTTTATTCAATGACAAAAGTTGATCTCTAGCAATTACTATGTTAATTGATTGAAGTGTAATCTGTCTTGCTAGCTAGCCCAGAATGGCCACAGATCCTATTAGCAGCTGTATAAGTCTATAAGTGATTTGTAAATATTTGTGAGAAGTTGCTTGTCTTTACTGTACTTGGATTAGTAGTTATAGTTAGTTGGTAGCTAGGGTGCTCAGAATATTGTTAATCTATGAATAGTGGTGCAGTTTATAAGACAGATAAATGCTATATTTAATCCATGTGTTTCCTTGCAAGAAATTTTTCAAGTAATTTTCAGAAACAGCAGCATTACTCATGCACTAATTCAATGACTTAACTAAGAAACACATTGATAATGACCTGCTTATTCAAGAGTCTATCACTGCTGACATAGCAACATCACCAATAGCATGGTATACATCAGGGTTCCTTCCAGGCTTGAACATTTAGTGACGCCGGACAGATAGATATGGGCACCCCATTGCATTGATGTACAGAATGGGTTGATAATGTCATAAAACCCCTGTGTTCTGCCAGCTCATACCTCCCTTTAGCTGTTGGTAACCAGTGTGCTTTCTACCACACTTAATATATCACCATTTTTACATATCCATATGGTTGTTCACACCATAGGGTGATTGTTCAGTCTTCTTTTTCACTTAGTAATTCACATTTGATCTTCCTCCACATATTTTTAAGATTTCATATTTCATACCACTTCAGTGTGGAACATATCCCCTTGCCTGTGCTCAATCAACTGAATCATCTTCACTGTTTTCAAATTATACTACAGAGGGTTATTGTGTTTGAAATTAACATGCATAAATAAAAGTTAAAGAGATCGTTTTGAGGTTAAAAAGTATAGAAAAAACGCCAAAACTGAAAATTGAAGCAAGCACGTAAATATTTTCAATAAAAATTAATAAAGATACATTATAAACTGTAAAATAAATAATTTGTGTATATATATGGTTTAAGTATGTGTACATGTGAGTGCAAACATGTCTATACATATGTACAGATATGTGTGAGGGAGTGCAAGACTGGAGGTCAGAGGTTGACTTTGGAGTTCTCAAGTGCTTATACATGATAATTTTTGAAAGAGGGATTCTCACAAAAGCAGAAACACAAGTATTTCACTACATTGGCTTGCAATGAATTTGGGGGGAGCTTCCTTTCCTTCCCTTCCCAACACTGAGGTTATAAGTGTTCACCATCATGCTTAGTATTGGGTATGGAAAGTGAAAATATCAACTCAGGTCTTTTTGCTTTTATGGAAGGCACTTTACTGATTAAATATATCTCTACTACACAAAGGCACAATTTATTAAAATATATCATAGATCTGCTTACAGACATCCATATATTATGTACTAAATATGAATAACTATAAATACATAAGCTCAATTAAAATGTACTTTTAGGACTTTAGAGAAAGTCTAGATAATAAGATGCAGTATATTGGTATATAATATGAACACACAATACAATTTGAGATTTTTATGGATTCACTTATGTTCCAGATTCAATTTTATCACAATTATATTATAATCCACCTAAGAATCTAATTCTACATATCCTTATTATTTTCCTTTCATAAATGAGAAAATAGCAGGCCTAAAGCTTGTATTACTGATAATGCATTTTCAAATTCAGATAGTGCAACATCAATGTCCTTCACTATTTTTCTATGTATCTGTAAATTTATGCAAAACTATTTGTTTGGAAACACTAGTAAATAGAACACTTTAGCCATAAGTAATCCAGATGGATAATGGGTAGTGCAAGTGACAATTACTGAAGTATTTTAAAGTTTATCTAATTCAAATAAGCATATTATAAAATTATGCATAGTTTACTGTGGTACAAACAGAAAATTAAACAGTACGAAAGAAAATCACAATTTAGAATTGCTCTACTAGGACCAACACTCTGGACATCAAATAGTTACAAAACATGGTAAAAGCAGATAAATACATTCACAAGAGGTGGCTCCCACCAGTTGCTGGATGACGCCTCTCTGGTGACAGCTGAGCTAGGAACCGATATATGAGTACAGCAGAATATCTTAGGCATCATTACACTGACTTGTTTTTTCTCCAGTCAGGTTTGGTTCTATTCTAGGTCTATGGATCATTCAGCCTGTGGGTCTTGGTGCTGCAGGCAGTGTCAAGGGTAGGCTTAGCCTCCTGGCATAGGTTTTAGGCTAGACTAGTCATTGGTTGGCCACTCCACAACCAAAAATAGGTGGAGCCAGGGAATCATTCAGAAGATGGGGAGAATGGATTCCAGGAGACAGAGGGGCCGTGGACGCAAAAAACCCCATAGTATCAACTAACTTGGGCTCACAGGGGCTCACAAAGACAAAACCAACAACTAGGAAGCCTTCATGGAAATGACTTACACCTTCTGCATATATATGTTACAGTTGTATAACTTGGTCTTCTTGTAGGACTCCTAACTGAGAGCAAGGGCTCTCCCTCACTCTTTTGCTGGCTTTTGGGATCCTACCTCTCATAATGGGTTGCCTTGTCCAGCCTTAATACATCGGGAGGTGCTTAGTCTCACTGAAACTTAATATGCCTTCTTTTTTTTTTTTTTGGATATCCATGGGAGGCCTGCCCTTTCTGGAACAGAAATGGAATAGGAATGGATTTGGAGGGGTGGGGCCAGAGGAGGAGTGGGGAGAGAGGAGCAGTGGGGAGGGACTAGAAGGAGATGAGGGAGGGAAACTGGCGGGATGTAAAATAACTAACGAATGATCAAACAAACTAAATAAATAGATGGCTTACAATAATTATTGAAGTATTATACAACTTAGATATGAAAAGGGAAAGGCAAAGATGCCAAAAGTTTGCAAGTCAAATGCATCAGTGAATATGGTGGAAATCTAATAAATTATCAAGCACATCTGGTTTTTAAAACTAAGCTTTCACAAAATTGGCTTTTTTAAAAAACAAATTGAAGGGTAGTTTGACATTTGAATGATCTGAAGGTAAGGACTTTAGTTAATGATGGCTTTGTAACTTAGTTTGTATTTCTGGTTTGTCCCCTTCATACATTAAGTCAACTCTGCACAAAGTACAGAAATGTAAAGTGTAGATGTTAGTAACTATGGTAATCAGTATAAGAAACCTAGGACTCTTGGATGTTCTTATTTATACAGATAGAGGTCCATGGAGTATATGAGGGCACATAGTTTGAAAAAACAATTTGATTATGCTTTACTCTGGTCTTTTTTTTTTTTTTCTTCCCTTGAGTTCATCTTTTCTCTAAATTGCCTGATGGCATGAGCCCAAATGGATCCATTTGATAGAGATGCATTACATTTGAAAGATCAGAGATTAAAGTTGCACAGTTCAAATGTCTACAGATAGGTTTTAAAATTATTTTAATTTATAATGGACCATACCTTGTATTTCCAGATCAGATGTGAAATTTCAGAGAACAAAGCATATAAACTACATAAGTAGCTAAATAGCAATGGGTTGAAAGGTATAAATATTCCTTCAGGCTATTGAAAACATTATCTGCAAAGTGAATGGTCATAGATGGCATGTGACTAAAGACACACTCAAATATGGCATCATCTGGATAGATTTCAGAATAAGAGAAAGACATAGTTTACAACAACAATTCAATAAATGCCTCATTCATTACCATTTTAGAGTTTTTACATGTATTCTAGTATATTGAAGTGCACAGACACATGTCTTGTTATGTAGTAATAAATCATGCAAATGAATCAAGGTGTTTTGCTCTTTTTTTGTTGTTGTTTTTTGTTTTTTGTTTTTTTGTTTTGTATTTTGTTTTTTTTTTTGAGCTGAGGACTGAACCCAGGGCCTTGCGCTTGCTAGGCAAGCGCTCTACCTCTAATCTAAATCCCCAACCCTCAAGGTGTTTTAAGGATCCTTGAAACTGTAAGACTCGCTAAGCAATGGAACCCCATCAGTTGTCCTGAGAGTATTTCAATTCTTAAGCTAGGTAGTGTCTACTCAGGTGATTTTTATCACTCTATATACTTTACCATCTTAAATATTTAATAATCATTCAAGTGCACAAGAATAAATGTCTGGTAAGAGAACATTATGTGTTGAAAGAATGGTCTCTTTTTCTGAAATCATATTTTATACTTTGTCTGAGAGGCAGAGCACAGCTGGTCAATCAGTCTTTTTAGAGGCTAAGCACATTTTATTATGCTTCAAAACTGGGAGAGAGGAGTCCTGTGACTATTTTGGGACCATTTACATTAGACATTTGAGTTAATATCTGTGGCATATCACTCATTATCACATAAATAAACCAACTACCGACAATCCTGACAATTTCAGTTCAGGGCAGACGGTTTTAGGGTCAATAAATTTGACAGAAATAAACTAAGTAACCCTTTTGCTCAGCAGTTCTTAGCATACTCTGTTATACACTGTGAAACTAGATCTTGGAGTCTCAGCTGTTGGTATGTACATAGGACAGCAAATGCACTAATGAAAATGAGGTTATATGATTCAAATGATTATTTTATAAATATAAATGAACCTATCATGTAAATTTCAACTTTGTCAAATTTTAAAAATGAAAACAAGGAAGTAAAATATGTGAATCTTAGGAAAATGCATTTTGCTAATATAAAGAAGTATTCATTCATAAGAAACTAGATACATGCTTCTTGTGTGTTATCATAGTGAATCTTTACAGCCTTTTTATGGAGTAGATATATGTTCTTCCTTACTTTTTTTTTCTTTTCTTTTCTTTTTTTTTTTTTTTTTGAGACAGGGTTTCTCTGTGTAGCTTTGCACCTTTCCTGGATCTCACTCTGTAGACCAAGCTGGCCTCGAACTCACAAAAATCCGCCTGCCTCTGCCTCCCGAGTGCTGGGATTGTGGAAACTGATTTGCACAGAACATATTAAAACAAGCATATCCGTAGTAAGAGAGCTTTCTATTTTCTGATTCATTCAAGTATTTCAGGGTAACACAAATCATGGGTGTTGATTTTAATGTAGGTTTCCAGACTTCTCAAAATCTTATGGCTGTTAATGCAAATGACAAAGTAGAATTTGACTCAAATGCCTTTGTTGGTCTTCAGGATTATCTCCTGCCCCCATGGTTAGAGGTTAATTTTCATCCTATGACTCAGACTTAAGTATTATTATTAATATTGTTGTTGTTAAATGGGAATCACACTCTCATATTATTTTTTTGTGTTAGTTTCTTCTTTTCTTTCTTTCTTTTTTTCTTTTTTTTCTGAGACAAGGATTCTCTGAGTAGGCCTGGCTGCCCTGGAACTCACTTTGTAGACCAGTCTGCTCTCAAACTTGAGATCAACCTTCCTCTGCCTCCCATATGCTGAGATTACAGGCATTGGCCATGCCCCCCTTTTTCCCTAACACAAAGATTCATTCATATTGTGTGAGTATTAGCAGTTTATTAGTTGCTACGGGTGTAAAGATAAAATTAATCTACTTACTCTTTGGGAAACACTTGTTGTGTACATATGGGCTGATATGTATAAAGCTGTTAAAATATTCTGCTTCATCATATTTAAGTGTGGCCCTCATGCAGTTATATTGTTAGAAGAAGGGTTTTCTGGGTCATGTGATATCTTGATCCAGTTGGAGGAAGAATCTTCTTAAATTATTATTTCAGTTTATTATCTTATTTTTTATTATAGAAGTTGTTCCACATCTTGTGAACGTTTAGCAAATTGGTAAAATTTTCTCTTTTCATCTTTCTGATTAAAGAATGATAGTACTTTTAATGGTTTTTTACTTTGGTAGTTTGGGTAGCTAAAGAAAACTACCACATTTTCTCATTTTTTTGTTGCTTTTTTACATTCTTGAGAAGTTTAAATTTTTTAGTTGAGAATTTCATATATTTTGATCATGTTAATTCCCCTCCCCCAATGTCCCTCAGATCTAACTCCTTTTCCTACTCATCCAAATTTGTGTCCCATCTTATTTTATATGATGATAGTTTAAATTATCATTGTTTCCCATTTATTTTCTACAGTAAAACCTGTTAAAATTCTGTAACTGAAGTTTAAATATACAATGTGAATTATGTGCATGTAGAGGAAGTTGTGTATATTTTGTATAATAAACATTAATAAATGCACACAATATAAGTATAAATCATATAGATCCTGCTATTCTGGGCTTAGGGAATGATTTTTATTTTAATGGAAAGAAAATTATGCAATATATTATGGTTGTGGTTTTGCCTCTTGCAACTCCTACCAAATCTTTCCCACCTACCTACTCACCCAACTCCATTCCCTTGTTTTCTCTCTTTAGGAAGCAAAGAAATAGGCAAGTAATAACCACAGCAGAAACCCTACAAATAAACCATCATTAAACAATAAAAAAGGAAAACACATGCACACACACAAAATTTAGAAACCATGAAATATAAGAAAAGGACCCATAAGACAAAAGAAAAAATGCGGTAACAAGTCAATATGAGACAAGAAGTCCACAAAAATATCATTGAGTTCATTTTGTGTTGGTTATCTACTAGTGGGCACGGTTCTTGCTTTAAACATATCTAGCTCCTCTCCTAGGAGTGCCTTTGTAGGGCTTCTGATTTTTGTGGTTCTCAGCTCCCCTCACCCTCAGATTTACTCTTTTCCTGTCATATTTTAAGTTTGTAAGATGTGTTTGACAGAGAGCCTGAATAGAAAGATTTCCTGAATCTAGTGTGCTTTTAAAGTGGTCTCATTACTCATTAGAGAGGATTAGTCCGTCTGTTTCACCATCATTGATAAGACACACTTCTTCCGGGATTCTTCCTGTAATTATGGGAAAGTTATCAAGACTCTTCAACTGCCCAAGATTTTAGTCATGATATTTAGAGTCTTGAACCAAGAGACTGCCAAAAGCTTAACCTTTCTCACAGCATTGTGGCCTGTCAATGTTAGCATCTGACTCTGGGAACAACATCCAAATAAACTAAGTAAGCTAACTCTAATGAGTACCATGGTCTTCAACAGCTAGGTACTTTGTTATCCCTGATCTTCACATTTTACCTTCTTCTTCCTTTTTTTTTTCTTCTAAATTTCCAACAGTGTTAGAAGTTTTCAAATTTCCACCCTCTAATCACAATTTTTGTTTGCTTTATTTTTCTTGGTGATAGTGGTGAGAATTATCCTGATTCAACTAATGCAAGAGAGTCTACAGGAAATTCTTTATATATCTTTATATATTCATAATTTATAATTCATAAATTACTACAATGTGCAGTTACATGTATTATGTAGCTAGAGGGTTTTCCTTCTGTGTCCCGCCAAGCCTGGACAGCCCACTTATAAAATAAACACACAGACTCTTATATTATTTAAACTGTTTGGCTTAATGGTTCAGGCTTCTTTCTAACTGTTCTTGTATCTTAAATTAACCCATTTCTATAAATCTATACTTTGCCACATGACTGGTGGCTTACCAGTATCTTACATGTTGGTACTCATGACAGCGGCTGGCAGCATCTCCTGACTCAGCCTTCCTGTTCCCAGAATTCTCTTCTCTGCTTGTTCTGCCTATACTTCCTGCCTGGCTACTGGCCAATCAGCATTTTATTTAAACAGAGTGATATCCACTTTGTGAAGATATAGTCTACTGTACAGGACTTTCTGACACAGCATACCCATTACACAGTGTTGTTGAAAATTGGCGTTAAGAAGTATAAGCTGTTTTCTACTTGATATGAATTATTTGTTCATACTAATGATCATTTTTGCTATGAACTCTGTATTTGGAGCCTTTTCCTGCTGTGCTGTGCTGTCTCTTTGTCCCCTAAAAATGTACTTATTTTTATAATGTTTACCTCTCTGAAGCACCTTGACCATACAATCTACTAAAGACAGTAAGAATAGAATGACGGTTACCAGTCATAAGCCTATTTTGGATTTCATATGCCAGGGCATTGGATAGATAGATTCATATTAGTAAAAAGCTAACATTGTGGCAAAAATTTTATTTAATTTTTGTGTAAAGAGACTTGGCTTGCTTTAAAAAATCAACTTTGTCTTCAGGTTCTGGGATCAAGAGCATTGCTTGTGTCATGTACAAAACAGTAGAAACATCTGTTGTTTATGCATTTTTTGCTAAATTGCAGATGACTAATTATTTTCCATGTGTCAGAAAAACAATTGATTAATCACCCTTCCTTGTTAGCCTAATGTTCTGAAAGTAAGATGTTCCTTTAAGTATTTGGCCCCTTTTCTACATTTTCTGACATTTCTTAAACCTCACTGTATTCATTTCTGTATTTATCAGAAATTCTCAATCACTTCCATTCTTCAGAAATTTTAAAGATCATCTAACAGGCTCAGGGAAATTCTTTTGTGATTTAGATTCTGTGAACAAAAAGTAATGTGGAGTTTTTACATCTGTACAATACTAAGTCTCCCCATGATAAAAGCACTTGCTGATTTATTTGTGGTTTTACAAGTACTTCAGGAAACCCTTATGGTTACTGGCTAATGTTAAAATTATAAAATGTGTATATATTATCTTATATTGATTATTGGAGTATTTTTGTGTGGGTGTCTTAATGCTGATTTTGAGTGAGACAGAGAGAAACAGAGTTTAGAATTAAATATAAAGCACATTGGACCTAGTACTATAAAATGAACTGAATTTTAATCTTTTTTATCCCCAACTTGTTGTAGTCTAAATTCTTGGAGAGCAGTGATGTCTTTATATGTTTGATGTTTTTATTATCTTTACTTCCTCCACTCATTATAATCCTCAAGTTCTTCTTTCTATGGGCTTCTTTTCCAGTAATTTTTAAATAAAATTCATGTTTAGGGATCAAAGACACATGAGAAAGAATGAGAACAGATGCCTCTTCTGAGGAGCAGAAGCAGACCATGGTACACAAGGAAACAAAGGGAACCATGGAGCACATGTTAGTGAAGGAATCATGGGACCAGGTGTTAACAAAGGTAGTCTTGGCACCTGTGTCAACAAATACACACACACACACACACACACACACACACACACACACACACACATATATATATATATTAAATAAAATATTTTGTTTCTTTTTTTAACTATAAGGTACATTATATTGCTTTCTTGAATATATTTAGAATATTAATTAGCAGCTAACAAATACAGTTAGATCAAATGTGTTATGTGTATCAACATAAAATATCTTAAAGTTAAAATAATTCAAAACTTAATTTTATGCTTTTGAAATTCATTTTTAATTTATACCTTTCTATTATATAATGGTAAATAATCCATCATTTAAAAACTTTTGTAGCACCAGCCATGCTTTACTTTCAGATATTATGAACTGGTCCTGGCCACAGCAAACAGAGAAGGGGTAGTGTCAGAGACAGTGTAACTGTGTGGCCACTGGGCAGTAACATAGGGACTTTTATTCTAAAAGTGAAAAGAATTGAAAGGTGAGCCAAGGTGCCATCCCATAATATTTATGAGTCACATGTGGGACAGAATAAGCAGATAGGACAGTGTCTATGTAAGCTCAAACCCTCAGCACAGCCTTTATAGCGTTTTCCAATGAAGATCTGGTGACAGAAAAACCACACAGCGTGAGCAATTTTCCTGGAACACTTCACAATAACATCAAGCAGAGGACACTTAAAGAAGCAAAGTACATCATGGTAAAACTAATTTAGGACCAGTATATGTGATGAATGCTACAAAGATGTATATGATCTAAGATAAACAAGCCTTCAAGATCTCTCTACACTATTACTACTACAGTACTATTACTCTAGCATTAAAAAATATATGTAGTTATTGCTCAGTCTTATGGTTAAGGCGATTTGTAAGTTGATTGCTGGAAAGGACCAGCAATCAGTAGAGGGCTGTAACGTGTAGCAGTCAAATGAGTTAGTCTGCAAAGCTGTGGGCATCCAGGGAAGCCTTCTGACTGTATGGGGAATACACACAACACTGGAAATGCTTATGAAAGTCATAAATTCTTATAACATTCATTACAGCACATAGTAAACCCAGCTAGAGGCCATCTCAGTGGACTGAATATATTTGTTTACCTCTGCTTCTCTCCACCATGGATTCCTAATCATCAGAAACCTCTTTTATGCACATTACAGAAAACAATCGTACTACACTCTTTGCACTTACTTCTGTCATGTTTTCTGCTCCATGAAAACACTGTGGACAGTTGATGACTTTACAGGCAATAGTTATGGATGAATTATAAGGGTATTTGTCCGTTCAACAAAAGCTATGTACTCTTTTAACAAATGGAAAGCACCCTCCTGCAAATGGTTTAGTTAAATTAAATAAGCAAACCCCAAATGTTAAAGAAAATTAAATCTAAAACTTTCAATATTCCTTTGCGATTCAGGCTTTTGTCACTACTTATTTTAAAAAGTAGAAGGAAGAAGTTAGTACTATTATTTTGTTAAATGTATTATGGCATAGTAATAAACTGATCTCCAAGCTCTTATAATTTTCATAGATTAGTGGTATATGTGTGTTTTTGAGAGGTGTGTGTGTGTGTGTGTGTGTGTGTGTGTGTGTGTGTGTGTGAGAGAGAGAGAGAGAGAGAGAGAGAGAGAGAGAGAGAGAGAGAGAAGCAGAGAGGGGGATAGGAGGAGAGACACACACAGAGGAACAAGAAAAATATGAAAATGGGAAGGAAAAAGGGGAATAGCATAGAAGAATTGCATGGGAAGAAATGAGGGTATGATTTAATCAAATTAATTTTATGAATGCATATTAAAACATATATACACTTAAATCATTTGGAGAACTTAATGTTAACGATAATATTTATTATTGGTATAAATGCAATTTATATGTATTCTTTCTTAAAATTCAGCACTGCAATTCAATAATATTTCATTATCTTGTAAATTTGTCCATGTCTAGAACAAGCTTATAACTGTGAAAATTAGCTGTAGCTTTATTTTTAAAATAAGAAGAGAAAAGATTGCCATACTATTTCTCTGATGATATTATATAATGCAGCTATATGCTTGTTGAATCAACCTTTGACTACAGAATAATGGCCTGTGATTTTTAATACTTTTGTATAAAATTCCATTTTTGTGGTTCAAGAAATGGATGTTGACCCATACACTGTAGGTACTGATTTATCTACTTCCCATCCAGTAAACCTCAAACAGTTTTGAAACAGCTCTGAAGAAGCCATTGAACATCTGAAAGAATTTTATGGTAGCTATATATTTTTAGGCGAATTCCCATTACACAAGGGTTTAAATTGCCCAAGTTATAAAAGGATTATTTTTCTAACAAGTGAACTTGTGTTCTGTTCCTCATGCCCTTCTTCATCTAGAGTTTCTCTTTCAGGGAAGTAAGATCAACTCTGCTGGCACCCAGGCAATTAACTCTTTGACTATAGTTCACCTGCAAACTTGATTCCCATCCTCTTAGGAGATTATGGGACATGAATTTCACGTACCCTGAATAGGTCTTTGAAATCAGTAAGGGGATGTTGTGTGAACTGGATTTTATCTTGTTTAACATTGTACAGGGGCACACATAGATGTCTATGAAGGCATGATGGTTTTCAATTGGAAGTATGTGCTCACTGCAAATCCTGTTTTGACGCTATTCTATGTTTTTAAGGTAACAAATTGATACTATTTCTTCAAATAAAATCTATCCTCTAAATTATGTCATTTTTCTTATTCAAATTTGTTACTAATACACTTAGTTAGAATTTTGCTCAAACTAAAGAAAGTAATTGTTTTAAGGTTTCTAAAATATATTCTTAGATATCAATCTTTCTAATATTGTACAGTAAGGATGAAGGAGGTAACCAAAGTATTTTTCCCATTTTTCTCAAACATAGAGTATGCTTGGTAGGTAGCAAATGCAATTTTACTTGACTCCCTTCTCAAAGTTGTTCTTACAAGGCTCTTCAGACAGATACACTAGATTTCTTCCTGTAAGTCCAATGTGAGGGAAGAGGGATGCCCAGCTACTGAGACACTCTGAGTTTTGAAACCCAGACATTGTTCTTATGTGTGATAGAAGGCAAACTCAGAGAAGAGCATGTAATGTCTTGTTGTAGGATATTATTTAAAGATGTGTTACTTTTTTATGGTGTGAAACATTTGTTTAATGAAGCAAAGATGTGTTTCATTCTTTTATGTTGCATTTGTTTGACATTGTGAAGCTGTGTTACTGTGCCTGTCTAAAACACCTGAAGGTCTAATAAAGAGCTGAATGGCCAATAGTGAGGCAGGAGAAAGGATAGGTGGGGATGGCAGACAGAGGGAATAAATAGAAGGAGAAATTTGGGAGTAAAAAAGAAAAGACGAGCAAGAGGGTTCAAGGAGGAGGACATCAGGGGTCAGCCCCCTTAACTACACACTAAGCCATAAATTAAGAGTGAAAATAAGATATACAGAAGTAAGAATGGTAACATCTCTGAGACAAAAGGTAGACAGTATATTTTATGTTAAGAAAAGATGGCAAGAAATAAGTCAAGCTAAGACCAGGCATTTAAAATTTTTAAAAATCTCTGTTTGCGATTTATTTGGGAGCTGGATGGTAGCTCCAACAAAGAGTAAAAAACAACCAACAACAATGTCTTAATATGGAGGTCCTAATCCTCCTCCACCTCCTCTTCTCTCTCCTTCTTGTACATGTGTGTGGTTTGTGTGCACATGTGTATGTTTGTGAGCAAGTGTTCACACACATGTGGAAATGAGAGAGCTTGATGCTCACTGTCTTCCTCAATCACTCTCCATTTTAATTTTGGAGATATGGTATCTCTTTAAACCTGAAGTCCACCAATTCAACTAGACTGGCTGGCTAGTGGGTCCCAGGGACCTTGCTGTCTCCTTCCCAGTACTGAGATTGCAGTGTCTAAATTGTCTGTCTTGTTTCTAAGAAGTAGAACTCAGATACTCCATCTCCCAGCCAGTCTCTTTTTAAACTTGAATTTTAACTAACTGAGAATATTGAAAACACTTTGTTTATTTGTGTGTTCATATTTGAAATATATGTAAATAAAATAATGCAACCATGCAACATTTTAAATTTATTTGTAATATTTAAGTTGTAAAAGTCATGTTATAAGGAAAATACTTCTGAAAAAAATATTAAAAATTAGATCCTCAGTATTTCAGTGTGCACAATAGTCTTAGTAATTGCATTTTGTAAAGGCATTGTATTAATATGAGATCAGTTTAGAGATGACTTCCATTTAGCTACTTAAAATGAAGTAGACATAAAATAAATTTTAATTTTGATGTAGATACATAATAATTTAATAATATAAAAATACTCATTTCAAGTAGTTCATATATACTTATATTTGTAGAGTTTGTCAATTTATTTTAAAATAAGTAGACAGTATTATTTAATTTATGCTCCACATGCAAACATTCAATGCATAAATTTACTAATCTATAAATATATATGAACATGCATGTATTTTAATGAATGTTTTAGAAAGAAATGTATACTCATTCAAATATAATACCTCAATATTATTAAGTAATTATTTCATAAATATTCAGTGGTATTGTAGTTTCTTCTATATTTCTTAATTCTATGAAAAGGAATTTTGTCTCAGGAATACTATGACATTTGTCCAAATTTTTATACTAATATAATACTTCAGTTAAGTTTATCATCAGTGCCTTTTTATTTCAATCCTACCAGTTTACTGCAGCCATTTATTTGTAATATTTCTAGGAAATAATAGGGATGTTTTTAATGAAAATACTTCATAAATAATAGCTTTGGTATTCTATGATGAATTTTCCTTTTTATCAATAAACCTTAAATTTACATTAAACATAAATGTACATTAAATGCATCATCCCTTTTAAGCATGTTTTCAAGAGAAAGCCAAAGAAATAACATGGATCCTCAAGTACATTCAATCCATCCATCATCACTTTAGATCATGTTTTCAACTGCAGACCACAGAGACAGCATAGATCATAGAGAGGAGCATGGTGCCTGGGAAAGGTGTCAAAGAAAAGCCGTGGTTCTTTTCAACAACTTGTCATGTGTATCAGTAAAATATCACCACCTGGCTCAGCCTGGAGTTCACACTCATTGTGTAACCCATAACCAGTGTCCAGGACCAGGGAACTGAGAATAGTAATTTATTTTTAAGAGACACTAGATATGACTTTTTCTTACGTTTTACACTGATTTTCCTGCATAAAGCAGAGGCCTGATGACTATATTTAACATTAATCTTCAGCTTCTTTTTAACTGCACATCATCCTGTTTTTGACAATCTCCTTCTTTGTGAATCTTCTTAGATTTCAGCTATCTTATCATAAGTACTTTTACAATACGAGTAAGAAGCATTACTTATGCTATTGCTAACAATTCATCTTTTGTCTTTGCAGTTTTAAGATGAATATCTCAAGAAGTTTCTCAGATATTCATTTTATCATTTCTTTAAATATCATTTTCAATCTGTCAAATTTACCCTAAAGTTGCTTGTCATTTTCTATTTAAATGAAGATTTATGTGGCTTTAAATATAAAGTTGGAAAGTGTGCTTCTTTCTTTTATGTTTAGGATTGATAATCAGCATTTGAATATCTGCTTGTCTACCATATTAATTCTTCTTAAAAGTGTCTCAGTTACCAACTGAAAATCTGCTCTGCAGGCATTTTATTATGAAATATAATTAGAATATGGCAATTTTTTTCTTTTCTTGGAGCTGAGGATGGAACCCAGGGCCTTGCGCTTGCTAGGCAAGTGCTCTACCACTGAGCTAAATCCCCAACCCTGGTAATTATTTAATTAATTATTATTCTGAGATGATAAAGTATATTAACTTATCAAATACATTTATGGAAAGAACAATTTCATTTGGTTGCTTTGCATACTGAGATCTAAAGGTGGAGTTTGAGTTCTTCTTCATGTTTTTGTAGTAGCAGAATGTGGCTGGTTTTTAAGTGATGAAAACAGGTAAAAAAAATTCCCAGCTATGTTGTATAGACACATAGGTAAAGTCAGTCTATCCCATTGTTTACACACTCTCTGCCTTGGTGTCTTTTTGTAGTGACCCACCCTTGTCTCTTTTTGCTTGGGATTTTATGAATTAAGAGAGGGATGATATCAAGAAAGATAAAAAGTAAATGCCATGTTCTTCATCACCATAGAATCCCTTAAAAATGAGAAGAAGCGATTCTGTGGTGGTATTGTGTTCCCCAAAATATTGTGCACCCTAATAAACATATCTGGGGTTAGAGAGCTGAACAGCTACTAGATACAGAGGCTATAAAATGGTGGCACTCACGCCTTTAATCCTAGCATTCCAGAGGCAGAGATCTACCTGGATCTATGTGTGTTCAAGGATACAGCCAAGCATGGTGACTCACACCTTTAATCCCAGAAAGTGAGCCTTTAATCTCAGGGAGTGATGGCAGAAAGCAGAAAGGCATGAAGACCAGAAACTAGAAGCTTTTAGCTGGTAAAGCTTTTAGGTTTTTGAGCAGCAGTTCAGCTGAGACCCATTGGGATGAGGACTCAGGCTTCCAGTCTGAGGAAACAGGATCAGCTAAGGAATTGGAAAGGTGAGGTGGCTGTGGCTTGTTCTGCTTCTCTGATCTTCCAGCATTCACCCCAATAACTGGCCTCAGGTTTGATTTTATTAATAAGATTCATGCTACACAATTCTGATTAGAACTCTTGAGAACAGTGAGAGATTGAAAATGAATAAGTAAGTGATGAATTAGAACATTGACTATATTAAGCACATTCAAGGACAGGGCCCATGCTCAGGAGGAGTTGGCAAATATAAAATGGGTGCCATTTTCTTGTGATTCTTTTGTTTATTTTCTGTTTCTGGTTTTGGTGTTTTAGAGTCAGAAAGGACACAAACCTGGCTGGGTAAGATTTGGGAAGGGTTGGGAGGAAAATATAAACAAAATATATTGGATAAAAATTTTTAAAGAAAATAAACTTCAAAATTATGAGGCATTTTGATGAGTTTACCTTCCTTTTTATCTAACTCTGTCTTGTCTGTCTTTCAAAGAAGACCTGTACTGGCAACCTGGGACCCTGGTCTTGATTTCAAGAAGTAACTAACATGTTTTATTTACAGATTATTGTGCATTTTTTTTATCCAAATTGTCTTGTGAATCTCTCAAAGACAAAAATGGGTTGTTCTTTAATTCATGTGATCAGAACTCAGCCAAGACAAGCTGGAAGAATCGTTTGAAAAATGCACAAGCAAAATAGTCTATTGTTATAAATGATGAAAGAGTCCATTGTGGTTTGACTGTCTAAAAGTCAGGAGAAATCTTGGCATCCTTGCCTGGGGGGTATAATTCAAACACACCTCTCTTTGTGAAGGAATTTGGAAGAGTTTTAACATGTTCATAGCAAAAGGCATTCTCAAGTTGGTCAGAAAAGATCCTCATGTTTCACCTTGGGATGATGCTAAGCCCAGTATGAGCTAGGCTGGTTGAAATAAGTACTTACATGGAGAAGTCATCTGTGAGGAATGATTTTGTTGTTGGCATTCCATTATTCTGTCTATTAATTTATCTGAGACATTTATTTCTTGGTGTTCAAATGAATCTTTACCAAAGCATTACTTCAATGGAGTATTTTTAAAAGGCCTCTGTAACCACATGTGACAAAGAATACAATTAAAAAATATGGTCATTGCAGAAGGCAATTCTAGAAGGTTTGAAACTAAATGGACCTCTTCATTTTTCAACAATAAAAAATAACATAAAATGGAAAGCTCCCTAAATAATAAAATCCCAAACAAGAAGAATACTATTTCCAGAAGTAAATCAATCAAATATTTGAATATTCAAAAATATTTTGGAAATTTTTAGAAATAAACAATATAAAAGCATCTAATTGAACATCATTCTGAATAGCATGGTGAAATCTTGTGCCATCACCCTGTGTTCTACGTAAAACATCCCATGTTCAGCATTTATACACTGTGTACTCCAGCTTCTCATTACTCACATGCCGACTCTTTCAGTTACCAGGTTGGCTGACATGTTCTGGTAAAGCATGATACACGAGGAGTATAAAGACCAATTATTTTGCTTTAAAACTCTTTATTACTTTGCTTCAAATTAATAGACAAAGGTATAACTGTGATTCTATGCAACTGAACAAAAATGTGTGAATATGTATTTTCAAGAATGAAAATGTATAATAAGAGGGTTCAGCTGTAGAAAATGGAGTTTTTATATGGCTCTCAGGGAAAATTAATATTGGTTAGAATTAAATTTTGTAAAGTTAAAATATTAAATCTCATGACAGCTGAAAAAATATCTTGAAAATACACAAAAGAAAGAGTAAATGAATTAAAATAATTACAAAATATCAATTGAAAACGGTAATTAGGAAGTGGGGAATAGAAATCTGAAGAAAACAGTTAAAATAGTGAAATGAGAAAATTAAGATATTTCTTATCAACAGTTGGTTAGATTAAATATATTAAATTCTTTAAAGAATGGCCAAAATCTGCAGACTATGAAGTTTTTAAGAGAAGTAAAAATATGCAATATTCAAGACTGTCTGCATCTGTATCTTTGACTGAAATACTGTCTAAAGAACTCACCATCTAAAGTATTCAGTTTGTAAAGTAACTGGTATCTAAAGTACTCTTGATGAAAAGTATTCACCATTCAATTGAAATCAATGGCCGATATCTAAAGTACTTAGTGCCTAAAGTGCTAGCCATCTCAAGTACTCAGTGTGCATGGAATCTCCATTCACATTTCAATCAACTGCAAGTTGAAACTTCTGAGGAGAAAAATTATCTATACTGAAAATGTTTTTTTTCCTCTTGTTCCTGTGATGAGTTTGAATAACAGATATTTACAGAGATTTTCATTACATACATTAGATACTTTAAGTGACTTAGTGATTATTTAAATCCCAAAAGCCTATTGTGCAGAATATATGTAAACAGTGTATTACATGATCCAAAAGGCTTCAGCATTCAGAGATGTGGTATCTACAGACAAGGTCTTGGAACCAACTTTAGACAGTATACAGGAAAAACTGGATATTAGAATTGAAAAGATAGCAAAAATATGAAAGTCAGAACGAATGGAGCTGTGTATCTCTACCAGTGTTGGGCTAAGTAGACAATACCAGAAACTGTTTTAAAAGACAAGAATTATTTGATGAAGCAATGGTTCTTGTGAACATGACAAAGAAGAATATAATTTCAAAATATACTAGGCAATTATTAACAGAATTAAAGGGAACAAAGGAAAGCCATAAAAACCAGAGTTGAGATGTATTATTTATTGCTTTCAATAATAGAAAGAACTTCTAGAAAGAAGATTGAAATCAAGTTGAGGAATTGAATAATACCATAATTAGAGAATTTAATGACTAGACATGGAGTACTGTACCCCCATCTTCCTCTTAATGCACACAGAACATTCTCAAGGACAAGCTATGAATTGTTGTACAAAACAAGTATCAGTTGAATTAAAAATACAGTTACTCAAAATACCATCTTTAGGGTGGGGAATAAACAAGATAATGTTATACATTAAAAACTTACAGAAAACTGTAATTTTCAAATATGTTGAACTCTACTGACATACTTTGAAGCATAAAGACATATTAAATAAAAACTCATGTGATAATTTAAAACTTATTAGAAATGGATGTGAGTAAAAACAGGAAAACTTGCAGCTTGCAGCAAATTCAGGATTCAGAGAAATGTATTGCTATGCATGCTTACATTGCTATGCATGATTACATTGGAAAGAAAGAAGTCTTCTATCAGTAGACTTCTTTCTTTCAAATGTAATAAATAACAATCATTTATTGTTATTGATTTAAATATGCCTTAGTTGGTCAATTGCCAATAATTCAGCATGGATGAGTAAAGCACTGTGAGCCACTCCATGATCCATGATCCATGATTGGCTACTGACAGTCCAAGATTTTTGCAGGCATCCTTAGCTACTGTATATTTTAACTTTTTACGAACAAGCAAAAAAGATTTAAAGTAAAATAAAATCTAACAATTACTGGATTATACGATTACAGTGAGAATCCACTCACGAGTGATCATGACTATAATTCTATCAACTGGGAGACTGAGGCAGGGGGTTGCTTCATGTTAGAGGCCAGCCTGGGCTATATAGTAAATTCCAGACTACTTGGACTATAGAGTAGGAACCTACCACAGAGAGAGAAAGAAAAAGAATATAAAAAAGGGGATAGAAAGAAATAAGGAAATAATCTTAGAATATAGAAAAAAAACAGTACAAGGAACCAATAAAACCTAAACTTACTACCTCACATCTCTTTTTCATATTTATTATACATTTTTTAAACATCTTCACTAATAGAGTTATACTTGTCAATAAAGCCATCCTTTTTTTCAAAAGGGGAACAAGAATGGGGATGTTAATCACAATAAAATACCTAATACATACATTGTCTCCTAAACATTCTTTTGATAATCATAAAATATGAAAAATACCTACTTAATTCTGAATTTCAAAAATATTAATATGACTACTAATTTATTAATATTGTAAACAAAGATAGTTTATTAAATTGACACTTAAATGTAAACCATCAACTGACAAAATAAATATTGAATTTTAAAAAATAGTGTAGCACAATGAGATTCTAAAATTCATCTGTATTTCTTTTTAAGATTATATATAAGTATGGATATAGATAGATAGATATAGATATAGATATAGATATACACAAAAAGAGGGCATAGTAGTCTGATAGATGATCAGACATATTGATTTGTTCAGGCAAAATTCTATTTTCAGCATTGGTATTGAGTGTTTACATTATTCATTCATTTACTCACAATAATACTCAATTAAAATAGGCATAGCTCCTGTTCCCTGGTGCAGAGAGGACAAAACCTAAAATATAAGCTGGAATGTCCTTGTGAAAGGAACTTTCAGGAAGCTGAGAAATGTCAAGATGTGGGTACATATTCTGTACACTTAATCATTACTCAATGAGAAAGATTTTATCATCATCACAGCAGAATAAAAGCACAACTGATAAACATGTCTTCTTTGTGATAGTCAGGATTCCCAGAACAGTCTAGCAGCTACTATCTGTTCAGATACTATGAAAGGAGAAAAAACGTAATACAATGAACACAAACTGAAGGAAGTTGAGTGAATTTATTTAAAATACATCCATTAATGACTTAATTTTTGTGTTGCTTTTACTCTATTTGTTTGAGTTAATTGAACTGAAGAGCATTCAGCTTAGCATTAAATTTGACTGGAAATGGATGATAACCTCTGCGAGCATACACTTATTATTTTTAATGAAGCAAAGATGGTGTTTCCTGTTTTTGTTTTTTTGTTTTTGTTTTTGTTTTTTGAGACAGAGTTTCTCTGTGTAGCTTTGTGCCTTTCCTGGAACTCATTCTGTAGCCCAGGCTGGTGTAAAACTCACAGAGTGATGGGATTAAAGTCATGCAGCACCATAGCCCAGCTAATTGTTTGTTAATAAAAGGTTTTTAATATATATTTAAGCCTGGCCATTAGCAGGAAGAGAGAAAAAAACAAGTAAAGGATAGTACATACCTATGACATGGATGTTGCTTCTCAGGAGGGAATTGGTAAGTACTGTTACAGTCATTTTAATTTTTAAAATTAAATCTCCTCTTTGGAAATATTTCTGGAGTTTTTCTTAAAAATTTCAAAGTTTATTTTTTATTTATGTCTGTGTGTACATGTGCATGTGTATGTACAATAGGTATGGGCACCTGTGGAGGCCAGAGGAGCATGTTCAGTCCCCTAAAGACTGTTATTAGCCAATACATGGGTGCAGGCAACCAATTTTCAGTCCTCTGCAAGAGCAGCAAGCATTTGTAGCCACAGATCCTTTTCAATACTCTCCACTCAGTTTTAGTAGGACATTATACAGTAGAATAAATCAGATGTTAGGACTTTTTTGTCTGAGGTGTTCATATTTGCTCATGTGTTTTTGTGTGTGTATACTAAAGCTAGAGGAAATAGAATGATCCTGAATATTTTTGTTTTGTCTATTTGTAATGTTTGTGTCACAGAATAACTTAGTCAAAACTAGTCTTTAGTTAGTATTCACATTGCATCATAAATATATTTTACATACTTAAAAAGTAATGTACATTAGGTATTAAAATGTGCACTTATCATTAATACATTATTATGGTAACAGAATACTTGAATTCTCATCAATAGTGCCACAGATAAGTTCATTACATTACTCACTAGGCATGTGTTATTGATTTTAAATATGCCTAAGGAACTAATCAATTCACTAAAAGCTAGGTAGAACAACTAACACATTGAAGCACCAATTAAATTTTAGGGAGTTTATATTTTGTTAACCCTAAAATCAACCATGTGATGTGGAGACAGTTTCACCCCAGATTACAAACAAGGAAGCCGAACAGAAAGGCATTTTGACAGATTATGAAGGTAGAAAGTAGCAGATGTGAAATTCAGATCTTCATATTTTGACACTAAAATATATATCCTTTTGAAAATCTGGTAGGAAATTTCCTTATATGCTGATTGTTCTTCAGTTAAGTTACATAACTTCTCATCCAGCTCTGAACTCACAGTGAACTTTGGTAATAGGTCAGCTAGTGTATGTTCCCTGGAATAGTGTTTTCTTTACATATCTATTTGATACACATGAAATGGCTGCTTCCAGCGAGTTACAAGATCTTCCTGTTTGGCTCAACTTAGTTTCTAAGATTGCAAATAAACATTTCTTCTCTTTGTCAACAGAGAAGAAAAAAACTTGCTATGATTTCAGTAGGATGACTTTGAAGTCAGAATCCCTTCTGTTCCAACCAAAACTCTATGCAACAACCAAAACAACCTAGCCGTTTTATCCCAATCTTTCTATATTATAAACAGAGGTCATGCTATTACATATTTTTTCAGAAATCAATTAAGGAAAATATAAATTATAAAAATATAAATATTTAATACAAAGGAGACACCTATAAATGGAAACCCATTTTAAAAAATAGAGGTCTCTATTACAGTACTTATGTTAGGTTGAATTACTTAATCAATTAACAACTGTCAAAATATAGGTCAGCCTAGAAAAACAGATTGTCCTGTGCAACAAACTCAGAAACAAAATATTTATAAAGATGTTTGCTAATGAAAGTGTCAGAGCACCTTGAAATTTGGCTGTGCTCATCTCTGGGAGGCAATAGTGAGACCCAGAGATTTCACTTTTTCTACTCTACTTGCCTCCATGTTCTGACCCCCCATATTCTCGATAGCTACCTCTTCAATTTATTTCCTCATGTTATATGTTCCTGAATATTATTGGAAATATGAAGAGAGATGGTTAGACATTAAGTGTATAACTTTAAAAAATTGAGTAAATTTGACCCAAAATATATTTCTATAAGTTTGGAGGACAAGTTGGGTTAATTGGAATTACAAGTGTTTTCCTTTGATTTACAAAAGGAAAGGAATTCCTATGACATATATAAGTCAATTTTTCTGTATGCTGTGCATGATGTTCTTTCCAAATGAGAGATAACAGAGGTCAGATGTCATTTCATATCAGTTTACTGTAGGTCTTCAAAGCAAGTATTTTATGCTAAAGCAATTTTGATTTCAGGGCTTTGAGTTTTTGAAATTATACATAGGAGAATATGGAGATAAATGGCCCCCTTCCTATGAAAACCAAAATGAAAGCTTACATGTAAACCTTTACCAAGTTCTTCAGTTGACATTCTGTTGGTATGATTTGACCCTCTACTGTGTTATGTTGAACGCTCATTCATTTATTACACTAAATGTTGACTAGGTGCCAGACTTCATATAAGTGAGACTAATTCAAGGGTGAGCAAAACAGACTCTGCTTCCATTCTTAGTAAACGTGTAGCACACACCTGGAGGCAATTGCATGAGCAATTAGGTAATCACAGAATGAATGAGAAATGGCATACAGAGTGAAGTTCTAGTAACATGGCAAAGTTATGAATGGAAGTCTGAGAGAGAAGGGGAGTCTTTTTGAGAAAGGCTAATTTTGAAGTGAGAAAGGGATTGGAGCAAGAGGCTCTCAAGGCTCGTAAGCAGATGGCAGGCTAGAGAGTCCACAAAAACCTACTGGGATGAGAGGCATGAACAGCAGTGTGATCTGAAGCTGTTAGCCCTTATGAATGACTTTTTGGTCTTGGGACTTTATTAATAATAACAAAAGCCAATGTAGGATTTTAAAATAGATCATTTGCTCAGACTAGCACTGAAAATATGACAGCATTTTAGCATGGGAAATATAGGAGAGTGCAGGAGGAGCTAATGGGCTATTTGGGGACATGCTCAGGCACTGTAATTCACAAAGAGGAAGCACAAGTGGTCTGTAAAGCAGAACATTAATATTGGAATTGGGAGAATTTTGCACTTGGCACATGTTGTCATAGATATAGGCATCCACTGGAGATAGAGAGGCACTTTGATATGGCAAAGAATAAAAGACTGATGTGTTGGCAAGAAAAAAAAAAAGCCTATTAAGTAAGGAGGATGTATAGGGTCCAGTCTTTCCAGCAAAACATGTAAGTGCTGCACAAATTAAATAACAACTGAGAATATGTAAATGCTTTAACTAATTACTATTACATTTTATTTTACCTGATTAAATTTGTTCTGTGGGGGCTACAGAGATGGCTCAGTGGTTAAGATCACAGACTGCTTTTCCAGAGGTCCTGAGTTCAAATTCCAGCAACCACATGGTGGCTCACAACCATCTATAATAAGATCTGGTGCCCTCTCCTGGCCTGCAAGGACACATGCAGACAGAACACTTTATGTATAAATAAATAAATCTAAATTTGTTCTGTGATGATTTAATATGTGTATATGGTAAAATCTGTTTACCCTCTCCCCCTACATTCCCTTATCTCTTTTCCCCATCTGTTATCTCTCCTTCTTACCTACAGGTTCCTTTATTTTTGTGACCCTCTGACTTCAACCAGGACCATCATCTGTGTGGCCATATGTTTGGAACCACTTATGCAGACCAGTAAGCTCACCTATCTGATACACAACTGAAGGCAGTGACTGTCTCTGTCCCCGATCAATTGCCAATAATTCAGCATGGATGAATAAAGCACTGAGAGCCACTCCATGATCCATGATTGGCTACTGACAGGCCAAGATTTTTGCAAGCATCCATAGCTACTGTACGCCAATGCTTGCAATGGCTGTCTTATGCCCTAAAGGTAGCATTTGACATCATTTCCCTTTTTTCTGACTTATATTCTTCAGATCTCTCTACTGCAATGTTAACAAACCTTGACTAGATGGAATAAATGTCATGTTTATGGCTGAGCACAAAGGTATCATTTATTCTAAGCCTCATGAGCACCCATGAGTCTCTGCACTCAAATGCACTCACTGCAAAAGAAGCCTCTTTGAATAAGGATGAGAGTAGCATTTCCCTATGATTGTAAACAGAGATTCTTAGATTTCAGTTGACACTGTGTTGATTTAGTTTAAAAACTATGGTGACATTCCTCTTAGAGTTTAGAACCTCCATTAACATGGGGTTTTGACTGGGACTCACAGTACCAAGCGTATATTCCCCCCTACTCCCTCACAACATAAGTATTATGTATTCGTGTCCATTGCTGCTCTATTTACAATAACTAAGAAATTTAGTCAACCTAGTCATTTACCAAAGGATGAATGGTTAGAGCGTTAAGTTATAAAGTTATATTTTTAATAAGAAAAAATGTAAACTCTTACTCTGAAATGGAAAATGATTTATGAGAATATGTGTACTTCTGACTGATGATGTGTTATATCTGTGTTATAAAATAACAACAATCTTGAAGTTTAAGACACAATGTCAGACTCCATTAGCCCTGTTTTCTTGATACATTAGAGAATAAAGACAGACACTCTAACATATTCCAAAAGGTTTTGAATTTTAATATTAATGGATTGTAATGAGCTATACACCCTTTCTAGAAAGGAGAATGTGGTGGTATTGTGTTCCCCAAAATATTGTGCACCCTAATAAACTTATCTGTGGTCAAAGAACAAAACAGCCACTAAGTACAGAGGATAGAAAATGATGGCACTCACACCTTTAATCCTAGCATTCCAGAAGCAGAAATCCCGTCTGGATCTCTGTGAGTTCAAGACCACATTGGAAACAGCCAGGCATGGTGACACATGCTTTTAATCCCAAGAAGTGAGCCTTCAATCCCTGGGAGTGATGGCAGAAAGCAGAAAGATTTTTAAGGTGTGAAGATGAGACACTAGAAGCTTTTAGCTGATTAAGCTTTCAAGCTTTGGAGCAGCAGTTCAGCTGAGATTCATTTGGATAAGGACTCAAAGTCTTCCAGTCTGAGGAAACAGAATCAGCTGAGGAACTGGCGAGGTGAGGTAGCTGTGGCTTGTTCTACTTCTTTGACCTTCCAGCATTCACCCCAATAACTGGCCTGAGTTTGATTTTATTAATAAGACCATTTAAGATTCATGCTACAGGAGGATATTAGTATATGGTTTTGATTATCAGATTAATGAAATGGGAATTTAACAATGGGAATAAGGTCTAAAAGCATGAATGTGCTTAGAGGAGTTGAGACATCTGTGGTTCTTTGTTTCAGTGAATAACAACAGTACAGAAAGGCAGGGCATATACATGCACAGGCGCGCACACACACACACACACACACACAGACACACAGAGAGAGAGAGAGAGAGAGAGAGAGAGAGAGAGAGAGAATAGAGTTTTACAGATTTTAATTAATCTTATTTCTCATTAGAATATTTAGCATCAATATCAATATTTTAAAGAAATGTGGAAAAGGAAATACAAAGGTTTTATGTTTTGTTTATGCTGCATTTTAAGAGCAGCATAAAGGACCATTTTTTTTTTATTCCTTTGTTCTGGAAAATCAATATAAATATTACATTAATCTGAACTTACAGAGAGCAGATCCAGAAATATATGTACAAACTTGATGGATTTTGTTTACCTGTCACAGGGCACCTTTGCACAGGCTTCTTGATCATTTTATATTGAGAGTTTTATAAAAGTGTGTAGCCTTGAACTGGTGAATTACTAAAAAAAAAAATGTG
This sequence comes from Onychomys torridus, assembly GCF_903995425.1. Lineage (NCBI taxonomy): Eukaryota > Metazoa > Chordata > Mammalia > Rodentia > Cricetidae > Onychomys > Onychomys torridus. The sequence goes on along the minus strand of NC_050444.1, from coordinate 25,311,998 downwards.
CTTACACTACACTTGACATTATTTCAATCTAAAAAAAATTGTAGGATTGAATACTTTAAGTACACACTGCCCAGTGGAAATAGTAGTACATTTTTATTACCTTTCTTTTAATCTCCTTATTATGAAATGCTACCTAATTAATGCCTCAGAAACCCTGAAATCAAGGCCATTGTCAACTGATTATTTTTGTGCAGTGTAGAGTATTAAAATTTCCCCTATACTCATAACAGATATACTAAACTGAATACAATTTTCTCTACCCATGCTAGTGATTTCAGACATTATTACATTCAAATGTTAAAATAGCAATTGAAACGTATTTTGTAAAATAAAATAAAAAGTAAATTGACTGTAACTGGTGTTTTGACTTACGTGTAACCCGGTAATTAAGCATATTCCTGGGACTGGAGAAACAACTTAGAGCCATACTCACTGCCTAGTTTGTGCTAGCCCTTGGATTCAGTTCCCAGTGTAATAAAAATAGATAATACCTGTCTCTGCATCCATTTGCAATTCTTGTGTTGTTTCTTTGGCTCTCTTTTTCCTGTTTGGTTCTTTATTATTTGTCTTTTTTTTTAAATTTTATTATTACCCTGTAGTTGATTGCTTGCTAAAAAGAGACAGAAAGGATGTGGATGCAGATGGGAGGGGATGGGCAGGAGCTGGGAGTGGAGATGAGCTGAAGATGTGAGTGAAGGTGGGCAGGACCTGGGAAGAGTAGGGGAGGGTAAACCATAACAGACTATATTTTGTGAAAAAGAATCTATTTTCAATAAAAGCAGAAAAATAAATAAGTAAATAAAATAATCTTATCAATAGTAAAAAAGTAATGTAATCCATAAAACATAAAATAAGATGTTCTCAAATTGTTTTACTTTATTTCCCATGAACATTTTAGAGATACAGAATCATTTTAAATTATTGTATCAGAAAATAACAAATCAGTAATCAAAATTACACATTAGCTGAAAGGTGTCTGGAGTAAAAGGACTGAAAAAAAAAGCACTGCAGGAAATAATATTTATTGTAACTAGAAACTTGATTTACAGAACAGAGAGAAGCATACAGCATTTTTCATTTGCTTGGTTAGGTCTTCTCTTGAACATGAGTGCCCTTACAGGTTACCAGTTTTGATAAGTCCATGGGACACAGGGTAACATGAGCTCTTATGGGGCACATGCAAATTACTTTGCTATCTATGGCAAAGTGCTTTATTAACATGAGATTTTCTTGAGGCCAGAATAAACAAATAAAACAATCAATTTTATTCCCTGTAGCAGGAATCTTAAGTGGTCTTATTAATAAAATCAAACCTGAGGCAGGTTTTGGGATGAATGCTGGAAGATCAGAGAAGCAGAACAAGTCACAGCTTTCTCACCTGATCCTGTTTCCTCAGATTGGATGGCTCTCAGCTGAACTGTGCTGCTCAAAAGCCTTAATGCTTAACTGGCCAAAATGCCTCTAGTTTCTGGTCTTCATGCCTTAAATCCTTCTGTTTTTGCCATCACTCCCTGGGATTAAAGGCTCACTTCTTGGGATTAATGGTGGGAGTCACCCTGCCTGGTTGTTTCCAGTGTGGCCTTGAACTCACAGAGATCCATCTGGCTCTGCCTCTGGAAGTGCTAGGATTAAAGGCATGTGCCACCACCGTCTGCAGTAAACAACTTGTAAAAATTCAGGAGCTAAGTTGGCTATGAATGGAGTCATTTCAGCTGTTTGAAAGTGAAGTCAAAACTTTAGATTACTAAATATTGAAAAACAACCTTTCTTCTCTCTCACTCTGTAGATGTAATCGTCTTGTTAAATAAGAAACACAGAGCCAATTGCAGAGTTAAAAGCCAAGAGGTCAGAAAAATATCTGAGAGCTGAAAACCTTACCCTTCACTGCTGCTCTGTCTTTCCTCTCCACAAGAGACCTACTTCCTGTGTCCTGTCTTTTATATAGACTTTCTGTTCTGCCTTCTCATTGGTTGTAAACCTAGCTACATGACCTCCTTGTCACTGCTGGACTGTACAGACCTCCATGTCTTCTAAGGTTGGTATTGACATTAAAGGTGTGTGTTGCCATGCTGGCTGTATCCTTGAACACATAGAAATCTGCCTAGCTCTGCCTCCCAAGTGCTGGGATTAAAGGTGTGCACCACCATTGCCCAGCTTCTGCTATGGTATGGTTTGCTTTGACCCCAAAGCAAATTTATTAATATACAAATAAAATCACATTTCAGTACAAATAAAATATCACTATATCACTCTGCTTTCCAAATCTCATAAAATGTATCATTGTTTAAGAAAGGAATTTAGGGAAGCACAATTCACCCTAGCTGAAATGAAGTAACACACTATAAAGAAACCTTAGACTTCTAAAAAAATCTGTCAGCAGGTTTACACAATTTAGCTCAAAACTTGTAATAAGGCAATGCCACAAAAATTGAATCTGAGATAGACTATGAGTATGCATGAAGTTCTGGGCTCAAAACCCAGCAATATCAATCCATCAATCAATTTTAATCAAGTGAATTCCTATATTAACTAAAGTTCTAAAGAAATACTGTTTTTATATTTCGACAATTTCATCAACAACTGTCACCCCACTTTTCCTTTGGATGGCAACAATGGAGATTAGAAAAGGGTAGATTTAAGTCTTTTGGCTTGATCTGACTTGCATGGCATATTTTTGAGAAATTTACTCTCTGTTCATAATCTGCTACTTTTGTCTATCTCTCCAGGTTTGTCCGTGACTGACAATGGCTGAGAAGACTCACTTGACTGTGATGCTCTCACAACATGGGAGTCCTGTAGAGTCATGATCCTGGAAGGTTGGCTTTATCTGAAGCTCCTGCTCTCAACACTGGTGTGGTCAACAGTAGCATCAATAAACACAGGGGTCTGTATCCTTGGTGCCAGTCATTGAAGTGTTTCTTGCAAATGTAGCACTTTCATTACTAGACATAAACTATGCTTAATAACACTTTAGCATTAATATTTTTACAAAGCTTTAAATGCCACAATATCTATATGAATTTGTTTAGTTAATCATAAGTTTAAAATAGCTACCCCTGCTTCGGCAGTTCTCAGGTAATAATATCCCGCTTATCCAAAAGTTTGAACTAAGTAGGGCAAAAATTTGAAAATAAATTAGCTTATTCTAAATGACTGCCATGAGCCTACTTTCATTATAGGTGTCACATTTTATATGGACATGAATTGTGTATGACCTCAGCTCAGAGAATTTAGTTTAGTAAATGAAATGGTAACAATTGTAATAAAAGAGTGACTGTTAGAGGCATGAGGCTATTAAAGTTTTACATTTAGGCTGTCATGTGGCTTGTGACATAGTCAACTGTCTTCTGACTCCTATTAGATATTGAATTTGCTTATATTCAAATATAGATTTATAACCATCATATGACAAATTAAAGAATATTTATGAAATATAACATGTTGTCGATTGGCATAATTAAAAAGCAGAATAGTAAAGGAGATGCTAGTATGGACAAATATGTACTCATTTTTATGTTGTTGGGGTTTTTTTTGTGTGTGTGTATGTCCATGCACATGCATGTATGTTGTAGCATGCATGGGATTGCACTTATCCATGTGGATGCATGTGAAAATCAGAGGGTTTTTTCCAGATGTCCTCCTCAATAACTTCCTTTCCTTATTTATTGAGACAATGTCTCTCACTGAATGGGTCTCATTGTTTCAGCTCTACCAGCTGGTTAGCAAGCCCTCAGGATCCAATTCCTGGGCTGGGTTACCGTTGAATACTGTTGATGCCCATTCTTTTACCTGGATGCCTGGTCGCTGAACTAGCATCCCATGCTTGCTACCCAAAACTTCGCTTCTTGAGCCAGTTGCACAGTCCAAAACACTAGTTTCTGGAACTGAGTAAATTTTATAAATGATTTAGTGGTAACTTTTAGTAAAATAAGCTGACAAGCTGAAATTATTTTTATCATTAAAAGATCAAGAATTTCAGATGGTATATCTAGTAATGAGACAATAATTATTATTTCTAATACATTAATATTTAGTTAATTTACCATGAATATGTTAAAGGAAATGTTTTATGCAAAGAAAATTTCCTATAGTTAGGCTATTTACCAGGAAGGTTAATCATAAATGATTTGCATATACTATGTGTTACAAGCCAGTGAGATTTTTAGTATTTTTTCAGTTGCATCTTTTTTGAATGACTTTTTATTTTCAATTATTGATATTATTCTGTGATTAGCTATGTGATCTGAGGGGCCATGCAGACAAACCTCTCATCTTTAGAGAATACTCTGAGGCAATTACTATACCAATTAAATTATGTAAATCTGTGGTTAAATTATGGCTTTAATCATCCTTTTCATTTTGACTTCATATTATGTGTCAGAGAAACAATTATACAGTAGGATTTTGATAAGCTTAACAGAACGATTTTGCAGGCATCTATGAAGTAGGGGAAAGATAAATTTATGATGCAAAGGGTGCCTTAAGAAGTTTAAGTAGAGTTAAAATCAATTACACAAAACAATTAAAATGAAAAAAATGTAGCAATCTGAATTAAAATTTTAAAAATACAGAAAAATGTTAAAAATTTCATTGATGTACTACACCTTCTTTGGACTTGAGAAAAATACAGTGGATTTGGGTGGTTAGATAAAAGTGACATTGCATCTCTAATTAGCCATGTCTCATGTAATGTTCCCAATCCTGGCCCTGTTCCTTTCCTCACATCCTGTGCTTTTGTCAGTTCTGGTGAGCCCCTATATCCTGGCCCACCTTCAATTTCCCCAATCCCCAGACCTAAGCCAGGTTTCTTCTGTATACTGCACAGAGCCCTGCCTGGTAAATTTACCTGAGCCTAGCCAACCCTTGCAATACTCAGCCTTATATCTCCTGTCCAGTCTGGTGTGTTTCCTAGTCACCAAACCACCTCTATCTTTTCCAGCCCTGTATCTAGCTCCAGTTATAAGTCCTGTGCACAGGCTGTGTCTGATGAGTCTAACAAGCCCAGGCTCTCCTAGGCCATTTCCAACTTCCTTGTTTGACACATTCCTACACTCTTTGGACCAGGCAGTTTGGTATATCCTTTGAACCCTAATCTGATTTTGCTATATCCTATCTCCAGGCCTCTTATGCATTGCATATTCTGTGTGCCAGACCAGAGTGTGGAGTACCATGGAGCCTAGGCGACCTACACTGTATACAACTATTGTGACCATTTGGTTAAAAAAAAAAATCATAAAAGGAAATTAAAGAAAGACATACCCAGAAAGATGCAGGAGATATTCAGAACTCCAAACAGAAAGGAAAAGAAACTAACCTCCTCACAACACATTATGGTTAAAACACTTAAAATACAGAAAGAGAAAATAATGAAACATGCAAGAGAAAATTGTAAGTCATGTATAAAGGAAAACCTATTATAATAATTGTGGATTTCTCAGTAGAAAGTTTAAAAGACATTAAAACCCTGGAGTAATGAATTTCAGATTCTAAAAGACCACAGATGCCAACCTAAAATGTTGTGGCTAGAGAAATTATCAGTCATAGTTAAAGAAAGACAAATTTTTCATGGTATAAACAGGCTAAAAGAAAAACTGCCAATAAACTGACACTACTGAAGATACTGGAGCAATAGTTCAGACTGGAGAGAGAATAAACAGAGCTGAGATATTGCAGAACAGCAAATAAAGCAATAATTACTAAATAGAAAATATAAATGAGAACACATACAGAAAAATCAACACACACCTTTCAGTATTAATTTTAAATATCAATGAACCAATAGAGAAACAAAATCAATCTTTTATTGCCATAAGAAAATCGTATTACCTTCAACTAAAGAAGGCATCTTAGGGTGAAAGAATGGGGGGAAACGTATCTTAAGGAAATGGAACAAGGAGGCATGCAAAGGTAATTGTCCTAATCTCTCACAAAATGAACATCAGAAAAATGAATTGAAATAAAGAAGGGAGGGCAATTTTAATAAAGGGCACATAATTCTAATAAAGTGGACGATTAACCAAGAAGACATTGCAACCTTAAACATATATGTTCCTAATTCCAGCACACTTAATTTCATAAAAAGCATATTACTGTGCTTAAAGAAAAATATCAGCTCCAGTTCAGTAACAAATAATTTCAATATTCTTATTTCCCCAGTAGACAGCTACTTGAAAGGAAAATTAGCAGAAATATCAAATTAAATGATGTCATACTTCAAAAGGATTTAAGAGATACCTAGAAAATATTTCACACAAACACCAAACGATATACATTCTTTTTAGCAGTCCACAGAAGGGTCTCCGAAATAGACCACATACTGCCATGCAAATCAAATCTTTTAAAAATTAAGAAAATTTAAAGAGTTTCATGCATCCTGTTTTACCACAATGCAGTAAAGCTTAAATTCAACAGTAAATGAGTCTCTAGTAAGTACATTCTAGCTGAGATTAAATAACACATTACTGAATAACGAATGAAACAAAGAAGAAATTGAGAAAGAAATACCATTCCTAGAAATAAGGGAAAATCATAATACAATACAAAAAAACTTCACCGGTAAGTTAAAAATAATCTAAAGAGGGAAACTTACATCTGTTAAGTGCATACATACATTAATAATAGAAAGAACACAAAAATAACACAAATCTAGTAGATTGAAAGAAATAATAAGGGCAGAAGTTAATGAACCAGAAACAAACAAAGTAATAAATCAACACATCGAAGAGCTCATTAATTGGGAGATACACAGGATTTGGAGTATTTAACTTCAAAAACAAAGAGATGACCAAAATTAAGAGAATGAGAGATGAATAGAAATTCAAACAGACAGGGAAAAGTCAGACTATTACAAGGAAGTACTTTAGAAACATACTCCAGTAAGTTAGAATAAAAAAGGAGTGAGTTTCTAGATTTATTCAAGTCACCAGAACCAAGAAGAGACTAATAATTTAAATAGAGCCATAGAAATTAAAGAGATTGAAGCAAATAAACAAACCCCTAAAATAACAAAACAAAAACAAACAAAAAATGCCCAGATTGATCCATAGCAGAATTTGACCAAATTCTTAAAAATTATCTACAACAAATAACTCTTATACTATTATTAAAAATAAAACCACAAGTATTTCCATACTCCTTCTACAGGGAACGTGCTCCTCACATATAAAAAATAGTTAAAGACACAATAAGAATTAACTCTACAGGTCAATATCCCTGATGAACATAGATGTAAAAATCCTTAATGGAATTATTGTAAACTAAATACAGGCACATATACAAAAGTCTATCCATTGTAATCAAGTTGGATTTATCCTGCAGATGTAGGTATGGTTCAAAATACTTAAGTACATAAACATAATAAATCATAAAAATTGACTTAACAACAAAAATAATGTGATCATTTTAATAGATGTAGAAGACTTTTTACCAAATCCAACATGCCTACATGGTAAAAGTTCTAGAAGGAGAAGTACTGAGTTGAATGTATACCAATATAGTAAATACTACATATGACAACCCCCCAGCTTACATCGTCCTTAATGGAGAAAACCTCAAAAAAACACCACTAAAATCAGGAATGAGAGAGGGCTTTACATTATTCCTAATCCTTTTCAAGATAGTTCTTAAAATACTATCTAGAGCGGTAAAAGAAGAAAATGACATTAAAGAAATGAAAATTTTAAAATATTAAATTATTCCTGTTTTCAATTATATTATACATAAGAGATCCTCAAGTGAGAACTTTCCACCTGTGAACTTCTAGAACTGATCAATATTTCCATCAAACTGGCATTGTAAAAAAAAAATTGCCACACTAGTCTTCCTAAATACTGGTAGAGAAAAAGATGGTGTACATATTCTTCTTCACAAAAGCCTAAAAATATATCCAGGGATAAATGGATCCAAGGTGATGAAAGACCTCAACAATGAGAACTTCAATTCTCTGAAGAAAGGTTTGTGAAGATACTAGAAGTTGTATACAACTCCTATGCTCTTGGACTGGTAGAATTAATGTGAAAATTGCTATTCTACCAAAAGCAACTTACAGATTCAGTGTCATCTGAATCAAAATTCCCATGGCATTCTTCCTAGAAATAGCAAGACATCATGAAATTCATATTGAGTAATAAAACTACTTCTAGATAGTCAAATTAATTCTTAGCAAAAGAGCAGCTTTATGTTTCAAGCTATGTTACAAACTTATGGCAAAAAAGAAATCTGTATGCTACTGTCACAAAAATAGATATCAATATAAGTGGAAGACATTAGAAGACTCAAACATAAGTACACAGGATTAGACTCTTCATACTTGAGAAGTATGCCAAACTGCACAGTGGAGATACGACAGCATCTTAATCAAATGGTTTTGTAAAAGCTGAATGTTCACATCCACATATGGAAGAATAAACTTATGCCCATATCTGTTATCTGGTTCCCAAGTCCACTGCAAATGGGAAAAACAAACAAAACAAAAACAAACAAATAAAATCTCAAGATGAGAACTGCTGTAACTGAAAACACTGAAACTGCTAGAAGAAAAAGTAGGAAGCAGACTTCACCTTACAGATGTAATAAAGACTCTCTGCGTGGGACTGTACCAACTCGTGTAGTAAGGTCAAAATTGATATATGTGCCTCATAAAGCTAAGAAACCTTCTGTATGACAAAAGAAACAACCAGGTGAAGAAGATGAAAAATGGAGAAAGTCTTTGCAGCTATGTATCTGATAGAGGATTAAAATTCAGATACTACAAAGAATCAGAGAAACATGGAATTAAGAAAAAAGGACCTGATCAATTAATTGGCCATGGATCTAAACACAGAATTCACACAAGTAGATACTTTTCTACACCCTTAATAATAGGGGAATAAAAATTAGAACTACTTGGAGATTTGATTTTTTGCAACCTGAATGTCTACCATCAGAAAAATAACTGGTAACCAATACTGGTGAGAATGTGGGGAAAGGATAAATTTTGCTCATTTTTTGGAAATGCAAACTGGTGCAGCCACTATATAAATCAATATGGAGAATTTTCAAGGAGCTAAATGCCTAAGGGATTAGTCATCTACTCTACAGATACTTGCTCAGCCATGTTCTTTGCATCTGGGAAATGAAAACAACCAAATTGTACTTAAACCGCTTAATTGATATTGAAAATGTAGCACATATATAGAGACAGGATGGAATTATACTTAGTTGTTAAAAATGAAATGAAGAAATTTGTAGGTAAATGGACAGAACTAGAAAACATTACAATAAGTGAGATAACTCAGACACAGAAAGACAATGGCTTTTGTGTGGTTTCTTATTTGATACTCCTAGCTATGAATCTTTAGATATGAACGTAAAACCTGGAATAACTATAAAAAATGGCAAAGTAAAAAAGGAACCATGGAGACAGGGGAGGTACAGTTCTTGATATTTATGTATTAAGACACAGGTGCTATGAAGGAAGAAACTGAGAAGAGGAAAGGGCTTTATCTGGGGGAGGGAGGGATGGCAATACAGAGGGAGGGGAATGAAGGAAAAAGAACACTAATTGAGGCTTTGGTAATGGTCACGCCTACAAGGCAGGGGTGAGAGAGGACATTGAAGACCTGAGTTCCGGATCCTGGGGCTTTCTTGGTTCTAGGACCCTGGACGCTGGAGGTAGGCCGAGCAGAGTTCTCCAGAGAACACTGCTGGACTGCGCCATATCTTTCCCAGATCCTGCAACCTATCCCTTCATTTGTAAGTTACCCCACAAAATAAACCTCCCTTTTAACTATGTAGAGTGGCCTTAATAATTTCACCAGTACTCTAAGGCACTAAGAATGATCCAAAAAGCCATAAGGAAATATTACTGTTTACTCTTGGGAGGGAGGGGCCTATTGAATCTGGTCAGTTTCAGGAACTTCCTGAAGCTATTTTAAGTTGTTTGCTTTGTGTCTTAAAGAGCTTCCTCAGAAGATGTCTCAATCTTAGGGGAAACTATTACATAATACCTTCCATTCTCATGGATTTGTGGAATTAATATGATATCCAACTGAAAACAAGCTGTACATTCATTGCAATAGCCATAAAAATTCCAAGACAGTTCTTCATAGAAATTGAAGAAATAATTTCAAATATCATATGGAAATACAAACAGCCCAGAACAGACAAACCATTTCTAAACAACAACAACAACAACAACAACATATGGTGGAAGTTATCACCTTCCAAGATTTCTAGTTATTCAGAGTAATAAAAATAGCATGGGACAGGTATACATGCAGACTTTCAATGGAATTGAAGATACATTAATACACTCATCTACTGACATCTGAGTTTTGACAAAAAGCCAACAATACACATTGGAGAAAGGACAACATATTTAACAAATTGTGTTTGTCAAATTTGATAGATATGTGTAGAATGCACATGAAAGGCTTCTCAAAAGTTGAAATATAAATGGTTGAGAAACATTTTTTAAGTTTAAAATGCAAATTAAAACTACTTTGAGGTTTCATCTTATCACAGTTATAATGTGTAATATTGAATAAACAAATGATGACAAATTTTAGCATGGAAGTGGAAAAAAGGGAATATTTGTTCATTTCTGATAGGAGTAGAAACTGGGGCCGCAACTATGGAAATTCATGTGGAGGTTCTTCAAAAAAACTAAAAGGAGGTCAATCACTTAATCTAGCCACACAACTGTTTGGCAAATGCCAAAAGTAACTGACCTACTGTAGAGATACCTATACATCCCTGATCATTGCTGCTATATTAGCAATAATCACTAAATGTAAACAGTCTAGATGCCCAGCACCTGATGGACAGATTAAGGAAATGTGGAATGTTTCTACAATGGAATATTATTTAGCTTCATCCCTACTGGTTATGTTTCACTGTGAAGCAAAGTGCTGTGCAGGCTACACGAGGAGAAAATAAATCCTCAATATTAACCAGCTGTGATCCTGCTAGTTGTAATATTGTTTGCCTTGGCAAGGCATGCCTAGTGATACAATAGTGGCATGAACATCATGGGAGTAACTAACCACTTTCTGATTTGATTTGAGACCTACTCAACAAGATGCAATTTATATCTTGTACCATTATTTGGTTAAGAACCTATGGGTATATATAAGTCATAGACACCAGGGGAGATCCAACTACTATTAACCTGCTAAATAAACATCATATTAAATTGATTACCAATGACTTATCTTTATACCCATAAAGCAATTCATCTGTCAACCTTCATCAGAGACTTATCTATGTGAAGTAGATCGTGTTTAACACAGAGCGCCACAACTCCATATGTCGCAGAGAATAATAGACTGTTGAAAGCTCAGCCCTAAATGCTCAGGAATACTTGTGGCAGAGTAAGCAGAGAATTACAAATGTCAGAGGTGGTGAATGAATGCAAGGAAATAGTGTCCTTCAGAAATGATAGAAAGATATACACATGAACTTTCAGTGGTTATGACAGCATGCTCATTCCCTATGAAATACTAAGTAAGACCAAATCCTGGCATTATGTTAAGAGGTGAAAATGAAGTCCCACTCCCACCCACACAGCTATTGGCAACTGATAAGACATCTGATAGGAGAAGGACAGTCAGTTGTCTTTAAGGGTATGGCCCTTTGTAGGCTGGCCATGCTCCAGTGGAAGGCTACACATCCATGGATATCATGGATATATGGGCAGTACAAATTAGAGTTTCCAGATGAAGAAAAAAAAAAAGATGCAAAATTCAGAGGGTAGGAAAGAGCTTGAGGGATCAACAGTGGTTTTGGGAGTGAGAAAATTGTCAAAATTCAGTGTATAAAATTCTGAAGATTTGATATAAAAGAATAATTCTAAAAAGGAAAAACTTATAAGTAAATGTGTGGAGCTGGAAACAATTGTTTCTGTTTAATTATGTTAGCTTTGATATATATATGTCAAGTATAACACACACACACACACACACACACACACACATATATATAAAACATAGAGCCAACTTTCTGTAATTAGTTTTTGCTTTCACCTAATCTCATGAAATATCAAATGAAAGAATTTTAATTGCTTTCTAGAAACCATTATACTTCATGCATATATATTCATTTCTATTGGTAAGCACTTCTGGGTGTTAGTTATCAGTTGGTTACTGACAATCTCTTTACATTGTTCTGATTGAAATTCAATATGATTCATTCTTCAGAAAGTTGGAGAATAAAGAGAATCTTATAGAGAGTGATACTCTGTGTGTGGTCACAGCTGTATTTGCATTCACTCTCTGCATGCAGCTAAGTGTTGCCAGTGGGTAACAAAGAAAGGAACTTGTTGCCAAGTTCCCCCATCATTTCTGGAAGATATGAATTTGAATTCATTTTCACTGTGTGAGCTCAACGAAGTTTCAAAAGCTGGAATTACCAATATCAGTGCTGAAAATATTAACACAGTAAAGAAAGAACTTCTGCAGGAATTCTGAACACAATATATTAGTTCTAACAAAGAAATCCTAGAAAACAGATTTTCTCTAAGTCAATTAATGATATAAAGGTAGTAAGTAGAATCATTTGTTTCAATCACTCTTCTAACCTAGAAATAGAAAAAAATAATATAATATTTTAGTATTTGATTCATTCTACTTAATTAAATTCATTTGTTATTTACAAATGCTTTTTATTAATATATGTTATTTTAAAATTGAGAAAAAGCTTTAATGTAATCATTTGTATTAATTTATTCAGTAACCCCATCCAAGATGATGGAGTAAATTCTAGACATTCTGGCATGAAGCTCATTGCCTAAAATAATAAAAATTAGTGTTAAAATACATTTGGATAATTGTTTCTTCATAATTTGGTCCTCTAATTCTTATAAACCATTACATATATATGGCTTTCAGAGGTGTAAAAGGATGCAAAGCAGGCTATTCTTTAATAGGTATAGAAGCCTTATTGTGGGAGGTGATGACAATGTTTTGGAAACAGTTCTGCTGGTTGAATGACATTCAAATATATAATATGGAACTTAATGATTCGCTTTGAATAACATTTTACATAATAGGAGTTGTATCTAATCAAAAATAATATAGAAAATTACATAACTAAAAGGGTAAATGAATACTGTGAAGTTCTTTGTGGGTGCGACTGTTCTAAATGCATGTTTCAATAATAAATCTTAGTATGTTTTATTACACAAAGGAATTGACATATTTTTACAGCTCCATATAGTCCTAGGAATGCTTCACTTGCTTAAAACATATGACTCAAATAATATTGAAAATGAACTGATGTTGATTTTAAAATTGCAACATAGGTTTCACAAAAGCCAAGTGAAAGATTTCTAGCTTCATGCTATGTCTGTTTGGAGAATAAATTCTTTAAAATCCAAATATAAAAAATGAAAAAGGAGCCAGGCTAGGGGCTCACACCTTTAATCTCAGCACTTAGGAGGCAGAGCCAGGCAGATCTTTGTGAGTTTGAGGCCAGCCTGGTCTACAGAGTGAGATCCAGGAAAGGTGCAAAGCTACACAGAAAAACCCTGTCTCGGAAAAACCAATAAACAAACAAACAAACAAACAAATAAATAAATGAAAATAAAAAGGAAAGAACCAGTGTATATTGGCAAACAGTTTAGGCCTATCATAATCCAGACAACTAAACTACAATATCATATAAAAAATAGTACTTAAAGTCAAAGTCAACAGTATTTATTTCTCATCATTCAGGAGACTGAAATCCTGGAATCAAATATCAGTTTGGTCAGGTTCTGAAGAGAGGTTCCTTGCAGGTTCAAATGGGGTGCTTCTTTCTAAATTCTTGCCTGGTGAAATGAGAGCTTATTCTTTTTTTAATAAATAATTTTTTTCTTTATTATTATGTGTTTTAAATTTTATACATCAGCCATGGGTTCCCCTGTCCTCCCCTCTCCCGCCCCCACCCCCACCTTCCCCCCAGCCCCTCCCCTCCATTCCCATCTCCTCCAGGATCAAGGCACCCCTGGGGAGAGCTTATTCTTAAAGGGCTTCAGTTCTATTCATGACTGTTTTATTGTGTTAACCAATTGCTTCTTTTTTAAAATTTAATTTAATTCTTTCTTTATTTTTTAATTTCATAATTAATTTAATTTAACATATCAGCCACAGATTCCCCTGTCCTCCCTCCTCCCACCCCCAGCTTTCCCCAAGAAAACTCCTCCATTCCCACCTCCTCAAAGGCAAGGTCTCCCCTGGGGATTCAGCTTGGCCAGGTAGATTCAGTTGAGGCAGGTCCAGTCCTCCCTACACCTAGGCTGAACAAAATGTCTCAGCATAGGCTCTAGGTTCCAGAAATCCAGTTCATGCACTAAGGACAGGTCCAGGTCCCACTGCCCACTGCCTGGGGCCTTTTAAATAGTTCAAGCTAATCAATTGTCTTACTTATCCAGAGGGCCTGATCCAGTTCCTTGGGGGCTCCTCAGGTATTGGTTCATACATAGTCCATGTGTTTCCACTAGTTTGGCTATTTGTCCCTGTGCTTTTTCTAATCATGGTCTCAATATCTCTTGCTCATATAATCCCTCCTGTCTGTTGCCTATTGGACTCCTGGGGCTCCACCAGGGGCCTGGCTGTGGATCTCTGTATCTGCTTCCATCAGTCACTGGATGAGAGTTCTATCATGACAGTTAGCGTGTTTGGCCATCAGATCACCAGTGTACATCAGTTTGGGCTTTCTCTACACTATTGCCAGTAGTCTATAGTGGAGATATCTTTGTGGATTTCTGGGGACCTCTCTAGCACTCTGCTTCTTCCTATTATCATGGGGTCTTCATTTATCATAGTATCCTTTTCCTTGTTCTCTCACAGTGTTCCTGATCCAGCTGGGACCTCCCACTCCCCTAAGCTCTCTTTCTCCCAACCCTTGCCCTCCATTACCCCTCCCCCCCACACACACCCTCATGTCCAGGTTGTTCATGTAGATCTCATCCATTTCTCTGTCATTGGGTGATCCTGGTGTCTTTCTTAGGGTCCTCTTTACTAGGTACCCTCCCTGGAGTTGTGGGTTGCAGTCTGGTAATTCTTTGCTTTACATCTAGTATCCACTTAAGAGTGAGTATATACCATGTTTTTTTTTTTCTTTCTAAGTTTGGGTTATCTCACTCAGGATGATTTTTTTCTAGTTCCATCCATTTGCCTACAAACCTCATGATGTCATTGTTTTTCTCTGCTGAGTAGTACTCCATTGTGTATATGTACTATATTTTCTTTATCCATTCTTCAGTTGAGGGGCATCTAGGTTTTTTCCATGTTCTGGCTATTACAAATAATGCTGCTATGAACATAGTTGAGTATGTGTCCTTGTGGTATGTTTGAGCATTCCTTGGGTATATACCCAAGAGTGGTATAGCTCGGTCTTGGGGGAGATTGATTCCCAATTTTCTACGAAAGCATCATATTGATTTCCAACATGGTTGTACAAGTTTGCATTCCAACTAACAATGGAGGAGTGTTCCCCTTGCTCCACATCCTCTCTAGCATAAGCTATCTTCAGTGATTTTGATTTTTGCCATTCTGACAGGTGTAAGGTGGTATCTCAGACTCATTTTGATTTGCATTTCCCTGATGATTGAGGATGTTGAGCAATTCCTTAAATGTCTTTCAGCCATTTGAACTTCCTCTGTTGAGAATTCTCTGTTTAGCTCTATAGACTATTTCTTAATTGGACTGTTGGTTATTTTGATGTCTAATTTCTTGAGTTCTTTATATATTCTGGATATCAGCCCTCTGTCAGATGTGGGGTTGGTGAAGATCTTTTTCCATTCTGTAGGCTGTCATTTTGTCTTGTTGACCCGTATCCTTTGCTCTACAAAAGCTTCTGAGTTTTAAGAGGTCCCATTTATTAAATGTTTCTCTCAGTGTCTGTGTTAATGGTGTCATGTTTAGGAAGTGATCTCTGGTGCCAATGCACTCAAGACTACTTCCTATTTTCTCTTCCACCAGGTTTAGAGTAACTGGATTTATATTGAGGTCTTTGATCCACTTGGACTTAAGTTTTGTGTATGGTGACAGATATGGATTTATTTGCAGTCTTCTACATGTTGACATCCAGTTATACCAGCACCATTTATTGAAGTTGCTTTCTTTTTTTCATTGCACCATTTTGATTTCTTTGTCGAAAATTGTATGTTCAAAGGTGTGCAGATTAATGTCAGGGTGTTCATTTCGGTTCCATTGGTCCACATGTCAGTTTTTATGCCAGTAATAAGCTGTTTTTATTGCTGTAGCTCTATAGTAGTGCTTGAGGTCAGGGATCGTGAGGCCTCCAGAGGTTGTTTTATTGTACAGGATTCTTTTGGCTATCCTGGGTTTTTTGTTTTTCCATATGAAGTTGAGTATTATTCTTTCCAGATCTGTGAAGAATTGTGTTGGTAATTTGATGGGGATTGCATTGAATCTGTAGATTGCTTTTGGTAAGATCGCCGTTTTTACTATGTTAATCCTGCCTGTCCATGAGCATGGGAGATCTTTCCATTTTCTGACATCTTCTTCAATTTCTCTTTTCAGGGACTTAAAGTTCTTGTCATATAGGTCCTTCACATGCTTAGTTAGAGTAACCCCAAGGTATTTTATATCATTTGTGGCTATTGTAAATGGTGATGTATCTCTGATTTCCTTCTCAGCCCGTTTGTCAATTGTACATAGGAGGGCTACTGATTATTTTGAGTTAATCTTGTATCCTGCTTCATTGCTGAAGATGTTTATGAGCTATATGAATTCCATTTTGAATTTTTGGGGTCACTTATGTATACTATGTCATCTGCAAATAGGGAAAGCTTGACTTCTTCCTTTCCAATTTTTATCCCCTTGATCTCCTTATGTTCTCTTATTGCTCTGGCTAGAACTTTAAGTACTGTATTGAATAAGTATGGGGAGAGAGGACAGTCTTGCCTTGTTCCTGATTTTAGAGGAATCGCTTTGAGTTTTTCTCCATTTACTTTGGGCTGTTGGCTTGCTGTAGATTGCCTTTATTATGTTTAGTTATGTTCCCTGTATTCCTGATCTCTCCAAGACCTTTATCTTGCAGGGATATTGGATTTTGTCAAAGGCCTTTTCAGTGTCTAGTGAGATGATCATGTGTTTTTTTCTTTCAGTTTGTTTATATGGTGTATTACATTGATAGGCTTTCATATGTTTAACCACCCTTGCATCCCTGGGATAAAGCCTACTTGATCATGGTGGATAATTCTTTTGATGTGTTCTTGGAGTCTGTTGGCCAGTATTTTATTGAGGTTTTTTGCATCGATGTTCATGAGGGAGATTGATCTGTAGTTCTCTTTCTTTGTTGCATCTTTGGCTTGGGAATCAGGGTAATTGAAGTCTTATAGAAGGAGTTTGGTAATGTTCTTTCTGTTTCTATTGTGTGGAACAATTCAAAGATTATTTGCACTATCTCCTTTGAAGATCTGGTAGAATTGAATGTTGAATCCATTTGGTCCTGGGCTTTTTCTGGTTGGGAGACTTTTAGTGACTGTTTCTATTTACTTAAGGGTTATTTGTCTATTTAAATAGTTTATCTGGTTTGAATTAACTTAGGTATGTGGTACCTATCCAGAAAATTATCCATTTCTTTTAGTTTTTTCAGTTTTGTGGAGTACAGGTTTTTGAAGTATGACCTTATGATTCTCTGGATTTCCTCAATGTTTGTTTTTATGTTTCCTTTTTCATTTATGATTTTGCTAATTTGGATGTTCTCTCTCTCTCTGTCTTTTGGTTAGTTTGGCTAAAGGCTTGTCTATCTTGTTGATTTTCTCAAAGGACCAACTCTTTGTTTCATTGATTCTTTGTACTGTTCTTTTTATTTTTATTTTATTGATTTCAGCCCTCAGTTTGATTATTTCCTGGCATCTGTTTCTCCTGGGTGAGTTTCTTCTTCTTGATCTAGAGATTTCAGTTGTGCTGTTAAGTCACTAGTGTGAGATTACTCCAACTTCTTTATGTGGGCATTTAGTGCTATGAATATTCCTCTTAGCACTGCTTTCATGGTGCCCCATAAGTTTGGGTATATGGTATATTCATTTTCATTGATCTCTAGCAAGACTTCAGTTTCTTTATTTCTTCCTTGACCCATTGGTGATTCCGTTGAGCATTATTCAGTTTCCATGAGATTGCAGGGTTTCTGTAATTTTTGTTGTTATTGAAGTCTAACTTTAAATCATAATCATCTGATAGAACCCAGGAGGTTATTCCAATTGTTTTGTATCTGTTGAGATTTGCTTTTTGGCCAAGTATTTGGTAAATTTTAGAGAAGGTTCCATGGGGGTGCTGAGAAGAAGGTATATTCTTTTTTTGTTAGGATGGAATGTTCTGTAGATATTGATTAAGTCCATTTGAGTCCCAACATCAGTTAAGTCCTTTATTTCTCTGTTAAGTTTTGATTTGGCAGATCTGTTCAGTGGTGAGAGTGGGATGTTGAAGTCTCCCACTATTTATGTGTGGGGTTTTATGTGTGGTTTAAGCTTTAGTAATGTTTCTTTTACATATGTGGGTGCCCTTGTGTTTCAGGCATAAATGTTCAGAATTGAAACTTCATCTTGGTGGATCTTTCCTGTCATGAGTATGTAATGTCCTTCTTCGTATCTTTTGATTGATTTTAGTTTGAAGTCTATTTTGCCTGGATATTAGCATGGCTATACCAGCTTGATTCTTAAGACCATTTGATTGGAAAGTCTTTTCCCAGCCTTTTATTCTTAGGCGGTGTCTATCTTTGAATTTGAGGTGTTTCTTGTATGCAACATAAAGATGGATCTTGCTTTCATATCCATTCTGTTATACTGTGTCTTTTTATAGGTGAATAAAGTCCATTGATATTATGGGATATTGTGATTGTTCATTCGTGTTATCTTTTGGTGGTAGGGTTTGTGTACTTCTCTTCTTTGGGGTTTACTGCTGTGGTGTTATTTATTGCCTGTGTTTTCAAGGGTGTATCTGACTTACTTAGGTTAGAATTTTCCTATTAGTGCTTTCTATAGGGCTGGATTTGTGGATAGGTATTATTTAAATTGGGTTTTGTCTTGGAATATCTTGTTCCCTCCGTCTATGATGACTGTAAGTTTTGCTGTGTATGTTAGTCTAGGCTGGCATCCATAGTCTCTTAGTGTCTGAATTACATCTGTCCAAGTCCTTCTGGCTTTCAAAATCTCCATTGAAAAATCAGGTGTTATTCTGATGGATTTGCCTTTATAATCACTTGGACTTTTTCCTTTGCTGCTCTTAATATTCTTTCTTTATTCTGTATGTTTAATTGTTTAATTATTATGTGGCATGGAGACTTTTTTGTGAGTCTAGTCTCTTTGCTGTTCTATAGGCTTCTTGTATCTTCATAGGCATTTCCTTCTTTAAGTTTGGAAAGTTTTCTTCTAAGATCTTGTTGAATATATTTTCTATGCCTTTGAGTTGGTATTTTTCTCCTTCCTCTATCCCTTTATTCTTAGGTTTGGTCTTTTCATGGTGTCCCAGATTTCTTGGACATTTTGTGTTATGACTATTTTGGCTTTGGCATTTTCTTTGACTGATGAATCCATTTCCTCTATTGTATCCTCTACATCAGTGATCCTCTCTTCCATCTCTTGTATTCTGTTGGTTATGCTTGGATCTGTGTTTCCTGTTCATTTACTAAGATTTTTCTATTTCCAGAATTCCCTCTGATTGTGTCTTCTTCATTGTTTCTATTTCTCTTTTCATGTCTTGAACTGTTTCCCTCACCTGTTTTATTGCTTTTTCATGGTTTTCTTTAAGGGAATTTTTTTTTTTGTTTTCTTCCATTTTTTTTTGTCTTTTTCTCTATTTCTTTATGGATTTCTTCCCTTTTTTGACTTTTTCTAAGTTTCTTTATTGATTTCCTCCACTTTTTTGTTCATCTTTTCCTCAATTTCTTGTTTCATTTTTTTTCCTGAAAAGCCTCTACCATCTCCATGATGCTATTATTAAGCTTGCTTTCTTCTACTTCTTCTACCTTGTGATGTTCAGGTCTTGCTGTTGGAGGAAGGCTAGATTCTGGTGATGCTTTATTGCTCTTTATGTTGTTTATGCACTTCTGCCTTGACATCTGCCCATCTCCTTACGGATTCATTCTTGGTCTTATCAGGACACTTGGACCAGTCTGAGCTGGCAGATTCTGTGTTTCAGGCAGTCTCTCCTGGTCCAATGAGAGGTGGCAGATTCTACTTCTCAGAAAGCCATTCTTGGTGTAATGAGGGCTGGCAGATTCCCTGTCTCTTGATGTTATTCTTGGTCTAATGAGAGCTCTCTTTCTCTAGGCCCAATGAGAGCTTTCTCTCTCTGGGCAGGATAGGAGCTGGGTTGGTTTCCAAACCTCAGGAAGTGGAGGATGTCTCGGACAGATGGGTATGGCAGCAAAGCATGTAGATTGCAGGGTCCTCTTGGGGTCTTGGAGAAGGGGAACCTTCCAATAGGAGCCCTGCCAGCTGGCCGGCAACTCCCTAATTGCTTCTCAGATGACTCCCTTTCTAATATCACCACCTTGAGTCCTATATTCTATTATATAAAATGGAGAAGGAATGAACTTCTTAGAAGCTAGGAAACCATAAATTAGGAAATTTTAGTAAAAATGGAAATCATCAGTTGGTTTTGCAAGGAGGAAAACAAAATAATTTCATAACCTTTCCTATTTGGAAGTATCTAGTAATGCATGCTTCTCTGAAGTGAGGGACAGAGACACATGGGGATGCACAGCAAGCAATCCAGGGACTGTGCACACTGAGAGGAGGAGAGAAGATGTATGTGTACTGATAATGACATCTACTCCATCTTCCAGAGACCAGGGAAATCAAACAAAAACACCTTCAGTCTCTGGAGAATTCTTTAAAGTTGAAAGTCTACTCTTTACACTAACATCTAATTTATTCACATTTTAAGTATACACGATTACAAAGAAATCAACACAGAACCTGCTTAATTTTGCAAGGAGAGGAGGAATGGAAAAGACAAATGGATGATATGTAATGCCTGATGATACATAGTGCTAAAACAAAACTAAAACTTTGTCAAATTATTTTCTGGGAAACAATGGGAAATATATTTAGTAAAGTTACTGAAGTAAGATTGTAGCATGAATCTTAAAAGGTCTTATTAATAAAAACAAATGTAGAGCCAGGTATTGGGGTAAATGCTGAAAGATCAGAGAAACAGAGAAAGCCACAGCCAACCTCACCCCACTAATGCTTCAGCAGATCTTGTTTCCCCTGACTCTATGCCCCTGTGTCCTCATCCAAATGGATCTCAGCTGAACTGCTGCTAAAAGCCTAAAAGCTTAACAAGGCTCTAGTTCCTGACCTTCATGCCTTAGATAACTTTCTGATTCCTGCCATCACTTCATGGGATTAAAGGCATGTGTCACCATGCCTGCCTATTTCCAGTGTGGCTTTGAAATCACAGATATCCAGATGGATCTCTGCCTACAGAATATAAGGATTAAAGGTGTGCATGTCATCATTTTCTGGCCTCTATGTCTATCTATTGGCTGTTCTGTCCTCTGACCCCAGATAAGTTTATTAGGGTGCACAATATATTGGGGAACACAATATCACCACATAAGATCAGAATCAGAGTGACAGAAATGCTGGAGAAGAGAAAGTATTTTGAGTGAGACAGAAAGTGAGCTGGAAACAGCAGCTGAAAGCCAAGTCTTGCCACTTCCTCTCCTAAATAGGATTAACATAAAAACAGTCCTATAATTAACTTTATGGTGGTGATATTTTGGGGGTAATAGGTAATCAGAGAGCATGGCCATGCCCCTGAGGCTATTTCATCATTTTGATTTGTTTCTGGTCTGTAAATCTGTGGAGACATGTAAAATTACAAAGCTGGGCTTAAGCCTCTCAGAGGCCTCATCTCCATGGTAGAAAAATACCAAACACAATGCTTTTAATGTTTTAGGAAGTTATCTAAAAAAGGAATATATTACTAAGTCCTAGAAAATTACAGATTCATTATAGAGTAAAAGTTATGGGTATATCCTAAATTATGAAAAGGTATTAGTGAATCATATTTTAGATGAAACCATGATGGCACATAACATTTAATACCAGGATTTGAGAATATTTCAACCAGAGCAGAATATACAAAATTGGAGGGCATGGTACTTGTCTCTTTGCTATTAGTGCTTTCTATTCAACAAAATCTATGTAGTAAGTATATAGTCGCAAATGCTTTCAACATGAAATCATTGCTATAGAAATTCCAGGCACACTAAGTGTGTTATTGGAAACTCAATCACTTTGTCAATTGATGTCATAACAGAGAGAGTATCTAAGGATAAGAGATGCCTGACAAAGATTAATTCTTTTTTCCCTCAACTCATTTTAATATCTATTGAATAATAAGAAGAAATACATTAGTACTTAAGCCTATAAAAAGAAAGAAAAATATATTAAATAGAAATATTTCAAGAAAGACAAAAATCTAAACTAAGAACATAATATCATCTATGAAATGATAAAAGCATCAGACATATGCTATTGTTCTCCATTGTATTAGAAAATCAATGAATTAGAGAGTCAGGTAGACTATTAGATACCAATTTTTAATTCTCTCACATATTTGGCATATATTGGAAAGGCTGCAAAATAATGCAAAACAGCAATTTAATGACTTGAAAGAATTAAATTGGTAGATTCTAAAAACTTAAGAGGCAAATCATTTTAAATCTGTTGACTAATTTGTGTTGAACTAAAGTCTTCTTTGTTCTTGGCTCATTTTCTTTCCAGAATTTTTTACTCAGATAAAGCTTTTTTCTTAATACAATTTAGCTTGAATATAAATGTGAAAATAAAAATATCTCCATTAGCATTCCCCTGTAAAGAAGTCCATGAAAGTAGTCTGGAAAAACAGTAGCCTAAACTTTACTGACCTGACATATCCTTTAGCTCTGCAGTTATTGACAAATACGTGTTATCTCTGAACGCTGTAATGTGCATAGCATTCCTCATCAATACATTCTTTAACTGGTGGATAAAGGAAGAATAAACATGTATATGAGCAGTAAAATTCTTGCTCTTTAATTACTCATAGAAAAGTAAGAAATGTTTAATAAATGAAATCAAAAGGAGGTTATAGTTCAACTGCATCAAAGGCCATCAAAAAATGTGATCATGCTTCAGACTCACACCAGAAAATGTAAATTATTTTTCATCTTTTAAGTAGTTGCAAATATAAAACAGAATGATATCATTTCATGGGATAAAGTGTATGGTATTTAAATTTCACCTTTTTTTTTTTTTTTTGGACATGATGAACATAGTCATAGTATTCCATTAAAAGAAAACACCTAGAAAATGGGAAGAGTAAGCTATAGCAGAAGTTGGGCGGTGGTGGTACACACCTTCAATCCCATCACTTGGGAGGCAGAGCTATCTGGATCTCTGAGTTCAAGGCCACTTTAGAAATAGCTAAACATGGTGACCCATGCCTTTAATCCCAGAAACACAACCTTTAATCCCAGGGAGTGGGGGCAGAAAGAAAAAGGTATATAAGGTGTGAGGAACTAAAGAGGAAAAAGCATGTAGTTAGTTAGGCTTTGGAGCAGCACAGTCCAGCTGAGAGCCATTGGAAGGAGGACTCAGAAGCTTCCAGTCTAAGGAAACAAAACCAGCTGAGGGACTGGCGAGGTGAGGAAACTGTGGCTTGTTCTGTGTCTCTGATCTTCCAGCATTCACCCCAATAACTGGCCTCGGGTTTGAGTTTTATTAACAAGTACCTTTAAGATTCCTACTACAACAAAGTGAGGGAATTCTGGAACTGGAAAATGTAGGTAAGTGAATTGGAACTACAGATACAAGCAACACTAACAAAATTCAAGAACTGGAGGAGATAATCTCAGGCTTTGAAGACACAGTAGGAAAAAAAAAGATTCATTGATCAAAGACAATGTTAAATCTAAACAATTTCTAACACAGAACATCCAGGGAATCTGGGACACCATGAAAAGACTAAACCTAAGAATCATAGAAATAGAAGAAGAAGAATCCCAGCTCAAAAACTCAGAAAGTATATTTTAAAAAAATCATAGAAGAAAATGGTCTAACCTAAAGAAGGGCATGCAATAAGGTATAAGAAGTTTACAGAACACTTAATAGATTAGACCAGAAAAGAAAGTCCCCACAGCACATAATATAATCAAAACATGAAACATACAGACAAAGAGAAAAATGTTGAAAGCTGCAAGGGGAAAAGGCTAAGTAACATATAAAGGCAGACTTACCAGAGTTACACACAGCTTCTCACCAGAGACTCTAAAAGCCAGAAGGGCCTGGATAGATGTCTTCCCAACTCTAAGAGACCAATGATGTCAGCCTAGACTACTGTAACCGCCCCCCCCCAAAAAAAAAACCCATTCTGCTGTGGGATGTTCTGTATGTCAAATGTGTTGCTCTGATTGGTTAAAATAAATAAAGTACTGATTGGCCAGTAGCCAGGCAGAAAGGTAAGGTAGGTGGAACAAGGAAGAGGAGAAGGCTAGGAACAGGAAGGTGGAGAGGAGACACTGCCAGCTGCAGCCATGACAAGATGTAAGGTACTGGTAAGCCAGGAGCCACGTGGCAAAGTATAGATTAATAGAAATGGGCTAATATAAGAGTAAGAGCTAGACAATGGTAGGCCTGAGCTAATGGCCAAGCAGTTTAAATAATATACATGTCTGTATGATTATTACTTGGGTTGTGCGACCTCGGGGGCTTGGTAGAACCTGGAGAGAAGCTCTCCAACTACAATATTCAATCATCATAGATGATGAAAACAAGATATTTCATAAAAAAGTCAAATGTAAATAATATCTATCCATAAATCCTGCCTTACAGAAGTTATTAGAAGGAAAATTCAAACCCAAGGAGTTTAACTATACCCATGAAAATGAAAGCAATAAATAATCTCATACTAACAAAGCCCCGCCCAGAGAAGGGAAACTCATCACAGACACAGACATAGACACACACACACACACACACACACACATCATCATCATCATCATCATCAAAACCCCCAGCAAAATAATGGAATATAATTGTTGATTGATATCTCTCAAAATTAATGGACTCAATATCCTAATAAAAAGACAGAGGCTAACAAAATGGATGCAAAACAGAATCTATCCTTGTGTTGCATACAAGATACACACCTCAATATCAAAGATAGAAATTATGTCAGGTAAAGATTTTGAAAACAAAATTGTCAAGCAATGGACCCAAGAAGAAAGCTGATGTAGCTATTCTAATATCTAACAAAACTGACTTCAACCCACAATTTATTAAAAAAAAAACACAGAGAATTATACTTTATATTCATCAAAGGAAAACTCCACCAAGAAAACATTCAATTCTTATCATCTAGGCCCCTAGTGAAAGGATACCCACATCTGTAGAAGAAACATCACTGAAGCTAAAATCAAACACCAAACTGCACACATTAATAATGAGAGGATTCAATACCCCACTCTCACCAATGGACAAGTCATTCAGACAAAAACTAACTATCTGACTAAACAGAGAAATAATGGAGTTAACAGACATTATGAATAAATTGGACCTAGCAGATATATACAGAACATTTTACCCAAACACAAAAGAATATACCTTCTTCTCAGCACCTCATGGAGCCTTCTCCAAAACTGACCACATACTTGATCACAAGCATCTCTCACTAAATACAAGATAATTGAAATAAACTCCTGTATCCTTTCAGACCACCATGGATTAAATCTGGATTTAAATAATAGAAACAACAGGAAGCCTACAATCTCATGAAGCAATAAGGGTAGTAAATAATTATTTTCAAAATCACCCATTTGCTGGTAATCTGTTTTCTAATTTGTTCTGGTTACATGTTTTATATATTTAGCAAACTTAAGTTAATTATATTATACATTAACTATATTATATTTATGGAAATATCTATTAATATATTTTAGAAAGTATCATCCACTTCTGATAAAGGAATAAGACTATATTTTTATTTCTATACTTCTATCTTTAAAGAGAATTCATGAGATCTTTTTCTGTTGATTTGGTATAATCTATTGATCACAGCCATTCAATCTACCAAGAGAAGCTAACCAGCTATCAGATAAATATCTATTGTTTATTAGTAATTTCTTACTCATTTTAAATATGAGATCTTTGGACTAGAAGCATTTACAACACTAAAGAAAATTTTAGAAAAGCAAATTGTTGGAGGGATTCTATGAGCAATAAATGCAATTTTAAATAAAATATTATAAACTGAGAAAATTTATCCTTGCTGTTTTGTATTTCTATGTATTTGTTGTGTAATTGTGTGTATATGTGTTGGCACATCCATTACAGCACTCCTTTGGACTTCAGATGACAACTTTTAGTTCTCTCCTTCTACCACGTGACTTTGAGATTGAGGTTAGGTTGTCAAAACTGGTGATAAGAAACTTTACCCACCAAGATACCTTACCATGCAGTGCCCACAAATTTTATCTTTAATAAGGCATAGTAACGTATAAATATGATATATATATATATATATGATAAATATAATAAAATATGAAGCATGATAAATGTATTCATTATATTAATATCACTGAATTGAAAGAAAAATAATCTCAGTGACATTTGTAAATATTAGAAGTAACATATTTTTCTGATTTTAGATTTCTTTATTTTATGTGTGTGTGAGAGAGAGAAAGAGAGTGAGGGCGAGAGAGAGAGAGAGAGAGAGAGAGAGAGAGAGAGAGAGAGAGAGAGAGAGAGAGAGAGAGAGAGAGAGAGAGAGAGAGAGAGAGAGAGAGAGGTGGGGGGAAGGAAAAGGGAGAAAGAGATAGGAAAGGGAGAAAAGAGAGAGCTTTGTCTGCATGCATGTATGTGTACCCCATGCCTTCCCAGTCCCTAAAGCAGTCCTTTGGAACATGGTTGTGAGCCACAATATAAATGCTGGGAACTGAACCTGGGTGTTCTGCAAGAGTAAACTCACTGATAACCACTGAGTCATCTCTGTAGACACTACACAATTATATTTTGTTACTACAGCTATTTCATCATTAAAACTACTTCATCATTAAACAAGTATATCATTTTACTTCCATTTATAGATTCTTTGAAAGTTCAGTGATGTAATGAAAATTTCATGTGACAGAATTATTCACTATTGGCATGTCATGTATTTGAGTACATTCATCTTTATTTAGAGATGAAGCCCAAACATGAGGTACTCAAAAAATTACTAGGGCATTCATATTGGAATATATTAGTTTCTATTTTGTCTTTTTATTCAAATTCATATGCTCAATAGACACATAGGATTTTAAAGTCATTAAAAACTTTAAAATGGCCAGGTTGTGGTGGTGCATACCTTTAATCCCAGCTCTCAGGAGGCAGTGGCAGGCGGATCTCTATGAGTTCAGGCCAATCTGGTCTCCAAAGTGAATTCCAGGACAGTCAGAGCTGTTACACAGAGGAAGCTTATCTTGAAACAACAAAAACAAAATAACTTTGAAATGACAAGAAAGGATTTAAATATATTAAATCAGAAATGAACAAAGGCCCAGAAAGGTTCTATATTTTTGTCAGAGTTTTTGACAGGACCAGTTGAATGTAAACATGAACACTCAGCTCAGCACAATGCCCATAACTCAGTGGCCTTTTATAGTTCTTCGTTTTGCAACCTGATGAAACAAGAACAGCTTGATGCATAGATCATGGGAGGTTTTGAAAATTAATATAATAAAAATCAGCTGGAGATGTTGCTCTCCCTGAAGGTACCCTGAGGCTCTGAGGAAGGTGGACAGCATCCTTCAGTAATATGTATTACTGTTGGGAATTACTGTATAGGCCAGGGTAACCTGCTCCTGGGGAAACATCACAACTGCGGACCTGGAACTTCTGTCTTGTGAGCAGAGCCTTACAGATTGCACCTGTTTTTTATGATGCTGCAAAAAGTACCTGATTGACCGGAGGTAAAATTAGAGTCACTGTCTAGTCCTAGTACTTCAGAGTTGAAATTATGTCTCAAATATTGCATATCATCTGTGTTTGAATGTGCTTTAGATTTTAAAATATTAAAACCCAAGAATAAAGAATAGTTGCTTAAAGTTTTGAGTGGTGTTTAGAAATTCTGGAAATAACAGTAGCGATGGAACAAGATGGGCATAGAAAAATGAGAACTCAGAGTTATGTGGCTATGAAATGGAAGGTGGATCTGGGAGGAAATGGGGATGGGATAAAATGTTCTAAGTACAAAAAAAATCTTTAATGTGACAATATCATGTGCTGTAAGAGGTGCTTTTTACTATTATCCTTAGAAATTAGATAGATATATAGAAGCAGTACTTGATAACTAAGAAGTTCCATTTTCAAATCCAGAAGAACAATTTATTCAATTGCATATGAAGACACGGTCAGAACACTGACAAATTAAGGACCACACATTGGAGAATCAGGTGTGAGGACCAAATACTAGATATCCTGCTTAGAGAGACTAGGCATTGGAACAGAAAAGAGGATCTCTTAGAGCCAGATTGTATCATGTTCAGATCCTGGATACCTCTAGGAAAGCTATGTGTTACTGGCTGCCAATCAAAAGCCAACTTTCAGATCCTCATGTTTTTCTGTGAATTGTCTTTAACAAAACTTGTTTTTGATGCAATTCAAAAGGATGGTTTTACTAGTTACTTTTAAAAAATAATTATTTTTTATTCATTCAGTAGCTTGCCACTTAATCTTTTATATATTAGTTTTCCTTATTTTCCTTGGCTCATACTCACAGTAGATAATGGCATCCTTCACAAGATATTATCATTCAAGGACATCTTGTATTATGAGCATATATCATCACCCTCTAAACCTTCTCTTCCTTCCTTTGGTGGTATAAATGAAATATGTTTGCATTCTTAGTTCCTAGTTGATAGACTCTTGGGAAGGATTAGGAGATGCAACATTATTGGAGTAGGTATGTCTTTTAAGAAGAGGTGTGCCCCTGTGGGTGGGCTTGAGGTTTAAAAAGATTATGCCTGGATCAGTTACTCTCTGCCTGCTGCCTGTGAAAGTTATCAGCTACTGCTCCAGTGCCATGCCTTTCTACTTTCTACTGAGATGATCATGGACTGACTAACTCTCTGAAACTGTCAGCAAGTGCTCAATTAAAGCTTTCTTTGTAAGAACTGCCTTGGTCACAGAAACACAAGAGTAATTAAGGAACCCTCATACTTCACTTCTGCTAGCAGCATTGCTTTCCTCTGACAGCCTCACCTTCACGTTCATATCAAACGTCTGTTTTATTTCTCTATCTACAGAAAATGGGATTAGTGAAAACATATTTCCCTGAGTTTGGCTTATTTCATTTAATATTCCCAATTGAATTAGTTTGCTTTCAAACAGCCTAATTTAATTTTTCTTTATAACATAATTTCCCCTTTCCTTATCTCTTCATGTGCTGACAAACATATAGGCTGTTTCCATCATTAGGCTAAAGCTTCAATGTTCAAGTATTTCTGAGGTTTGTTCACTGAGGGTCCTTTGGGTATAAACCCAGCAAGATGGAGCTCATCCATAAAGTAGTTCTATTTCCTCTTTTTGAAGAACCTCTATTTGGATGTGCACAGTGTTAGAAATAATTTACTTTAGAGCCAATAAGGCTTAAAGGTTCTCTTTCCCTCAATCCTCACCAGCTTTGAGTATTTCTTTGCACTATGAGAGCCATTGGAAAGGAATGAGATAGAATCCCAGTGTTTCCTTTACAGCTGATGATATTAAGCCTTTGTCAGATTTCCATTTATTGTCCATCTTTTAAGAATGATTTGTTCACTTCATTGCACCTTCATTGATTGTTTTGTTTGATGTTTTGTGATCTCGTTGTTTCCTTTATAAATTCTAGACATGAATTCATTGTCAGGCATACAGCAAGCAAATATTTTACTTCTATTCTATAGACTTTCTATTTACACAATTAATTTTTGTAAATTTTTTTTAACCCCATATCTCATTCTCCTGTTCTTTCTGTTATTTCTTGAACTATAGGAATCATTTTCAAAAGCCATCTGTAACCTTACATTTTGAAGTGTTTTCTCTGAAAGTCTCAGAGTTTCAGGTCTAATTCTCAAGGTTTTTGATCTATTTTGAATTGATTTCTATGTAGAATGAGAAATAAGAATTAAGTTTCATGTCTCTACTGCTGATGTCCAGGTTCCCAGAATCCTTTCTTAAGTTTTCCAATAACTTATTCATTGTCTGAATGCTTTAAAACATCTATCTTTTTTTGTTAATATTTTTATTTTAAACAATTTTAAATGCCAATATATTTTGGCAATATTATTCACCTCCCACAAGTTCTTCCAAATCTCCCCTCCATATCCATTCCACTTTAAGTTCTTTCTAAAAACAAAACAAAAATAAAATAAGAGAACAAAACCAAGTACAGCAGTGGTTCTCAACCTTCCTAATGCTGTGACCCTCTAATAAAGTTCCTCACATTGTGGTGACCTCCAAGCATAAAAATTTATTTTTAAAACTACTTCATAACTGTGATTTTGTTACTGTCATGAACTATAATGTAAATATTTTTGAGGTTTGGCAAAGGGGCTATGACCTCAAGGTTGAGGACCACTGGAATACAACAACAAAATCCTGTCAAACTTAGAAAACAAAATACAACCACATACAGAAAGAAAACAAAAGACACCAAACTATAACCAAATAAAAGTACCATTAAAACCCCATGGAGTCGAATTCTATGTTGATCAACCAGACAGAAAACCTGTCTTGGAATTGTTGGTATGCCCAATGTCTCTCTTTTGGAGAAAATGAATTTTCCATTTCTTAGCAGGTACAAGTGACAGCTCAGTTGTTCACCTTTACCCCACTGTCTAGACATTCATTTATCCAGCTTTTTTTAAATAACAAAATAGTCCTCTGTGTATATTATTGCTTCCAGTTTAGTGTTTCTATGGGATTTCTGAGTGTAAGGAGAAGTGGGTTTCTGATTCTTTTGTTTTCTCTTGGGATCTTTTCCTTCTGTTAGATTATCTTGTCTAATTGTCTTTTCTTAAAGCTCTGATATTCTATCTTAGACATTACCAACACTTGCTGAAATTCACTTGAATTTTATATTTGCCTAATTGATCTTTTCATCTCCAAAATTCGAATCCATTTTTTATTATTTCCATGTCTTCATATCATTCATATTGTTTGTCTTCTCTTTGATGTCATTAAGGAATTTATTTATATACTCTTTAGTTTTCTCTAATATACTCACAATTGTTCTTTTGTTACTACTCTGAATTTTATCTAATTCCCTCTCTTGGGAACCCATTGTTGTGATAATTCTCAGAGGAGTCACATAAGCCTGATTTTTCTTGTATTACTGTCCTTGGTATTGCACATCTATGATTCTTTCATTGGCTGGAATCATCCCCATTGTTTCAGTTAAAGTACTTGCAATGTTCAAGGTATACTAGTTTTTAGTCAGGTTGCTATATTCCCCTCTGGATGTGGAGTGAGGCTCAATCAAACACTGATTCACACAGAGTACCAGGTTTGACCTCCCCAACTGTTCCAAAAGTAGAATACTTACTCCAGAAGCAACTAGGGGCACTGTAGTACACTAAAATAAGTTCACTGTGAAAATACTGTTTTAATTAAACAAAACTAACAGTCCCTTAAATTCTAGTTATTTTGGGGAAATAGTGCTGTGTATGCAAAGAAATGTGTTGCTAAGGGTGAAAATGAGAGGAAAGTGGACATAATAAAAATACCAAGTAATATTAGATCTACATGGGAAATGGAATGGGGAAGGTAAATAGGGTGGAGAGCAATAAAGGCAACTTTAGTTAAAAAGTAACATGGAAATAGAAAGAGGCAAAGAAAATATACCAGTAGACTGTAACTATATCAATCTATCTATAAATCAATAAAGAAAGAAGAGAAATTATAAAGTTGGTTCACAATATTTTAAATAGATATTAGATGAAGTATAAATGTGATGGGAAAAGAACTGGACAGGGTAGTGGAATCTGTCTCCAAGTGTCCCATCCAAGTTGCCTGGAAGAGGTTTAGACCAACTGAACCACTTAGAAAAGACATTATCCAACCTGTTGAACTGTCTTCAGGCTACACAGTATGCTCTATTTTTTAGCTTTTGTGAGTTGTCACCCATTTTTGACTGGGCTTTTGGTGATGCAGCTGTCTTTGAGTCATTTCTGCTTTGAGTCATAACCCCTCACCCATATTCCATTAAATGACCTCAATAAAACTCATTGGTTCATCAAGTTGGACTTTTGTGGTCTCTGTTCTTTGGTCTGTCAGTTGTTATGCCTATCTGGGGTGAGTAGACACATGTGTTGCCTTTCCTAGAAAATTTTTGTCACACCACATAATAAGAACACAAACAAGGACATGACAGAATCAAAGATTAGTTGGGGAAAAGTGAGTACCTTGAGGCTGGGAAGACTGAGTGAGTAGCACCAAAAGAAAAAATTCTAATACAACTATCATTTTCTCTATGGTGTATGTGAACGTGCCTTTATGTTACTGCAGTGGTTGCATAGTTCTTGATTTGGGTAGTGAGATGTGCAACTAAGGATGAGCAATTAGAATTAGGAGTGTCTGTAGGAAGACTCCCAAGATAGTCTTCATCTATGTGGGATGGGGTGGCATGCCTGCTTGATGAGTCTTGTCCACTATAGGAATGCAAGATGTCCTCAAAACAGTTAAAGGTTTAGAGGAAAATTTATAGTCTTAGATTAGTATACAAGGGTTGAGTTCATCAACCTTGTCTTTGTTGTGTACAGTTAGAAATATATCTGAGGCTGAGATGGTGGCTAAGCAGGAACTTATTTGTATAAAAGTGCAATTGCAATAAGACAAGGAAATACAGTAGCATTTTCAGTATGAGTCTCAGATTTGGCATGTAGATTAAATAAAGAAGAGAATGAGAAGGAGACATTAGCTTCTTTTAAGGCAGGAAAACTGAAGCATCCAGAAGAGAACTGTGCTCAAATGCCCTTCCTAGGATCTGAGAACTAGGAACTTATGGGAAGATGCAGAGAGTGAAGAAGAGAACATGATAAAAGTAATACATGATACCTCACAGGTATGATCTTTAATAGAATAAAGGTGAAAATCTGTAACCAACATGCTGATGGGGCATTAAAAATGCTTCTGTGCAAGCAACTATAGCAATCGGGAAACATTCAGTGCCAAAGCTGATAGAATGGGCAAGACTTTTATAGAAGCAATGAAAGACTCCACTATAGTCTGGCCCTTAAGGCTGTGGATCAGGGAGAACATGAGATCAAACTGACAGTGTGTACGCAGAAAAGCTGAATAATATAACTAAAATACTGAGACAGTACTACAGAAATCTGTCCCTAATGGGCTGGCTTATCAAAGCAATCAGGAACGTTTGGTGATCTCTGTCTGAAGTCCCCGAGAATGTTCAGAAGGAAAAAAAAAGAGGGAACTAGGTATGAGAAAAAACCTGTGTATGGTCCTCAAATTGCTGTGCCATACAGAAATATTTTCACTGGGATTAAGTAAACAGTTGGTTCAACAGGGACCTTGAGATCAGCATGGTACTTTAGTGGCTTTGCTGAGCTCTATGGTAGGATGGGATCTTTACTATGTATAAGGGGTTTTGGCAGACCTCAGTGGTCTAGACTGTTGCATGAGTTCATAAGATGCTAAAACACATGGAAGAGATGAGGAGGGAAGTACACATGCCTGTCCGAGTCACCTGAAGGAAAATATGGTTAGATTTCTGTTGAGCTGGAATTCCCAGGAAAATATCGATAAAAAGCCAACTTTAGTGCTTGTGAGTTTTTGCTTGAAAGAAACAGAGGATCAGGGGTACAAGTGGTTCCTACAGCATCTGCTATTGAAGAAGAAGGTGTTCCAGGGTGGGAGTGACCTAAGCCATTCCTCTGACAGGGGACTAAGATTGCTACAAGTAAGGGCCATACATGGCCACTGGAGGCCTCATATTGAGTTACTAATCTATGTATTGTCCCCCAACTGATGCTCAAAATACTTGGGCCTTTAAAGCATGGCTTTCTTTTAGGACTTTTTGGACCAACATCCCCGAAATAATGACATAGAGACTTATTATTAATTATGAAAGCTTGGCCTTTAGCTTAGGCTTCTTCTCTAACTTAAATTAACCTGTTTCTGTTCATATACATTCTGCCATGTGGCTTTTTTACTTCTCCTCAATTTTGTAAGTCTGACTTGCTCCTCATCTCACTGGCCTCTCCTGTGACCCAGGATTCTTCTTAGGTTCCAGGCTCTCCTGAGAAGTTCTGCCTATTATCTACTGCCTAGCTATTGACAATAAAGCTCTTTATTAAACCAACCAGAAGGCATCTTTTACACAGTGAAATCAAATATTCTGCAGCAGGCTTTGGTGGATCCTGGAGCTGAGTGTGCCTTAATTCATGGCAAACCACAGAAACATCAGGGATGTTCTTCATTAATAGCTGGATATGGTCATAAGATAGTACAGTGATTCAATTGTCTCACTTATCCAGAGGGCCTGATCCAACTGGGGGCTCCACAGCCTTTGGTTCATAATTCATGTGCTTCCATTCGTTTGGCTATTTGTCCCTGTGCTTTTTGCAATCTTTGATTCAACAATTCACGCTCTTGCAGACCCTCCTCTTTCTCAACAGTTGGAGTCCTGGAGCTCCACCTGGGGCCTGGCTGAGGA
Source organism: Onychomys torridus (assembly GCF_903995425.1). Lineage (NCBI taxonomy): Eukaryota > Metazoa > Chordata > Mammalia > Rodentia > Cricetidae > Onychomys > Onychomys torridus. Next base: position 25,277,328 of record NC_050444.1, on the reverse strand, counting down.
TCTCTGCGTTCACTTCCATCAGTTATTGGATGAGAGTTCCAAGACGACTCTTAGGGTGTTTGGCAATTGAATAGCTTGATCTGTTTGGGAGGCATCCAGTCTGTGGGACCAGGACCTGTCCTTAGTGCATGAGCTGGCTGTTTGAAACCTTGGGCTTACACATGGACATTTTGCTCAGTCTGGAATGAGGTGACAGGACCTGCCTGTACTGAATCTACCAGGTTTAAATGAATCCCCAGGGGTGCCTTGATCCTGGAGGACATGGGAATGGAGGGGAGGGGCTGGGGGGGAGGCAGGGGTGGGGTGGGAGGGGGAGGACAGGGGAACCCATGGCTGATGTATAAAATTTAAAACACATAATAATAAAGAAAAAATTATTTATTAAAAAAAGATAGTACAGTGAATAGGATTAAGCTGGTTCTTGGTGTGGGTGGTTATTAATCCCGAGAGCATACTATATGTATTTCTCTACTGCAAGGAAAAATCCTGGAGATGGATATATTACCACCCTCTGTTTACTAGTGTTGGGAGTTTTGTGTAAGAATAAGCACAGTAAAGCCAGTCAAGCAAGATCAGGCAAGATGGGAACATGTAAAACTCCCTACTCTAATAGGGTGGTTTAGGTCAAATAATATAGACTGTTTTGATTAGGTAGCATGATGAAATTACAAAAATACTAAGAAATTACAAAGGGTAGAGATTATTTGAACACTTCAGAGCCCCTTCAACAGCACAATATGGCCTGTGACAAAGCCACATGACTCCTGGGGAATTATTGTTGAATATAGGGGCTAAATAAAGTAGTTTACCTTATCCTGCCTGTGCATCAAATATTGCTCTTTCATTGAACAACTAGTACTAGCTCTGGTGTCTTCCCATCTGTATTTGGCATTGCTAATACATTTTAAAATATTGCTTTAGTTCCTGCCTGAGTCCCAAGGCCAATTTGCATTGACTTGGAATAGTCAGCAGTGGACATTTAGAGTACTTCCTCAAGGTTATTTTCACAGTCTTACTGTTTTAATGGGATGATGGCCCAGGACCTTGCTTTCTTATTCTGTCCACCCTCTGTAAAAAAAATATTTATTAGATTTTATAATGATAACCTCTAAGTGTTTTGAACATCTAGAAAAACACCTTAAGAAGAAGCAGATGCATCTAAAAGAATGAGTGTGGGAGAACAATATGACAAGGTTCAACAGCCATGCATGGCTGTAAAATTCTTGGGGATATTATGGTCTTGTTAGGGTTCAAGAATCTGGGAGTAATCCACTACAAAAGACCAGGTTTGAGTAAGCTAAGAATTTACTTAGAAAAACTGTTATTAGGGAGGTGACAGGGTTCAGGCTCCAAACTGCATCCTTGAGGCGGTGGCAACAGCCAGTTTTAAATGGGAAAACCACAAAGAGACAACTGCAGAATCCCATTTAATCATAATGTAATATGGGAAGAAGCCATTGGGGACTTTCAAACCACAGGGAGTTTCTCTGGTTTGGTGGTTATGATGGGTTCTGGGCCAACCACTCAGAAGGGGATGAAGGCCTTGGTTTACATCTGAGTGTGAGATTTGGGGAACTGCAGCCTAGATTCAGGAAGTTGTAGGTAGCTGCTCAGGGCAGAATGGTAGACTGGGAGAAAATGAAAATTCTGCTGCTAAGTAGCATCTAATATTCCCTTCTCTTCTAGTGGGTCATCAAATCATTGACATCAGAAGTCCGTGTTCTGCAGGGAACTATATTGGGGCCACAGGACTAGGAGCTTAATTGCCTTGATCCTTTGAATGAAGTGGGAGACAGAGTACATTAGGTAGGATGCACATAATGTGATTAATAGGACTGTAACAAAAGTCCCACCATTCCTGTTATTAATTGGCACTCTAGGTAGTCATTTTATCCTCTCTGTCAGGGAGTTTCCTTTTGACTTAACTTTTTATTGCCTGTTATGGAGGCAGGGATGATTTGTAATCTCTTCTGTAGTTGCGTGGTTCCACCTGAACTGGGGCATAGTTTGTCAGGTCTCAGGAAGGCTGGTTAGTCAAAGGCTGGGCAATGTGGCATTTATCAGAAGCATCCGATCGGCCAATCGAGGTGAAGAGATGAGGAGCAATCACATTGGTGGGACTGGTTCACATCAGCTTTCAACAAGTCCAGAGCTCACCAGATTGTAGTTTGCTGGTGCTCCCAGGATATTGTGCCCATCAGTCAAGTGAAAATCTGCTGAAATGCAGACTAGGGAAAGAGCTTAAACTTCAGGAACTTAAAGAAAAACATTACATTAGGAACTTTTTCATTTGACCTGTGACAGGTGGATCCAAGCCTTATGACTTTGGTTTCTTGAAGCTTACATGAATTTTAGTTTATAAAAGGAGATGAAAGTTCTAGATATATTAGTATTACCATTGTATTGAAAACTACATTGTAGGAAGAGCAGTTAACAGGCATCTGTAAAACATCTGGAACCAATTTACACCTTGGAGTCATAGCAAAGGCTATGGCTTTGGGTTAAAAATTGTGGTAAACATTTTTTAGAACATCAGAACTGAGACAAGGTATGAACTTTAATCATTTACCAGAGACATATATAGTTATTAGGGAACAGTCATGTGTCAGAAAATCAAACTCTACAAAGACAACATTCATCCTTACAGAAATGATGTGTGGTTTCTGCAAGTTCCATCATCAATGTCACGCAGGCTGTCCTGGGACCAGAGTCCTTTAGCATCCCCTAGTAATGAACCATCAGCTAAGCCAGATTAAGTACTGGGAGGGATACCACCTATACACTAAACATTAGGTAGAGTAGGTAGCTATAGAAATACAAACACTCACAAATACCATGTGACTGGAAAATGAAGAAAGAAAGGTAGCCAATGGGCTGAGTTGAGAGTGATTGTAATAACTCATGAAACTTGGTCCTTGACTGTGTGTCTCTGATCTTCCAGCATTCACCCCAATAACTGGCCTCTGGTTTGAATTTTATTAACAAGTACCTTTAAGATTCATGCTACACTTGACAATCTTTACTGATGGGCTGTATATAGAATCTTCAGTTTATGGATGGCACTATGGAAAAAGGAGGGCAGGCAGGTGCTGGATCAGACTCTATGGGGACAACTAATTTGGAAAGGAATATATAATAGTTCAACAGTAATCTGAATTCCTAGTAGTTTTCCATATGGTAGCCTGCAGCCCATTAAGTCCCCTGGAAATCAAGAAGCAGATGTCTTTACTAAAATATGGGCCATTTTCCCTAAAGGTACCCTGGGAACCTGCCTACTGGATCCATAGAAAGTCTGCTCATAGGGAACCAACATAGGTTGAAAAGCTAAGACAGCCAGCATTCCTGTGAAATATTCTGATATTTTCCATGCTGTCCCAACAGGTGAGGTCTGTTCCTGATTACAGACTTCACAAATGAATTCCCTGGTGAGATATGTACGTAAATCAATCTGTTATGTGAGAGATTGGCAAGCAGATTTCATAGTGACTATGGTAGTCAATGAAGGATACACACAGGTCCTCATCTATGTGGCCATGGCCACAGTTTTTTTTTTTAAAGCATTTCTATGCAAGAGATCAACATGGGAGGCTACCATTAAGGCTCTCACCTAACAAAGTGTTCTGTATGGGTATCCATAAAGAATCAACATTAGTGTTCAGAACCAGGCTGATAACAACCAGGTGCAATTGTACTGCTACCTGCCTTACAATCCAACTGTGGATGGATTATTAAAAAGAAAAAAACAGGGGATGTTTACACAACAGGTAAAAAACTAAAATCCAAATGGAATCTTACATAAGTAGAAAGACACTCCCGGGGGCTAAGATTTTTTAATGAAAATCTCAGTGCCAGGAGTGGGTTGCCTCCCTTAAAGGGTTACTTCCCTTTAAGGCTAGGGGAATCTCTGAAGCCCACAAATTATTAAGGCTATGACTACTGATGTTGGCTATATGCCAGAACTAGATAGTAAGACACCATTTCTAAAAATGCTACATACTTTGACTACAGGACATTGGCAACTCATACCCTTCTGGGAAAATTTCAAAGTGCCAGAAGGGCCATGCAAGCTGCTGGTGGAGAATTGTCAATAACATTCCTCCTTGGCTATCGATGCTGCATGTTGAAATACCAACATGTCAGGCAGGATGTGCCTACTTGAACAAAAGTGGCTCAGCTGTTGTGGGTAGGACCAACAGCCTCTGGTTGGATTTAAGGCCTTCTACACAAGAAGAGTTCATGTCTGGTTCTACAAGTCAGGAAAAAAAAAAAAAAAACCAAACTGTGGTGGCTTGGGAGGTCAAAGGTCCTTATAGGGAAGCAATTTATAACATTTTGCTATAATGTGGGGATTTAACAAGGCAATTCCATATAGTTTATCTGGTAGTTAAAAGGAAGTTTATTTTGGGATAACTTACAGCCAGTAAAGGGGTTGGTTACAGAATCTGGGAGAGATGAGGTGCAGTCCATCGGAGTTCTCTAGAGAACTGTGACTTGGTCTGCCATCCAGCATCCAGGGTTATGAGGAGCCAAGAGGGTCTGCACATAAAGATCTCAGGTTTTTAAGGGTTCCCATCTTGGTCACACCCCATGGGCAGGTCATAGGTAGGCATGGCAGTTACCAGCTGTCTCACTGGGGCAGTGCTTCAAGGTCAAAGCTTGAACAGCTACCCACTACATCTCTCCCTTTTGTCTAAATAAAAAAGTGCTAACCTAATATAAAACTATATGCAATAGGAATGCTTATAAAATATTGTCCAGGAGGAATAAGGAATAATGACCTAGACAAGATGGAGCTACAACTAACAAGAATAACATCAAACAAGAGACACATACTAAAATACCAAAATTCAGAGAAGTCTGGAGCATATTAAATGGCATGTTACAGAGATCATTCTAAAAGGTGTCCTATCGCAGAAAAAAACCAAAAACAAAAAAACCCTGAATCTAATAATTAACATGAATACAAAAGGATTGGACCTATAACTATTAGTCTTCAACCCCATCAAAGGCCTGAGAAGGGATATAATAATATCTGAGAAAAAGGAGAAGGATACAAGCAACTTTTGGGAGTCTTACAAGAGTATACAGAGACAGCATTGTTGGTGCAAATTGGCTGCAGGCCTGGAGTATCTATCAGACCATGTTACTGCCAGCAGTTTGGGCAAGAGAAGTTCTTTGCCCAGTAGGCCATGTTATGTCAAGATGAAGATAAACTTCCAAACAGAAATGTCTGAGAAGCCCAACATTCTCTCTGGATCAGATCAGTGTTGCCAGGTGCAATCATGTCTCATGTCAACAGAATTTCAAGCAATGAAAACATTTAAATTCTGTATTCTCCAGGTGTATGAAGTGTTTGAATACTACCTATCCATCTGTCATATGATTCTGTAAGTCTGAAGAACCTAACTAATGTAACTATAGAGATGACAAGCATAAGTGACTATAAATCTGTAAGTCTTATCTACCTAGATAATCTAAGGACTAAGGATTCATATAAACAAGGTAAACAGTCTGTAAACAAATGTACAGTAAATGACAATCACCTCAAAATTTTGATAATACACAAATATCTAAAACAGAGGTGGAAATGTTAGTGCAATATGCAATATGACAATAATCCTAAATGTATCACTATACCAAATAGCCTAAACAGAGTTAGAATATACATGCAGTTTAACAGATACAATTTTACATTTGTATCAATATACAAACATTTCAAATAAGAGTAGAAATATATGTACATTACAACAAATATGGTTCTGTATTTGCATCAATACACTAATTATCTGCAATAACAATATAAAAATAGTTTACATTTGTATCAATATATAAGAATCCATAACTGCAATTTATCTAAGACTGATATTTTACTAAATTAGTTTACTAGTATATTCAATAATCTGCCTTAATATCCTATACCTACCCATTCCTTTTTTTTTTTTTCTTTTGTTAAGGGGAATACCAAGTCCAATGTTTTCTTCCACCCCTAACCTTATAACCATCATCCATAACCCTGAAAAACATGAAACCTTTGGGGGAAAAGGGGTGTCTTTTTTTTTTTTTTTTTTTTTTAGAATTGCTTCCTACTGTTTAAGGAGTGGTGATATCTCAGACTGTTGAGTCTCAGTTGGACTAACTCTAGATTCTGCAGCCAGTTTCAGAGTAATGGGTAAGGTTATCTGAAATTCTGGCTAGAAGTGTAGTATGATGAGTCATCTTATTATCTTATTATGGAGAGATTATTATTATTATTATTATTATTATTATTATTATTATTATTATTATTATTGAGTTTTTAGTGCAAGATTGATCCTTGAGTAATGTTTGTGAGTACCATGGTATCATTCAGGACTGGGCCCATCTTCCCTCTTGAGATTTGGGTGTATGTGATGCACCACTGGAACTGCCCTCTAAACATTCCTGTTTACGGCCTTAGATTGGCATTGCAGTCAGCCTCAATTCATAGCCACTGGTGAAGTTCCTGAAAGCAAGTACCTGTTGTTGTGTCTTAGTGACCTAATTTTTAGCCAAAGATGAATATTTATCGTCACCCCTCCAAGGCAAATGGATTATTGTGGAAGAAGAGGCAGAAAGAATTTAAGAAAAAGAGGGTGAGATAAAATGAAACACATTGTTAATCTTATAAGTTAGTTTAGATTGAGTGGCCATACTGTTTGATGAACTATCACCTTTTCTAATTAAGAAGTTTCTCTTTTTCAAACCAAACCTTTATCAATTTTGATGGTATCCATAGCTTTTTTCTCCCATGGAAAGCTTTTTTCTCCCATGGAAACAAAAGCAAAACTTTTTCCCCATTTAACACATATCCTGGCTTCTACTGTGAGGTCAGCACATCTTTAGAGTATACAGGCTGATTTAATTCCATAGTTTTTTCTATTATTCAATGTATCTCCACAGCTGTCATTCCCTTTTCATCAGCATTTAGAAAATTTAAAGTTTTAAATTATTATGCAATATATTTTTGGGGTCTTTATCACCCCTTTCTGTTTATTTAGCATATCCTTTAGAGTTAGATTCGATCTTTCTATGTTGGCTTTCCCTGTAGGATTGTGTGTAGGATTACATATAACTGTAATATGCTTTATATTATAATAAGCAAACTCCTGTTTCATTTTACAAGAGACATATGCTGGGGCATTGTCAGTCTTAACTTGTAGAGGTATATCCATGATGGCCATAACCATACTTCTAGCAAATGTGTGATTATAGAATGAGCCTTTTCAGAACTCAAAGCAATTGTCCATTAAAATCCTGAATAGGTATCAATGGTGTGGTGTACATATTTTAATTTTCTAAATTCTGCCAGATTTTATTCCTTTGAGTATTCTTTGAGTTACTTCCTGCAAGTAGTGGAATTTGGTTGTATAAAGAAACAAGTAGGACATTTCCTTATAATTTTCTTGGCTTATTGCCAAGTGATAGGAATTTTTTTTTCAAACCTTTAGTATTGACATAGTATTTTTTTAAATGAAATTCTTAGGCCTCCAGCATATTTTCTATCAATAGTTGATCAATTTCATCATTACCTTTTGCTAGAGATCCCATATGCCTGGCAGACCCATATGGGATCAGATATGTTGTAGATGTAAGTTTTCTGTGTTCCACCTGGCTGGCCATCAGAACAAATCTCTCTCACCTTCCAGTCCTGCAGCCATTTGGACCCAAGTAAACATACAAAGGCTTATATTAATTAAAATTGCTTGGCCATTAGCTCAGGCATACCACTGACTAGCTCTTACATTTAACCTTAGCCCATTTCTGTTAATCTATATGTTGCCATGTGTTCTGTGGCTTTAGCTGTGTGCTTGTGTCTCCTACTCTGCTCTTCCCCTTCCCAGCATTCCTTTAGTCTGCCCACCCCACCTATACTTCCTGCCTGGCTACTAGCCAATCAGTGTTTTATTTATCAACCAATCAGAGCAACATATTCACAGCATAAAGAGTGATATCCACAGCAATGTGTATTAGATGTAAGGGATGGTTCCTATTCCCAATTGTTTCTTAAAACTGATTAAACAACAAATTTAATTGTGACTCATTAGGAATAAATTGAGTAGTTTTAATGTGTAAAGCAACTCTTTATGTATACTGAGAGTAAGTAACTATGTTAAGAGTTTTTGCAAAATTTATTAATACCATCAGAATAGCATATAATTCTGACTTTTACATAGAATCATAAAGGCCTTAAGCCACTTTATGATTTCCTGATTTATAGCCTGCCTTTCCTGATTTGTTTCCATTAGTATAGAATGTAGGAGCTCCAGATATTGGTGTTTCCCATACAATGTGAGGAACCATAAACCAGTTAGTTCTCTTTATAATTTAATTTCTCTTGTTTTGGGGATATTTATTGATAACCTCTATCAAGAAACTCCTGCAAGCTCTTTGCCAAGGTTGACTTTATTTCAAATTTGTCAGTTTCATTATTAGTAAAATGTAGTATAATTTCTGTTAGGTCTGTTCCTGCTAATTCACAAAGTCTTAATTTTCCTTTTAGAATCAACTCAGAGATCTTTTCCACATAAATTTTTAACTTTTTACTCTGTTTATGTAGTAAACCGATCCATTCTAGGCAAATATCTTCCCTCTGCACTAATATTCCTGTGGGAGAATGTGTAGAGGGTAAAATAATCAGAATGCAATTAAGCTCTGGATCCAAGCAATCCACCTGTGCATCTTATAGTTTCTGTTCCACCAAGGCCAATTCAATCTCATCTTCAGCTGATAATTCTCTTGGAGTATTTAAGTCCTTCTCACCATTTAAGGTTATGCACAAATTAAACAGTTCATGATTTTTCTACTCCAATAGTGGGCCATAGATGGGAAGTGTCTCCTAGCAATCTTTGAATGTCATTAAGAGTCTGCAATCAATCTCTCCTAATTTGCAGCTTTTGGGTTCTAATATTTGTAGACTTTTATATCCCAAATAATTAGTAGAATCTCCTCTTTGTATTTTTTCAGGAGCAATTTATAATTACCAACAAGGCAAAGTGTTCTTTACTTCTTCAAACATTTTCTCTAAAGTATATACATTTGAATCACCTAATAAGATGTTGTCCATGTATTGGTAAACTATAGATTGAGGAAATTGCTTATGAGTCATTTCCAATGACTGTCTTACAAAATATTGGCACAGGATGAGGCTATTTAACATTGCCTGTGGTAGAATCTTCTATTTGATATATCTTTGCAGGCTGATAATTATTATAAGTAGGCACCATGAAGACAATTACGTTTCTGTCTTTTCCTTGTAAAGATATAGTGAAGAAACAGTCATTTTTGTTTGTTTGTTTGTTTTTTGTTTTTTCAAGACTGGGTTTCTCTGTGTAGTTTTTTGCCTTTCCTGGAACTCACTTTGGAGACCAGGCTGGCCTCGAAATCACAGAGATCTGCCTGGCTCTGCCTCCCGAGTGCTGGGATTAAAGGCATGTGTCACCACCGCCTGGTGAAACAGTCTTTTAAATCAATAACTATAAGAGGTTATTATTTAGGTAACAGAGAAAGCAAAGGGATTCCAGACTGTAGAGAGCCCATTGGCTGAATCACCACATTAATAGCTCTTAGACCTGTTACCATTATCCATTTTTCCAGATTTCTTTTTAATAACAAATACAGGAGAATGCCAAAGGCTATTGATTCCTCAATATGCTGAGGCTTTAGCTGTTCCTATACCAGGTGTTCTAAGGCCTGTAATTCCTCTCATTTTAAAAGCCATTGGTTAAGACATACAGTTAATCATTTTAAAGGTAGGACTGTTGGTGCCTTTGAAAGATCAGCAGCTATTGTGCCTTTTTTTTTTTTTTTCTACCTGAATGGTTGGTAACTATTCTTTACAATAACGTCTAACTTTTTTTTCCAAGAAATATACATTAATTTATGGCTTCTGAGATTAGAGGAATGCTAATCTGAGTATTCCATTGCTGTAACAAATCACATGCCACATAAATTCATTGCTGTTTGCCACTTACGGCTTTAATTTTCCTCTTTGTCCTTCTGGTCCTAGATATTTGACATATCTTGTGCTCTGTTTTTCCTGAAATTACATTCCAATCCCTAAAAGCTAAACATTTACCACCTGAAGAGTTCAATTTGGATGTCAAGATGCTGGTGTGACTATTGTTACATCCTCACCTGTGTCTATAAGACCTTTAATGATGACATCATTTATTCATATTTTTAATTTTTGTAATTGTTCATTTATCAAAGTTTGCCAGAATATTCACTTTATAGTTTCTCCTGAAATTTTGTCCCTCTTCTATAGCTGTTCTATCATCCAGAGTGGTATAGTTTCTTACAATAGGCTTTAGGTTCTTTAATTGCTCTGGAAAGGAATTTCTTCCACAATGACAGTAAAACAACTGAACTTAATTTGACATGGGACCTGTGAAAGGCCCCTCAAGGTGTTTCCCAATGGCAAAGGATTATCTTGACTGTTCCTTATTGATCTACATCCATTAGTCCAATGCCTACTCTTACCACACCTTCTGCCTAATCCAGAATTGAGGGGCATTCTTTTTGGATTATACTTAGAACAAACATTGTTTCTAGGAATGTCCTATTTACAATCGCTTTTTAGATGACCTTCTTTACTGCAATTGAAACATTTGACATCTAGAAATCACCTCTCCTTTTGATGCATAATCATAGTCATGAGATTCAGTATTGATTATATCTTGGATTCATTCTTCTAAGGGCACTGATCTTGCCTTTAATAACTTAACTACCCCATTAGCATTTTCAAAAGCCAGAGATTAAATTTTTATTTGTCTAGCTTCTGAATTTGGTATCATTTTATTTATTGCTGATGTCAATCTTTGTAGGAAATCAGTGAAAGTTTTTTTTTTTTTTGAGGCATTGTGTATCTTTAGTAAATCACTCAATTTTCTTTCCTATTTCTTGAATTCTATCCCAAGCATTCAAGACTGTTGCACAGCATACAGCTAGGGTGTGATCATCATATAGAGATTGCTTTCCATATTAGATTATCTCCATCTCCAAGAAGTTGGTCTTGGGAGATTTCTGTACTTCTAGCCATACTTTGTTATTCAATGGTCTAAGCCTCATCTTTCCACCAGGTCCTCCATTGTGATTGAAGACTAGCCTCCAAGACTACTGTAATCAAATGTCTCCAGTCTTGAGGGATAAGTCTATTACAAGTTGACAATGGGTTTAACATCTGCTTCAAAAAGGTGAATGCATGCTATATGAGACTATCAACTCCTTGAATCTCCTCAAAGCTAACATTTGCACAGGAGTCCACTCAGCTCTTACACAGCCTTTAGGGTGTCTATCAATTCCTATAAGGTTACTGGATAAATTAAGATTGCCTGTTTGAAAACCATAGCCTGTTCCTCTAGTCTTATAATGCAATGCTGGGATTGGTTCTCTTTTAAATTTCTCTGTCTTGGTCTGAATATCTCTATGATCTGTTTTAGTAAGTTTTTCTAAAACTTTTATCTTGACATTCATATAACAAACTTTTTTAATGATAAAACAAAAATGATCAAATAGATAATATTTATAATTGACATAACATAAATCCCATCTAAATTAATTATTCTCTCACTTAATTGCTCCATTTTCAAACTGTCCAATGTATTATACAGAGCCCTAAATGTGTTGTAATAGTGTTTGTAATAGTGTTTCTCTCTTTTTTGTGTGTTTGTTTTTTTGAAATAGGTTTTCTCTGTGTAGTTTTATGCCTTTCCTGGAACTCACTTGGTAGCCCAGGCTGGCCTTGAACTCACAGAGATCCACCTGGCTCTGCCTCCTGAGTACTGGGATTAAAGGCATGTGCCACCACCTCCTGGCTTCTGTTTCCTATTTTTAATGTGGGGAAAAAAAAAACCCTCTCTCTTTTAACTAATTCCTCCCTTTAAGAATTCCTAATTGTCTCATAGAATTTGCCAATGATGACAATTCATACATGAGGCTGACTGCTTCTGTGTTGAACAGTAGATTCCCGAGTGGGTAGTTTGGTAGCAGCCTGAGGAGGGAAGCCAGAGAGGGCCCATAACCAACTGGGAGAGAAGAAGCCAAAGTGATTAGGCAGAGTGGAAAGCATTCTTACCTGTACCAAATCCTCAGCCTGAATGGGCTGAGCTCCTTTCTCCACTCTGCCTCATCACTTCCTCTTTCTGCCCAGCCATATCACTTCTGATTTCTTCCTCCCAAATGCTTGAATTAAAGGTGTGTGCCACCACTGCCTAGCCTCTTGTGATTAGTTCTGCACTCTGATTTCCAGGCAAGCTTTATTTATGAGAGCACAAACAAAATAGCACCACAGTTTCTGTTAGTCCCTGAAACTGGCCAGAATCTCTAGGGCCCTCTTTTCCAAGATATAAATAAGCAACACAGCAATGAAGATGCTGAGGCCTGCAAAGCTACCTGAAAGAGGTTTCGACCAACTGAGTTACTCTGAGAGCTGTCTTTGAGATATTTCTGATCCTCACCCATATTACTATAAGTAGCCAAAATAAAACCCATGTTTCACCAGGTTGGACTCTAATGGTAGCTGTATTTTGTTCTGTTGTATACTCTGTATCTGAAGTGAGTAGATACATGCGTAACATTCTCCGTAGGAACAGTTTTTAATCACACAACAGGAAGTCAGCAAGCTTTCCCCCAGAGGGTCTTCAAATCTAGCTCCTTTAAGCATTTGCCTCTGCTATCAGGTCTTGAGGGCACTGTTGACCTTCCCTCTGTCTTTGGTTCAGAATATATTTCTGATACATAGAACTCTATGTAGTTCTATATCAAAAATATATCCTTGATCTAGATATTTAATCCAGGTATTTTATAATACTTGTCCTTGTTTCTAAGAGTGAGCTCTGCAGAGAGGCACCTTTGACTCTGAGTGGCCTGGCTTCCATTCCAACAGATCTCATATTTTAAAATGCTATCTTGGGTCTGGAGAGATGGCTCAGAGGTTAAGAGTACTGGCTGCTCTTCCAGAGGTACTGAGTTCAATTCCCAACAACCACAGGGTGGCTCATAATCATCTATAATGAGACCTTGTGCCCTCTTCTGGCCTGCAGGCATACATACATGCAGAACACTGTATACATAATAAAATAAATAAATAAATAAATAAATAAATAAATTTAAAACGATGTCTTTCCAGTGCTCCATGAAGTCTCTAAAGAGAGGATTTTCCCAGCACCTGGATGGTATGCAGGGTCCAAGATTCCTGCCTGCTCTTCTCTATGTCTGTAGTCCTAACAACCAGTATAGCTTTTATATTTTGCATTGCATCCTTCCATTCTCTGCTTAAAATTATCTGCTACTGAAAATTTCATGTCTCTCTTTTCCTTCAGCTATGGTTCTGGGATCTACAGGTACACTCTACCTTCACTTGGGGCTGAGCCCTCTGGTGTGGCGACTCTCTCCTTCTGTTCCCCTTTCTAAGGGAAAATAGGACATCCTGAACTGTAAGATTATGAATACATTACTGATTATAGAAAAGTGTAGGTTAAAAATGAGTTTAAGGGAAAAGTATAAATGTTAGACATTACCATCTTCTCACTCTTAATTTAATGTAATAAAAACAACCAGTTTTTACAAAGGAAGTACTCACTTATGTTTAATACCTGAAAAGACAGGATAATGAAATAATCGTGTAACAATATGCCTAGGATGGCATAAACAGGTATATACAGATGGTATCAGTGTAATATTGGTTGTAAATAACCATCACTTTAATATTGATTATTATATAATTTAGTATAAATAGAAGAAGCCTTAGGGAAATTGTACTTTCTTATTGCTAAAGTTCTGTTTTAGAAGTGTCACTTGTGTAGACACATTAAAATGTTGACAGGGGAATGCAGACAACTGGATGTACCTATTTAAATAAAAATTATAATACCCTGTTCAAAGTACATAAAAGGTATAAAATCTATTTATGGGTGATTATAGTATGATAATTTACATTTAAAGAACCTGATAATTTATGTAAATATGTAATATTTATGTAAAAATATGGACCTTAAAATTGCTTCATGAATAAAGAATGAGGACTAATAAATAGTTTTTATGTACAAATGGCCCAAATGGAATTTGTTACTAACAAAAAAAGTGATAATATTTCAGATTCCTGGTCTACAATACTGTTTACTTTATTTCTCTTAAATATGAGGCCAGAAGAAGACATTATTTTTTCTGTATTGTCTTTTCCACCCGACACCTTTGAGACAGGGTCTCTCAGTATACCAAGCCCCAGTGATCCTCCTGGCTCTGGCCAGCAGAGGAAGTTATAGATCTGTGCCACATCTAGCCATACTAGACAACACCCAGCCACATCCTGCACTGACTTCTTTTTTTGTTTGTTTGTTTGTTTTTGTTTTTTTTTCTTAACATGGATGAAGGTGCTTGAAATCAAACTCCAGTTTCTACAGAAAGTGCTCTTTTGCTGGCCTATCTGAACAATGCTTCTTCTTTATTTTTGAGACATCTCATATTCTATGTGTAATACAGTCTGCCCTCAAAATCTGCATGGTTTGTGTACTAAGTAGTGACAAGATGATTATATAACACAGCAGAATAATGCCATATTAAAATCCCCTTGTATTTGGTGCAGAGTAAGAACACAGGTAGAGTAAGCTATACCATCAGTACAATTGTCTGAATCTTCACACTGATGTACCACCCTCTAATTCAGTGAGCTTTCAAATAATGTAATTTCTCTGGTACCTAGTTTTCCTCATCTATTCAATGATAATGAAATAGCTTGGGGGCAAAAGTGTTTGCTTTAAAGCCAGTCATCCAGACATTCTGCTCCCTCAACACATACATACACATTCATTCTCTCTCTCTCTCTCTCTCTCTCTCTCTCTCTCTCTCTCTCCCCCTCTCTCAATGAAATATAAAATTTTAAATGAGGAAATGAAATTAAAGATACTGTCTGGAAGACTTTATCAATTTCTCACATTTTGTTCACCCTGCATAGACCTGAGAATCCCAAAGAATGCAATTTTAATTTAGATTTCTCATCATACATTACTGGCACATATTATCTATCTATCTGTCTGTCTGTCTGCAAGGATTGTATAAATATAATACATGTATCATATGTATGAATACATATTCTCTTTCAAGTCGATGAACACATGGGAGTAAAATGTAATTATATAATTATCAAATCACAGGTTTGAGGAAGAATCTCTAGAGGCAATGTGGAACACAGAGGTACAAAGAAAAGCATACTGTAGCCCAATTTCATGCCAGTTCCTTTGAAATGAATATCCACTTACCACAGACAATATTAATCACACTTCCTCTGGGAGTGCCCTGCCACTTAGTCCTGGCAAATTACACTCCACTCAGCCCCATGAAGGAACAACTCTTCCATTAGACTGCATATTCCTTGGAATAAGGGGCCATTAGTCTTCGTTTTCTCAGTATTTAGCCAGTTCATGGGACTCTGTGAGCCAGCAGTACTGTTTCTCAGTCCTACTGGGAGGTTAAACATAAATGAAATTATTGTAGAGCACAAAACTTTTTAAGTGAAAGTCCTTCCACATTTCCTCCTAAAGGAACATAACACAAACAATGTCAAAGAAATTGCAATAATTTAAAGATTTAGATAATGAATGAGATAATGTTTAAAAGAGGAAAGAGGGTAGATATGATCATATTTCACTGTGTATGCATGCTAATGTTCAAGAATAAGGGAGATTTTAGAGAAAAAGGAAAAGAATCTTTTCCAATAATTTCTCTCATTATGGATATTACAAATATACCTATAAACTGCATTATATGCTACAGTTTACAATTGTTATATGTAACTGAAATACTATGAGGTCAGTGTAAACTTAGAAGACTAGAAAACATTTAATATATTTAAGATAGTTCTGAGTTAGAGTGCATTTATACAAAGATTCTTTTTATTCATTACAGTTACAGTCCCTCAGCTTCTATTTGTAAGATTCACATATCACTTGCTTTATAGTTAATTTAAGCTTACATTCACTGCATTGCAAACAAGTTTATTTACTAAGAATGAATCCCACTGTGTTCTTTTTACTTAATGATTGTGCCAACATAAAGTTAGATAGATAATAGTGGCACATTTTTTTTTTTAGCTGATGGTAAAACCTTTGCACCTATGCATACATTCAAATCATATCTAAATGTAATGTTATATGGATATTGTTTTATACAGTGTACACTTAAAATATTATACTGAAAAAACATGTTACATTAATATTTTCTTCTACAAAATATGAATTGATAAACAGGTATTTCTTTATATGCACTGATAACTCACACATGAAAGTTTATGGAATTTGAATTGTTTAAAAATTTTCAAAATTATTGCAATGACTTGGGCAGTATGAAACTGAAGAAAACCTCACAAAGACACTGAGGATTTTTTGTTGCTTATGTTTAATTATGTAATTCAAAAGTACAAGAAATTTTTCCAGTACTTTGAATTTAAAAATTCTATTTTACATTTCTTCATTTTTGTCTGTTATTGAATCATTCTCTTGATTTATTGCAGATAAGTGAAAGAACTAGTTTCCTTTCTGTTTTTTCTAGGATTCAGTTTGCTTGATTCTGTTTAAATAGTTAAAATTTGGAAATATTTTGGAAATGTGTTATTCTATGGGTTTGACTCATTAAAATATAAAAATTTCTATATGTTATTACCTGTGAAACAAGGAAGTCCACATTTCAAACAGATTTTTAAAAGTAATTACACAATGGATGTGGTATTTCTAATTTTCTGCAGGAGTAAGCTGGAATGTCTTGATCCAAAATTGGCAAGGCTTTAATACCATGGTGTTCTCCTTTGAAGAGGATTGCCTTTAAGTCCTGATTCTAGATTCACTGATGTCTGCAGATGAGAGGAAAAGCCAGTGAGAAGAGAAGAGAGTGAGCAAAAACCAGAAAGCCACTTAAAGGTCAACAGAAAAAGATAAATCCTGTTACAATGCATGAAAAATAGCTTCTGCTCATGCATAAATGCCAACATTTGAAGATTGTTACTGGTATTATCAAAGGGGAAAAGGCTCCTTTTCAGTCTGTCAAGGTACTGAACAAGAAGTTTCTTTGTAAAGAATAAATTAAGTTTCTTAAAACAGATGGTATGAAACCTGGAAGTTTTTATGTTCCAATGTTTCTAGGTTAGGCTTGACAAACTGTAATGTATGTGACAAACTCATTCACAATTTAATGCTACTTAGAGACACATTTGTCTTAACTGTGGATGGAAAATGCTACTGTAAACAAAGCTCAATATTCCGGAGCTCTTCAGCTGGATATGGCAAATGTAGAGTATGTTCAGTGTTATCTCTCACTTTTTCTTTCTTTCATGTATTAGAGAAGACCTAGGCTATGCTTTGAACAGGGACATGGAGTGGCCTTTTTTATTCATGAGCTCCATGACAGGCTTCATTCAGGTCAAGAGTTGTCAGTAGTATTTAAAACCACAGACATAACCTGTGGTGATATTTTGTTTGTGCTCTAACAAATAAGGCTTTATTTGTTAGCCACTAGAGGCCAGGCAGGGGTGGCACACACCTTTAATCTCAGCACTTGGGATTTCATGCCTTTAACCCCAGTACTTAGGAGGTGCATGCTTTATTTAAACCCAGTACTTGGCAGGAGAAAACAGGAAGAAATATGGCTGGGCAGACAGAGGAAGTGATATGGCAGGGTGGAGACAGGAGCTTCCTGTCAATCTGAGGTTTCCTAGAGGTAAGAAGCATTTCTAGTGGCTGGTTGCTCTGCTTTTCTGATTTTTCAGCTTTCACCCTATTAACTGACTTGAGACTTTTATTATTAAGACAAATGAGGATTCATGCTAAAATAATTTGTGCTTAATATAACTGAGGGTTATTCTTTTTGTTTGTTTGTTTATTTCTTTTGTTTTTGATACAAGGACAAGGTTTCTCTGTGTAGCTTTTGTGCCTGTCCTGGATCTCTCTTTGTAGACTAGGTTGACCTTGAATTTACATGGATCCACCTAGCTCTGCTTCCTAAGAGCTGGGATTAAAGGAATGTGCCATCACCACCCAGCCCCTGAGGGTCATCCTTAATCATGGTGTCAATACCATTCTGAACCTGATCACAAGATTGTAATCTTGGTATTTGATCTTAGCCATTCTGACAGGTATAAGGTGGTATCTCAGAGTCATTTTGATTTGCATTTCCTGGATAATTAGGGATGTTGAGCAATTCCTTAAATGTCTTTCAGCCATTTGAACTTCCTCTGTTGAGAATTCTCTGTTTAGTTCTATAGCCCATTTCTTAATTGGACTGTTGGGCATTTTGATGTCTAATTTCTTGAATTCTTTATATATTCTGGATATCAGCCCTCTGTCAGATGTGGGGTTGGTGAAGACCTGTTCCCATTCTGTAGGCTGTCGCTTTGTCTTGTTGACTGTGTCCTTTGCTCTACAAAAGCGTCTCAGTTTCAAAAGGTCCCATTGATTGATTGTTTCTCTCAGTGTCTGTGCTACTGGTGTTATATTTAGAAAGTGGTCTCTGCTGCCAATGTGTTCAAGACTACTTCCTACTTTGTTTTCTATCAGGTTCAGAGTAACTGGATTTATGTTGAGGTCTTTGATCCATTTGGACTTAAGTTTTGTGTACAGTGACAGATATGGATCTATTTGCAGCCTTCTACACATTGACATCCAGTTATGCCTGCACCATTTGTTGAAGATGCTTTCTTTTTTCCATTGTACATTTTTGGCTTCTTTGTCAAAAATTATATGTTCATAGGTGTACAGGTTAATGTCGGGGTCTTCAATTCGATTCCATTGGTCCACATGTTGGTTTTTATGCCAGTACCAAGCTGTTTTTATTATGGTAGCTCTATAGGAGAATTAAAAGATTGTAATCTTGGATACAAATGTGGAGAAAATAGTGTCATGCATGTATGTATAGATACACACACACACACACACACACACACACACACACATACAAACACATATATATTCCTAAATATAACCTGCTTAGTCTTATTGACACTTTTCTAATACAGATGAAGTTTCTCAATACAACATTTTGTATAAATTTGAAGTAGTCATTTATATAATAATGTACCAAATAGAAATGGCAGAATATTTTGCATATTAATTCAGATATATCTAAAATATTTGTAAGAAAAGTAAAATTATTTTCATAATTAATCACTTGTTTCATAGACTTTTACAAAAATAATTTAATTGAACATATTTCATCAAATAGATTTGCTGAATGCATATGATTTATCTTTTTCATCTGGCATTTTGGATTTTTAAATTATGTTAGTATAATGATATGTGTTTTTCCAAAATGGAAAATAAGCCAACAATGAATGACAAATATCTATATTAACCACTCTCTCTATGGTTTAGATCACTATGTCCCACATTATATCCCATTTTGAGTTTTAATAATTGATCACTGAAAAAAGAGGATTGAAACTTTAATGCTTGAAAGAGGTGGTGAATAATATAAAGTCCTTTCAGAGAGTCAGACTGCACATTAATCAGCCATCACTTGTGAACTATTATCATACATATTCAATCCCTATGAAATGTCACAAGCTTAAAAAAGTTAATCCGATATTTCAACATACAAACTATGAGAACCATTGCAATAAAATGAAGTCATTTATTACAATTACTTATGATGTATCTCATGAAGAATTAATAGATATAACTCAACAGTTCAAATACTCAAATATCCTGAATATGAACAAACTAGCTCACTTCAAAGTGAAGTCTTTTCCTCCTCTTTGTCTTAAAACACGGTATATACTATCCACACATATTTCAAAAGCTGAACTATGATATGGCAGTTTTGAATTTGAAAGCAATTTCATAGGAAAATAGATCATTTTATTAATAAAAATGTTGAGGAAGAATATAGAACACATTTCTTTAATGCTAAGGTCAGTTTGATAATATTTTTTAATATCTTGGACACCAGAGTTTGAAATGGATCTATTATCTCATAGTTAAGATATTTGTTGGCTAATCTGAAGTTGTAATAATTGTGTAGATTCCTACTGCAGAACTCATAGACTGCAATTTCATATGCTAACAATGTCATGAAAGCAAGAATCATAAAAACTGGTTCATATTTATTTTTTATTTCCCAGTGTATATTAAACTTTAATGCTACTTGGTTGGCTATCTAGGTATGTAATGGTTTGTATTGAAAACCCAATACATCAGCTTAAAAGTACTGTATTGCCAAATATGCCGGTGATCATCAGAGGTTCCAATGATTTGTGTTCTTTTTGCACTGGAGGTCTTTGTCATTCATTATGGTGATGATGCTTATTAATTAAGTGGTTGCTGCTAAAGGTGAGGAGGCTGGGACTATTACCTTACAGGATACTGTTAAGGTTACCACATCCATAAACTATTCTCTTCTTCAAGGATTTCTCTGTAGCATGTCATTTGGGGACAGAATTTTACCCAGAGAGAAATGTATTTAAACATAGTAGTAAATTTTTCCAAAGCAGATGTTTGTTTATTAACTTCTGGTAAACCTATTGTTTTAACATGCAAGCTGTATTAGCTGACATGAAAACAACATGATATGTGTGTGTCTGCTCCAGGTTCTCTGAATAAAGACTACAGTTTATGTTTAGTACTTTTGTGGGATTCCTGAATGTGCAAACAAATGAGTCTCTGATTTTTGGGATCTTTTATTTTTCTGTTGGCTTTTTTGTCCAACATCATTCGATATAGTGGTTTTCATTTCATCTTAATGTATTTTATTTTGTTAAAAAAATAAATTCTAGTCATAAAAAATAGAAGAAAAGCAAGCATGATATTTGTTGTGAGTTTCTGAAACGGGTCACCAGGTGCATGACTAATCAGGAATAATTTTGGAAAATATTTTAACTAAATATTTTATGATTTTTCCTTATGTGTAGTGCTCTCTTTCTCTGTATACTACATGTGTGCAGGGTGTGTGTGTGTGTGTGTGTGTGTGTGTGTGTGTGTGTGTGTGTGTGTGTGTGTGAATTTGTGTATGTTTGTGTATGTATACCATATATGTGCAGAGCATTCATTTCTCAAGAAATGGAGGCAGAGAAATTGCTAGCCTCACAGCATGGGTGTTGAGACCAAATTCAGTTCCTCCAGAAGAGCAGCAAGTGCTTTTCTCCTTTGAACTATCTCTCTTAGCCTTTTGAAGTGGTTTCATATTCTTGAGGGAACAAGGTTCAAAAATAGAATTTCAAGTATTATGTTAACTATACCTTGAGCAGATGTGATGTTACATAGGCTCTGCTGTTCTGTTCACACAGATTAGGAAGAAGTAGGCTTGTTGTTCTTAGAGGCCCTCGGTTTTTAAAACTGTCAATGATCGTTGGTGTTAGCTTCCAGTCGTGAACTATTCTGAATTCTCTTGTCTAGTTTCAATGATTTTTTTCCCTGAGAAAGTCATTTTTTTATTTCACTTATGAATACTGTATATACATAATTTCTCTCAGTTTCTTTCTAGGTTATTTTCAGCCTTTCATATTGTTTGTGCTGTTGAGATTTAGCCTGGGCACATGGACTTCTTTCTTTATTTTGTGCGTGATGTGAGATTCTAGCCTCCCTCAGGATGTACTGGTGTTAGAGCTATATAGCCAGGACTAAGCCTGGGAATGTGGAGATAGCATAGACAGGCAATGTTCTAGGGGAACTCACCGGGCTAGGCTGGTGCCCAAGTAGCCTTTCTGGAACTATGTCTGGTATTGTGGAGATGGTATGGATGGATGCTGCAGGAGCTGTATATACAGATCTAGGTCTGGGGTTTTGAAGATGACAGAGGTTCTGGAGATTTAAGCAAGGATGCTGTAAAATGTATGTCCAGAGACAATTCTGGAAGTAAGTGTAGAGACTAAAGGTGGGAAAGTTCAAGGGGAACTCACCAGGAAAGGCTGAGGTTCTTAAGTTTGGATGATGCATTTCTATATATTTTATCATTAATCATTATCCAAAGAATATCTGAGTTTGTTTTAATCAGTTCTACATCATTCTTTCCCACCCCACACATCTCTTCCCTTATCAGCACCCACAGCCCCTACAGCGCTGACCCAGGCTCACTGCCCCGCCCTGCTGTCAGTGTCTGAGCCTGTGGAGCAATTGACCCTTGTGGGGAACTGCTTCTTTGGCAGTGGTGACAGCGGTAGCCAGTGCAGGCACGGGGAGCATACAGCATTCTTTTTAAATAATTAGTAAAATAGAACTATTTATATATTTAAATCCCATTTCCTTCATTTGTAGCATTTTCTTTAACTTTAGAATGGAAGTGATTGAATTTGTCATTCATTACTATGAATTTTTTGTTATTCATAATACGTTATAGTTAGATACTATTTGGATAGTGGCTTGCCTTTTTAATAATTAGCTAAACTACTAAGCTGATTAGATTACATAAAAATTAAAGTATGTCTTACATCAACGATAAATGGTAGCTGTAACACATAACATTTTCTCAGAACTTTGTGGTAAACAACATTTAAAGACTATTTCAAACAACCCAGTTTGTTCTGTTTCTCACTGATCAAGAGTTTGGGTGAAAACATAACTACTTCTTGGTGTTTTCAATTTCCTCTATTCTGACAGGTCAAAAAAAGGATCAAAATATAATTGAAAATCAAATCCTGATATTTCTCTTACCTGTGCCCATAAGTTAATAATTAGAAATGATGAGAACTTGAACCTTGGAGACTCTTCTGATACACATATTTACAATCCTTCCAAAGTCAGAAATAATATTAATGTTTTCCTTGGAGCCATTATTCCAAGGGCATATAGAGTTCCATAACATAAAAGGAAAATGAAACAAAACTTAGTACATCAAGGCAGTGTACTCCAAAGAATTAAAGCTACAAAAGGTATCTATCATCTTTTCATAATGTACATAGACACATATCTTTTATATCTCAACAGAAGGAATTTGAATATTAAGATAGTCATTTATATCACACAAGGGTGCAGCTAAGATTGCCTTGTTTTAAGCTTCCAGCAGTGTCCTGATAGAAATTCTCATCTGCCCAGGCAGTAATCCATAACAATCAGATGACCTGCTCATCTTATAATGTAAACTATCAAAATTCAATTTGACTGTTGTAAAGACCATAATTTAAACAGAACACCATTGAGATTTTCATAAATTTAAACTACAAAGTAAGTGATGGGAGAACATTACTTTTTATCACTTATGCGTTCAATTTTGGATTATTCTAATTTCCAAAGTACACAATTTTATTGGATTTCTTCTCAACCAGACAATAGTTTTAAAATTTCTTAAATGGAACAAGATGAAATTATCCATTTGGTTAACACAAACCCCCAAATAACACAGAAGAATTGATTGTTACAAACATTTTCATAGTTCTCTTAATGATATTCTTTGAGCATATTTATTTCTAATATATAGATAAGCTGGTGTGTCAAAATAATTCTAAAATAAGAAAATGGAAGATTTTTCAATGAAACTTCTCATACTCATAATTATTCTGATCAAGTGGAATTAAGAAAAAACACAGAAAATTCCCAAGATACAAAAAATGATTAATGAAAACACATGCATATAATAAACAAAAACAGTGGTGACAGAGTGTAAATTATGGTGTCTTTTTCTCTTATTTAAATACTTTCAAAGCATATTATTGAGTACAGATACTATTAAGTAACAATTCATAGTCATACTTGAAAGGTAGTCTCCTGGCAGCTTCCTTGCTTAAAACTTATTCCAATAAGGCAATTTTTGTTTAATACATTCACTTTGAACTTCAGTGAAATGAGAGCAAGACATGCACAAACTTTTGTTCAATTTTTATAATAATAGCGACGATACACTTAACCACTTAACGAAAGATTGTCTTGCAATGTGTGAACTATCATGAGAATCACTCTCACTAGACATTTGCATTCTTTGGCTCTTTTTATTAATGAGAAACTGAGGAACAATATACTGCTATAACAATATATTTCTATAACAATATAACACCTGTATAGATTCCCTATTGTTCAGTAGTTTCTTGGGGATTACTAAACACTTGGGGAGGGATTGTAGGACATAGAAATTTGTTCCTGGTATTGTGTTTTAAGTATTAATTGAATGGAACCCAGATCACATGTGAAATGAACATTCAATCAGAAGGCATACCAAAAAATGTCACTTGTTATTTTTCTTTATTATATGTGTTTAATTCCATTTTCTCATTCTTTTTCTCACTCTACATATATATCATTTACATAGTATGTATCTTTAAATAGATATAGAGAATATACACATATATCTCTATATAACCACATATATCATTTAAAAATTATCTAATAGAGAGAGATGTAGAATTATATGTATAATTATAGGTATAGATAAGCACATTCATATTAAATATTATTTTAATTACAAAAAACCTGAATACAAATAAAACTCTACAACTATCCACAAAACAGATAAGAGTTAAAATGTCTCTTTCTATCAATCATCTTCGTTTTTATTCATTTATAAACTGAATTTGTTGAAAGAGGCAGAGTGATTAAACATTTAGTACTAGAGAGTTAGAACCCATGATGCCTGTGTAAAATCTGGTAGAAGAAATCTTAAATTTTATGAACTCTTGCAAGCAAGGCTTGAGCTTCATGAAGAAATTCTGTGAGAAATGACTCCTCTCTGGGAGGAAATACATCTTTGATAAACAATGATTATTTGTTATACATCATTCTAGTTATAAAACCAGTTAGTTCTTTTTTCTAATACAGCAAATTTATTTTGAAATGTAAAATATGCTAATATTTCTTAAAAGACTATCATAAAATCTACAAAGGCATGAAAAATTGGCTTCATTAAATGTGGGATATCCTCAGTTTTGTAGTGAATTAAGTTGAAACACTGAATAAATGAGAAGAGTTTAAAATGCATGTATGCATGATAATTGGGTTTAACTTAACATGTGTGAAAGTTCATCAACATACACATACACACATATACTATGTTTAATGTATTTATGACTATTTCTTCACCTGGTTGTGGAAAGAGGGGCAGTTTTGATGTCTCCTTCTGAGCTCTAACACCCATGATCATTGAACTACTGAACCTAATAGCATAAAGAAAGCTGTGCCTCCCACTGGATCACATTAGTCCTCAGGACTTCAAACACGGGAATTTGGGAGGACTCACATTAGGCCCAGGATAATCTCTACTTTATGATTATCATGCCATTAATTTGATTATTTGTGATTTCGTTGCCAACATATTCATTTATTGTGCCACTGTTCATTGAACCCACAAAGTAAGTATAAGGGCTTATACTCAATAAACAATTCAAAACATTAATCTGTGAAGACACTAAGTAAGACTGTTCAGTATGCCATAAAATCAACAAAACTGTATCAAGTCATTCTATATCATGTCAAGCAAAATGGAATTATCTGGACTAAATGTTGGAGTGCATTTTAATCTGTCAACATAGACTGTGTGGACTGGGATAATTCATCTTAAAAGATGTAGGAGCATTTCACAGGGGATGTCAGACATGATCATCTGCAAGTAAAGTACACATAGAGCTGTGTAAATATGGATGTGTTTTAAGACCCCCAAAAAGGGAAAAATCATTATATCAAAAATTAATTCATAAGCAACCCTCAAGGATGTTCTCTGTGTCTGCAGTCCAGGCTTAGTCCCCCAGGGTTGCTTGGTAGACGGCTCTGTGATATAAGAATCTGCTGCAGTTTCTGTAAAAGGTTGTGATGCCCCTAAACAGGACCCTGCAGCTGGGCAGCAACTAATGGCCTCTAAACAGCCCACAAAGAACTGGGGTGGAGGGAGCACTATCTGAACCACCCCGGAATACAAACAGAAACCCAGAAAAAGCAGAGCATCTGATGTAAGTAAGCTGGGGTTAGATTTTGGCTTTAGAGCTTGGTAAATCTGTCCTTGCAAAAGTTATTTGAACTTTTTGATCGTTTGTATTGTTACATAAAAAAGGGAAAATTATTTTAATTTCCTCAAGGCACTTGCTTGTAAAGTATCTGCCTTCAGTGCACAATAACAATAATGACTATTATTAATGGAGTTCATGACAATACTTTGAATAGCTTTCCACATGTAGATTTGAAAGATATAAAGGAGGAAACTACGACCTTGTCTCTGATTTGATGCTGTCCATTTTACTGCCTCCTTCTCCAAGCATGTTCAGATTAATGTGGGCATCAAGAAACACTAGCATTTAACAACAGTTAAGCTACAGCATTGTATCATTAGGATAGACTAAATGTTTAACAGAGAATGAGAGGGTTAATTCCCTTTCTCCCTTCCTCTTTTTACCCCATTTCTGTTTTTCTATGAATCTTGACTCATATATATTAGAAAGGCAAAGAAAACCATGAGGACTATTTTATATTTAGCTATTTTATATTTGGAAGTCAAAGCTGAAAAAAAGTCTCTCTCACACACACACATACACATATTACTGTCACAATTTCTCACTGACTTTTTTCTAGAATCTGGTAGCTAAGAGTGATTGCATTCTAAGGTTTAAGGTACTGAGAGAATTAGCTGCCAAGCCATTTTTTCTTCAATAAAGGCAGTTGACTGGTCAAGATTAAGGCCTCTGGGATTTCCACTCATTAGCTCTTGTGAGACCTGACTCATCATCTCGATGTTATTGGCAAAAGTGAAGCATGGCAGAATGACTTTGAAGACTTTCAGAAGTACATCAGAGGGTCGCTATTTATCAGCTTATTTGCTGACTTATCTTGGCTTGGCTAGAAGGGATATTTAACTGCTGGAGCACATAGCTGAGGCAATTGAAGTTTATGATATTTTTGTAGGTCACCTTTAGCATAATTAAACTACAGTTAATTATACATATATTTTATTCCACAGGTAATAAAGACAAAGTAGGCAACTCATGCAAGGTATTATAAGCTCAGAATAGACTTATAACATCACATGTACAGACACCCTAACTTCCATTACCTCAGATTCTGATTTAACAACTGTCCCAAACCTACAGTGGCTGTAAAGGAAGCTACTGAATTTCATTATTAGGAGTCCATTCAGTTCTGGAAAAAAACTAATCTCTTCATTACTCTATATATGCCTAAAACTTAAATAAAACACTAAAGAAGGAAGATATATTATTAGTATTATCCACTACAATTCTATTCTCATTTATACATTTGTTTTTAAATTTCTGATATTCTAAATTCTTAGCTAGCTACAATGTTTTCAGAACTAAGTTGAACTTAATTCCAAGTCAACAGTGTGTTAGTTTACAAAAAACTACCAGAATTCTTCAAGCTGAAAGTACCAGATATATAACAAAGGTTCTCTTTTTTACATATTATTCTTGTGTTTTAATATTGTGGTTAATATCCATTCAACAATTCACAATGTGAGTTATGGTAATTTTGCTATAATTGGTAAAATGCTCAAGTGTTTGTACAATTAACACAGAATGGTGTCATTATTTGGCATTCATCTGTTTTATTGTAATTTGACTTCATCTATATTAAGGTTTGGGTGACTCTATGCAGTGGAGGTATTTCACTAAGTTGCAGTAGGTAAAGTGTTGGACACCTGGAGCTCCACCTGGGGCCTGGCAGAGGATCTCTATCCACTTCCATCAGTTATTGGATGAGTGTTCCAGCATGACTGTTAGGGTATTTAGCCATCTGATCACCAGACTAGGTCAGATCAGGCTTTCTCTCGACCATTGCCAGCAGTCTACAGAGAATGTATCATTGTGGATTTCTGGGGACCTCTCCAGCACTCTGCCTATTCCTGTTCTTATGTGGTCTTCATTTATCATGGTCTGTTATTCCTCATCCAACTGTCGAGAAAGAGGAGGGACTGTAGGAGTGTGAATTGTTGAGACCAAGATTGCAAAAAGCACAGGGACAAATAGGCAAATGAATGGAGGCACATGAATTGTGAACCAAAGGCTGTGGAGCCCTCAGCTGGATCAAGCCCTCTGGATAAGTAAGACAATTGAGTGGCTTGAACTGTTTGGGAGGCATCCAGGCTGTGGGACCCAGACCTGTCCTTGGTTCATGAGCTGGCTGTTTGGAACCTTGGGCTTACACAGGGACACTTTGCTCAGCTTGGAAGGAGGGGACTGGACCTGCCTGTACTGAATCCACCAGGTTTAAATGAATCCCCAGGGGAGTCTTGGCCCTGGAGGAGATGGGAATGGAGGGGAGGGGAGGGGGAAAATGTGGGGGTGGGGGCGGAAGGGAGGAGTACAGGGTAACCCATGACTGATGTGTAAAATTAAAACACAAATATAATAATAATAAAAAAAGAAGAAAAAATAAGGTAAAGTGTTGCACCTAAGAAAGAATTTCAGTAATAACAAAGGTTGTTGGAGGTGAGAATCATTAAATGGATTAAGTAAAGAGCTTTGAAGGAAACTCAAGTGTAATGGTTGACTCCCTGTCTTAGGATGGCATTTTTCTTCATTTCTGAATGTTGATGGTACAAGGATCAAAATAAGCAGACAGATATTTAGTAACAGAGGTTTGAAAGTTTTTGTTTTGTTCCATTTTTCCAAATTACACAAAACATCATATTTAAAATAGTTTTGTGATAGTAAAATAAAGTATTAATCTCTGCTGTCATTATTCTCAAAGAATATTATTATGCATTATACTGGGTGTGATTTGGAGATTTTTTCATAAGAAAAATGGATCTGCTTAATTACAAAATCTAAAACACTTAACATCATCACTGGTGAATTATTTGCCTTTAAATTTATTGTTTCATCTTAAACATCTGGTATTCTTCCGTATTTTTTCCCACATTTCCAATTTTATTTACTTAAAGTTAGACTACTCTCTTCCTCATTACTCTACTGCCGTGAAGAGACACCATGGCCAAGGCAGCTCATATAAAAGAAAGCATTTAATGGGGCTTTCTTACAATGTCAGAGGTTAGTCCATTATCATAATGGAGAGGAACATGGGATCATGGGGGCAGATGCTGCAGCAGTAGCTGAGAGATGCATCCTGATCTGTAGGCAGAAAGAGAGACTCTGGGCTTGGCATGGGCTTTTGAAAGCCCAAAGCCCACCTGCAATGACACACTTCCTCCAAGGAGGCCACATCTTCTAATCCTTTTAATACTTTCAACTAGTTCAACCCCTGGTGACTAAGCATTCAAATATATAAACCTATGGGGGACATTCTTATTCAAACTATGACAACAGTTATTCAATTACTCAATCTTCAATGTAGAAATCAATATTATTATTAGCACATTTTATAGATTTGAATATTTTACTATTTAATATTTAAAAAACCCACAATTTTTCCAAATTCAATAATTTAATGCTTTGGATCAACTCAGTAATTTAAATTACTATTAGTTATAGAAAGCCTTAATTTTTTATTTTATTTTATTTTATTTTATTTTATTTTATTTTATTTTATTTTATTTTGGTTTTTTGAAACAGGGTTTCTCTATGTAGTTTTTTTGGTGCCTGTCCTGGATCTCACTCTGTAGACCATGCTGGCCTTGAACTCACAGAGATCCACCTAGCTCTGCCTCTCAAGTGCTGGGATTAAAGGCTTGTGCCACCACTGCCTGGCTGGCCTTAATGTTTTGAGTTATGATATATATATATATATATATATATATATATATATATATATACATATATACATATATGTATATGCATATTATATGTATATGTATGAGTTATGATATATATTTGAGTTTATATATATGTATATGAGTTGTGATATATATTTGAATATATATATATATATATATATATATATATATATATATATTGTTTTTAATATACCTTGAACTCAGATTCTCCCAGGCCCTCTTCCCCCAGATTTGTTTCTCCCCTGTTTCCCTTCAGAAAAGAGCAGACCTCCCAAGAATATCAACTGAATGTAGCAAAACAAGATATATTAAGACTAGGCACAAACCCTTTTATCAAGGCAGGGTCAAGTGACACAGTTCGAGGAAAAGGGTCCCAAGAGCAGGCAAAAGCAAGAGACAACCCTTTACTTCACTTTTAGGAGTCTCACAAAAATCCCTAGCTAAACAACCATAACATATATGCAAAGGACATAGCACAGACGCATTCAGTCTCCATGATTCAGTCTCAGCAAGTCCCTAGAGACCTGCTTGGTTGATGTCTGTGGGCCATGTTTCCCTGGTGCCATCAACCTGTCTTCTACAATTCTTTCTCCCCCTCTTCAACTGGGTTCCCCAAGCTCAGGAGAGGGACCCAATGGAGATATCAAATTTGGGCTCTCTGACTACCTAATGTTTGGCTGTAGGTCTGTACATCTGCTCTCTTCAGCTGTCAGAGGAAGCTGCTCTGGTGATGATTGGACTTGGCATGGATTGATGAGTATAGCAGAATATCATTAGGAGTCATTTCACTATTGTTGTTTGTTTTTGTTTTTTTATCCTGGGTCACTTGGTTATCTAGGAAGAATCAGCTTGGCATGGGCCTCAAATCACACCAATGATTGGTTGGCCACTCATACAAGTTATGTGCCTCCATTGTCCAAGCACATCTTAGGATGGATTTTAGGTTGGATGTTTTGAGGCAGGATTGGTAACCTAGTCCCACCACTGGATGCCTAGCATGATTACAGATGATGGCTGGCTCAGGCTTCTAATCCTCCATAACTAGGAGTCCACTCTAGGATCACCCTCAATGGATCCTGGGAGTTTATACTATATGGGGTTTCCACATCACTTCCCCTGCACCCACCTTGTGCCCCCTTATTCTCTTGTCAATCCTCACACTCTCTGCCTCATCCCTCCACCAACACACACATCTGATCCCTCCAGTTCCCACTCCCACCAGCCCACAGTCCACCTTCAAAGTCTGTTCTGTTTCACCTTCTTGAGGAGTGTAGCACGAATCTTAAAAGTTCTAATTAATAAAATCAAACCTGAGGCCAGTTATTGGGATGAATGCTGGAAGGTCAGAGACATAGAACAAGCCACAGCTACCTCACCTCACCAGTTCCTCAGCTGTTCTTGTTTCCTTAGACTGGATGCTTCTGAGTCCTCATCCAGAGTGGGTCTCAACTGAACCTAAAAGCTTAACCAGCCAAATACTTCTAGTTTCTGGTCTTCACATCTTATATAATCTTTCTCTTTCTTCCCCCACTCCCTGGGATTAAAGGCTTGTGTCACCATGCTGGCTGTATCCTTGAACACACAGAGATCAACCTGGCTCTGCCTCCCAAGTGCTGGGATTAAAGGGGTGTACCACGACCACCTAGCTTCTGCTACAGCTTGCTCTGACCCATTTTCTAGCCACCATTTTTGGTTCTGTATCTAGTGGCTGTCTGTTCTCTGACCCCAGATAAGTTTATCAGCGTGCACAATATTTTGGGGAACACAGTACCACCACATTTCCCCTTTTTTGTCTAAAATTTTAAAAAGGTTATAACTAATACAAGAAAAACTATCCAATAAGTGTATATAATATATATAATCAAAAATTATATTAATAAATTCTAGTCCATTAACATTTGACAGATTCAGGTGAAAAACTCCATTATATATTAACAATGTCCACTCCAGTAGCATTTGATAAGCTCAGACAAAATTTTTCATTACTTATCCTGTTTAAAACAAGTAGTTCCTTTTTAAAAAGTAGATTAAAAAAATGATCTTTTTTCTTATCAAGAGAGATCCATGAGTTTCCCCTTAGAGCCCTCTTTGTTACTTAGTCTTTCTGGGTCTGTGGATTATCTTATGATTATCACTGACTTAATAGCTAATATCCACTTTTTAAGTCAGTACAGTCCATGTTTGTCTTTCTGGGTCTGGGTTACCTTGTTCAGTATGATTTTTTTTTCTAGTTTCATCCATCTGCCTGCAAATTTTAGAAACAATAATACTCCATGGAGTAAATGTACATGTTCTTTGTCCCTTCTTTTGTTGGGGGGTATCTAGGGTCTTTCCAATTTCTGGATATTATGAATAAAGCCAGTGTGAACATAGTTGAGCAAGTAGTAAGAGGTAGAGTCCTTTGGGTTTATGCCCAAGAGTGGTAGAGCTGAGTCTTGAGGTAGATCAATTCCCAACTTTCTGAGGAATGGCCATATTGATTCCCATAGTGGCTGTACAAGTTTACATTCCCACCAGCAGTGAGGGCATGTTTCTCTTGCTGTATAACCTTACCAGCATTAGCTATTACTTGTGTTGTTGATCTTAGCCATGCTGACAGGTGTAAGATGGAATCTTAAAGTAGTTTTGATTTTCCCTGATGTCTAAGATTGCTTTAAGTGTTTTTCAGCCACTTGTGATTCCTCTATTGAGAATTCTGTTTAGATCTGTACCCCATGTTTTAATTAGATCATTTGGTTTGTTGATGTCTAGTTTCTTGAGGGATTTTGTTTGTTCATTTTGTTTTTCTAGACAAGATTTCTCTGTGCAGCTTTGGTTTCCTGAAACTCACCCTATAGACCAGGTTGACCCCAAAATCAGAGACCTGTCTGCCTTTGCCTCTCCAGTGCTGGGATTAAAGGCCTGAGCCACCAATCTGAGACTTGAGTTGTTTATAAATTTTGAATATTAAACCTCTATCAAATTAGAGTTGGCAAAAATCTTTTTCCCTTTCTTCAGGCTACTGTTTTGTCTTATTGAAGGTTTCCTTTCCCTTACAGAAGCTTTTTAGTTTCATGAGGTCCCATTTATTAATTGTGGAACTTAGTGTCTTTGCTAACAGTGTTCTCTTCAAAAAGTTGTCTCCTTACCAATGCATTCAAGGCTATTCCTTGCTTTCTCTTGTATAATGTTCTGTGTAGCTGGTTCATACTGAGGTCTTTGATATACCTGGACTTAAGTTTTGTGCAAGGAGATAAATATGAATATATTGCATTCTTCTAACTGCAGATACCTAGTTAAACCAGCACCATTTGTTGAAGTTGCTTTCTTTTTTCCATTGTGACATTCTGGCTTCTTAATAAAAAAAAGAAAGAAAAACACAGACATTCATAGATGTGTAGATTTATGTCTGGGTCTTCAATTCAATTCCATTGATTAACATGTCTTTTTTTCATGCCAATACTGTGGTGGTATTGTGTTCCCTGAAATATTGTGTATGTTAATATACTTATCTCGGTTCAGAGAAAGGAACAGCCACAATATTAAACATAGAGGCTAGGCAGTGGTATCACAGACCTTTAATCCTAGCATTCCAGAGTCAGAAATCCTTCTGGATCTCTGTGAGTTCAAGGCCACATTGGAAACAGCCAGGCATGTTGACACATGCCTTTTTTCCCAAGAAGTGAGCCTTTAATCCCAGGGAGTGATGGCAAAAACAGAAAGATATATAAGGTGTGAAGACCAGAAACTAGAAGCAGTTGGCTGGTTAAACGTTTATGCTTTGAAGCAGCAGAGTTCAGCTGAGATTCATTCTGGATGAGGTCTGAAAGGCTTCCAGTCCGAGGAAACAGGATCAGCTGAGGAACTGGTGAGGTTATGTAGCTGTGGCTTGTTCTTCTTCTCTGATCTACCAGTGGTCACCCAATGCCTGGCTCTGGGTTTGATCTTATTAATAAAACCTGTTAAGATTTCTGCTACACAATACCATGCTGTTTTTATTACTATAGCTCTAATCAGGGAAGGAGATACCTCTAGAACTTCAGAATTATTTTAGCTATTTAAGTTTTTAAATTTTCCAAGTGAAACTGAGTATTGCCTTTTCAAAGTTTGTAAATAACTGTGTTGGGATTTTGAGAGGGATTTCATTGAATCTGTAGATTTCTTTATGTAAGATAGCCAATTTTTTTTGCTATTTTGATCCTCCTGATACATAAGCCTGGGAGATCTTTCCATCTTCTGACATCTTCTTCAATTTCTTTCTTCAAAGATTTCAAACTTTTAATCATACACGTATTTCACTGACTTGGTTAGAATGATACAATTTATTTTTTTATTATTTGTTGCTATTGTAAAGAGTGTTGTTTCCTTAATTTTTCTCAGCCTCTTTGTCATTTGTATGTAGGAAGGCTAGTGATTTTTTTTAAAGTTAATCTTGTATCCAGCCACTTCACTGAAGGTGTTTATCAGCTTTAGGAATTCCCTGGTATAATTTTTGGGGTGGTGTACACATGCTATCATATAATTTACAAATAGCAATACTTTAACTTTTCCCTTCTTAATTTGTATCTCCTTGAGCTCCTTCAATTGTCTTATCGCTCCAGGTAGAACTTCAATTATTATATTAAATAGATATATAGAAAGTGGAATCTTCTCTTGTTCCTGATTCTAGTGGAACTGATTTGATCTCTCCATTTCTTTTGATGTTGCCTATAGGTATGCTGTAAATTATCTTTATTGGGTTTTAGAATGGTCCTTGTAGCCCTACTGTCTTCAAGATATTTTATCATGAAGGGGTTTGGGATTTTTCAAAGGCTTTTCCAACATCTAATGAGATGATCATGTAGATTTTTTTCTTTCAGGTTGTATGGTGGATTACATTGACTGACTTTCATATGTTGAACCACCCCTGCATCTCTGGAATGAAGCCTACTCAATCATGGTGCATGATCTCTTCAACATGTTCTTGGATTCAGTTTGTGAGTATCTTATCAAGTATTTTTTGCATCAATGTTTATGAAGCAAATTGGTCTGTAATTCTCTTCTTTTTGAGATTTTGTGTGATTTGGATATCAAAGTGATGTTTGCCTCATAAAATGATTTGGGCAATGTCCCTTCTGTTCCTATTGTGTGGGATAATTTGAGGAGCATTGGTATTAGCTGTTTGCTGAAGTTCTGGTAGAATTCTGTGCTAAAACGATCTGGCCCTGGGATTTTTCTGGTTGAAAGACTTTTAATGACTGCTTCTATTCATAGAAGTATTTAAATTGTTTATCTTATCTTGATTTAACTTCGGAAGTGTCTTCTATCCAGAAATTATTCATTTCTATTATGTTTTCAAATTTTGTGTTGTGCAGTTTTTTTTTTTTTTTTTGAGTATGACATAAATGATTCTATGGATTTCCTCAGTGTCTGTTGTAATGCCCCCCTTTTAGTTTCTGATTTTATTGTTTTGAGTATTCTCTCCATGTATTTTAGTTAGTTTGGATATGAGTTTCTCTATCTTATTTATTTTCTCAAAGAACCAAGTTTTCGTTTTGTTGAATCTTTCTGTTTTTCCACTTTGGTTCTATTTTATTGTTTTCAGCCTTCAGTTTGATTATTTCCTGCATTCTGTTCCTCTTGAGTGTGCTTACTTCTTTCTCTCTTGTGCTTTCAGCTGTGCTGTTAATTTACTATTATGAGATAACTCGTTTCTTTTTTTATGTAAGCTTGTAGGTTGAGTTCTTGTTCCATAGATGCTCTCAAATAATCACTCAGATGCTTAATATTACTTATAAATGCACAGCTTACAGTTCAGGCTTGGTACTAGCTAACTCCTACAATAAATTAACCCATATTTCATTTTTATGCTTCATCATAAGGCTCATAGCTTCTTACTTCATATTCTGCATATTCTGCTTCCACAGTGGCTGGCATCTCCTCTGCCCTTCTTCATTCCAATATCCTTGGTTTGATTGTCTCACCTAAATTTATTCTGCCTTGCTACAGGCCAATCAGCTTTCTTATTAACTAATAAAAGTAATACATATTCACAGTGTATGGAAGGATTATTCCACAGCATTTCTCCCCTTTGTCCAATTAAAAAGGAAAGTTCTAACTCTAGCATAGTAAAACTATACAGAACCAGAATTATTATCAAATATTTTCCAAATAGAAATGAAAAGAGAATCTCTTGTGTAGAGAATATAATAGAAGAAATAGTTTTGTCAGTCAAAGAAAAAAAAAGCCAAAAGAGTCATAATGCAAAATGTCCAAGAAATCTGGGACACCATGAAAAGACCAAACCTATGAATAATAGGGATAGAGGAAGGAGAAGAATACCAACTTAAAGTCACAGAAAATATATTCAACAAGATCATAGAAGAAAATTTTCCCAACTCAAAGAAGGAAATACCTATGAAGATACAAGAATCTTATAGAACACCAAACAGACTAGACCCCCCAAAAAAGTCCCTTTGACTTTAAACAACTGAACATACAGAATAAAGAAAGAATATTAAAATCAGCAAAAGAAAAAGGCCAAGTGACTTCTAAAGGCAAACCCATCAGAATAACATCTGACTTCTCAATAGAGACTTTGAAGCCAGAAGGACCTGGACAGATGTAATGCAGACACTAAGAGACCATGGATGCCAGCCTAAACTAATATACCCAGCAAACTTTCAATCACAATAGACAGAGTGAACAAGACAATTCCAAGACAAAACCATATTTAAATAATACCTATCCGCAAATCCAGCCCTATAGAAAGCACTAGAAGGAAAATTCCAACCTAAGGAAGTCAAACACACCCAAGAAAATACAGGCAATAGAAAGGAATGCTACTAAACTTAACAAAAATAAAACTACATGCAACAAAAACAATTATCAAGTAAGAAAGGCATTCTCAATATCCAGTCCACAAGTAATTCACAAATTGACAGGAATTGCTTCAATAGCTGTCCTCTCCTGCAGAGTTCAAAGTTTTATACTGAAATATGCCTTTTAGTATAACTAAGGAAAACTATAACTAAAACTCTCTAGTCTTCAACTCCATCAAAGACCTTAGAACGGGAAAATGTTATCTAATGAGAGGAACATTTTTCTGCCTAGACAGTCACCGAATTTTTTTTTTTTTTTTGTAACACTAGGACATCCAACTCTGGCCTACAGGCCTAGCATATCTGACAGACTTTCCTGTGAAGCAGGAAATTCTGAAGGACAGTTCTACTTTGTTTTGACAAAGTTTGGCAGTAGCCTTTTTTACATCCTGCTGGTCCAGTCTGAACAGTATATGGTCAACAAATGAGGCAAGCACAGTTTCTTTGCTGACAGGACTAGCTTTTGCCATAAAAAAAAGAAAACTCCATATGGAGTTTCTTTGATGCCCATGATCTTCACTGAAGTGGATCTGTGCTGCCAAAAACAGATGTACCTCACTATCATAAAAAAATCTTAGGTTATTAAACATATTAAATGCCATCTTATGTAGGTCTTTGAAGTGTTTGAAGACCATCAATCTATCTAAACATATCTGTATATGACCTTATAAATATATCTAACATGACTATAAGTTTGACTATTATAGGTGACTATTAATTTGTATTTTTAATTGTACATTACATTTTCAAATGAGCTGTATAAGCACAATACCCAAACAAGAGTAGAAATATACATACAGTTTAACAATATTAAGTTTAAATTTGTATCATTAAACCAAAATCCATACCAATGTAAAATATTTAAGATCAATAATTGATTTTGTTTTTGGACTAAAGTTGATTTAATACTCTACCTTTTTATCCTGTCATTTCTATATCCCCTAGTTTCTTCTTAGAATGATTTCCCTGAAGCTAATCTCCTATGTTTAGCTTTCTTCTCTCACCATTACCAATAACGACTGGTAACCAATGATAATAAACATCTAGAAGCCAATTTTTGGGAATGTGGGCATAGTTTTTTTTTTTTTTTAATTATATTGGTGTTTTAATTTTACACATCAGCTGTGAGTTCCCCTGTCCTCTCCCCTCCCGCCCCCACCTTCTCCCCTGCCCCTCCCCTCCATTTCCATCTCCTCCAGGGACAAGACAACCCTGGGGATTCAGTACAGGCAGGTCCAGACCCTCTTTCCAGTGTGAGGAAAGTGTCCCTGTGTAAGCCCAAGGTTCCAAACAGCCAGCTCATGCACTAAGGACAGATCCTGGTCCCACAGCCTGGGGGTCTCCCAAACAGTTCAAACCATTCAGTTGTCTTACTATCCAGAGGTCCTGATCCAGCTGGGGGCTCCACAGCCTTTGGTACATAATTCATGTGCTTCCATTCGATTGACTATTTGTCCCTGTGCTTTTTCCAATCTTGGGCTCAACAATTCACACTCTTAGTCTGTCCTCTTTCTCGACACCTGGACACCTGGAGCTCCACCTGGGGCCTGGCTGAGGATCTCTGCATCCACTTCCATCAGTTATTAGATGAGAGTTCCAGCTCAACTGGTAGGGTGTTTGGCCATCTGATCACCAGACTAGGTCAGATCAGGCTTTCTCTCAACCATTGCCAGCAGTCTACAGAGGATGTATCACTGTGGATTTCTGGGGACCTCTCCAGCACTCTACCTATTCCTGTTCTCATGTGGTCTTCATTTATCATGGTCTGTTATTCCTCCTTCTCCCTTTCTGTTCTTGATCCAGCTGGAATGTCCTGCTCCCCTCAGACTTCTTTCCCTCAAACCTTGCCTTTTATTACTCCCAATGTCATCCAGGTTGTTCATGTAGATCTCATCAGTTTCTCTGTCATTGGGTGATCCCTGTGTCTTTCCTAGGGACCCGTATTCTAGGTAGCCTAGCTGGAGTTGTGTAGCAGTCTAGTCATCATTGTTTTACATCTGGTATCCTCCTATGAGTGAGTACATACCATGTTTGTCCTTCTGAGTCTGGGTTACCTCACTCAGGATGATTTTTTCTAGATCCATCCATTTGCCTGCAAACCTCATGATGTCATTGTTTTTCTCTGCTGAGTAGTACTCCATTGTGTATATGTACCATATTTTCTTTATTCATTCTTCAGGTGAGGGAAATCTAGGTTGTTTCCAGGTTCTGGCTATTACAATCAATGCTGATATGAACATAGCTGAGCAAATGCCCTAGTGGTATGATTGAGCATTCCTTGGATATATACCCAAGAGTACTACAGCTGGGTCTTGGGGTAGATTGATTCCCAGTTTTCTAAGGAAGCACCATATTGATTTCCAAAGTGGCTGTACAAGCTTGCTCCACATCCTTTCCAGCATAAACTGTCTTCTGTGTTTTTGATCTTAGCCATTCTGACAAGTGTAAGGTGGTATCTCAGAGTCGATTTGATTTGCATTTCCCGGATAGTTAGGGATGATCAGCAATTCCTTAAATGTCTTTCAGCCATTTGAACTTCCTCTGTTGAGAATTCTGTTTAGTTCTATAGCACATTTCTTAATTGGACTATTGGGCATTTTGATGTCTAATTTTCTTGAGTTCTTTATATATTCTGGATATCAGCCCTCTGTCAGATGTGGGGTTGGTGAAGACCTGTTCCCATTCTGTAGGCTGTCACTTTGTCTTGTTGACTGTGTCCTTTGCTCTACAAAAGCTTCTCAGTTTCAACAGATCCCATCAATTGATTGGTTCTCACAGTGTCTGTGCTACTGGTGTTATATTTAGAAAATGGTCTCTGCTGCCAATGCGTTCAAGAGTACTTCCTACTTTGTTTTCTATCAGGTTCAGAGTAACTGGATTTATGTTGAGGTTTTTGATCCACTTGGACTTAAGTTTTGTGCACAGTGACAGATATGGATCTATTTGTAGCCTTCTACACATTGACATCCAGTTATGCCAGCACCATTTGCTGAAGAAGCTTTCTTTTTTCCATTGTATATTATTGGCTTCTTTGTCAAAATTATATGTTCATAGATGTGCAGGTTAATGTCAGGGTTTTCAATTTTATTCCATTGGTCCACATATCGGTTTTTATGCCAGTACCAAGCTGTTTTTATTACAGTAGCTCTATAGTAGAGCTTGAGGTCGGGAATTTTGATGCCTCCAGAGGTTGTTTTATTGTACAGAATTCTTTTGGCTATCCTGGGTTTTTTGTTTTTCCATATGAAGTTGAGTATTATTCTTTCTAGATCTGTGAAGAATTGTGTTGGTAATTTGATGGGGATTGCATTGAATCTGTAGATTGCTTTTGGTAAGATCGCCATTTTTACTATGTTAATCCTGCCTATCCATGAGCATGGGAGGTCTTTCCATTTTCTGACATCTTCTTCAATTTCTTTTTTCAGGGACTTAAAGTTCTTGTCATATAGGTCCTTCACATGCTTTGTTAACCCCAAGGTATTTTATATCATTTGTGGCTATTGTAAAGGGTGATGTATCTCTGATTTCCTTCTCAGCCTGTTTGGCTATTGTATATAGGAGGGCTACTGATTTTTTTAGTTGATCTTGTATCCTCTATGTTGCTGAAGGTTTTTATTAGCTGTATCAGTTCCTTGGTTGAGTTTTTGGGGTCACTCATGTATACTATCATGTCATCTATAAATAGGGAAAGCTTGACTTCTTCCTTTCCAATTTGTATTCCCTCAATCTCCTTATGTTGTCTTATAGCTCTGGCTAGAACTTCAAGAACTATATTGAATCAGTATGGTGAGAGGTGACAGCCTTGCCTTGTTGCTGATTTTAGTGGTATTGCTTTGAGTTTCTCTCCATTTAATTTGATGTTGCTGTTGGCTTGCTGTAGATTGCCTTTATTATGTTTAGGTATGTTCCCTGTATTTCTGATCACTCCAAGACCTTTATCATGAAGGGGTGTTGGATTTTGTCAAATGCCTTTTCTGCATCTAGTGAGATGATCATGCGGTTTTTTTCTTTGAGTTTGTTTATATGCTGTATTATATTTCCTGACTTTCATATGTTGAACCACCCTTACAACCCCGGGATGAAGCCTACTTGATCATGGTGGATA
Organism: Onychomys torridus; assembly: GCF_903995425.1. Lineage (NCBI taxonomy): Eukaryota > Metazoa > Chordata > Mammalia > Rodentia > Cricetidae > Onychomys > Onychomys torridus. The sequence goes on along the minus strand of NC_050444.1, from coordinate 25,236,792 downwards.
ATTCTTTTGATGTGCTCTTGGAGTCTGTTTGCCAATATTTTATTGAGTATTTTTGCATCATTGTTCATAAGGGAGATCAGTCTGCAGTTCTCATTCTTTGTTGCATCTTTGTTTGGTTTAGGAATCAGGGTAATTGTAGCCTCATAGAAGGAGTTTGGTACAATTCCTTCTGCTTCTATAGTATAGAACAATTTAAAGAGTATTGGTATTAAGTCTTCTTTGGAGATCTGGTAGAATTCTGCAGTGAAACCATCTGGTGCTGGGCTTTTTTTGGTTGGGAGACTTTTAATGACTGATTATATTTCCTTAGGGGTTATTGGACTATTTAAATGATTTATCTGGTTTTGATTTAACTTAGGTATGTGGTACCTATCCAGAAAATTATCCATTTCTTTTAGATTTTCTAGTCTTGTGGAGTCGAGGTTTTTGAATTATGACCTGATGATTCTCTGGATTTCCTCATTGTCTGTTGTTAGTCCCTCTTTTCATTTCTGATTTTGTGAATTTGGATGCTCTCTCTCTGTCTTTTGGTTAGTTTGGATAAGGGCTTGTCTATCTTGTTGATCTTCTCAAAGAACCAACTCTTTGTTTCATTAATCCTTTGTATTGTTCTCTTTATTTCTATTTTATTGATTTCAGCTCTCAATTTGATAATTTCCTGGCGTCTGTTCCTCCTGGGAGACTTTGCTTCTTCCTGTTCAAAAGCTTTCAGGTGTGCTGTCAAGTCACTAGCATGAGATTTCTCCAGCTTCTTTATGTGGGCATTCAGTGCTATGAATTTCCCTCTTAGCACTGCTTTCATAGTATCCCATAAGTGTGGGTATGTGGTGTATTCATTTTCCTTGATCTCTAGGAAGTCTTTAACTTTTTTTCTTATTTCTTCCTCAACCCATTGGTGATTCAGTTGAGCATTATTCAGTTTCCATGAGATTGTAGGATTTCTGTAGTTTTTCTGTTGTTGAAATTTACCTTTAAACCATGGTGAGCTGATAGAACACAGGAGGTTATTCCAATTGTTTTGTATCTGTTGAAATTTGCTTTGCGGCCAAGTATGTGGTCAATTTTATAGAAGGTTCCATGGGGTGCTGAGAAGAAGGTATATTCTTTTTTGTTCGGGTGGAATGTTCTGTAGTTGTGGATTAAGTCCATTTGAGCCATAACATCAGTTAAGTCCATTATGTCTCTGTTAAGTTTCAATTTGGCCGATCTGTCCAGAGGTGAAAGTGGGGTGTTGAAGTCTCCCACTATTAATGTGTGGGGTTTTATATGTGTTTTAAGCTTTAGTAATGTTTCTTTTACATATGTGGGTGCCCTTGTGATTGGGGCATAAATGTTCATAATTGAGATTTCATCTTGGTAGATCTTTCCTGTGATGTTTATGTAATGTCCTTCATCATCTCTTTTGATTGATTTAGCTTGAAGTCTATTTTGCTGGATATTAGGATGGCTATACCAGCTTGCTTCTTAAGACCATTTGATTGGAAAGTCTTTTCCCAGCCTTTTATCCTAAGGAGTTGTCTGTCTTTGAATTTGCGGTGTGTTTCTTGTATGCAGCAGAAAGATGGGTCCTGTTTTCGCATCCATTCTGTTAGTCTGTGTCTTTTTATAGGTGAATTAAGGCCATTGATATAAAGTGATATTAGTGACCAGTGATTGTTCTTTCCTGTTGTTATTTTTATTTTTTGGTGGTAGTGTGTGCGTACTTCTCTTCTTTGGGGTTTACTGCTGTGTTGTTAACTATTGCCTGTGTTTTTATGGGTATATCTGTCTTCCTTAGGTTGGAATTTTCCTTCTAGTGCTTTCTGTAGGGCTAGGTTTGTGGATAAGTATTGTTGAAATCTGGTTTTGTCTTGGAAGGTCTTGTTCACTCCATCTATGATGATTGAAAGTTTTTCTGGGTATATTAGTCTAGGCTGGCTTCCATGGTCTCTTAGTGTCTGCATTATATCTGTCCAGGTCCTTCTGGCTTTCAAAGTCTCCATTGAGAAATCGGGTGTTATTCTGATGGGTTTGCCTTTATAAGTCACTTGGCCTTTTTCCTTTGCTGCCCTTACTATTCTTTCTTTATTCTGTACGTTTAGTCATTTAATTTTTATGTGTCAAGGGGACTTTTTTGGGGGGGGTCTAGTCTGTTTGGTGTTCTATAGGCTTCTTGTATCTTCATAAGCATTTCCTTCTTTAAGTTGGGAAAGTTTTCTTCTATGATCTTGTTAAATATATTTTCTGTGCCTTTGAGTTGGTATTCTTCTCCTTCCTCTATCCCTATTATTCATAGGTTTGGTTTTTTCATGGTGTCCCAAATTTCTTGGACATTTTTGGGTCATGACTTTGTTGGTTTTAGTGTTTTCTTTGACTGATGAATCTATTTCTTCTAACACATCTTCAACACCAGAGATCCTCTCTTCCATCTCTTTCATTCTGTTGGTTATACTTGTATCTGAAATTCCTGTTTATTTACTCAGATTTTCTATTTCCAACATTCCTTCTGCTAGTGTTTTCTTCATTTTTTCTATTTCCCTCTTCAGGTCTTGGACTGTTTCCCTTGCTTTTTCATGAATTTCTTTCAGGGACTTATTGTTTTCTTCTGCTTTAATTGTCCTTTCCTCTAGTTTTTTATAGTATTCTTCCCATTTTTTGTTTGTCTGTTCCTCCAATTTTTTTTTGATTTCTTCTATATAAGGCTCTCGCCTCTTCATGATGTTACTTATAAGGTTGTTTTCTCCTTTTTCTTCCATGATGTTCAGGTCTAGCTGTTGGAGAAGGGCTAATTTCTGATGATGCTGTATTGCTCTTTATTTTGTTGTATGTCCTTCTGCCTTGATGTCTGCCCATCTCCTGGTGCGTTCATTCTTGGTCTTATCAGTGTACTTGGTCCAGACCAAGCTGACAGATTTAGGGAGCCTCTCTCTGTTCCAGATGAAAGCTCTGGGCCTGATGGGAGCTCTGGTTCAGATGAGAATGCTGGCTAGATAGGAGCTGGGGGGCTGGACTCTGAGTCTCAGGAAGTCCCTGGGGTCTCCTTATCTTGTCCAGATGGGAGCTCCTCTTGTACAGTTGGGAGTTCCAGGACAGGATGGAAGCTCTTGTTTAGATGGGAGTTCTGGGGGCTCTCTGGTCCAGATGGGAGTTTTGGGGTGGATGGGAGCTAGGGGCTGGTCTCTGAGTCTCAGGAAGTGGCTGCGGTCTCAGGCAAATGGCTGTGGGAGCAAGGCGTTGAAGTTGTAGTGTCCACTGGAGGGTCTCTCTGGTCTCTGGTCCACATGGGAGTTCTGGGGTGGATGGGAGCTGGCGGCTGGTCTCTGAGTCTCAGGAAGTTGCTGGAGATTGCAGGGTCTGCCTGCAGTCTTGGAAAAGGGGAGCCTTCCTGAAGGGCCGGCCACATGGCTAGAAACTGGGGTCAAGTTGGGTAGGTCCTCCTGGGATGGCTGATGCCCAGGGGTGGGACCCAAGTGTGAGACCCAGGGGTGGTTGCCTCTCCGACTATAACACCAGGCATGCACCTCTGGTCCAGATGGGAGTTCTGGGATAGATGGGTTCTGAGAACTGGTCTCTGAGTCTCATGAATTTGCTGGGGTCCTAGGCAAACGGGTGTGGGGGCAGGTGTGGAGATTGCAGGGTCTGCTGCAGTCTTAGAAATGGGGAGCCTTCCTGCAGGGCCTGAAGAATGGCCAGAACCTGGGGCCTAGTTGGGCAGGACCTCCAGGAATGGCTGGTGCCCAGGGGTGGAACCCAGAGGTGGTTTGTGGGCATAGTCTTTTAGACTATTTCTTGGTGATTGGGGGCACTGGTAATCTTTGAGGGAGCCTTGAGGAAATCAAGATAATAGAATTCTGTGAGGCTGGATCATCTCAGTCAGCAGCCTGGAAGCTGTTTTGAATGTTGGGTCATTTGGGCCATAATTGTTTTCATTGGTGTTTGGTCCCCTTGTTCTGAAAATATATAAACTTTTACATATCTGTATTTGTACAAGTATAGATTGTGCATAGTATATAAGTCAGTTACAGATGAATTTTTTGTTATGCGTTTGAGCAAGTAAAATATACATGACATTTCTTGTAGCTTTTTTTAGGTTTTTGTTTGTTTGTTTGTTTGTTTGTTTTTATGTTTGTAGCCAGGATTTTCAGGGAGTCTTCCTTGACCAAACTTGATTCTCCTTAACCCAGAATGAATCCATAGCCTCATTTCCTGTGGAAAGAAAAGTATAATGTCTCCCCCAAAGTAACATAACTTTTCACTTACATCTTGAAGTCAAGATATTTTTAAAATATGTAGGCTGTTTAATCCAGCAGTTTCCATAATCCAATGTCCCTTAGCAGAAAAAAATTTCAAAGAGAACACAATAACATCCAGCCTATCTGTGTACTTCCCATCTTTACATGGTTTATTTCTTTTATATTACTTTACTCCCTTTTTCATGAGTTTATTTCATTATTTTAAAACTATATTTTTAAATTTAATACTATATTTACTCTTTCTCTTCTCTCTCAACCCTACACATATTTTCAAACTCTGTGACCCATTTAGAGACTATTTTTGTCTGAATCTGTCCTTACTGTGTATCTGTAAGTTTTTCTGTCTGCATGGGCAAAAACAAACAAACGAACTAACAAACCCTTCTATGTAACTTAAATCATGGTGTGGTAGTGACAGGGTCCTCCTCATTGGTTTCTCTAAGAGGCTAATCTTGTGGGGGAGGTATGTTTATCACCTGCTCTAGGAGCCATGTTCACTGACCCAACTCTGGGAAGTTTCTGGATTCATGTGGTCACATAGTAGTTTGCCTCCCACTGCTCATAAACACCATATAAGTGTTTGGTAGTAGAGTCTCTTAAAAGAGCTGCTCATTTTTGTGTGAGCATTGAGCCAATAAGCTTTCTCTTAAAGGAGCCATACCTCTGCTTGCTGCCAGCAAACAGAGCATACAGGATAAATTGCAGCTACCTAGAAGCTGTGCTTGACTCCATTCTTTTTTTTTTTTTTCCTTTGAGACAGTGTTTCTCTGTGTAGCTTTGCACCTTTCCTGGAATTCGCTTTGGAGACCAGGCTGGCCTCAAACTCATAGAGATCCACCTGCCTCTGCCTCCCGAGTGCTGGGATTAAAGGCGTGAGCCACCACCGTCCAGCCTTGACTCCATTATTATGCACCTAAAATCCCTTTTTAAATTTTTGTCAGATTATACATGGGAATTCCAGTCCTACATTGGAAGGCCATATATAGGCAGCATTTTCTTGTGCCATAGCCACTCTCAAATAATCACTCAGAGACTTAATATTACTTATAAATAATTGGCCTATAGTTCAGGCTTGTTACTAGCTAATTAAACTTAATCAACCCATATTTCTTATCTATTCTTTATCATATAGCCCATGTCTTGTTACCTCAATTTCTATACATTGTGCTTCCTTAGAAGCTGGTTGGCTTCTCCTCTGACCTCATCCTTCCTCATCCCAGTGTCCTCAGTTTGATTGTCCCACCTAACTTTATCCTACATTGCTATAGACCAATCAGCTTCTTTATTAAGCAATGAAAATAATACATATTCACAGTATATGGAAGGATCATTCCACAGTATAAGCTATTAGTGGTATGAACTTTCTTCTTAGCACCAATTTCATTGTATCCCATAAGTTTGGGTGTGTTGTATATTCATTTCTATTGAATTCTTTATTATTTCTGTCTTGATACATTTTTCATTCAGTAGAGAGTTTTTCAGTTTCCATGAGTTATCTTAGACCTGCAGTTTTTTACATTGTTGAAATCCAGCTTTAATACATGATAGTTTGAGAGGATGAGAGAATTTACTTCAATTTTCTTGTATCTATTGAGACTTGCTTTGTGCTCATTTTTGGAGAAAGTAATGTGAGGTACTGAGAAGAGAGTATATCCTTTGTGTTTGGATGAAATGTTTTGTAGATATATGTTAGGTCCTTTCAGTTTATAAAGTCTGTTAGTTCCAGTATTTCTCTGTTTAGTTATTGGCTGGATGACCTGTCAGTTGGTGAGAGAGGGGTATTGAATCAATTATCAATGTGTGAGAATCAATGTGTGATTTAAGTTTTAGTAATGTTTCTTTTACAAATGTGGGTGGGTGACCTTTTGTTTAGTGCATAGATGTTAAGAATTGAACCATCATCTTAGTGGATTTTCATTTGATGAGTATGATGAATCCTTCCCCATCTCTTTTGATTAATTTTGGTTTGAATTATATTTTGTTAGATATTAGAATGGCTATACCAACTTGTACATTTATTTGGAAAATCTTTCAATCCTCTACACTGAGTTAATCTTTGATGTTGAAATCTTTTCTGTTGGATACAGCAGAAAAATGGATCCTTCTTGTGCATCCATTCTGTTTGTCCTTATATTTGGGAACTGAGTTAATCAATATTGGGAGATATCAATGACCAATGATTGCCAATTCTAGTTAATTTTGTTGTTGATGGTTGTTGTGGTGGTAGTGGTTGTTTGTGTGTACATTTCCCTTCTTTTGGTTTTGTTGGCAAGATACTATTTATTTCCTGTGTTTTCATGGTTATATGGTTATAGTTAGCCTCATTGTCATAGTTTTCCTGCTAATACCTACTGTATGGCTGGATTTATGGATAGATAATGTTTAAATTTGACTGTATCATGAAATTTCTTGTTTTCTCCATGTATAGTGATTTAAAACATTGCTGGATATAGTAGTCTGAACTGCCATTTGTGGTCTCTTAGACTCTGTAGGTCATCTATCCAGGGCATTCTAGTTTTTAGAGCTTCCACTGAGAAGTTGGTTTTAATTCTACTAGGTCTACCCTTATATGCTACTTGGCTTTTCCCCCTTGAAGCTCTTAATATTCTTCCTTTGTTTTGTATATTTAGTGTTTTCATTACCATGTCATGAGAACTTTCTTTACTGGTCCACTCTGTTTGGTGTTCTATAAGCTTCTTGTACATTTATAGGAATGCATTTCTGTGGTTAGGAAAATTTTCTTCTATGATTTTTTTCTATATTGAAGCACTTCCTGTCATAATAGTATATAGTTTATTTGATAGGTTTGTATTTTTCCCAAAATCTATTAAAATATACTCATATTTCTTTAAATTAGGTCTTGTGATCATTCACATTGTTTTAACTTGTTGGTTAGCATAACAAATTTTTAAAGAAAAACATCACAATAGACATGAGGTTACTGTACTTCACTCTGTGGCACAGACATGTATACTTCTATGGTATGGGTTTTAGTGACTATTTGATTTTCAACAGTACACAACACATTTAGGGGAGTTATTTTATAAGAGAATTTCTTTATGTATTTTTATTGAAAATAGATACTTCTTTCAAACAATACATCCAGGCCAGAGTTTCCCCTTCCTTCATTCTTCTGAGCTACTCTCCACCTTCCCTCTCTTCAAGATCTACCCCACCCCCAATTTCTCTTTAGAAAAGAGCAGGTCTCGAAGAGAAGACAGCCAAATGGGATAAAACATGGTACAAGAAGACAAGTTGAAAGCCTCTTATCAAGGCTTGGAAAGGCCAGCCAATAGGAGGAAGAGTCTATTAGCAGAAAAAGAGTCAGAGACACACCTGCTCTCACTGTAGCAGTCTCCCAAGACACCAAGCTAACAGCCATAACATATATGCACAGGACCTGGTGCAGACTCATGGTGGTCATGTTCTTGCTGATTCAGTCTCTATGAGCCGATATGAGCACTGCTTAGTTGATCTTGTCAACCATGTTCATCCGGTATCCTCCATCTCCTCTGACTCCTATGGTCTTTCCTCCCCTTCATCTATGGGCTTCCTTGATAGCCAAGGGGGAGCTCCAGTGGAGACCTCCAATTTAGACTCTCTCTCTGCATAGGGTTCTCTGCACCCATTCCCATCTGCTGCCAAAAAGAAGTCTCTTTGATGATGACTGGACATGGAAGTGATCCATGATTATAGCAGAATATAATTAGGAATCATTTCACTGATTTTTTTCAGTCATGTTTGGTTCTATTCTAGGTCTCTGGACTACCCAGTCTCAGGTTCCTGTCCCTCCAGGTAGTATAGGGCATGAGCTCACGCATGGCAGGGCATCAAGATACATGGTTGGCCACTCTGACAAGTTCTGAACAACCATTGCCCCAGCACATCTTGCATGCAGGACAGGTTGTAGGCTGAAGGTTTGGTGACCAGGTTGGTGTCTAGGTTTTTCTTTCTGAATCCTGCAGAGTATCTTCTTATGCCAAAGAGATTACAACATAGGGGTAAAGGCTCCATGCAGGCACCAACTCAACCTCTCTACATTCAATTAACTCTGTGAATGAAAAATTATTAAATAATTTGACCACTAAGTTTAAAGCAACCATACAAAAGTCTACCCTCTCACAAGAAATTAATCTTTCAAGGTTATAACTTTCTACAAAATAGCATCACTATAAGCTCTTGTCTGCTCATTTCTGAGTCACTGTGTTCAATATGGAGTACTACAGATTAGGATAGTCGTTGGCCCAACTGGGCATGGACAGAGAGATTAATTTATGCCCATCACGAAGGAAAGATTATTGCAAGTCATCAAATGTTAAAACTTGGTAAATAGAAGGATAATGGAGAGATATTAAAATATTTTGAAAATTTGAAGTGATTCCAGGCACTTGGAATCTGGTTGTAGATTGTCTATACAGTGTCAGAGAGGATGGATACAAAGAAGATTGTATCATGTTGTATTGCTTTTACAACTATTTATAATTAGCATGTTAAGACATCAAAAACTGTTTCTCATTCTGTATTTCAAAAATATGTACGTGTTTGGCTGTTTTCTGAGTGTCTTCCAACAAAGACCAAAGTGAATTCTTGTCCAGAGCCTGAGGAGGAAGAGCCACATCCAAGATTCTTCAATTTATTTTTAGAATTTACTCTCATTCCATTTTAGAATGGAGATAATTATTTATTTATATATTTATATGCAGTTTATTCTGAGATTATCTGAAACAATTATTTGCATTAAAAAACTCATTAGTTCTCATTTATGTTTAATTTTCGTTTTATTAATTCTTCTCTCATACAATACATCCCAACTGAAGTTTTTCTTCCCTCCACTTCCCCCAGTTCCCATACCTTTATCTCCACTCTCCTCAAGATCCACCCTTTCCCTTCTGTTTATCTTCAGAAAAGAGGAGGTTTCCCAGGGATATCAACCCAACATGGCATGGCAAGATCCAATATGATTAGGCACAAATCCTCACATCAAGACTAAGCTGGGCAACCTAGCTAGAGAAAAAGGATCTAAAGTGCAGTCAAAAGAGTTAGAGACACCCACATTCCAATCTCAGGAGTCCCACAAAACAACAAGTTAAGAAGTATAACATGTATGTAGAAGACTTGGCACAGACCCATGCAGGATCTGTGATTGCCACTTCAGTCTTTGTGAACCCATCTGAAGCCTGCTTAGTTGATGTCTGTGGACCATATTCTCCTGGAGTCCTCAGCCCTTCTGGCTTTTACAATTCTTCCACGCCTTCTGCAGGATTCCTTAAGCTCCAAGTGGAGGGACCTCATGGCGATCTAATTTGGGTTCTCTCTCCTAATGCTTGGCTGTGGATCTCCACATCTACTTCCATTAGCTACTAGAGGAAGCCTCTCTGAAGACAACTGGGTTAGGCACCAATCTATGAGTAGAATATGCCTAGGAATCATTTTATTGATTTTTTTAATTCTGTGTCACTGGGCTATATAGCCTAAGGTTCCTCCAGGATGGGCTCCTTCTCATGGCATTTGAGCACCAAATTAGAGGAGTCATGGGTTGGTTACTCCTGTAAGTTCTGTACCTCCATTGCTCCAGCACATGTTTGAAGCAAGGCAGATTGTATGTCAAAGGTTTTGTGCCTGGGTTGGTGTCCCAGCTCCACCATTGAAAGTTGTCTGTTTCCATAAGATAGACGGTTAAGGCTTCATATCCTCCATTCCTAGGAGCCCACACTAGGGTCATCATCATAGGATCTTGAGAGTTCCTATTGCACTTGGTTTCCACATTGCCTACCAAATGCATCTAATTCCATATGTTTCTACATATACTCTTTCCCTCCATCTACTCCAATCTTATCCCTCCTGTTACTACTCCCTCCAGTAAACCTGCAAAAATCTATTCCATTTCCCCTTTCCAGGGAGATCCATGAGTTCCCCTTAGATCCTTGTTATTTAGTATTTCTGGGTCTGAATTTTAGCATGGTTATCATTGACTTTCAGCTTATTTCCACTTTTAAGTGAGTTCATACCATGTTTGTTTTTTCTGGGTCTGGGTTGCTTCACTAAGGATAATTATTTTTGTTGAGGGCCATGAGAGTTTACAGCAGGTGATAACTGCTGTTCATATGTCAATCCACCAAATGAACGATTCTTTGATGAGAAGCCCCACCTGGAAAGGCCATGAACTTACTAACTGTAAATGACCAGTTGCTCCTTGCCTGTATTTCTCTCATGTACCACTTCATTTCTTCCCTAAGAACTGCATTTCTTTCTTAAGAACAGCTATAATATCTCCCTATATACCATGCATTTACATGTAATGTATATGTGTAATCTTATGATTACATCTCAATCTTATGAGCACATATAATGTGAATGGTCAAGAAGATAGTTTCTTCTTTAACTGCATAATTTTGATATATAGAAAATATACTAAAATATGCTTCATAACTAGAGCTATTGTTCCATGATGTGTCTGTTAGAGATCTTTAGTTACTGACAAGGCAAATAGGCCAATTGAAGTGTTCTTGTGGAACTTTCACAGAGTGGGATTGCAGATGCCTGGCCTTGTTGGATCTAAAGCCTTCAGAAGAATTGTAGTGAACTAGAAGTCATTATGCCGGTGTCTAGCCTTGTTATATCTTAGTCCTCCAAGAGATCAATAGCACCTAATTTACTCTAAGTTTCCTCCACAAGCACCTCCCCACTCTGATTCAAAAACCCATTAACACTTTGTATTTATTTCCACACCAATTTTTAATACAAGATTTTAGACTCAGTAGACTATGTTTAGGTCTTGAGAGTCAGGTGATTAAGAGAAAAGGTTATTACCTCTGTCTGGATATTATTAATCACATAAAATGTTACATGTATTCTTTGCCTTTTCCTTAAATATCTCATTGGTTCAGTTTCTTCCCTTGTACCTTTGTAGCTATCCCTTTAAGAGATAGAACTTTTTACAACCTGCAGCTGTTGTCAGTCACTAATTAAGCTGACCAAGTATTTTCTACATGTGACTTTTATTGTATCTTCAAGGAATGGCTGTGTTCCTGAGATATGACTTTGTAATCTTCTGTTATTATTATTATTAACAAGTTGTTAATGAATGTATATATATATATATATATATATATATATATATATATATATTCTTGAGATTTTATAATGGCAAAAAGATAGAGGAATAAGAATGCAGAAGGAATAAAGATGTAGAATATAGAAGAATTAAAAATGTAGAAGAAATAAAGGGCAAAAGAATAAAGAGCAAATACAATGAAGATCACTGGCCCATGTGTATGAAATTATTATAGAAATCTTTCGTATTTCCCTCACTCCTGGAATCATTTTTCTTATGTAGCTCTGGATAGGGGTTAAGGGCAAATACCCCTATCCTTACAATTTTTTCTAGTTCCATCCATTTGCCTACAAATTTCATGATGACCATGTTTTAACAGCAAAGTCATATTCCACTGTATAAATGAACCACCTTTTCTTTATTCATCCTTCCACGGAGGGACATCTATGTTGTTTTCAGGGTATTATGAATAAAGCCACTAAAAATATACTTGATCTAGTGTCTTTGTGGTGGGACTGAACATCCTTGGGAATATGCCCAAGAGTGGTATAGCTGGGTTTTGTGCTAGATTGATTCTCAATATTCTGTGGAACTGTCATCTGGAATTCCATAGCAGCTGCTGAAGTTTTATCTCCCACCAGCAATGGCAGAGTATTTGCCTCACTCCATATCCTTGACAGCATGAGCTGTCACTTGTGCTTTTGATCTTAGCCATTCTGACAGGTGTAAGATGGAATTTGAAAGTAGTTTTGATTTGCATTTCACTAATGCCTAAGGATGTTGAACAATTCTTTAAATGTGTCTTGGCCATTTGAGATTCTTCTGTTGATAATTCTCTGTTTAGATCTCCACTCCATTTTTAAATTAGATTATTTGGTTTGTTGATGTCTAGTTTCTTGAATTCTTTATATATTTTGGAAATTATCCATCCATTGGATGTGGAGTTGGCTAAAAAAAAAAAAAAAAAAAAAAAATTCTCATTCTGTGGACTGTCCTTTTGTCCAATTGAAGGTGTTTTTGCTTAACAGAAACTTTTTTTATTTTCATTAGGTCTATCTTATTAAATGTTGATCTCGGTGCCTGCACTATTGGTTTTCTGTTCAGGAAGTTGTGTCCTGTGCCAGTGCATTTAAGGATATTCCTCTCTTTATCTACTATCATGTTCAGTGAATCTGATTTTACCCTGAGGTTATTGATCTGCTTCAACTTGAGTTTTGTGCAGGGTGATAAATATGGAGGTATTTGCATTCTTTTACTTACAGACATCCAGTTAGACAAGCATCAATTGTTGAATAATATGCTTTCTTTTTTCCATTGTGTCTTTCTGACTTTTTAAAAACAAAACTCAGGTGTATGTAAGTGTATGGATTTGTATCTGGTTCTTGGATTTGATTCCATTAGTTAATGTGACTGTTTTTATGCCAATACCATGCTGTTATTATTACTATAGCTCGGTAGTACAGCTATAAGTCAGGGATAGTGATACCTCTGTAAATTCTTTTACTGTTCAGGATCGTTTTAGCTATTATAAGTTTTGTTTTTATTTTTTTCCTCCTCTGCTGTTGAGTAATGTAATTTGAAGGTTTGTAAAGAACTGTGTTGAAGTTTTAATGAAGATTGCATTGAATCTGTAAATTGCTTTAGGTAAGATAGCCATTTTTACTATGTTGATCCTCCGAATCCATGAACATGGGAGATGTTTCTATCTTCTGATACCTTCTCCAATTTCTTTCTTCAAAGGCTGAAATTCTTATCATACAGATCTTTCACTCACTTGGTTATAGTCACATCAAAATACTTTATATTATTTGTGGCTATTGTGAAGGGTGTTCTTCCCTTTATTTATTTCTTAGTCTATTTGTCATTTGTATATTGGAGAGCTAATGATTTCTTTTAGTTAATATTGTTTCCAACCACTGAAGTTGTTTAAATTCTGTAGGAGTTCCCTGGTATAATTTGTGGGGTCTCTTATATACTATTATAACATCTGCAAATAGCAACACTTTGATTTCTTCCTCTCAAAGATCTGTCCACTTGATTTCCTTTAGTTGTATTATTGCTGTAGCTAGAATTTATTGAAATACTCTATGAATAGATATGGGGAGTGTGGGCATCCTTGATTTGTTCCTAATTTTACAATGAGTGCTTTGAGCTTATCTCCATTTAATTTGATTTTTGCTATGGTCTTGCTATACATTGCCTTTTTTGTGTTCAGAAATATTCCTTGTATCCCTGCTCTCTCCAAGGCTTTTTATCATGAAAGGGTGTTGGGTGTTGTCAAAGGCTTTTCCAGTATCTAGTGAAATGGTCATGTGGTCATTTTTTCAATTTGTTTATATAGTGGATCACACTGACTGATTTTTGTGTGGTGAACCATCCCTGAGTCTCTAGAATGAAGCCTGTTTGATCCTGATGGATGATCTTTTTGACGTGTTCTTGGATTCAGTTTGTGAGTATTTTATTGAGTATTTTTATATCAATGGTCATAAGGGAAACTGGTCTGTAATTCTCTTTTCTTATTGAATCTTTGAGTGATTTTGATACCAGGGTAACTGTGGCTTCATAAAATGAACTGGACAAAATCCATTTTATTTCTATTTTATGGAATAATTTGAGGAGCATTGGCATTAGCTCCTCTTTGAAAGATTGGTAGAATTCTACAGGAAAGCTGTCTCACCCTAAGCCTGTTTTAATTGGGAGATTTTAATGTCTGCTTCTATTTTCTTAGGGCTTTTAGATCCGTTTAATTTGTTTATTTTTTCTTGATTTAATTTTGGTGAGTGGTATCTATAGAGAAAATTTTCCATTTCTTTTAGATTTTTAAATTTTGTGTAGTACAAGCTTTAAAAATATGACCAAATGATTATTTGGACTTTCCTTCATGTCTGTGGTGTATCCCTATTTTAATTTATGATTTTGATAATTTGGACATTCTTCTCTGATTTTAGTAAGCTTGGATAAGGATTTGTCTATGTCACTGATTTTCTCAAAAAAGCAACTCTGTTTCCTTGGTTCTTTATATTGTTCACCATTTTTATTTTCTTGATTTTTACCTTCAGTTTATTGATATTCCACCTTTACTCCCCTTGGAAGTAATGTCTTGTTTTTGTTCCAAAGCTTTCAGGTGTGCCCTTAAGTTGCTAGTATGAACTTGCTCCTTTTTCTTTTTTTTAATGTGGGCGCTTAGTGGTATGAACTCTCCTCAGCACCAATTTCATTGTGTCCCATAATCTGGGGTATGTTGTACATTCATTTTCCTTGAATTTTAGAAAGTCCTTATTTTCCTTACCTATTTCTGTCTTAGCCCAGTTTTCATTAAGTACAGAGATTTTCAGTTTCCATGAGTTTGTAGGCTGTTGGTTGTTTCTCTTGTTTTTGAAATCTATCTTCAATCCTTGATGGTCTTATGGGATGCCAGAAGTTACTTCAATTTCCTTGTATTTGTTAAGACTTGTTTTGTGATAAAGTATGTAGCAGTTTTGGAGAAAGTTCCATGTTGTACAGGGAAGAATATATATTCTTTTGTGTCTGGGTAAAATATTCTGCAAATATTTGTTAGGTCCACTTGGTTAATAAGTCAGTTAGGTCCTGACTACTTCTCTGTTTAGTTTTTGTCTGGATGATGTGTCCATTGGTGAGAGAGGGGTATTGAAGAGTTCCACTATCAGTGTGCCAGGGTCAGCATGTGATTTAAACTTTAGTAATTTCTCTTTCACAAATGTGTGTGACCTTGTGTTTGGGACATAGATGTTAAGTGCTAAAATTTCATCTTGGTGGGTTTTCCAACTCTTTACTCCAAGATAATGCCTATCTTTGATATTGAGGTATATTTCTTGGATACAGCAGAAGGATAAACCCTATTTATGCATTCATTCTGTTAATCTGTGTCTTTTCATTGGTTTATTGAGACAATTGATATTGAGAGATGTCAGTGACTAATGATTATTAGTACTGGCTTTCTTTTCATCTTTATTGATGGTGGTGATGTTGGTGTTGGTAATGTGTGTGTGTGTATGTGTGTGTGTATTTCTCTTCTTTTGTTTTTGTTTTTTTTCTTTCTTTCCCCTGTGTTTTCATGGTTGTAGTTAACCTTCTTGAATTAGAGGTTTTTCTTCTACCACCTTCTGTACGTCTGGATTTGTGGATAGATATTGTTATATTTTACTTATTAAATTGATATTTGACATATCATGGGATATCTTGTTTTCTCCATGTGTTGTAACTTACAATTTTGGTTGGTATAGTAGTCTGGGCTGGCATCTATCTGTGGTTTCATAGCATCTGAAGGACATCCATTCAGGCCCTTCTGGCATTTTTAATCTCCACTGGGATGTTGGGAGTAATTCTACTAGATCTGCTTTTATATGTTACTTGATCATTTTTCCTTGAAGCTTTTAATTTTTTTGTTCTGTTTGTTTATGGTATGTAGCAGGAAGGCTTTCTTTTTCTGGTCCAATCTATTTGGAGTTCTGTAAGCTTCTTGTATCTTTAAAAGCATGCCTTTCTTTAGGTGAAGAAAATTTTCTTCTATGATTTCATTGGAAATATTTTCTGAGCCTTAGAGCTGGGATTCTTCTCCCTCTTCTATTCCTATTATTCTTAGGTTCCTATATTATGTGATTGGATTATGAACACCTGATGGTCCACATCAATGTACTCATTTTAAAAATCATTAACCTTAATTACATTTGTAGAATTTCCTTTGCTCTTTACCACATTTATTCATGGGCATTGGGATATGCATGCATAATTTTCATAGTCAGTTTGCTATGATGACTATAAACATGGGTTTTTGGGGTAGTAGCTATGGCTTCAACCTAAAGAGATACTTTTCAAACACAGCTGCATCTAGTATTGATTATTGTATTTCTGGTCTTCTCTCCTTACCAGGAACATTTAAGAACACATGCTTTACACATTGAAACATGAATATCAGATCAATTTCTTAGCTTTTATTCAATTCTGCAACATATGTGATTAAACATAATTAATAACCCTTTAAACAGTCCTCTGCCTAAGAGCTGTAATTGGGAAATCTTATATTTTGAAATATATATATAGTAGTGTGACTGCCATTCATTCTTGCATTTCTGCTGATCTTAAGAGCTACGAAATTACTGCTATGATTATGGGCCAGGGTTCAAAGTTGAGTGGGAATTGTAGATACTGTCTTAAGCTGATTTACTTATCCTCTGAATGTGACCTTACTTTTGCTCATTCTTTTGTTAGCTATCTGAAAATGTTATACAATGTATTTTGATCATATCCACCCACTCCCAGCTCATTCCAAACACACCTCTTTCCTAATCCAACCAACCTTGTGATCTCTCTCTTTTAAAAATCCATCATGTCAATTTTGTGCTTTTCATATACTCTTGTATGTGAGACCTTTCATGGGAGGATGGTTGATCTACTTGGGGCCTCAAGTTGAAAGAAAACATGCTCTGCCTCTCTCAGTAGCTGTTAATTGTCAATAGCTCCTCAGCTGGGCATGGGATTTCATTCCCACCTCACCCTCCATGCAAGGATTATATCTAGCTTAAGTTTTCTGTCTTGTACATGCTGTCACACTCCTGTGAGGTCATAGGTGCAACTTCCCTGCTATGTGATTTTAATCTGAAATTATCCCTGTCTTATTGTAGAAAGGAAATCAACTCTTAGAATTTTTTTACTTTATCTTTTTGTTCCTACATTCAGACCTTTGACCACAATTTTATCTAAGCTTTATCATGTATTACAGAGGAATACACATAGAATAATTACAGGCAAAAAACCGAAAGTCATAATTATATAACCTATCTTTTATTCCATTGTGCATTATTTTAAAAATTACACTGAAATAACTTTGCAGGAGACAAATCCCTAACATTTATATTGTTAATGCATACATTAACAAATACTTATTGACACTGGTAATGATTATGCCAGCAAAGAAAGTGATAACCTCTAAAATGTCAAACTCTTTAAACTTTTCAAATTAAAAAGAAAAATACAATTTGCGAGGTCCTGTCAAGAATATTTAACAAGCAAGAGCTCTGCTAGAATATGCTGACATTTGGCTGAGAAGCTTTAAGCTGGAGCTGGATCAAGGTCGCTCAGAATCCTGTACCAATTGTCTATATTAAGTCAAATAATGGTCTCCTCCATGTCATGTTCTCAGTAAGAATGGGAGGAGATGCTGGATAAGATACAAGATGTAGAGCTGGAAGATTTAAATTATGGTTGCTATTAATAAGAAGTGGTGGGTTAGGAAGACAGATCACCAAACTAGAATGATGTACATTTGAGACATTTTTCAGTGGACTTTCAAAACTGCTTTATCTTCAAGTAACAAGAATCCTTGTCTGTTATGCAAGTGTCTCTGTGCTGCATTGTTCCTTGTCTTATTTAGTTTGTTCTTTCTCATCATTGGGGAAGAATGTGATACATTGCATAAGTCTGTAAGTCTGTGCAGGGGAACCAGATTCAACACAACCTGCCATTCTGGAATCCATCTCCATAGGAAATAATGAAGCTGGAATAAAAAAAGAAACAAAATATATTTGTTGCCAGTCAACTGTCAGAATGTTTATCCTTTTTTTTGTTATTTATGCAAAGCACTTAGATAATAGCAGGGAAACAGATTTTTCACTTGCATTGCTCTTTAATAAAGAATTTGAATGAACTGAGGCTATCTTCCATTTACTTGTCAGGTAATTTCCAAATAAAATTGTATCTTGATTCTAGAGCAGTCAGAAAACTTGTTATTGAAATTGCCCTGTTCCTAACTGAAGGCAGATAAGCTAAAATATGCTTGGAATGGTGAACTCATTGTGGAATCTTGCCTAGAACAGAATAATTCTTACTTTTATGGAGTTGTAGGCCTGAGATGTCAACTATAGAATTCTGGCACTGTTTAACCCAAAATATCTTTTTTTTTTTTTTTTTGTTTCATTGTTTTTCAAGACAGGGTTTCTCTGTGTAGCTTTGTGCCTTTCCTGGAACTTGCTTTTGTAGACCAGGCTAGCCTAGAACTCACAGAGATCCACCTGCTGCTGCCTCCTGAGTGCTGGTATTAAAGGTGTGCACCACCACCACCTGGCCCCAAAATATCTTTTAACATTTAGTATAATTGGCTTTAAATCTGGTAGTAGGTGAATGGGAACATGATTCTATAGGGAGTCTTGGCATATGAGTGAAAAATCAGGACGAGGGATCATCAAGCCTCCAACATACTCATGTATTTTGAATGAAGGGCACCAAAATGAGGGACTCGAATCTCCATGCAGGGCATGTCTTCATCCAAGAGCTGTTTTGTGGGTTGAGGCCTAAAGGCACTGACATAAACAGGAAAAGGAATGGAGGAACAAATAGTAGGCAGTAAAGGTGCTTCCCTTGTTGATTATAGGCACATTCATTCTGTCAAGAGCCTTCCTACCCAGGATGCTGTTGTGAAGAAGCAAGACTCTTGGTAATTCCTGCTTGAATATGAAGGCCTTGCCTATGAATGCAGCTTATCAGCAGAGGTTTGGCTCTTCCACTATGCTCAGAATTCTTGTTCTGGATTTCTTCAGTGTCTCCAAGTCTTAAATTACAGGTCTTGTCATTCTGGAGTATAAATTTCATTGTCATATCACTGAAAACTTTCCTGACATTCATAATCCAGCACAGTCTTTTCTTCCCATTCCTCCTGCGTGCTTCTCTACTCCTTTTAACAGTATAATATTTCTGTCTTATTATCCCATCTGATCTTCTAAAAATTGCTTGCTTTTAAAAATCACAAAGAAAATGGAGATTTATCTTGTAATTAATAGACACTATCATTAATCTAATCTTCTTGAAGACCTTTGCTATTAGTGTCAAAGATTGAGTTTATGCTTTTCACTAATTAAAATTAATTGAGACAATGCCTTAATCACAAACTAGCCTAGACCTCATGGTCCTGCCTCAGTATCCTGATTAGTGGGTTTATATTATTATGCTGTCATACCTGGTTTATAGGTTGTTTATATCACTATGAATGTCTTCTGAGATTTCAGGAGAAAAAAATGCATAATTTATGTCTCTAATTAGTGTTAAAATTGTTTCAAGTTTATGTCTCATAAATATAATTCTCTAGATAATGGGCTTGCTCACTAAAATAATAGCTTGAAAAGAAATCGTGGAAATGATCCTAATTGTTGTTCTTTTTAATCACATTAGCATCTTTAAATTGTTTTAATTAATACACTTTTTGTATGTTTCCATATACCACATTTAATTATATAATCACCTCTAGAAGTGCAAATGCACACTGTGATATTAAAAGCTCTGTGAAACCATTTAGTAAAGGGATCTACTTGAAATGGTCTCAATTTATTTGACAGTCAACCTTTCTCTGAACATTATATCTGTAGTAGCTTGTATTTTCAAAATGTCTTATATAAGTTAGTGAAAGTGAAGTAAAATTGCAGAGGTCAGGTAAGTTAGTCAATCACACACAAAAACTACTTTAAAAGTTTCCCATCTAATACAACCTCTATGAAATTTGATGTGTTTTCTGCAAAATGAGTATCAAACAAATTAAACCTATTTATCGTGACTGACGAAAACAGAAATTAACAAAACTGATGGTCAATATACCAAGGAAGTGCAAACTGAAAAAACACACAAATAAACAAAACCAAGTTTGAAAAGAAGTATCCTCATATATGTTAATGCTGACTTTGTGGCTGAAATTAGTAATAAGTTACTAAATGGTACTAAAGTGAACATTTCATGTAAAATATTACAATTATGTATGCAATAAATGTTGTGGTCCAATTTTCACAAAACAAACACTACTAGTCTTAAAGAAACAAATAGATTCAGATACAATAATAGTGCATGGCTTTGGTACCCTACTCTTATTTGCAACTTGGTTATTCAACAAAAGTCAAGAGAGACAATTCAGAGTTAATCTATACTGTCAGTCAATGGACTAGGCAGACAACTACAGAACATTCCATCCAATGGCTGTGAATACATACTTTTCTCCACAGCCTATTTTCTCACTGATCATGCTTTATTTTGCAATACAAGTCTTAAAGTGCATTGAAATATTTCTTGTAACTTAATAGAAAAGTAGAAAATAAGAGTAAGAAAAACTGCAGAAATGATACAAATAGACAGGAACCAAACAACATAATTCATGAATAATCATGGGTTATTGAATAAATCATAGGCAACTTTTTACATCATAGAATTAAATAAAAGTAAAAGTAAAAAATAATAGCTATAAGGACTTACATTTTTTGCCCTTTGATTTTTTTGTTTGTTTGTTTTTTAATAGAAAGAATAAGAAGTTGGGTGAGTAAGAATAGGGAGAGAATCTGGGGAAAAGGAAAAGGTATAACTAACACACTTTGTCGAAAAATTAAAAAAAAAAACAAATGTATATATTGAGACATCTCAAATAGATAATTCTGCAATATACTTCAATATCTTATAGAAATAAGGACAAACCACAAAAAAGAAAAAGAAAAACAGAGCTAAAAAGAAAGAATATATTGAAAAGACACAGAAAGAACAAGATGAAGGATAACCAAGACACAGAGTTGGTCCTTGCAAATAAAGAAGACCAGAAAAACTTTACTAAGCAAAAGAAAGAGAGAGAAGACTTAATACAATTATGATTAAAGGAGGTCATAATGTAACAGGTACCAATGAAATCAAGAGGACCTTTTAAAACATCTTTTGAAAACCTACACTCATTAAAGAGGAGAAGTCCTGGTGAAAAAGACAAATATCTACAAGTATGACTTCCCATAAATCACAAAGCTCTATGGCATTAAAATAAAGCTACAATACACAATGAGATTGTAGGGGTTTTTCCTCCAAACAAGGAAAGTCCTGGACCAAATGAACTCACAGTCAAATTCTACCAGGTATTTTAAAAAAGAATGGACACAAATGTTCCTCAAAGCTTTCCACATAAGGAAAGAGGAGTGCTAATACTATATGGCTATTAAGACAATATGATCCAGATACCAAGACCCACAGAAGCACATAACACTAAAAAGTGAAGTCCATAGGCCTGTATGCTTGACAAACATAGAAACAAAATTTCTCCACAACTTACTTGCAAACCAAATTCAAGAACACATTTAAAGATTATCAAAGTCAGTATTATTGAAAGAATAAAGGATAAATAAATGCAGCATAGACCATAGATAGCCCAAGGAACAGATATCACATGCTCTCAGTAAATGCAGAAAAGGTCTTTGATGAAGGGCAACACCTCTTCCTGAAAAATTACAGAACAAACTAGAAATAGAAAAAAAGAAGTCGCAAAATAATAAATTTTATAAATGACAAGCTTTTAAGAAAGCATATACTAAGTAGATTGAACTAAAATTATTGTCTTAAAATCAGGAATGACATATGTATATCCACACTTTCCTCTCTTATTCAATATGATGTTTGAAGTCTTACCTTGAGAATTAAGAAAAGAGAAAGAAACAGAAAGGATACAAATAAGGAAAGAATTTTACTATCTTAGTTTGCAATGATGATTCCTTAATTAAGAAATCCTGAATTCATCACCAGAAAACTCTTAGGTCTGAAAATTTTTTGTAGCAAAGTAGCAGGATACATAATCAACATACAAATCCATGGATTTTCTATGTATCATTAATGATTCTTCTAAAACAAATCTGATAGGAAAACTACTTTGTATGTGTTTTGAAAAAAATACCTGGAATAAAACAAGCCAGTGAGGCAAAAATCACCTCTAAAATATTTTATTCAAAAGTAACCTGGAAAGATACTTCAATGATCATGAATGGTTTCCTTTGCCCTAGGTGGTGTCTCTGTTGGCCTCTACAAGCATTCATACATACATGGTTCATACACATATACACATAAATAAATAAATTGATAACGAATTTAAAACATTAAAGAAGGGAAGTAAATAAGAGACCAGGAGTTACAAAGGACTCTTATGCTAGTGGACAACCAAAATTAACATAAAATGGTCATCTTGCCAAAATCTATCTATAGACTCAAATGCAATATCCATCAACATTGCAGAAAATCATACTTAAAATTCGTATGCTGGTTTATGAGCATGAGCTACAAAGTAGGAGGATATAGACAAAGCATAGAAACTTTGGACAACGGTGACTAAAACAAATATGTTCATTCAACAAATGGTTCTAAGAGAATCAGATATCCACACATAGAAGAATGAAGCTAATCCTTGTGCTTCACACTGTACAAACAACAATTCAAAATTTAATCAAAGATATTATAATCTAAGTCTTAACTTGGAATCTTCACAGATGAAAACAGGAAAACATTTTAAGATGTAGGCATAGACACTTCATGGGACTACTCAAGATGCTCAAGAAAGAAAACAACAAAAACAAAATGGCAAATAGTTTATGTAGTTTGGGATGTCTTTAGCAGTAGGGAATTGCCTTCCTCCTCTGGGAGTAACCAAGGACAACAACCATAAAATAAATTGTTTTTGTATGTGAGTCTGTTGGACAACTTGACCAACACATCAAAAGTGATCTTCTCATGCTTGGTGTTGGGTTTTGTTAAATAATCTACAGCTGCTGAGGAGACCATTGTTAAAGAAGATGAGAATATTTCATTTAACTTATTTGTGTATATGTATATACATATATATATATATAATATGGATTTTGGGTAGGTAGATAATAATATAGTTCCTTATGAATTTTCAGATATTTTTCTTGTTATTTTACTCTCCTCACTCCTTCTGTATTTATCACCCTTCCCCATCCCTAAAGCCTCCTCCTCCTTTTCCCATTTTCTCTTTCCAAATCACTTGTTTCCTGATAGTTCAATGGCCATTGCTCTCTCATTTTCCTTACATTTCCCTTTTAGTTTGCTTGTTCCTGCACATATTCCAGGTTACATAATCACATATGAAGACAGAGCTAGGGACCACAATTTAGAGAAAACACAGAGCATTTTGTCTTTCTTGGTTTGGGTTACTGCACTCAATATGATCTTTTCTAGGCACATCCATTTACCAGCAAATTTATGATTTTATTTACTTATTTTTTCTTTTTCACATATGAATAGTATTATATCATGTGTATGTACAACATTTTCACTATCCATTCATCAGCTGAAGGACATCAAGGTTATTTTCATTTCCTGGCTAGTGTAGCTAGTATGCCAATGATGATGGCTGAAAAATTATCTATTTATTATGTTGTTGAATCTTTGGGACATATGCTAAGAAGCACTATAGTAGGTCATATGGTGATTTTTTAAGCCTAATGAGTATTCACCACGCTAATTTTCATAGTGGCCACACCAGTGTGTAAGTCTACCAACAATGAATAAGGTACCCTTTTACTCTGCATGCCTTCAAAAATGTGTTTTTGATTCTTTTGCTGTTCATTGACATTTTGAGTATGATAAACTAAAATATCAAAGGTGTTTTTTTGCTATGAATTATGAACATCTTTGAGATATTTTTTAGTCATCTTTATTTCTCCATTTAAGTACTATCTGTTAGGGGCCAAAGTTCACTTTTTGAATGAGTCTTTTTTTTCTGTTTTGTTTTTTATTATTTTTCAACAATGGCTAGTATGGATATATAACCATAAGGGTACAATAGAGGCACACAGATCTTAGCAGTGCTCAACATCTCTCAAATTGGACTTTATCCTCATTCAATAATGGAAATGCCTAACACCGGAAATCTATCCAACTACCCAGGACTACAGACTATATGGATTTTGAAGTATAACTTACAACCTTCACTTTACTAAATCAACACAACTCCTACTAATTTCTAAATGTGTATCCTTTTATACACAGACAAGTATATTTCTTATCACTCATCCAAAAAACTTATTTTTGCAACAGGTGGTAGAAAACAACCACTGATAGCAATGCGTCTAGGAATGTATCATGTGTTGCCCAGTTTTGACTGATAAACCTACTTTATCTAAGGCTTACACAACTCCTTCATCTAAGGTTCAAGGGTCATCACTGAAGAGGGAGCAGAATTATTGGAGAGTTAGAAGAACAGAAAATGTGTTGTGAGATAGAGTGTTCTAGAAATATCAGAGTCACTGCACAAATAATGTTCCATCAACTTGGCTGCCTATACAAGGAAATGGATGACATCAATAGACATACTAACATGGAATGGGGAAACTCTAAGGCCGCAACCCTAGACAAAGAACTACAGGCAATTAAAGAATGCTGACAGCAGGAGAAATAGACTTCCCAAGGGAAAAGCACACCAATATTTATCCAACACCATGTGGTCATCACTGAAAACGTTCATACATATAACATTATACATACTAAGTTCATTTCTATGTTTTGAATGCTATGATTTTGAGAAAGCAGGAGAAGTTTTACATGGAATGGTTTTGGAGGGAGCAGACAGGAAGAAATTATACAATTACAATTTTTTTAAAAAATTAGAAAAAGTGATCAGGATATATATGTGGAAAAATTTATTTGCTTTCTCTCTTTTTTTTCTAAAATATGACTTTTTATTGATTCATTTCACATACAACATATCTTGATTACAGTCCCCCACACTATGACTACAAGTTCATGCTCTACCCCTTACATCTGTGTCCATACCCTTTCTGTCTCTTATTAAAAATAACTTCTAAGAAATAACAACAAAACATAACAACATAAAATATAATAATATATCATGTATAGTATATATACATATATGGTTGGACAAGGCAAATGAAGAAAAGGAAAAGAGCCCAAGAGAGATCAGAAGAATAAGAGACCCACTTATTAGCACTCTCAGGAGTCCCATGAAAGCACTAAACTGAAATCCATAATATATACAGAGACATCTGTAAGATGTCTCTGTTCAAAGTGCTCTTTCTCTCCCTGTATGCTGTGTGTGTGTGTGGGTGTGGTGTGGTGTAATGTCTAGATGTGGGTTTCTGTGCTTGTTCCCCTGTGCTGCAGGTGGAAGCTTTTCTGATGATGGTTGTATAATGCATTGCTCTATGAGTATAGCAGAATATCATTAGGAGTCAGAAGAAAATTTATTTTAAATTAAAGGAACATATATGTGTGTACACACACACACACACACACACACACACACACACACACATATAGATAGATAGGTAGATAGATTGATTGATTGATAGATAGACAGACCGATGTTGAACTCTACATTCAATATTAGTTCCTCAATACAGCTTTGAGGTATAGAAATAATATTCTTTAAAGATCTCTATAACACAATAGACCACTTAAAGGAACATCTAAAAATGGTCTCAGTTCTGTTGTTTAGGTCCCAGGGTGTTACACTTGAAGGGTTTAAAGGCTTCCACATTCCTCTTTGTTTCCTGAAGTGTTGTAGCTGCCAATGTGCTTTCTCTGTTAGTGATTGAATTGATCAGAGCTTCAGGGTCTTTCTACCATTTCCAAACAACTCCAAAAGACTACATAATAAAAGGCAAACTCTTCTTGTTCTTTAGTTACTGAGAAACTTGCTCTTCGAGTGTAACTTACTACAGCTCACTGATTAATGTGTTCCAGAAACATTTTCACAGCAACTAAGCTCTTTCAGGAAACCCACTGTGTGAACAGCCCTGAAACAACACAGTCTGTACTCATGTGCTTGGATGTTAATGCACCTCCCTAAACATAAGCACAATGTGAGATGTATGTAGGACATGATAATAAAGAGTAGGCAAATGATATAAAATGAATTGGTAGTGCGTATTTTTGTAAGTGTTACTGTCAGGGCCCATGTGAATCACTAAGAATGCATATTTTAAGAGAATGCATGAAAAATAAGATAAAATATATTAGAAAGCCCCTCCAATCACAACAGAGTATTTGTAGATTAGATTTATATTTAATTCAAAGTTCTTAAAGTTGGTTTCTACATGTCTAGTTTGCAGAAGAAACGTAATATTTATAGCTACTCCATGGACAATGGTAATTTTGAAACTTTGTTGAGATTATATTCATTCTGTCAATGTCAAGCAATGATGTATATACATTACAGATATAGTCCCTGGAAAAGGTCTACCACCAAGATTGTTTGGGGGACTATTCTAATTTGAAAAGTTAGCTTAAAAACAGGTTAAAATCTACAAAACTCAGATGGCTAACTTAACAAAGTGGAGAAAAAGTAAAACCATTATTGGCTGACTCCATTGGTAAATCATCCTAACAAATTTAATTTAGCAGAAATAACAACTTTGACTTTGAAAAGTTTAAATAATAACTTCAAAGCATGTAGATAAGGATTTTGAAAGTTTTTTGGCAAAGTCCTTGCTGAGTCTCTTTTCCAGAAGATTTACATTTTCAATAACACAAATTATAGAGTACAGGAAAAGTAGGAGGATGCCATTTATCAGAAAGACAGAAAGCAGGCATATGCTGTGCTGCCAGAAAAATTAGCTAGAGAGACATTAGCATGAAATGCCTAAAAATGCAGTACTCAACCAAAACCTCAGAGTCAGTGTTCAGTCTTTAAAGTAATGCCTTGTACTTTGTGCAATTTTGCACTTGGATTTTTAAGCCTTAAACATTACCATAATTCTTTTTCTTTAGATGGAAATTATATACAACTAGATTGGTAAGAGCTTCTAAAGTTATAATATAGAAATATGAGTTGCAATAAAATTAGACTGCAGATTTCTACTCTCTGCATATAAGTTAAACATGCAATGATATTGTATCAACTCATCTTTTTTTATTATGATGAACAGCCAAGCACCACAGCAGAATATTTCAAAGATAAGTGATTTTCTTCACTTGTGATACTAATTCAAGGTACATTTTGTTTTCTTCACTCACTTAAAATCATTTTAAAATGTTTTACAGTTTAAGAGAAACTGCATTATGCCCATTCTTAAAAGAAATATATTTCATTCATTCATTATACAGGATTAGTTTCTTATATCTGTGCAGCCATTTGAATACAATCAGTTTTTGATTATTACTACATGAATAAATGATAATTTTCATTTTAAGAAAATTATCATATCACTGAGGTCTATACATTATTACATTGAATATTCAATAAATTATGTATTTCTCTTTGTTAAAATTTACTCCTAATGTCTAGCCATGTAAGACTTTTGACAACAAACCTGTCTCAGTTACATTTGTCAAACTATAGGACTGCTTGTTTTGTTATTAGGCTATAAATTTCTGTGCCACTAGTGCTGTTTTGTTGTACTATATGCTGAAAGCAGAAGCTGAAGAATAATAATATTAGGACTTTAAGTTTAAAATTCTTGCCAGGTGGCGGTGTCACAAGCCTTTAATCCCAGCACTTGGGAGGCAGAGCCAGGTGGATCTCTATGAGTTCGAGCCCAGCTTGGTCTACAGAGAGAGAGATCCAGGACAGGCACCAAAAACTTCACAGAGAAACCCTGTCTCAAAAAACAAAACAAAAAAATTATTTTAAAATTGACATTTATTTTCTTGGAGATAAATACAAATAAAATTATCAAATATATTTATAACAACCACAACTGAATGCTTCATTTCATTCATCAATATGGCTGACTCTTAAAGGAATACATGTCAAAATATTATTTACATCAAATTCATGTTGTGTATGGGAAACAACACTAAGACAATGTCTATCCTGTTTACTTCCACATGGTCATTGTGTACTGTTAAAATATCAGGATTTCAGCATTGGTACTGCTGTGCTAGTTAAGGGGGCATGGGAAAGAACTAACATGAAGTTTGAACATGAAGTTCATGTCAACTCTAGCATGATTGACTTCCTCTACAATTTCTGTGCCAGCTTTTCATGATGATGAATTACTGTAGTTTTATGAATGCCAATGGGACATACATATTTAATTTTCATGTTCATTATGTTCTTTAAAAAAGATTTAGTACTGTGCATAAAAACATATACCTTCTGTTTGCTAAGCCTAGAACTTTGAACAACCTCAACTATAGTGCTTTGAGATTCAACTTTGATTGACAGATAAGTATTCAGCTTTGGTAATAACAAAGAAGTTTAGGGGGTGGTAGGCATGTAGCCAACATTGAGCAATTATACTCATTATATCAAAAGTAAGATTTAAACAAAGATTCTAAGAAATATTTTCTTTGAAAAATAAGCTCATTGAATTCATATTATTTATGTTTTACTTTTAATGTTATTATATTATAATTTCATTTCAGAGACAAAACTAACCAGCATGCCAACTATTTCAGTATTTAAACAACAGTAAGATGCATAGTTTACTGCAAGTGAACAGAAAGTTAGATGTAGATTATTAAAAGTCCTATCATCATACTGATATTTGTTTGCTTTTAGAAGTTAATTAAGTCATCATAAATGTCCATTCTCCTTCACATCTACTGGCAGAAAACCAGGTAGCTGTCAATTGGAGTTTATATTGCTGAAGTGGAGTGAATAATTATTATTTTCTTATGTGAGGGGAAAGGAACAAAAATGGAAAATAGCTGTCAGGCAAAATGTAATTCATTATTATTTAATGAAACATACAGATGCAGAATCTGATGAAACATTAATTTACACCAAATATAGAAGCTCAATCATGGCCATTTCCCTCAGTTCCTGACAGTACTTTAGAAGCTACAAAAAACCCTTCAAGATCACATGAGATTCTGTGTGTCATTCAATTGTCACTTTGACACAGACAGGGCTTAAGAATATTCTAGTTATGGAATATGATGTTCAAAGAGGTTTCTTTTATTTTGTAGTATCAAAATCAAACAATATAATCATATAGTATAGAAAATCATGTTTTAATATTATAATATTTATCATTTAAATATAAAATATTTTGTATAAAATATATTAACTAAAATATAAAATATTAAACATCAAATGATATGTGATAATTAGTTGAATATATTTAATTGATCATGAAGAATATTTTATGCTGTCCTCCTGATGTAGACTAGAAAGAAATTACTTAATTCATAACCTATTTCCAAAATGAAGCTGATACTATGGAGTAGCCCATTCTCCCACTCTTCTAAAGTCAAGAGACATATTTAAGTCTGACTTTACATTCACTCCTCTACCTGGTATATAAAATGTATTAAAATGATAATATATATCATTTAACAATTGAAAAATATTATTATGACATGCAGATAAGGCTTTACACAACTTGAATCATGTCCTCATTTTGGATTCTTCTAAAATATCTCATTCCAGTTCCAGTCTATAAAACTCAGCCAGAGCAATTTGTTTATTGTTCTTTCTCATGGTCTTCAAATAGCTCTCCGCCCTGCTTCTTACTTTACACAACATCAACAACACTCAAGCAGCCTTTAAATTTTGTCTCAAAATTTTTATTCTATAAATTTCAGAATTTTGAGTAAGTCATGGATTGCATTTGTGCATTGACTAAATGCCTGCTGCATTTATAATCATTAAGCATATAATTTCTTGCCATTTTTAAACATGTAGTATGATTCTAAGATAGAAGTAAATTGCTCTCATTACAGCCCATGGTCTATAAAGCCTCATGATTTATCTGTCTATTTATACCCAGTCTGTTATTGATATTTTGTGAGTAATAAATTCTGAAATTAGTTAAATATGTATATTGCAAGCTTTAAACTCTCCCTGAGAAACATATTAGCAATAACATCAAATGGAACTTCTGTTTTTAATAAAATTATTGATTGTTTTATTTAGAGTTCTATTGTTGTGTAGAGACTCCATGACCATAACAACTCTTATAAAGGAAAACATTTAATGTGGTGGCTTACTCAGTTCTCTATCATCATGGTGGCGCATGGCAGTGTGCAGGCAGACATGATGCTGGAGAAGTAGCTGAGAATCCTACATCTTGCAGGCAACAGAAGTGTACTGTAAAACTGGACAGTATCTTGAGCATATATGAGACCTCAAAACCTGCCTCCATAGTAATACACTTCATCCAACAACACTACATCCACTCCAACAAAGCTGTATCTCCTAATAGTAATAGTGCCACTTCCTTTGGGGGCCATTTTCTTTTCAAACTATCACAATGATCTACATGGTTATAGCTTTGCATATTATATTCAAGGGGCATGACACTTAGGTCAACAACATCACAAATAGCTAGAACATAAATATACCTAACCATGAGACAACAACTAGGACATATATAAAAAATGAACTCATTATTGACTTGTGATAAGTTCTGTCTAGGCTTGATTCGGTTCATAATTTCTACTTTCAGTGTGTGCATGTATGTTATGCACATATAACTGTGCATTCTTTCCTTGTGGAGGTCAGAGCAAACAATCAAGTGCCCTGTTCTTTTACTCTCCTTTCTATTCCTTTGAGACGGTCTCTAATTTATCCTGGAGCTAAGCTTTCAGCAAGCAAGCCCTAGCTATCCTGTGTCTAATCATTCTGGGACTGAAAGTTCTTTTGGCTTTTTATGTGGGTGCTGAGAATTTAAACTCAGATCCTCATATTTGTATACCAAGTACTCTTACCCTTGAGACATCTCCTCAGCTCAGTTCATGATTTCATTATGAGTATTTTGCTTCATGCAACTGCTACCTTGCCTCTCTGTGGTTCTTTCTTTCTTTTGAAAGATTCCACGTCTTGTTTGAGGACACAATTAACTATCTGCTCATTATATTGAAGACAATTTCATATATTTTGATATAAAAATATCAATAAATACGAGACAACATAACAAATACATACACTCATTTATTATTTGCTCACAGATAAAAATAGTGTGATGAATTAAATTGACAGTTTAAGGTTTTTGCACTGTGGAGAAAATGATATGAACACTGTTCTGAACATCACTTTACAAAGTCTCCTTTAAAATCTGGAAGGAGAAGGGAGAGTAAGAATTTGGGGTGGTGCAGAGGTCCAGAGAGAGGGAGCATCATTTTCAGGCAGATGTTTCATAATTGTTGGTTTTGGGATTACTCACTGAGGGGAAATAACCAAAGACAATATTCAAACAGGCTTCAGAGGAATTGTGAAGTATGTCTGAAGATGTGTTGAAAATGGTGAGCCTATGATGATAAGGACAAATTGAGTCTCTTTACCAAAAAACGTTTTTTTAGATATTTGTTCATTTTGTACAATTTTGTATATCTCAGAAACAGAGAAACTAACATTGAAATTACTCATATCCATAGAAAAAATATATTAGTTTAAATTAACCTATTTTTATTTTATTTTATTTTATTTTATTTTATTCATGTATCACATCTGTTTCCATATGGGATTAGAAGTCATATTGAGTACAGTAATTAAGGAATGTGAATTTTATATAATGAAATACCATTTAAAGTTCATGGATTTCACATTAACATCTCAATTTGGGTAATTTTAACAAAAAGTAGGTATATTATACTCAGGATCATTTCTTTTCATAGAAAATGAGAAAATTAAAAGTATAATTATCTTTTCTTATTTCTAAATTAAATTACCATAGTGATAAAACTATGGATTACATCAGTAACTGTATTTTCCAAATTACATTTGGTCTCTTGAAATATCTACTGCCCTTAATTTGAGTTAAATTGTTACTTAAAAAAATATGTTTTTTTCTTTTGACAGTTAAGATTCTTTTTTATTCAAAAATACACAGAACAAAATATAGGTTTTCCAAGTATACAGGTCTGATTCCAATAAAAAATGAATTATTCATGTGACTAACTAACAGCTGAAAGATGATGAAGTATTTGTGGCAGGAGACACACTTCAGTGTCACCCTCAATCTTCCATACAGACTGCCCTGCATGGGCACCTCAGGCTGCTTCTCATTCATTAAGTTCTCCTGTGGACTTTCCTTCCTCACCCTAAACACCGACTCAGTCATAAGTATTTTAATTTGGATGAAATACCATTTATCCTCATCCTGCCTTTCTTTTTACTGCAGATAATTATTAATATGCAAAATCTGAAAACATTTAACATATTTTATTAAGTATAATGGATAGGTCATTAGTTGCCATATAATATTACCTTCTCTATAAACAAATTACTGTTGGATATATTATATGATCCTTTTCTGTTTCTGTGATAAAATACCATCAAAATTACAGAAGGAATAGTTGAGATTTTCGTATGCTTGGAGATCACAATGGTAGAGAGAGCAAGGCAGCAAGTGGAAGGTATTGTTGCAGGAGTATAAAGCTGAGAATCATCTTGAATCACAAGCATGAAACAAAAGGGAGTGCTTCAAAGATGCAGGGGTATTTTGTCTCTGAAAGCATGACCCAAGTGATTTATTTTCTCTAAAAGCACATCCTCCTGAACTTTTCCAGACAGTACCAACAGCTGGGACCAAGTCTCAAGTGCAGAAGTCTATGGGGTACATTGTCACTTCAATTCCTACAATAGGGAATTTTAAATGTTGTCTTTCAACTTGCTACACTTACAAGCTACTGTATTCACCTACCTTGATCTATATAGGCATGTTTATCTGAAAATGTAGACAATGTATGTGAGAATGTGTGTGCGTGTGTGTGCATGTGTGCGTGTGTGTGTGTGTGTGTGTGTGTGTGTGTGTGTGTGTGCGTGATGTGAGTGCATATGCTTGTACAGCTTGTGTAAATCATAGCACATTGGAATTTTGGATCGTGTGTCCCTCACATCATACTCAGACCATATCTGGTAGCTGCATTCTCCCTTCTTTGAGATATATGATCTTACACTTTATTTACTCTGTTTGCTTTCAAAATAAGTAGTATATATTCAGCAAAAAACATAATGGATTCATTTTCATTATTTTTGGACTTTAGTTGACCTCTCTCAGTATTTAGGTGAGGTAAATGAGTTTTTTCAGGAATTAGTTGAACCAAATTTTAATTTCATCATTTAAACATGTCTATCTAGTAAATCAGAAAATCAGTTTTGAGTTAGCATGTCATTTGTGATAAACAAAGTAACATTTAGAAAACATTTGTAAACTTCATTTATATGCTAAGTTATTTGAATGATAGAAAAGTTTTGTCTTTTTCTTTGTCATTATTAATAGAATGTTTCCAGTGCATTTTTATCTCTTTATAATATAACCTAACCTTGGAAGAAGACTCACTCTGGAAAAGAGTATTTTTCTTCTATCTCAGAATGAATGGAAACCAGAAATTCAGTGCTTGCATCCTCTCCTACCAAAGCAAAAGTTTGCCTGTTACTTCTCCATGGCTCTCAGGAGCTGATGAAGGAAGTGTAAGGACGTTTACAGATAAGATGCTGTTAACTCATTTCAAGATGGTCCCAGACTACAGTGGCAAATTGGAGGCAAATACAGCAGAAATTTCAGGGTGCTCCAAGCATTCCAAGAGCTGGTAAAGTCAAGGAAATATGATACTGATAGTTTCCTGCTCATATTGACTGGCTGCTGAAGTGGAGAACTATTCTAAGATTTCTTCCTTAAGATAGATAACTTCATGGATTATTCTTTCATTGAATGGAAGCATAACTTCCATAGTATCAGAAGCCTGGTCAAGGTTTGGACACCATCCATGTTACTCTGTATTTATAAGTCTGTATCTTCTAACTGTTGAAGTGATATTTCTGGTAGCAGACCTGCAGCATGAACCTGGTGAAGAGTTTTGTGCCGAGATCCTACTAGACTGATAGTAAGTAGAACCTGGACATTATCATAGCACCTGACGGCCACAGTGATCTTGTAAAATACACTGAAAATAGGCACACATCTATAGTCAAGGAGAAGAGATTTTTTACTCCTTCTGCCTGCCTATTGTGACTTTCATGTACATGGAAGGCATTTATGGGGAGAAAGAGCATCAAATGCAATACAGACACTGCTGAAGACCAGCGAGTTCTATCAGATTGTAAGGTGATTACTGTAACCTCTTTTGGGACCACAGTGTGATTGGAAAAGTTAACACTGATATGAAGAACATGGGGACAGCTAGTGGATAAATGCCTTCTAATAAACCAGTCTGAAACAGCACTTGCCATTTCTTAGAGGAGGGATGTGGAAAGAAGGACACAAAGAAGGTAGTACAGGTGAAACTCTGTCTAAAGAGCTTGATCTGATGCATGTATTCTTGAGGGGTCATCTAGAAATACGCTGTGAATTTGTCATTATCTTCTAAGATCTGGAGGTGGGGGATCTAAAAGTAGATGACATCACATAGTTTGCAAGGGCCAGGATGGAGGGCTCTCAACCAACTCCTATACAAGTTAAAATAATAGTAATATAGAAATAACATTTAGATAATGCAATCTTTAACTGC
This sequence comes from Onychomys torridus, assembly GCF_903995425.1. Classification (NCBI taxonomy): domain Eukaryota; kingdom Metazoa; phylum Chordata; class Mammalia; order Rodentia; family Cricetidae; genus Onychomys; species Onychomys torridus. Next base: position 25,202,337 of record NC_050444.1, on the reverse strand, counting down.
AGAAAATGTCTATTCTCAAAGTTGACAGTTCATTAGAAATAAGTAAAATCTTACTTCAGAGATGATTTTCAAAAAGTTATCACCTATAGCAGTGGACATAAAATATCATTTAAATGAATATCCAAAAATCAAATAATTGAAAGATAAGGTGGCTATGGGTATGATTCAAAATGCAGAATTTATATTGCACAGAAATATGAATTTTATACTTAGTTATCATCTCAAATGCCTTCATGAAATGTCATCAATAGATAAGAACCACAAATTCACAGATGGTCAAAAAGAATAAGACATGAACACTGACCTAATAAATTCATAGTCTAATATGAGAATCCCAATGCAATGAATTACTATAAAATATAGAGAATGCACATTGATGACATGGATTTTCAGAGGTGGGGAAAGTAGGGTTTTTTTTCTATGTAGAAAACCTTAATGAGACTCAGACACTTAAGAGGTTAGAAGTATTTCTACTGATGATCCCTCAAATCAATCTATTTATAATATTTCTAACTTTCCCATAGCTTCCATAAAAGGGCCACTTATTAAGTCAATTTGAGATGTACATAAATTGAAAGAATTTTGTAACATATGTACTATTCATCATTTAGTATATTTGAGAATGATTTCAATATGTTGTTCCAACATGTCACCAACACAGAGTATGAATCAGCTCTCTTATCTTCCTCTTCTGAACTAAATATTGGAAATCTGAAAGCCTGTAATTTATATTGGTGCTAGAGCTCACTTTTGTCTTGGTTCACTCTCAGTGGCCAATAGCCATATGTGAACAATGAGAAGTATTGAACTCTATAGCTCTCTATGACCTGTTGAATTCAATACAGATGTGCTTTGATTAACCATGGGAGTCCATCCTGATGAATCCACTGTAAAGTGAAAATATCTCATGTAAGAAAATATTATTTAATACACCTAACACAAAAATTATGGCATAACTCCACAGCACACTGCAGATTGAATTCTGAGCTATCCAAACCTACACTCACAGAAGCTGCCCAGTCTCACTCAAGGAAGGGGATTTTGTGATATATGTGTCTAGCTCTGGGAAAAGAACAGAATTCAAAATTAAATTCAATGCCACTGAGTTAGTATTTTTCACATATTAAAATGAGAAAAATACCATAAATTGAATCATCAAAAGTTATAGAATGTGTAGATAAATAATACCTTGCATTTGTTTTCCATAGGACATCAACAATTATTTTTAAATTTCCAAATATTTGATATTTTCTGGACTTTAAAGGTATGTATCTTTATGTATTTAGTATGTTCAAGGGCATTTGTTCATGTATGAGTTTGTGTGTGTGCACACATACTGTGTGCATGTGGAGGTCAGAGGACAAATTGTGAGAGTTATTTTTCTCTATAGAACTCTGTCATACACTTATGGCTGTTTTGTTATGATGAAATATTTCTTCATGTTCTTAGCTATGTTTCTCTTTAAGTCAGTTCAATTTATAATAATGCAATCATGCATACACTCATATAGTTATGGTCTACAAAATATAATCTCCTGATAGTTTCAACCCATTGTGTTCATTAAATCTGATATTTAATTCTGTTTCTATCCAATCTAAAAATCTATTCCTTTTAATTAGAGTTTCTAGAATATTCATGTCAATTATTGTATTTATATTTGTTATTTGCTATATTTTCTTACATGTGTACATGAAAAGGTTACTATCATAAATACCGTATCCCTCTTTTCATTTTTTCTCTTCCTTCTTGAATGCTCTATGGATAAAATAAATTCTATGATATTACCATAAATATTCTATTATTCATTTTTATATTTTTGAGTCTCATTGATTTATTAAAGAGTGATTAACTAATCACAGAATACTAAAATTAATTCTAACTTCATTAGTGAAATATGAAAATCCATTTGAAACTTGTCTATTGACTCACTAAATACCATTTTATTTTCCTAAGATATGAAATATACCCAATAATACCTGAAACTAATGGCTCCTGGTGCTAATTACATCATCAATGTGTTAAGACAATAAATTAATTTTAACATCATAGTTTTTGTATTATATTTCACTTTTAGTATTTCTGGTGATTAACATTTTTTAATCTGCTTTCAGTTTTCAGTTCCCCAGGATTTCTCTAGTATACCTTATAAGAAGAAATGTTATTATTGACTTCTTTCTGTCTCTACTTGTCTGGAAGTTTCCTTGACCTACAATCAACTTGGAATCACATCACTTTTGTTGGAATATATGTTCATATAGATGTGTGATAGATACTTTAGACACCTTAACTTTCATTTTGTTCTTTCTTTCTCTGTATCACAAGTGTGTCATCACACTGTCTCCTGCCTTGCTGTTCACCATGAGCCCTGCTTTGACCATTCTACTCTCTCCTTAAGGTTTGTATCAGATATCTTATCTTTAAGATCACTGAATCTTTTATTTTCTGCCAATTCAAGTCATTTTAGAAATTCTATTTGTTTATTTTTTTCAATGATTTTCACCTATTCCATTATTTTCATATTATAAAAATGTGTTTAATCATGAGTTTTTGCGCTTTGAGCATATGTATAGTTGCTCTTTTAAAGTGTTTATTTATTGTACATGAAATCCATTATGTAAAGTCACTCAGTTAATGACTCAGTGGGGAAATTATCTGTTAGGATGTGAGTTAAATCATCCCTCTTAGAAACCCCATATATAAGATAATTTATATAATTGTATGCATATGACACCCATGGAGTTAGGCTGCTGTTCCATGTTTCCTTGTTGACCTATTTGTTCACTGAATTGTCAAGCTCATTTCCTAAAATGAGTCTCCTTTGTGAATGTTCACTTATGATGTCTGCTTGGATAGTTTAAAAACTAATCTTTATTTTGTGGTTTTATAATGTTCTCATGGATGACACAATTAGGTGTTTTAAATTTAAATTTTAAAGCCGACTGCATGGTTAGGCCTGTGATCCCAGCTATTTAGGAGGCTAAAGAAGAAAGGTCACAAACAAGTTCAAGTCTTGTCTGGATTTGAATACACATCAGACAACTTAGACTCAAACACTGAAACATTAAAATAGAGAGAGCTTGGGGCTCATAGCACAGAAGTGATAGACTTAACTCTTGTCTACTTGTTTATCACCTGTGGTACCAAAATCAAGAAGATAGTTTAGTCCACTGAAAGTTTTCTACATGCTATTTTATACTAAGGCCTGCCATATTTTATCCATGTGTTCAAACCATAGGATGAGTATTAGGTTTTTACCATTTTGTCACATGTCAGTTATTTATTTTAAGCAGTGTGTTTCTTATTTTTATTAATCTTTGCAATGATTGTAGCTGAGGTTGTTTAGTAGGGATTTTCTTTGAAATAAAGTAATAATAACCTATGCATTGATAGTCATTAAAATACATTTTCAAATGTGTATGAATTGTTCTGCCACAATCAGATGTCTTACCTTGATTTTGACTTCATCTTTAGTGTGAAGACTATGTTTGTTTAGTCTAGAATTCTAAAAATTTCTGCTTAAAGTAACATTCCAAAGCATATTTCTGGGATTTTTTTCTCCTCAGTCTTGTTCTCACATTTGTAACAGTTCTATATCACTCCATATGTTTCATCAGTCCAAAGTTTACATGCAGTCCTTTCAAACATGGATTTCATGTTTTCAAACAATAAAGCAAGTGACTAAATATCACATATACAGCCAAATCCTATTCATATATGAAAACAATAATGAGGTTTTCTCTCAGGCACAATAGTATGGAGACAGAGAGGAAAGTAATGCATGAGTTTTGTCAAAAATAAGTAAAATTTAACAGCTCTTGGTAAGCATAATAGACATGCAAGCATTCATTCTCACAAATTTTGTTTCTCCCCATTTAGCAATGAATTATGCTTAATTTTAACATTTGTAAGTATTCTTCCAAATTGCCCTTTAATGCTTAAGTAGAACCAAAGTGCATAAACATGTCAGTATTTGTTTAACCATCAGAGTATGGGACAAGAAAAGGAGAAGCTTAAAATGTTGGCAGTGGGTCCAGATTACCCAGGCTTTACTGCCTCTGAAAATTAGTAGCAATGTGAGTTCATGGGATAAAGAACTTAATTTCTCTATTCCTTTTTTATAATAGCTCCTTCAGAGGGTTGGGAAAAGTAAAAGTGTTAATGCATTTAAAGCTCAAAAAAGATTTCCTGATCCCTCACAGTAATGCCATTAGTGCTGTTCATTTCTCATTAAACATATTGCTTCCTGCAGTTTACTTAGCAAATTAGAGCTGACTTCTATCAACTGATTGCAACCTCACAGTGTCCAGAAAGAATTTTTTGAAATGTCTAATATCCAAGTAGTGTTCTTCCTTTATTATAATTACTTTTTTCTAGCATTTATGTCACTAAAATGAAATGTTAAATGTGTGTGAATGTCACCACTGCTTCTGAAATTTTGCCTTAGTCTAGCTTCCATTTAAATAGTTCTCTAGCAGAAGCAACAATAAAATGACATCTACATTATTTTTTTTAATTCACAAGATTTTTTTAGATTTTAAATGAGTTATTTCTTTTTCTCTTTTGTCAATAAGTACCTCATACGTTATGACTTTGCATGCAAATTTTCACTAACATTTTATCTTTAAAGAATCTTAATCATGGTAGAACACACTGTAGTGTGGTAAATTAAAGGGGATAGTCCTTTATCTAAGAGAAAATATTATTTACAGAATCTCCAGTTCCTAGTAATATTTAATTGTCCTTAAAATTTAATTGTCCTATAAATACAATTAATATATATCAAAGATCAATACAATTGGGAAATGCATTTTATTATATAAGGGAAAACTTTAATAACTGGAAGTTTTCCCCACCCAAGTCTAAACATACTTCTTGACTTTTAAAAATGTTTTCCTATCAATTAATATCATGTCATTTATCCAGTTATCCATCAATCTATTTTTTCTTATTGTTTATTGGAGAACTACTACAGATAAGACATGTTTTTAGGTATTTGGAAAGCAAAGCAAAGGGAACACAATAATGGCCTCTATGCTCAGGAAGTTTTCATTTGAAATGTTATCTAGGGTCCAGATTGTTTTCTTTAACTTTGGATTCATCTGGTTTATTTTCAGATTGTGAATGTGGGCAACTCTCTATGTGACACTTCCTTTTTGATCTGTTAGTTACTATAAATTCATAATGTCTGTTTCCTCTAAGACAATTTACCTATAATAGGAAAGGCTTTATATTTCAAGCTTATCATTTGATGCTTCGTTTCAAAGTATTCATATTCTTCTTTGGAAGGATTGAGCTAAAAGATGAGGAAAATTCTTTACTTTGTAACAGCAAAAGTTCTGAGAAGTAATGAGATCTATAAAAGTCTTATAGGTAATGAAAGATGATTGCTTTTTCAACAGCAAAACTGATCTGCAAATGTAGAGCATGTGGTGATTTGAATGGGAATGACCCCATAGGCTCATATGTCTGAATGTTTGATTTCCAGTTGCTTGACTGTTTGAGAAGGATTAGAAAGTATGGCCTTGTTGGAGGAGGTGTTTCACTCAGGATGGGTTTTGTTGTTCCAGAGCCCATTACAGGCCTAGTCATGATTTTTCAAGAGACTATTTGGTCAACATACACAAAACCCAATATCCATAAGACTAAGAATTAATCAGATACCAAGGCACAGCTTTGGATTTAGTTTGGAATAAATTCATAATCTTGTGTGTAACAGACAAACCTTTAAAGTTCTAAATCCTAAAGGAATAACTATGACCCCAAATCAATTACAAATACAATTGTTCCATTTTTGACAGTATATTCCCCTATATCTGATATAGCTAATTCAGAGTTTTGAGAACAAATTCTGATTAGGGAGTTAAAACATGCAACTTAAAATATAATATATTAATACTGAAATTTTCAAAAAGATACAGAGGCAGTTAAGTATATAAAATGGAAACTATGTTATCATGAAATCTTGGCAAGAAAGAAAATAAGGATTGAAAACAAAGGGATTAAACTATTTTCCTTTCCTGACTTAGATGCAAGTGTGAAATTTTGATAAAACTACTTAATTTCCCGGGGATGCTTACTTAATTTTAGCTGTCAAACAAGTATGTTAGTTACCTTTTCTGTTGTGATGCACACTGGGAAAAACATTTAAGCAGGAAAGATTTATGTTTTGCACATCTTCAAAGCTTTCTGCCCAGTAGAAATAGGTTACTGTGTGGGTAAGTATGTGATGGGAGAGAGCTACCTCATGGTACACAGCAACAGAAAATGATAAGGTGAGACTGCCAGGCTCTGTTCCCTTCTTCCCTTCTGTTTATCCAACTTCTCAGACTTTTGGACATTGCTGCCCATATTCAGGATGGTTCGTTCTCTTCTAGTTGTTATACCACATGCCAGTCATCTGTGGAAACACACAGACACCACCACAGAAGAGCTTACTAGTGATCCAATCCCTCTCAATAGATGAAGTCAATATTAACCCTCAAACTGAGAATTGAGATTAGGCAAACTGTATGGATATTTCTAGCATTCAAAGTCTAAATCTAGGCTTTTCACATTGTCTCAAATTGTCTTCCAGAACACAAAATTACAAGAAGTATAGCAAATTTAACTGCTGCAGTGCCTGGAATACTAAGTACCATCTGATCTAACATATTGCAAAGGGTGGCATTTAACTGGAGAAACCTAACAGATCTATCTTCTGTGCCACTTTTAGCATTCTGTAGTTGGCATGTCAATTCTATCAAATTATATACACCTGGCACATTTTAAATGAATTTATGCAGAGATTTATGTGGCACACTAAATAACTACATTGATATATGTATTAATTAAAAGATAACGGTATGCATTCATTGTATATAAATATCCATAGATATATTCTTCTACATTTGAGATTTAGTTTCCATTCCAGAAACACTATTTAATGAATTGGCTAATTGAAATGGAATTGAGCATCAATTTTAGGTATTCAAAATAACATGAACAGTTTTAGTCAAACTAAATATGTGAACCACATGGCTAAAAATGGCCAGAACCTCACTGTAAGAATCTTTAATAGATTTTTTTTATTATGTCTTGTGATATTTGTAGGTGACAATTGTATTTTATTTTGGATTTTGAGGCAGAATTTGCAGATTACTGTGTAGACCCAATTGGCTTTTGCTCATAAAGATCTGCCTGACTCTTCCTCCTGAATGGTAGGATTATAGTTGTGCAATACCATGAATAGGTACATCTACATTTTATTAGAGACCTGACAGTTCTGCCAATTGTCAAATAGCCTATGTCAGTGACTGTTCTAAGTTTACAAAAAAAAAAAAAAAAAAAAGAGTTGTTATGTCCTGTATGGTTATATTAATCCAAAATGTATCTCCATAGTTATGGGGTTAGGCAGTGTAGTTTTGGAGGTGATTAGATCAGGATGGCATGACTTTCAGGAGTAGGATTGGCTTCTTTCACTGAGCATATCAGCCTCTCCCAAAGGGAAAGTACAGCTCCATGTGATAGCATATTGTCTGTACTACCTAAGCCTACAGAGTTTCAGAAATCAACTTTAGTTAGTTTTTAGCTGTTGTGGATATCGCTCTGTGTAAATAAAGTTCTGATTGGCCAGTGGCCAGGCAGGAAGTATAGGGGAACAAGAGAAGAGAATTCTGGGAGGTGGAAGGCTGGGTGAGGAAAGACACCGCCAGCCGCCGCCATGACAAGATGTAAGGTACTGGTAAGCCACGAGCCATGTGGCAAAGTATAGCCTAATAGAAATGGGTTAATTTAAGATAGAAGAAGTAGATAACAAGAAGCCTGCCACGGCCATACAGTTTGTAAACAATATAAGTTTTTGTGTGCTTTCTTGTTTGGGTCTGATTGACTGTGGGACTGGCGGGTAAGAGAGATTTGTCCTGACTGGGCCAGGCAGGAAAATTCTAACTACATTTATCCATACCCATTTTACAGTGTTTTCTTGTAGAAGTACAAATGAATTAAGATTAAAGCTTTTTTAGATTGCTGTACCCTGGCCACTTGATGTTGGAATAGCTTACTACTTATTATTACTGCATTGCTGTGTTCTCTACTGTAGGCATGCAAAGGAAAACTGAGAAACAAAATGATGAAGAAAAATCCTGTGTTCCTAATGTAAATTATCTTTGTTCATTTGCTTATATTGTTCCAAAGACACATCCATGTAAGTGGTTTGGATGGATGTTAATAAAACAATATTAACAGTAACAAAATCCTACTGTTGTTACTGCTACAGCTAGAGAAAACTCTGAAATATTGTGTGAAGTCAGAAGTTTTCCTGTATCCCATTTCTATAAGTTGCCATGTGGCCATGGCTTACTGGTATTTTCACATCTTGTTTCTCCTGGTGGCTGGCATCTCCTGTCTCCTTCCTCTTCCCAGCATTTTTCTAGTCTGCTCACCCCACCTATACTTCCTGCCTGGCTACTGGCCAATCAGCATTTTATTTATCAACCAATCAGAGCAACACATATCCACAGCTTACAGAAAGTCATTCCACAGCACTTCCCCTTTTATGTCTAATAAAAAAGGAAGGTTTTTACTTTAACATAGTAAAATTACATATAATAGAACAGTGATCAATCAGTAATCACAGTTACAATATCTAGTTTATTTGTATTTGGCAAAATTAAAGAAAGTATTCTATCATCTATCCTATATTTGTGAGTCTAAAGTTTCATACCCAATTTATCTTTTATCATGACTAAGGAAAACTATAATTATAATTATCTAGTCTTCAACTACATGGAAGACTGAGAAGGTCTTAAGTTTACCTAAGTAAAAATGAAGTGCATTGTAAACAACTTCGAAAAATCTAGAATGACAGAGACAGCTGGCTGCCTGAACAGTCACCCAAATTTCTTCTATAGCATTGGGGCATAAATCTTCAGCATATAGGTCTATAGTCTCTCAGTCACTTCTCTCTGTGTCCTGTAGAATGTCTGACAGTCTCCTCTGTGAAGCAGGAACCTAAAGAATCATTTTGCTTTGCAAAGTTCAGTGTTCACCTTCCTGTGGGTCCTGCTTGTCCAGATTATATAACATATTATTGGCAGTCCAGGCAAGAGCAGTTTCTTGGGCAAATGGCTATTTTTGCAAAGAGGAAGATAAATTCCATATAGAGTGTCTTTGATGCTCATCTTTCTCTTTGAAGTAAATTGGTGCTGCCAGGAGAAGACATGTTCATTGTCCAGGAAGTCTAAGTATTTAAAACATTTATTTTATTTTATAATTTAATTTAATTTTGCATATCAGGTACGGATTCCCCTATCCTCCCTTCTCCCACACATATCCACCCTACCTCCAGCCCACCTCCCATTCCCATGGCCAGGCCCCAGGTGGAGCTCCAGGAGTCCAATTTGTGAGAAAGAGGAGGGATTGTATGAATGAGAATTGTTGAGACCATGATTGGAAAAAGCACAGGGACAAATAGCCAAACTAGTGGAAACACATGAACTATGAACCAATAGCTGAGAAGCCCCCAACTGCATCAGGCCCTCTGGATAAGTGAGACAGTTGATTAGCTTGAACTGATTGGGAGGCCACCAGGCAGTGGGTCCAGGCCTGTTCTTAGTGCATGAGCTGGCTGTTTGGAACCTAGGGCCTATGCAGGGACACTTTGCTCAGCCTGTGTGAAGGGAGGAGGGGACTGCCTCAATTCTATCTACCAGGCGGAGCTGAATCCCCAGGGGAGTATTTAAAATATTTTAAATGTCATATTCTGTAGGTCTTTGAAGTGTTTGAAGATTACCTATCTAAACTGAAATATATCTATGTATACCTAAAAAACTTAACTAACAGGACTATAAGTTAGATTATCATGGATGACTAATTATTAATCTTTATTTCTTAATTATACATTATAATTTCAAATGAGTTTCAGAAACATACTTTAAATAAGAGTAGAAATATACATACAGTATGACAAAATTAACTTTAAATTTATAATTTATAATAAACTAAAATCTATAGCAATGTAAAACATTTTAAACAAGTTGTTTCTCAGCAATGTAAAACATTTTAAATGAGTTTGTAGCTCCTTAAAAGTAGATTCAATAATCTACCCTTTCATCCTATCATATCTATATCCTATCCCACTTTTTTCTTTTAGAAAGATATTATGACCAATAACAATTTGTAACCAATCTCTAAACAAAGACAAATACCTGTAATCCATTTTTTTGGGGAATGTGGGCTTAGTGTTCTAGGCTACTTCCTGATGATTGTGGGCCCTGGTAGTCTTATGGGAACACAATGAAAGTTTTAGGATGATGGTTAAGTCATGACTGGAGTAGTCTGTGATGCTGTATTCTCAGAGCCAGTTGTTTTGAAGCCATTCCAGATGTTGGATCATGTAGAGACCTCTCAGGGGGTCTTGACTGATCAAACCATATTAGCTTACATGCAATCCACAGGTTCTCATCTTCTGCAGAACTTCTTTTCCAAAGCAGTGTATCCTTAGACACAAATTTTGAAGTCAAGATACCTTTAAAATATATATGTATATTGGTTTAAATTAGAGGCCTTTACAATCAAATGTCTTTCTGCAGTTAAAAATCCCAAAGACAACACAATCCAGATTCTCTGTGTAATATCCATCTTTACATGGTTTATTTTTATATTACTTTTATTATCTCTTTAAAGACTTTATTTTTTTAAACTACCCATTTATTTATATAAGTGCATATAACTACATGTTTCTTTTTCTCATTCTTCAAAGCCTATCTACATTTTTAGACATATTGTAAACTGTTTAGAAATTCATTCCATCTGAATCTGCCTTATTGTGAATCTATAAACCTTCACTGACCTGAAGAGATTTTAAACTGCTAAACTGCCATGTTTAGGACAGAAGTGGCAGCCTTGGCTGCTGATTCCACCTACTTCAGATTTCCCTCATAGCAGGAGTAATCCACTGTCAGCTCTGGAAGCCATGCTCTCTGTTGAGTCTAGGAAGCAGTGAGTCCATGCCTCCATCCAGCAGTGTGTAGCCAAGATTCCTCTTCTTTTTATTTCTACTAGGAGAAGCTAAATCTACCATGCAATGTGGTGTGCAGCTTGGAGACATCACTGTGTACTGAGGCAAGAATCCACCATTCTGCTTACTCCTGGTGGCTGATGACTAGCTCCATCTAACAGGCAGCTATTGGGAAATGAGTCTCTACACTGCTACTGGCATGAGACTATGAGACAAGGAAGCCTAGTGTGGCTCTGTTTCTGTGAATTCAGAATCTTTAAACTTTCTTAAGTCTATGTGGATCAATAGCCAAAGGTGATTCCAAATGTACCTGGAAGTTTTCCTGTGTCCTGCCCATCTTGCAGCCACTCAGACAAGTAAACACACAGAGGCTTATATTACTTACAAACTGTATGGCCTAATAATAGCTCAGGCTTCTTGCTAGATAGCTCTTATAACTTAACCCATTTCTATTAATATGTAAGTTGCCACTGACCTTGGCTTACCTGTATTTTCACATCTTGCTTTTTCTGGTGGTGCTGGTGTCTCCTGACCCTTCCCTTCCTCTTCCCAGCATTCTTTTAATCTGTTTGCCCTGCCTATACTTTCTGCTTCACTACTGGCAAATCAGCATTTTATTTATCAACCAATCAGAGCAAAATATATTCACAGCATACAGAAAAAGATCCCACAGCAGGTGTCCTTGAATAATCATTTTATTTTAACCAATTAATTGCAACTTCAGTTTCTAACAGTTGTCAGCCTTCTAGAGATATATTTTAGATACTTAGAGCCTTTTAGAAATATCATGTTTTTATAGAAGATTCAAATAATCTTCCTAACAAATTGATATTTTATATCAATCACAATCTCCACTTATCGATGTCTATTTGCTAAAAGCTATTGACTGATTATTAGAACTTTGGAATAGATTTTTGAATTGGAATGGAGCAGAAAGAAACTGAAAAAAATCAATAGAATACATCTCTGGGTTTTGTTCTGTCATTTATAACCCCGTCTTTCCTAGAAAGAACATACCTGTGGGTTTTGTTTGTTTGTCTTTATTTTCCCATCTTAAAAATTATCACAGTAGTCTAGTTGAGGACAAAGTCATGCTCACTACTAAACGTCAACATATACCTTTCTTCCCTTTCCGCTTTTTATTTGACATTTGCCATATGTCCTACAGTTTAGTTGTTTTCATCATTGGCAGTGATGTTAAAAGTCAGGTCCTTGGAATAAAGTATCTGCATTCCCCTAGAGCCAATCAAAATTTTCAGGATTCAAGCATATGCTATTGAATCAAATGCTCTGTGAGTAGGTCCAACAGTATTCAGATAAATAAATCTACATGTGGTATTGATGAATATTAAACATAAGAACCTTTGTTCTGCAACCTGAAAATGAAGTTTTAAAGGCTTGCCCCAATTCTTTGTTAAGGGCAGTACATAAATAGTCTAAAGAAAATGCTCTCAGGCTCATTCACAGAAAAATACATTGACATCCTACAATGTTCCTTGTCATCATCTACATAAAATATATAAAGCAATGTATGAATATTGGGATTTTAGATGAGACCTGTATTCACCCTACTGTGGTCCGGAAATTTGGCCACATGAGCTTGACTCAATGCAGAAGACCCTAAGAAGGAGAACTGCGCTGAATGGCAATTTCTCATCATGAGATATTTTCCTTGGTTAGGTACATGTTCTCATTCTTGAGGAGAAGCTGTAATTTCCTAAATTATGAAATGTCAGAGTTTCTCTGTTAGAGTACCCATTTCAGATTAAACTAGGAGTTTAGAGATAGACAAAAGCCCTCTGTATGGGACATGGCAGCAGGTGGTGATAGTAATAACTTGTGACCTGAAATAAAGGCAACAAAGAATTTGAGGTTCCCAAGGCAGCTTGGACATAGAAGAAAGGATCCTGAAGCAGTGAAAAGAAGAGCTCAAAGCACTGCACTTTGCATCTAGAAGCCTCTTTACAAGTTATATACTTCTGAGAGTAAAAGGCCAGAAGCTGTAGAGGTCACAGAAACGTAGGAGGGAGACTTTCCAGACAATAGATATAGGAGCAAGAAAAACTGAGTTTACAATGTAACAAGAAGGATGGGCTCCAGTGAGAAGTACTACCCAGGTGGTATCATAATGATACCAAGGATCTAGGAAGAAGCAAATATTATTAGAACAAGCTGTACAAACTCCAACCCCATCCAACTCAACTCACACTTTGATGAGATAATACTCTACACAGATGGTATCCATGTAGGCTGCATATCACCAGTTATGGTAATTTCTGACTGAAAAGGTAACTAAAGTTTTAATAAGTTCCCACATAAGATATTTTCCCTGAATGAAAATTACCAAAGTTATAAATAAACCAAAGAACAAGTAAACAACATAAATAGACTCAGACATGCAGAGATTTGAATTATAACAAAATATTTTTAAGAAGGAATCTTATTAGGAAAAATTGAAGGCATTGAAATATTTTTACTCAAAGAAAATCCAGAAAAAAATAGAAATATCAATTTATTGTATCATTTTAATAACATAATTGACATAGCAAATATATTATTAAATTACTGGGTAATATCATAGGGATGAGTCAGACACCTACCAAGGTCAAAGAGAAATACAAGGGAGGAAAAAAAACCCTATTATTGGATCCTCTAAATAAGGGATTTATAGAGGAGAGCAGAAAGGATATGTATATAATAATGATCATAATTTCTTAAGTGAAAAATGTATTAAAATAGAAACAGAGAGCAGTCATTAAAAGGTAGGGTAAAAGAGCTATTTATTTCAAACATCTATGTCAAGAAAATCATCCACAAAAGTAAAGGCATGAGGAAGGCATTTCCTAAAGAGTAAAATTCAAAACCATTTGTAATCAGAACTCCATTTTAAAAACTATCATTTGATTTTAAGGTATTTCAAAATTACTCTACAAGAAAGTATTGAAATGATAGAGACAGCAAAGTTCAAAATGGAAAAGGTAAACACATGACAAAATTAAAGGATCACAGTTGGTGACAAAACAGTGTTCAAGCTTATAAGGATCTTATGGAAATTGAAAAAGTATTAATTCATATTGTTTCATTAGAATTATATTCATAAGAATGATAAAGTATACACACAGGAATATAGAATCAGAGAAATGTAATTAATGTCTTTCAGTGGCTCACTTACTAGGATGAAGTAAATCAAAGTATATTCTAAATTATATATATTAAACCTGGATTTTATGATTTCAGTGAAATTAAGCTAAAAAGATGATTAGCATATCTGCATCCTATTCACTACATACTTGATAGAGTATGCTTTACTTTTCCTTCACTCTGCAGCAACCCTTACTGTGGGGGGGAACTTGTCATTTGTAACATCGCTCTTGCCTAGATTTCTTTTTTTCTTTCTCACTGATAATTAGTCATATTTAAGAAGCAGAGAATGGTGTATAGGAGGGTTTGGAGAGAGGAATGGGAATAGAAGAATGCAATTATATTATAATCTCACAAATTCAGTTTGAAAACAGATTCTTCTCTTTCAAAACACTAGTCCCAAAATATTATGTCCTGAGAGCCCACTTCTTCTCTACCTCCCTTCTTAAGTGATAATATTAATTAGTATAGTTGGGATTATCATCTATTCACTCATAGTATAACTTCTGATTCTTTTGTTTTATATTGTTTTAACATAATATTTTTGATTCTTTGGGAATTTCACATCATATACCCCAAACCACTAATTTCCCAGTCCTCCATATTTGCCCTTCACCATTGCAGCATCCACTCCCCCCACAAAAAAAAAGAAAATTAAAAGAAAAATTTAAACCAAACCAATCAACCAACCAACCAACCAACCAACCAAACCAACCAGACAAACAAAAATCACTGTGTTCCTCTGCCTTTTCCACCTTTCCAACGCCTTTTCATTCCTCTCAGTGCCATAGGGAGCTTCAGTGTCATGCAGTGTGTCACGCCTTTGTCCTATCGGCTTTACTAACCAGTGTGCATGGCAATGAGTCATTGGTCTGGTTCAAAGCCTCTGGATTTTAGTATACTGTAGATGAATTTCTAAACATTCCTATTAAATAAGAAACACAGAACCAAATACTGGGATGAACGCCGTAGAGATCAGAGCAGATCAGAGCCACTAACTAAACTTAGCTCACCATATCGCAGTAGCTTCCCAAGAGAGCCTCTTCCTGTCTAACCTGCACCTTCATTGCCTTGCTGTTCTGCCTTCTCATTGGCTCTTAACACATCCACCTTAATTCCTTGTCACTGTATGTCTATACAGACCTCCAGGTCTCTATGGTTAGTAATTGGGATTAAAGGCATGTATCACCACACTTGGCTATGTCCTTGAACACACAGAGATTCTGTCTGCCATGTGATCAGATTAAGGGCATGTGCCACCACTGCCTGACTTCTGGCTATGACCTCTGATCTCCAGGAAAACTTTATTTATTAACATTTGAATAAAATATCACATTTCGGCATAAATAAAATATCACCACATTATACCATCATCACTGTACCCTCACCAAAACTCCTCTTGGATATCTTGTGGCTGCCCTGAGTCATGGATATTCTTTGGGTATCATTAAGTAGGACAAGTGCCATAACATGCTCTAGTAGGTCATAGGTAGGGTAGAAGTTAGGGTGGGTCAACTCAAGGCCCTAAATGTGGACCTGGATGGTAGTAAAGCTGGTCTTACCTGGCTGATGCCCCTCAACCTATGTATGCAGTGGAGCCAGCTGTCCTATGCTCATGTCATCAGGGGCCATCTCTCCCAAGGTCAGGAGGCCAGCTCTGCTGTGAAGGTCAGAGACAGTTCTCTTGTTGCAGTATCCAGCCAGGGGCAGAGCCAGCTTTCCTAGGGCCAATGAAGGGTAGGGTTGTCAGCCTGGCCCTCAGATTTCATCATGCATGGTTCTTATAGCCCCATGTGGTAACACAAGCCTCAGACAACACAGACTCCAGCTACAGCAGGACCATGGACCCAGACACGGCCCTGAGCAACAGTTCTGGCCAGATGTCACTGTGGCCCCTATAGCAGCTCCGGTTACCCAAATCAGTATGGCTCTGGTGGCAGCATGGCTCTTAGATACCAACATGGTCTCAGGTGTCTGATCAGACCCCAGGTATCCTAAATGCTCTTGGTGATAACAGGAGCCGTATAAGTCAACTCAGATCCTGGCATGGTCCTCAGCAGCAGCCAGGCCTGACTGGATGTCACCATGGCCCCAGGTGGCAGTGCGGGCCACTCAGATCCACATGGCACCAGTGGCAGCCTAGCCTCTGGACACAAACCTGGCCCCAGGTGGTAGCCCAGACCTCAGGTATATGCATGGACTTCGATGGTAACAGAAGCCATGGACATCAGCATAGACCCTGGCTGAAGTAAGGCTAAGGATCTACACATGACCCTCAGCTACAGCTCTGGACTAGACATCATCATGGGCCCAGGTAGCAGTGCAGGCCACCCAGATTGACATGGACCCAGCTATGGCAGGGCCCCAGGACACCAACATGGCCACAGGTAGCATCTAGACTTGGGCAACAAAGGCCAAGCATTATGCGCCATGGGCATTAGCTCAGACCCTGACTACAGTAGACCCACAGACTTAGACATGGTCTTTGGCAGCAGCCTAGCCCTGGGTGGCAAGCAGGTTACCCCTATCATCCTGTTTCTCAAAGCCCTTATGCCATCCATTCTACCACCATACATTTGCTCATCACAAGGTGCTGAGTGGGCTGTGAATGTCCTCTGAGGACCCAGGCTGGCCTGAGGGTGGCTTCCATCCACCTGAGCCATGTGATAACATGATTCTTATCTAATTTCCTCATACATATCTTTCAAAGACTCACATGCTAGGATGAAGTAAATCAGAGTGTATTTCAAATGATAGATATTAAAATCATTAATTTCTGACTTCAGTGAAACGAAGCTAAAAATTAAAAAGACCCATATATCTGATTTCATTTCTGCAGCTAAGGGTGTTCCTCAGAACTTTTCTATCTCAGAAGTTAGCACCAATTACTGAGCTAGAATTGTGGCTGCTGCTAGGTTGCTCATGCCTCAATAGACAGGCATATACCCATGAGCAAATGGATAACACTAATTTAATCCAAATGGTTGATAACAATAATAATAACAAGAGCAGCAGAAACCCCATTTATTTCTCAATTTTTTTCAAACCTCAGATCTGAAATCATCTCTTGGAGACACTTTTGCTAGCCACTCGTCTGAAATAGCTCCTTTCTCTCCCTCTTCTTACCATAATTTACTCTATTTTATGTTTTTCTTAATATTTAACATGACTTCACACTACATACACTTAATTCTATAAAGTTGTCTTTTTTTCTTTCTCCCATACTGAAATGACTCTATCCTAATAAACTACAGAAGTCCTGGTGACATTACTGCACTGTCTGTATTTGATGAACCAGCAGCTAGACTTGGCAGTCCTGATAAGTGGCAAAGCCAGGAGAAGGGAAAGCATAGCAGTTGACATATGTAATTTGAAAGATAAAATAAATAAAATTAGCCTTAGGAGAATATGTTTATGACCAAAAGCATTTCTACTAAAAAAAAAACCAAAAAAAAACAAAAAAAAACCCAACAAAAATCAAAACAAACAAACAAAACAAAAAATACGAAACAAAAATCCCACAAAACAGGAGGAATAAAAGAGCATGCTTTTAAAAGAATTAATTGTGGATTTTACTACCATTTTGTGAAATGAAAATTTAAAATTCCAACAATTGATCTGTAACTGGAGTCAAATGATAAGGCTTATATAATATAAAACAATCACCCTAACTTAGTTTAAAAGGCTAAGTTTTTCTCACTTTGTCACATAAAACATGTCCACACAACATTTATGATTGAGGTTGACCTAGGGATACCTAGCATCCTGGGGACAGGTTACATCACTCTTAAGTAAAAAATATTCAAACTGTTTTTGTGGTACCAACAAACATTAGAGCATGCTCCTTTGACCAAGAAAATCTTCATAGTTTCATTCTTTAAGCACTTTCCAGATGAATAAAAGCTCCCAGACTCCCTTCATTGCTGTGCATTGTTATTACTTCCCTAAAACTTCTCATATATTAAAGTTCACCTATAGCTAACCAAATTTTATTAATTTTTCAAGCAGCACATTTCCTTATATTTACCAAATATTTATCTTTTTAAATTTTCTTACTATTCCCTGAATTGAATATTTCTTTTCTTTTATTTTAACAATTCATATTTCACTTTTAACTCTATAATAATTGTAATCTGTCATTTAATTTAAGAAGTTACTAAGTATTTTACTATAATCACAATACCAGTACTGCATTGATTATACATTTAAAAATAACATAAGTTTAACCATGTCTATCCGTTACCTTATCTGACCATTTGTTTGGCTCAGAATACAAAACAAAGCTTCCATCTATTTGCTTTTAACTTTGTTTAAATCTGTGGTTGACCTCCCTTATCTGGCCATTTTCTTTGCAGCTGAGTTTGTGGAAAAAGCATTCTACTCATTTAATAGAGTTTTAAATAACCTTGATTTTGTTTCTCTTTTATTTTTTAACTTGAAAATTATTTACATGTTTTACTTTGATTACTCACAAACATTCCCTTTTAATATTATAAGATTAATTTGTCAGCAATATAAGGCTTCTCTAATGAAACACACATAATATCTGTACTGGGATATTTGTATCAGTGAAATTTAGTGCCCCTTAATTCTTTTGAGGAGTAAATGAGTATGTAACTATATCATTTTTATTCATTTGTCAGCTGGAATTCTTTTGTGATGAAAACCTAGTACTCATTATTTCTTGAGCAGAAAAGTAAATCTGTGAGAAATTGATTTCCCACTTTTTTCATTGGTGGCAGAATTCAGTTCTTTTCACTTATGAGACCATCATTCTCATTTTCTGGCTGCTTGTATTTTCTTTCAGCTTTGCACAGCATCCACTACTCATGGCCCCCTTCTTCCTTGTACAAAGATTGCATCATGAAGTTAAGTCCTCAAGCCTCATCTGCTTGTGGTCTATGGGAAAAATTTTCTACCTCTCAGTACTCTGTGATTAGACTTGTTCCACTCAAATAACCCAGGGCAGTCCTTCCACACTCCAGGCAAGCCCTTAGCCTTATCTGATAGCCATGATTAATGCATAGGCTTAAGGATTTGTTATGAACATCTTTAGATTGAATAAATTTATTTACCAACAAATTATAGATGCCATATTCATTAATAAAGTATTTCAAAACCTAATTCATTATTACATAACAATTTATTGTGTCATGTTCAACATTAGTTTATTTTCTAAACTCAGAGTTGTATTTCATCATACCACGAATAAAAAACAATAAAAGCATATAATTTCAACAGGTACCTTCAAAGAATTAGATAATACTCAACTTTCACTCATCATAATATTAATACAAACAAGATAAAAAGAAGATATATTTTGTTTTTAGAGATAAGAACTCCAAGCTCTTTCCCCAGGCAAGGATATGCTAAACTGCTGAGCAATGCTGCTGGCCCAGAGACTCCTTTGAATAAAGGATATCTGTGGAATGTGGGGGGAAGGGTACACTTGAGTATTGGAAATCAATTAAAGTTACATATATGTCTCTGTGTGTTCATATTTACAGACATCTTGTGCTGTGAGATGGTCTTTCTGTATGCTGTGAATATGTGTTGCTACCATTGGTTAATAAAGAAGCTGCTTTGGCCTATGACAAGACAGATTAGTGCCAGGCATGAAATTCAAAGATACAGGGAGAAGAAAGGCAGAGTCAGGGAAGAAGCTGCAGGCCACTAGGGGAGCAAGATGTAATGGATCACATGTAAAGCCATGAGACACATGGCGATACATAGATTAATAGAAATGGGTTAATTTCAGATAAATGAGCAAATTAGCAATAAGCCTGAGCCATCAGCCAGATGGTTTGTAATGAATATAAACCTCTGTGTGTTTATTTGGGACACAAGCAGCTTTGGGACACAGGAAAACTCCCGGCTACAATCCTGGCAGTTAGTGTTGAAAAAAATGAATGTATTCATAGTAATTGATACTACAACTACTATATGTATTTACAGGCCTCAGAAGATAAAATTTGTTAAATAAAAATTCAATTATATACTACATTTAACATTCAAAATGAATGTCTTCTTAATTATAAAATGGTATCAACACAATGGGATTCTTAGTGCTATATTTAACAGAACATATATGTGTAAGTACCATTTTAGCTATAGACCTTTATGAATGCAATTAAGAAAATCTGAACTTTTCTCAAATGATGTCTCTATGTTTATGGATCATAAGGAAAATCTATATATTTAACATAGTCCCTGTGAAATTCTAGGAGATATTTTAATCTAGAGTGGGATACATCAACTGATGATAACATAAATTTAATTTTTAAAGGGCTTTATAATGAAAATCAAGAGCAAGACTAGGGGGAAACATCCATATAAATATGCAATATATAAAAACAAAAAAACTCAGTGTTTTTATCAATGAAGTAGTTGTTAACTTCTTACTTATGTGAAATATGAATGGAATCTGCTATATTAAACTCATAATTTTCTGTTAAAGTGACTCTTAGTTAAGATCCACGTTTATTTTAATTATTATTTTTCATAAATTAATTTATTTTGAGCGTGGTGGTGTGTATCTATGCATGTGTCCTAAGTGTTTGGAAGTCATAGGATGACTTGGGGAAATCTGTTCTCTTTCACTAGGTAATTTGTTAGGGATGAACTCAAGTTCTCAGTCTTTGTATCAAGCACCCTTACCTGGTTAGCCATTTCCTTAGCCTCACATACTTTAATTTTATATTCTTCAAATAAATAATATAATTTAAAGAAGCACAATGATGCTACCACTTTTATTGGACAGATGCATTTTTTAATGATGAACAATAAATACCAAAGGAAGCAGGAGCACAGAAAATTATATACATAAGGTATTTTATTTCTCAGTAGGTAAAATGATATAAATAGTTCAGGAATCAGTTTTGCAATTTATTATAAAGGATCCAACAACCAGATAACTACACAGTTACTCAATAATGAGTGAAATATAAAATGGACAAATATGCATTGTCCTGAGTATTTTTGCATTGAAGTTCATTGGGGAGCTAGTCTGTAATTCTCTATGTTGGGTCTTCATGTTACTTCATGCAGTTTGGATATTAGAGTAACTGTGGTCTTATAAAATGAATTTGGCAGTTACTTCTGTTTCTATTTTGTGGAGTGGTTTGAGAAGTTTTTGGCATTAACTATTCTTTGAATGTCTAATAGAAATCTGCACTAAAACCATCTGGCCCTGGGAAGTTTTTGGTCAGCAGACTTTTACTTACTGCTTCCATTTCATGGGGGTTAAAAGTCTATTAAACTGCAGTCTGATCTTGACTTAACTTGTTAGGTGGTATATATTGAAAGAATCATACATTTCTTTTAGTTCATTTATGTTTTGGTGGAATACAGGTGTGTGTGTGTGTGTGTGTGTGTGTGTGTGTGTGTGTGTGTGTGCGACTGAACAGGCAAATCAGGTTGGGGGGGATTGAATGAGGGGAGAGTCAGCTAGAATTATGGAGCATTTGAGATGTGGTATGAAATCTTAGTGCAGTAGACACGTCCTAAATTATATGAAGGCAGTCCTAATGAAATCTACAAGTAATGGGGGAGATGGAGTCCCATCTCTTGTCACCAAATAAACCTCCCAGTATAGGAAATGGGTTACATCCAGTTGAGGGGAATCCCCAAACAACCCAGGCTGATACTAAACCAATAGATTGCTTTCCACAAACTGACAGCAAGGCCCTATTACTGAAGACAACACTCACACAACTCATTGAACATGAAGAGGTCAAGCTGGTAATTTTGTTATCTACTTCTTCTATCTTAAATTAACCCATTTTTATTATTCTATACTTTGTCATGTGGCTTGTGGCTTACTAGTACCTTATATCTTGCTTGTCATGGCAGTGGTGTCCTGCCTATACTTCCTGCCTGGTTACTGGCAAATCAGTGTTTTATTTATTAACCAATCAGAGCAGCGCATTTGACATACAGAACATCCCACAGCACCCCCCCCCCTTATTTTAAAGGAAGGTTTTAACTTTCACATAGTAAAATTACAGATAGCAAAACAATTATCAAGCAAAAATTACAGTTATGCTGTCCAGTCTATTTATAATAACTAGTCAATATGTATTTGGCAAATTTAAAGAAGATATCCTGTCTATCCTATATTTGTGAGTCTAAGGTTTTATATCTAACTTATCTTTTATCATAACTAAGGAAAATGATAACTATCTCTAGTCTTCAACTGCATCAAAGACCTCAGAAGGATATAATATTACCTGAGAAACAAGAGAAGGATGAAAGCAACTTTTGGGAGTCTTGCAGGGTAGACAGAGATAGCTGGCAGCCTGGACAGTTATCTACTGTTCCTTTGTAAAGTTGGGGTATCTGTCTTCAGCCCACAGGGCTAGAGTCTCTTAGTCACTTTTCTCAGTGTCCTGTAGAATGTCTGGCAGTTTTCGTCTGCGAAGCAGAAACCTGAAGGACCATTTTGCCAAGCAAAGCTCAGTGGTCACCTTTCTATGGGTCCTGTATGTCCAGTTGATCAAGCAGTCCATGCAAGAACAGTTTCTTACCCAAATGGCTATTTTTGCCAAGGTGAAGATAAACTCCATATGAAGTGTCTTTCATGCCCATCCTCCTCTCTGAAGTAAATCGGTGCTGTCAGGAGCAGACATGTCCTACTGTCCAGAAAGTCTAAATTTTTAAAATATTTTAAATGCCATATTCTGTAGGTCTTTGAGGTATTTGAAGATTACCTATCTATCTGAAATATCTCTGTGTATACCTAGAAGACTTAACTAACATGGCTACAAGTATGATTATCATAGATGACTAATTATTAATCTATTTTTAATTATACATTACAATTTTAAATGAGCTGTATAAACATAATACCTTAAACAAGAGTAGAAATATACACACAGTATAACAAAATTAACACAATCCAGATTTTCTGTGTACTATCCATCTTTTCATGACTTATTTGTATACTACCTTTATTTTCTCTTTAAAGACTTTATTTTTAAAAACTATATTTTTTTATATAACTGTATATATATATATATTTTTCTCTTACAAGCCTACATATATTTTTACACACATTGTAAAGCATTTAAAGTCTTGTTACATCTGAATTTGTCTTACAGTGAATCAATTATTTTAAACTGAAGCATTTTTAAGACTGAAATGCCTCTGTGGCTGTTGGCTCCGCCCACTTCAGCTTCCAAAAGTGATGGTGTACAGTTTACTGCCAGCTCTGGGTCTGGAGCCATGTGTACCATCAACTATCAGAAGCAGTTATATAAAAGCAGCATGTAGCCCAGAAACCTTTTTTTTTTCTTTTATTACTAGCAATAACTATATCCAACACACAAAATAGTGCACAGCTTGTAGGTCAAGCCCAAACACATGTATGCCACAAATCTGCCATAGAGTAGCTCAAACATGCAGGCTGCCGCTAAGTAGAGAGAGACAACTAGGAAGCTGTTTTTAGCTCTGTTTTGAATTGTTTGTTAAATATTCTCAGATTAAAGGTGGAAATTGAGCCATTGGGCGCCATTTGAAGCGGGAGAGCTTCTCTCCAGGTGCCACCAAGCCCCCACAGCCCCACAACCCCCATATAAAATAATCACTCAGATGCTTATATTACTTATAAACTGTATGGCCATGGCAGGCATCTTGTTATCTACTTCTATCTTAAATTAATCCACTTTTATTAATCTATACTTTGCCACGTGGCTTGTGGGTTACTGGTCGGTACCTTACATCTTGCTTGTCACAGCAGTGGCTGGCAGGTCTCTCCCAGTCTCCCACTTCCCCGAATTCTCTTCTGTCCTTGTCTTGCCTATACTTCCTTCCTGGCTACTGGCCAATCAGTGTTTTATTTATTAACCAATTAGAGCAGCGCATTTGACATACAGAACATCCCACAGCAAGTACGTTAGTTGTGGAAGACATGTAAGTACTAGAAAATGTCATGAAGACATTGTCACTGATGGCTACACATGTATCCTAATTAGGTAAGAATATTTGTTGTCAAATGTGATAAATTTCAAGTGTTATAATATCTGCTTGAAAAAGATTGTATATATTGCATATAATTGATAAATCAAATTTGTTTCCAAAATTTAAAGACATATACATTATAAAAGTAAAATGTATTTAAATTCTTTGTAAAGATAGACTACTGGCAATAGTGGAGAGGATGCCTGAGCTGGCATACTCTGGTGATTAGATGGCTGAATACCCTAACTGTCATCATAGAACCTTCATCCAGTGACTGATGGAAGCAGATGCAGAGATCCACCACCAGGTCCCACGTGGAGCTCCAGGAGTCCAGTAGATGAGAGTGAGGAGGCATTCTATGAGCAAGGGACATTGGGAAAAAGTACAGAGATGACTAGCCTAACTAGTGGAAATGTATGAACTGTGGACCAATAGCTGAGGAGTCACCATAGTACTGGATTAGGCTCTCTGGATAAGTGAGACAGTTGTTTAGCTTGAACTGTATAGGGGGACCCCCAGGCAGTGGGATCCAGACCTGTCCCTAGTGCATGAGCCGGTTTTTTTGAATCTAGTGTCTATGCTAAGACACTTTGCACAGCCTTGGTGCAGGAAGGAGGGTCTTGGACCTGTCTCAGCTGAATGCACCAGACTCTGTTGATTCCCCATGGGAGACCTTGCCTTTGGAGGAGGTGGGAATGAGGGGTGGGTTGGGGAGGAAGGCTGGGGGGCAGGAGGAGGGAGGATGTTAGTATATAAAAGGAATAGAAAATGTCTTAATAAAAAATTTATTTAAAAAAGAGTGTTAACATGCATATGACTAAAATTTCATAATACTAGGAATTTGTTTTTAAATAATTTTACAATGAGGAGACTGACTGTGTACATAAATAAATATGGCCAGCTACTCTTAAGGCAGACAGATTATAGCTCTCTATAGACTCTATATTATTCACTTAGATGACTGAAAATTTCCAGAATAACAAGCAACTTTAAGTATGAGTTATTTTATAATAATGGATGAATAAAGGGGTAGATATTTTGTAATAGTTTCCATCCGTTTTAAAGAGAAGTTTCCTACATGAGGGGAGAAGACCACCATCATCTATGATATAAGGCCATATGTTTATAGATTTTTCTTAGAAATTATGCTGGTTTAGTCTTCACTAATACTGAGTACTTTGCTAAGTTTCCAGTATAAAGGAGGTTTTCCCATTTATTTAGTGGTATTTAAGAACAATTAGAGAACTTTTGATTACAACTATGGTGTGGGTATTACTACTGCACCCTCAGTGTGATCAGGCTGTGAAGATGGTTGATGTGTGACTTGTACACAAGACGGCTGGATGGGACTGTGGGTTTTTTCCCTCGTTTAGAAGCATGGATGGTACATTCCACAACTAACCAAATCCTACAGTTCTGGAGACCAGCCCCAATGGATATAATCCCAGATCTCAGGGAACATAGTGGAGGCAGTTCAAAATGACTGTATGAACTAGAGGTCAAAGAGTTTGCTATGAATTGTGTCTCCTTGTAATAATGCTATAGCTGTAGGTTTCAACACTTTATCTGACAAACATGAGATGAGCAAGGGATGATACCAGTGCATATGACAAAGTGGACAGGGAAAAGCCCATGAGGTCTCAGCTCTACATAGAGAACTATAGGCAACTGAGGAAAGCTGGTAGCAGGAGAGGTGGTTTCCCCAGGGAAGAGTACACTAGTTAGTCCACCAGGGGCAAATCCAAACACATTAATACAAGTAGCATTATATGAACTGAACATATCATATTTATGAATATACAAGTTTATATGTGAGCATGTATGCATACAATAGCAATTTGTGAGAAAAAAAAAGGCCAGGAATTTAAAGTATCATGAGGAGTGTTATATGGGAGCGTTTTGGGGGGGAGGAAAGGGAAGGGAGAAATGTAATTCTATTACAATCTGAAAAACTGGAAAAATAAAAGTTGGAAAAATGTAGGTACTCTTAAGCATTTCTTTTTACTTATGAATACGTGATTACCTGAGTTTATGTGTACCTCATGAGTACATGAGAGTGCATGCAGATGCCAGCTGAGAATTTGGGGGTCACCAGGTACTGGAGTCATAGGAAGCATTATTTGATTTTTGATATTATAATTACATCATTACAGCCTCCCTTTCCTTCTTGCAAACAGTTCCATATACCCCCTTGCTATCTTTTAAATTCCTGACTACTGATTCTTTAATTGCTGTTTTGAATCATATGTGACAGGAAGTGAACACAGGCTTCTGGAAGAGCACCTACCACTCTCAGTTGCTGAGTCTGACTTGCAAATGGACTCCCATTTTTCAGTTTCAAATGCAAAGAAGATGGAGCATAGTTAATAAGAATCTTAACTGCCACCATTTTAATTAAAAATTTGACATCATGCTCACAAATGAAAGAAGATAAAGAATGTAAATTAATAGTTACTAACTGTCCAAAGGTAATAAGTTTTTAGTCTAAATAATTACATAATTACTTTGGGTTTCTACAGACTTCTTTAGATTATAATTTTTCATTAACCTTTTGATTAAAAGAGAAATTCTAAAATACCACTGAAAAGAAAGAACTTGCAATGTTACTTTAATATAATATATTTTTAACATTCAGTAGGATTTAAATTAATACCACAAACTAAACTTTTTAATCTTGGTAAAACATACAATCTTATTTTTTATTTACATGAAACATTAACTTAATAGGTAATTCATTTTTACAGTATTGATTAGATTCAAGAATATTAAAGTATGTAAGTAAGATACCTTCAAAAGTAACATGCTGTATATTTTCTTTAAGGAAACCTCATGGACAGAGTTATCTTGATGAAGTCATAGTGATATCTGAACACATTAAGTACATTTCCATCCCTCATCAGATCCTTTGGTTCTCCCCTGGAAAGATAAACTTATAACAGAAAGAACTCTGTACTTTTAGACATTTTTTTTCTTGAATCTCATGGTATATTTTACATTTCATATTTCTTGAAAAGAATTTCCATGAAATATTTTGATAAAGCTTTTCATTATTTCAACCTCTTTTCTACCTTTCATATTCCCTTTTGTATAATCAGTTCATTTTCATACACAAAAATAGATCGATGAATTTGTTTTCATAAGAGACACTGCCATTCCATGGTGTTCTATTCACTTTTACAGAAGCCAAGTTATAAACATTAGATAAAATCAACTTCCTATAGAGCAGTGGTTCTCAACCTTCTTAATGCTATGACCCTTTGACACAGTTTCTCATGTTGTGGTGACCCCTAACTACAGAATTATTTTTGTTGCTAGTTCATAACAGCACTTTTGCTACTTTCATGACTTGTCATGTAAATATCTGTGTTCTCTGATTGTCTTAGGCAATGCCTGTTAAAGAACTACTCAGCCCCCACCGACCACCACCAAAGTGGCATGACCAAGAGAGAACTGCTGCTCTAGGAAGATAGACAGGTTGAGCTGATGAAAATTACCTATTCATGTTTTTGGTTGTGAGCCTAGCCTTTAATGGCTGAGCTATCTCTCCTATTCAAACTAAAATGTTTCAAAAAGAGACATTTAACTATGATTTCCACTAGACAGTCAGTGAAAGTGTCTTTGAGTATAATTTAGAAGAATGAGAAATACATAAGAAACAAGATGCATAGCAAAAGAAACTGTAAAATATCTGAGACATTAAGAAATATTGTTATTAAAACTTTCTCACCTCAGAGAAAAATACTGTGATACTTTGAAGCAATGGAAAACATTTTAGCAAGAACATACATGCTTTCAAACTTGAAAACATATTAGTTTAAATAAATTTTCCTGAATGAAATAAGTCATTCTGGTGCAATTCTAATGACAGTCAGGAAACAGCAAAAGGACACAGACAGTAACCTCTAGTGGTAGCAAAGGCATAATGGAAGGAAAGGGGGATAGGTAGGTGAAAGTTTTTTATACATTAAAATGCTGCACATACCAATCTGCATTTTGGAAATTAAAATGAACCATGCAATACAATGAATTTTGATGTAAATTATAGACACCCTTCAATAAAATTAATTACTATTGGCTACTTAGTTTTAACTAATACATTATATTAGTATGGGTTTGGTTTTTAGCTACAAACACACACACACACACACACACACACACACACACACACACACACACATACCCACAGAAACAGAAAGAGAGGTAGAGAGAGAAAGAGAGAGAGAGAGAGAGAGAGAGAGAGAATAGTAGAATGACAGTGGAAGAATTAGATATAAAAGAATAGGATTTGACTTGAGAAGATTCTATATATTTACAGAATTCTTAAACAATAAGAAAACTGAATTGCAATTTTATCCTAATACAGAATAGCTATAATCAAGAAAAAAACAACAAATGCTGGTACAGATATGTGGAACTGGAAACTCTCATTTACAACATGTGGGAATGTAAATTAGTGTGGTGGCCATGGAAACCAGTACGCTAAATTAGAAGTCTATACATCCCAGCTATACCATTCCTTGATATATACCATAAGACTCTCAAGTAACCATATTATAGATACTTGCACCTATACATTTATTGTATCAGTATTCACTATAGCTAGGATATAGAACCAGCATAGATGCCTTTTAACAGATATATGTGTATATGTGTTCTTATTCAGTGGTAAGGAATTAAATAATAGTATTTGCATAACATAAATGGAACAGGAATACAATACTAATGATTTTTCTTGAGTTATATAAGGAAAAGAATATATAAATGTTATATATTTATGATAGATTACACTTTAGTAATATTAATATATTTTAGTAATAATATATTTTAGTAATATTAAGATCTTATTTAATGTATTACATTAAGTAATAGAATATATATAAATAAATATATGTGCATAATATTTATAATATATTACATATGCATTCTGTTTAGCACCTAAATATGACTCCATCATTCATATTTGTTCAAATTTCCTGATTGCCACAATAGAGAAGTTTTTTCTCTGTGTAAACTTCCCTCTTCTGAGGAAGTGTGGTCCATTTAGACTGTCAAGGAGCTACCTACACACTCAAGTAAATAGAGAACTATGGTAACCATGTGATATATATGTCCAGTGATCCAGAGCTCCTAATTTGAACTTAGGATGATATGAGATAGGCTATTTTTAATAATTTGCTAGAATAATAAAGCCCAAGGCTAACAGTAACTATAAATAATGAGTTTTAATAACAATAATACTTAAATAGGGAACATTTTACTTCCATACAAATTAGCAATAAGATGCATCTTCAAGGTATTGAAATGCTACTAGGTTTATATGCACAGTTTTCCAAGCTGAATTTGAATTTTTACTTGTATAAAACAGTTTCTAAAAGCTGCCCTGGTGGCTGTATGTCTTAGGAATGCAGCCGGCTTCCTGGTAAATCAATTTGCGTCAGCTGTGCAGTGCAGCGTTTCAGCAGCATAATCCAGACTGACTTCTCCAAATAATACTTACTCTGACAACACTTTCAAAGTGGCAAGATAGCTTGGAAAAGTACAGAATTGTCTCGAGATACCATATCTCCCAGCAGAATTCTAAATGCTATTGCAAAACTGACAAAATAGAAGCCAAATTGTAATGTGATCTAGTAGGCAGCTAAAGTATTTCACTCCACAACAAAATTCCTTCTCTCAATGTCCAACAGAAAAATCATAGAGTTCAGCAACCCTTCTAGGTCTGAATGGGAATTGCCAAATAAATATGGGATAAGTGAATGATATGCCCTAATTTGGTTCAATATAAAATGTCATTCTTTTTTAATTTATGAAGGTAGAGAGAAATGTTGAGGAAAGTATATGTAGTAACAATTGAAAAAAACATATTTTTGATATAGCTATTCATTTGTTTAACATAAGAGTAAAAATAAGGAGTTACATACAATTCTAGGAAGCAAAGTGGAAACTGGTTTGGGCATACAGATAATTAATTTTGTTACTATTCAAACACACATGCAATTTATTATTTAGACACAAAATTGTGCTTGTCTTTGTAAATTACATTTGTTCTTTAGTTCAGAATGCTCAAGTTATCAGTCAGCATCCTTTGGGGGAGGCAGAGCTTGGGGAGAAGCATCTCAAAATCACTGTATAAGACTTAAATAGGAGATTGCATCCCCTGTTGCAGGCCAGCAGGCAAGACTCCTATGGGCAAGCTTCCCACCCACACTCCACTGGACCCTGTAATCTGCAACCCCACTCTGTCCTCAAACCCACCCATCCTTGTGACTCCAGCAGCCCCCTGACACAAACACTGCCAGTGCTGATTGGACCAGGAGTGGCTCCCTGAGGCACAGACATGATTTGTACTGATTAGAGAAAGAGATGGATAGATGCCAGTGCAATAATACATTCACAACATAAAGAACAATATGGCACCACCAGAACCTAGACATTCTACTGCAGTAAGACCTGAATATCACAATGTTGAAGCAGCAGAAGAAAACAACATTAAAATTGACTTTATGAAGATGATAAAGGTCTTTAAAAAGGAAATGAAAAATTCTTTTAAAAAATCTAGGAAGAGATAAGCCAAAAATGTAAGAAATCAATAAATTCCTTAGAGAAAGTCAAGAAAAGCAAGAAAAAGCAATCAAGCAGGTGAAGGAAACAGTTCTTGACTTGAAAATTGAAAAAGAGGCAATAAAAAAGATACAAACTGAAGGAATGCTGGAAATTGAAAATCTGAGTAAATGAATATGAGCTACAGATGCAAGCATTAACCAAAAGAATGTAAGAGATGGAAAAGAGAATCTCTGGCATTGAAGATACAATAGAGGAAATACATTCATCAGTCAAAGAAAACATTAACGCCAACAAAGTCATACCATAAAACATCCAGTAAATCTGTGACACCATGAAAAGACCAAACCTAAAAATAATAGGGCTAGGAAAAGGAGAAGAATACCAGCTCAAAGACACAGAAAATACATTCAACAAAATAATAGGAGGAAACTTTCCCAACATAAAGAAGGAAGTACCTATGAAAATACAGGAAGCTTACAGAACACCAAATAGACTAGACCCCCTGAAAAGACCCTTGCCACATAATAATGAAACTACTAAACATACAAAATAAAGGATAATAAGTGCTGAAAAGGAAAAAGGCAAAGCGACTTATAAAGTCAGACTCATCAGAATAACATCTGACTTCTCAATGGAGACTCTGAAAGCCATAATTTCTAGGGATTGGAACCCTATCTCAGGTAAA
Organism: Onychomys torridus; assembly: GCF_903995425.1. Classification (NCBI taxonomy): domain Eukaryota; kingdom Metazoa; phylum Chordata; class Mammalia; order Rodentia; family Cricetidae; genus Onychomys; species Onychomys torridus. Next base: position 25,170,994 of record NC_050444.1, on the reverse strand, counting down.
ACAAAGTTTGAGATGTGTTGAATGTGTAGGCTCAGAAGGACATAAAGGAAGGTTGAAGCCATATGTGGCAAATGTTGTCCTGAATCTTTGGACCTGACATCTGTTACAGCAATGGAATACGCAGATTAAAATTACTCCAATCTCGGAAGTGGAATATCGACCAATTCATGTTTCTGGGAATAATATTGTAGATATTATAAAAATAGCCACCTGCTATTCAGGCTGTGCATGAACAGAGCACAACTTCCACTGAGCTCTCAAAAGTGTCAACAGCCCTAACTTTAAATGGCTTATGACACAAGAGAAGATACATATTTTAAAACAGCTGGTTCAGGAGCAGTTACATGCCCAACAGATTGAAGAATCTACCAGCCCTTGGAATTCTCCTGTATTTTTAATTAAAGGTAAATCTGGTAAATGGAGAATGCTGACAGATCTGAGAGCCAAAAATAAAGTAGTTCAACCTATGGGTTCCCTACAGAATTGGATGTCCCTGCCTTTTCTGTTATGCAAAGAATGGCCTATTAGAGTTACTGATTAAAAAGATGGTTTCTTTACCATACCTTTACAAGAAAAGGATAGAGAAAAATTTACCTTCACAGTACCTAATTATAATTCCCAGCCAGTCAAGAGATATCAATGGAAAGTCCTCCCATAGGGAATGTTAAATAGCCCTACCTTTGCCAATATTTTGTGCAAACACCATTGGAAATAATTTGTGCAAATTTTCCACAAACTGTAATTTGTTATTATATGGATGATATCTTATTAGCTGATCCAAAAGTCAGGTAACTTAGAAAACATTTTTGAAAAAGTAAAGGAAGTTTTGCCTTGTTGGAGATTACAAATTGCTCCCAAAAATACAAAGAGGAGATTCTATTAATTACTTATGATATAAGATAGATCTACAAAATATTAGACATCAAAAGGTACAACTCAGGAGAGATCAGTTGCAAATTCTTAATGATTTTCAAAAATTGTTAGGAAGCATTTCAAACTTATAGCCTGTCATTGGAATACCTAAAGATGGCCTAGTAAATTTGGCCAGTACCCTACAAGGGGACAAGGATTAAATAGTCCAAGAGAATTATAGGCTAAAGCTCATGTGGATTGTGTGAATCCAGAATTGAACTGCATTCTAATTACATTCTCCTCTAGACAGAGGGAAGATACTATATTGGAATGGATATTTTTACCACATAAACTGAGTAAGAAACTAAAGCCTTAGTTGAAAAGATCTCTGATTTGATCCTAAAAGGAAAATTAAGACTTCCTCAGTTGACAGGAATGGACATAGCAGAAATTGCAGTGCCTTTAACTAATGAGGAAATTTTTCTTTATAGAAAGATAATGAATACTGGCAAAGGGCCTGCAGTAACTTTTTGGAGAGATTAACAATTGTTATTACAAAAGTAAGAGAATAGAATTCATAAAATGAACTGAATGGGTACTTCCTCACATTGTACGGCAAAAACCAGTGCTTGGAATCACCACGTTCTATACTGATGCAATTAAATCAGGAAAGGTAGGATATAAATCAGGAGACTTAAGTAAAGTGGTTCATAGCCTCTACAAGTCTATAAAAATACAGAACTTTATGCCATACTTATGGTACTAATGGATTTCACAGAACCCCTCAATATATTCACTGACTCTCAATACACAGAGAGAGTTGTTTTACATATTAAAACTGCTGAATTTATTCCTGATAATACAGAATTGACTTCCCTTTTTATACAATTACAGGAAATCATCAGAAATAGGGAACATCCTACATCCTAATGATGAGATTGATCAGTCATTAATAGGTAATATGCTAGAAGCCTCAGAATTTCATAAGAAACAACATGTAAATAGCAAAGATTTGAAAAAGGATTTTTCCATTACTTGGCAACAACCAAGGAAATTTTAAAAATAATTTCCTCCTTGTTCCTTCTATAATTAAACTCAATTACCTGCAGGAAGCAATCCTAAAAGTATATAGAAAGTACAAAGAAATATAATTTAGCAGATAGATGTATTTTATTTTGCAGAATGTGGAAGATTAAAATATGTATACCATACCATTGACAGCTACTCAGGATTTCAATGGGCAACTCCTATGTGTTCTGAAAAGGCTGATTGTGGGATTACATACCTATTAGAAGTTATAGCCATTGTGGGAATACCTATACAAATTAAGACTGACAATGCTCCAGCATATGTCTTAAGTAAAATGAGACAGTTTTTATCTTATTACAATATAAAGCATATTACAGGTATACCACATAATTCTACAGGCCAAGTAGTTACAGAAGATCTAATTGAACATTAAGGGATATACTAAATAAACAGAAAAAGGTAACAATGACCCCTAGAAATACATTACATAATGCTGTATTAACCTTGAACTTTCTTAATGCTGATGAAAAGGAACAACAGCTACAGAGAGACATTGGACAAAAGAAAAAACTCCTGAGCTAAACCAAATACTTTACTTCAAAGATGTGTTGACCACAGAATGGAAAGCAGGATACCTCTTACATTGAGGAAGGGGTTTTGCTTTTGTTTTTGCAGGAGAAGAAAAGCTATAGATACATACAAAATTAATAAAAATTCAACTTGAACAAGAGAGACCTTGATGAGAAGTAATAGCTCATCCACTGATGTAATGATTCTACACATTGTAAGAAAAACTCAACAAGCAAGGTTTGAGGCAGGGTTCTGTTTTTTGTCTTTACAGGATAAGAGAAATACCCCTTTTCCGGCATTGGACACTTAGCTATCTACAGGAGAAAAGAAAGACCTATTGGTACCAATATACACTGCAGGGTAATATCTCACTGCCTAACATCATTATCTCTTTAACTTTAGAATAGTTGTGGTCCAGATTCAATTATAAATCAAGTTAGTTTTAGAATTGGAATGTGTCTCTCTCCTTTTCTAAACCCAAGTATATTGCTAAAAGAAAAATTAGTTTAGAAGATTCTGTCTCATATCAGAAAAGTCAACTAATGTGAGACAGAAGAAAACCAATAATCTAGGGTCCATTGTTGCCAAGACTGAATTTCTCTCCATGCTTATTATTGATTTCTGGGAATCTTTCCTTGTATGTTACATCATCCTAAACCCCAAAATTTCCATTTTGATATTAATAATGTTCACGTTTTCAACAGTAAAAGATAAGTCCTTCTAATAGCAATCTCCAAAGTCTCCAGAAGGAAGACAAGGCCCCACAACAATGACTCTACACAGTACACAATGATGCCATTGCACCTAAGAGTATTATTCAGTGATCAGCCTTGGACTCTTCAGAACAGTTCTAAGATGAGATGATCCATCATACTATACTTCTAGCCAGAATCTCAGAGAACCTTATCCATTACTCTGAGACTGGCTGCAGAATCTAGAGTTAGTCCTATTGAGACCAAACTAAGTTCTCTTACAGGACCCCACAGAGATACCATCACCCCCTAAACAGCAGGAGGCAACTGTAAGAAAATGACTCCCCATCTCCAAAAGATTTCAATTTTCTTAGGGATATGGATAAATGGTTATAGGTTTGTGGTGGAAAACAAAAAGAATCAGTACTCTCCTTAAGAAAAGAAAAGGGGAATGGATAGGTTTGGTATAATAATGTAGATTTTTGTGTCTACTAGTAAACTAATCTAGCAAACTTTCAGCCTTGGATAATTTGCACTGATATAAGTTCTTATATATTGATACAAATGTAACTTATTTTTATATTCCTATTTAAGATAATTTGTATAATGATAAAAATACAAAACTGTATCTGTTATATTGTACATATATTCCTACTCCTATTAAAAATATTTTGTATATTGATACAAATGTAAAATTATATTTGTTATACTGTATGTATAATCTAATTATGTTTAGGATATTTTGTATATTGATATATATTAATGATTGTCAAATCACATAATACACTATACATTTCTAACTCTAAGATATTTTGTCTATTATCACAATTTTGAGATCATTGTCCTTTTGATGTCCATTTGTTTATAGATTATTTACCTTGTTCTGTGAAGCCTTAGTCCTTAGGGTATTTAGGTAGATAAGACATACAGATTTATAGTCAGCCATGCTTGTCATTTCTATAGTTATGTTAGTTAGGTTGTCCCGGTTTATAGATACATAGGTTAGATGGATAGGTAATCTTCAAACACAACATGGACTTACATATGGCATTTAAATGTTTTGATAACTTAGAATTCTGTTGACATGGGACATAGTTGCTCCTGGCAGCACAGATCTGATTCTGAGAGAATGTTGGGCTGCTGAGACACTCTGTTTGGAAGTTTGTCTTCTTGGCACAAAACGGCCTGCTTGGCAAAGAACTGTCCTTGCCTTGAATGCAGACAATATGAATGCTGTCCTTTCTGGACGAGCAGGACACAAGGAAAAGTAACTACTGAATTCTGCAAAGGCAGGGTAAGATGTTCTTTCAAAATTCCTGCTTCTGATAATGGTCAGTCAGATCGTGTAGGCCTGTAGCCAAATTTGATGCCCCAATGATGCTGAGAAACTTTTGGTGGCTGACCAGGCTGCCAGCTGTTTCTCATTATTCTTTCAAGATTTTGGAAAATTGCTTGCATGCGTTTCCCATTTGCTCACATATTATTATATTCCTTCTAAGGTCTTTAATGGGGTTGAAGACAAACAGTTACAGTTACAATCTTCTTGTGTCTTAGCTAGAACATATTAAGTTCTAGGTTCCAATTCTTTTGGATAGGACAGCTTTTGGAATAATCTCTGTAACATGCCTGTTACCTATGTTCTGGACATCTCTGGATTTTAGTATGTGTCTCTTGTTTGATGTTGTTCTTGTTGGTAGTAGTTCCATTTTTGTTTCTGTCATTACCTTTTATTTCTCCTGGACTACACTAGATGATCATTCTATATTCTATATATAGTTTTGTATTAGGTTAGAACTTTCCTATTTAGACAAAAGGGGGAGGTATAGCTGGTAGCTGTTCAAGCTATGACCTTGAAGCACCACCCCTAGAGAGGCAGAAGATAACTGCTACACCTGCCTATGACCTTGAAGTACATGCCACTCAGGACCCTTAAGACCTAGGATGCATGTATGCAGTACTCTCTTCACTTCCTCATGGTTTTGGATGCTGGAGATTGGCCAGACAGAAGAACAGTGTGAGACTGTGCTTCAGCCTTCTAGGACTCTGCAACAGTCCTGGACTGAAGTTATGCAGACACTAAGAGACCACAGATGATGGTCCAGACAATTATATCCAGCAAAACTCTCAATCACCATAGATGGAGTAAACAAGGTATTCCATGACAAAACTGAATTTAAACAATACTTTTCTAAATATCCAGCCCTACAGAAAGCACTAGCAAGAAAATTCCAACTAAAGGAAGTTAGATGCAACCAGAAAACACAGGAAATAGATAATTCCATAGCAGTAAATCCCAAAGGGAAACACACACACACTACCACCAAAAAATAACAGAAATTAACAATCAGTGATATTTAATATTCCTTAATATCAATGGACTCAAGTCACCTATAAAATGACACAGGCTAACAGAATGGACATGAAACAAGACCCATCATTCTGCTTACATATATACAAGAAAGATATTTCAACTTCAAAGAAAGAGTAAAGAGTTGGGAAAAGATTTGTTAATCAAATGGACTTAAGAAGCAAGCTGATATCTAACAAAATAGACTTCAAACTAAAATTAATCAAAACAGATAGAAAAGGACATTATATATTCCTCACAGAAAAAGTCCATCAAAATGAAGTCTCAATTCTGAAAATTTATGCCCCAAATACAAGAGTACCCACATATGTAAAAGAAACATTGCTAAAGCTAAATTGCACATCAAACCCCACACAATAATAATGAGAGTTTTCAGCACCCCACTCTCACCAATGGACAGAAACTTAACAGAGAAATAAGGCAACTAACACATGTTATGACTCAAATGGACTTAATAGACATCTAGAGAACATTCTACCCAAGCACAAAAGAATATACCTTCTTCTCAACACCATATAGAACCTTCTCTAAAATAGATCACATATTTGGTCACAAAGCAAATCTCAACAGATAAAAAAAAAACAAATGGAAAAACCTCCCATATTTTATTGGACCACCATGGCTTAAAGTTAGATTTCAGCAACAAAACAAATTACAGAAAGTTTACATACTCTTGGAAACTGAATAATGCTCAGCTGAATCACCACTGGGTCAAGAAAGAAATAAAGAAATTAAAGACTTGCTAGAATTCAGTGAAAATGAATGTACAACATACCCCAACTCATGGGATACTATTTAAGCAGTATTAAGAAGAAAGTTAATAACCCTAAATGCCTACCTAAAAAAGTTGGAAAAATCACACACTAACTACTTAACAGCACATCTGAAACACTAGAAGTAAAAGAAAAAAACTCACCCAGGAGGAGAAGATGCCAGGAAATAATCAAATTGAGGGCTGAAATCAGTAAAATGGAAACAAAGAGACAAGTATAAAGAATCAATGAAACAAAGAGTTGATTCTTTGAGAAAATCAACAAGATACACAAACCCTTATCTAAAATAACCAAAAGGCAGAGAGAGAATATCCAAATGAACAAACTCAGAAACAAAAAGGGAAACATAACAGATAATGAGGAAATATAGAGAATCATTGGGTCATACTTCAAAAAGCTTATACTCCACAAAATTGGAAAATCTGAAAGAAATGGACAATTTTCTGGACATCTACCATATACCCAAATTAAATCAAGACCAGATAAACAATTTAAATACACCTTAACTCTTAAGTAAACAGAATTCTCCCAAACACACACACACAAAACAAACAAACCAACCAACCAAACAAACAAAAAAACAAAAAACCACCCCGGGCCAAATAATTTCAATGCAGAATTCTACCAAAAATTTGAAAAAGAACTAATACCAATACTCCTCAAATTATTTCACATAATAGAAACAGAAAGAACATTGCCAAACTCTTTATATGAGGCTACAGTTACCCTAATACTAAAACCACACAAAGATGCTACAAAGAGAATTACAGACCAATCTCCCTCATGAACATTGATGCAAAAATACTCAATAAAATACTGGCAAATTAAATCCAAGAATACATGAATCATCCACCATGATCAAGTAGGCTTCATACCAGAGATACAGGGATTGTTCAATATATGAAAATCCATCAATGTAATTTATCACATAAACAAACTGAAAGAAAAAAAAACATATGATCATCTCATTAGATGATGAAAAAACCTTTGACAAATCCAACACCCCTTCAGGACAAAAGTCTTGGAGAGATCAAGAATACAAGGAATATACCTGATCACAGTAAAAGCAATTTACAGCAAGCCAACATTAAATTAAAGGGGGAGAAACTCATAGTGATTCCACTAAAATCAGGTACAAGGCAAGGATTTTCACTCTCCCTGTATCTACTCAACATAGTACTCAAAGTTCTGGCTAGAGTAATAAGACAACAAAAGGAGATCAAAGCAATACAAATTGGAAAGGAAGAAGTCAAATTTTTGCTATTTGCAAATGATATAATATATATATAAGTGACCCCAAAAATTCTACCACAGAACTCCTACAACTGATAAACACCTTCATAATGCTCAGGGATACAAGATTAAATTAAAAAAAAAAAAACAGTAGCCCTCATATATACATATGATAAATAGGCTGAGAAATAAATCAGAGAAACATCACCCTTTACAACAGACACAAGTAATATAAAATACCTTGGAGTAACTCTAACCAAACAAAGCTCCTATGAGCTTGGTTCAGTTGCCTCTGTAGATTTCCCCATCATGATCTTGACCCCCACCCCTTGCTCATACACTCCCTCCTCCCTCTACTTGACTCGACTCATGGAGGTTGGCCTGTTGCTTGGCTGTGGATCTCTGCATCTGCTTCCATCCGTTACTGCATAAAGGTTCTATGATGACAGAGTATCCACCCATCTCATTACCAGGGTAGGCCAGTTCAGGCACCCTCTTCACTGTTGCTAGTAGTCTAAGCTGGGTCATCCTTGTGGATTCCTGGGAATTTCCCTGGCATCAGTTTCTCCCTAACCCCATAGCAACCAGTAGTCCTACTGAGCTGTGACACATATGAACTATAACAATGACTACCATGACACCATTATCCTAAGTGTTCAGTAGTTTAATTATTATGTTGTTGGTAACCAACAGCTCTGTAACTAGATTTAAGATCTGCCCTTAATAAAAAAAAAGAAAAAGAAAAAGAACATTATGCCTGGTACTGGAAACCTAGTCAACTATTTATGGATCTTGGAGGAGATCCTACAACCACAACTTTACTAAATAAGCAGATGTCCTTATGATATTCTAAATTTTTGTCCTTACACCAACAGATATGGTATCTCTCACTTCTTATCCAAAAAATTTTCTTTTCAAGGGATTATAGAAAAGCCATAGTCAATCAAAATGTAGACATGTATAGCCTAGTCCCAAACAACTCCCATACCTAAGGCTCAGAAAACGTAGAAGAAAGTGCAGAAAGCTTCTCCAACTAGAGGGTCATAGAGTTTGCTATAAGATTGTATGTCTAGATTCTCTGCAATTTTACTAATGATGCATAAAGTGTGTAACATAAACCTTAAAAAAGAAAACAATCATTAAATATTTAAAATGTATTTTATTTAAATAAAATAAATATGATTATCTTCTTAATGTAGTGACTTCCTGAAAAACTGAATAAACTATTACTTTCCTTTTAAACAATTACTTTATAATGGGTAAAACTAGTGAGATTTAATTGAAAAAAATTACTGTTTTGCATACAGAATAAAATTTTTGGAACATAAGTGTTATTAAAACATTGCTGCTGGGTGGTGGTGGCACACACCTTTAATCCCAGCACTTGGGAGGCAGAGCCTGGCAGATCTCTGTGAGTTTGAGGCCAACCTGGGCACCAAGTGAGTTCCAGGAAAGGCACAAAGCTACACAAAGAAACCCTGTCTGGAAAAACAAAAACAAACAAACAAACAAACACAAATTGCTAATAGATAAGGCAGGTTAATTTGTAATTAAAAATATATTTTTATACAATTTATTTTGATTATGGTTTCCCCTCTTCCAACTCTTCCCAGTTCCTCCCCAAGTACCCACCTGACTAAATGCATACCCTTTTCTTTTCTCTCTTAGTGGAACACAAACAGGCATCCAAGAATAATAATACAATATATGATAAAATAAAGACAAACCTGAAGAGGATGAAACAAACTACCAGGAGAAAAATATCCAAGGAAAAAACATAAGGAACACATATAGATGCAGAGACACACACATTCACCCACGGAGAAATCCCATGGTATTCTCCAGATCTACCTAAAATATGTATGACAGTGGGATATAACCAGGGATAGAAAACATGTTCTATTTTCCCAAGCCTATGTAATGAAATCAGGATTCATTATTATGTCAGCATTGTTAGGCAATAATTGACATTTTTACTTTGTTTTTATAAAGCTGGAAATATTTCTACTATTAAAACTGGCAAATGTTGCTGTCTTGCTACAATGAACTCCCACTGTGAGATAATATTGATTTGAAGATCCAAGATGCTCCAGGAATTGGGGTTAAAATATGTCTGTGAGGCCCAGGAGCTGCAGTTAAAAGGCATTTCTACTTAATATATCTAGATCATTTTTCTTTTACATGTTATAATGTATTTGTATAAATAAAATCTATTTGAGACCTGTGAGTCCTTCTTAAGGAACTTACTACATAATGAGTGCAAATTTAAATCAAGATACCCAATAAGTAGATGAAAGGTAGATGTACAGTAGAAAGTAGACTAATGACATGATTGAAACCAGCTAGCTACTGTGAATAGGCTTAGGGGCACTTAAAATCATACATAATAAGTGAAGCATGCAAATTATAAAATTTAATATACTGAGGTATTATTAAATGTGTCAAGATCGAAACCTTGATAGAAAAAATATACATAAACTTTTTGGTAATGCGGTATAAATGCAAATAACACAATCAACTCTTTCCTGATAGTAAATGGTAAGGTGCTGCAGACTCACAGTGCATATTCTTAAAGCTTCAGTGCAGAAGGATTAGGTGTGAGATGTGGGGGCTCGGAACTAATGGACTTCCTGCTAGTTCTTTGCAGAATTTTCTTATATTGCTGTGTTTATACATTTCTCCTAAGAGCGTATTCTTAAGCACAAGCTGAAGTGCTAACCTGGAGGAATATTGCCTATAATATGAATCATAAAAGGTCTTATTAATAAAAACAAACCCAGGAGCTAGGTATTGGGGTGAACGCTGAAAGATTAGAGAAGCAGAACAAGCCACAGCTAACCTCACCTCGTCAATTCCTCAGCTGACCTTGTTTCCTCAAATTGGAAGTCTCTGTGTCCTCATCCGAATGGATCTCAGCTGAACTGCTGCTCAAAAGCCTAAAAGCTTAACAAGGCTCTAGTTCCTGGTCCTCATGCCTTATATACCTTTTTGTTTCCTGCCATCACTTCCTGGTATAAAAGCAATGCATCACTATGGCTGGCTGTTTCCAGTGTGGCTTTGAACTCACAGAGATCTGGATGAATCTCTCCGTCTAGAATGCTAGGATTAAAGGTGTGTGTGCCACCCTTTTCTGGTCTCTAGGTATATCTAGCGGCTGTTCTGTTCTTTGACCCCCAGATAAGTTCATTAGGGTGCACAATATATTGGGGAACACAATGTCACCACAATGGCCAGGTACAGTCAAGGTTAGACGAGCTCCTATTACACATCTATGCTAATTTAGCTCCTTTCATCCAGGCAGCATCATGTTCACCTCTCTTAGATGAAACCAGAAAACTGATTAATAACTAGAGAAAGAGCTTTGTTGCCCAGCAGCAAACCAGCTCTTGACTACGACCTGAATTTTGATTTTGTTTTCTGTTAAAATTCTTTTTGACAACTTTCTCATTCCTAATTTGATGTTTTTTATTCCCCATACAGCATTTATGGAGCTAGAATTAGATGAGACTACAATGGTGAGACTTCCCCCATCGCCCCCAGTGATAGAACCAAAGATTTATAAGACAAATTCATTTAACTCTCTTGTAATTACTCTCCCTACCCCCACTCTTTCTCTTTCCTCCCTTCCATATAAAAACACAATGAAAAAGCCCCACAGAATCAACTAACTTGGGCTCGTAGGGGCTCACAGAAACTGAACCCCCAATCAGAAAGCTTGCATGGGACAGACGTAGGCCCTCTGCACATATGTGACAGTTGTGTAGCTTGGTCTCCTTGTGGGACTCCTACAGTAGGAGCATGATTTGTCTCTGACTCTGTTACCTGCTGTTGGGACCTTTTCCTCCTGCGGGATTACCTCATCCAGCCTTACTAGGAGAGGAGATTCCAGCTTTACTGCAACTTGGCCTGCCATGGCTGCCTGATACCCATGGGAGCCCTGCCCTTATGTTATGAAAAAAGAGGAGTGGATGGGGGCAGGTAGCAGAGGTTGTGGGGAGGGACTGGAGGGACTGGGAGGAGAGGTAGAGAGAGAGGAGTAACTGTAAACCTGCTTGAAAAAAGAAATTAATTAAGTAATAAAAGGAGAAGACAACAATAAAGAAGTTATCTATTTTCAAGGAAGGGAATCCTATCCTAAAAACAGCATAAGCATGCTAACACCTTGTCCTATACCATCAGCCTGAAGAACTGTGGAAAATACTTTTTCTCTGTTTAGTCTGACAAGTCCATGGCATTTCATTAATCTGATCTCATGAAACAGGTATACTGTTTGACATTCATATCCAATTAAGCATGGTATCTGTTATAAACTTTCATTGCTCATCATACCTCTTCTCTACTTTTCCCTTGATTTTAGATTTTATAAAAGCACTGCTCTTACTGAGAAATAACACATGCAGCTTGTTTTAAACAGACAGAGATTTCATATCTTGGCAGTTATCAGTTTTTGGATTTATTTGGATGACAAGATTTTTAGTATATTAACAAAATGTATTGACTGGGATTTTGTGTTATACTTATTCAAGCTTTCTAGCATTAAATCCTTTTCTTTCCTTTATTCTGTGTTTGTTCTGACTGATTATAGTTATATAATTGTCTGGTGGTTACTTTTTATGTCTGCTCAAAGCAGAATATGCTTTCAACTGCTGAGCCAGCACTCCAGCATCATTGATATAATACTATTCATGTACTCTCGGTGAGGGTCTTTGAATAGACATAAAAACAAAGGAAGATAATTTACTGTTATGTAGTTTTATTACAAAATATATGAGAGATATTGTATGTATCTGGAAATTTGGAATAAATTTATTTTTAAATTAGAATAGTAAAAATCTTTATAAAAATTTAAAATATGTAATTATAAAATTGTATAAATTTATAATTTATGTTGACCATCATTTTTTACAGTATATTTTCCAGAAATTTATTTTATGTAATTTTTCTAATTTATTAGGGTATAAAACCAAATTTCTGGGCTGGGAAGTGGTGGTACGCTCCTTTAATCCCAGCACTCAGGAAGAAGAGGAGGAGGATCCTTGTGAGTTTGAGGCCATCCTGGTCCATAGAGTGAGTTCCAGGGCAGCCAAGTCTACACAGAGAAACTCTGTCTAGAAAAAAAACAAAAATACAAAACAAAACATATATCCTTTCAAATATGCATGTATGCATGCTTTTTGACCTTTGCTCCATAGAATTCTGTATTATTCCCATACTTTTATCTTTTAATGTTGTCAAATATATCTTAATATGATGATAGTATATTTCTTTTTTTATATTTATTAATTTATAATGTTATCTTTATTGTTCTTTGTCACTTAACTCATTTTTATTAATTTGAGTGAGTATTTGTCTTATTTCAGTTCGTTTTTCAGGGGATGTTTTTCAAAGGATTTGTTTTCAGCCTGTGTTTGTGAGAACGTGCATTATAACTTTGTCTTTCATATCTTATCTTCACCCTGGCAAAAATAGCCATTTGGGCAAGAAACTGTTCTTGCCTGGACTGCTTGATCGACTGGACATGCAGGACCCATAGAAAGGTGACCACTAAACTTTGCTTGACAGCACGGTCCTTCAGGTTCCTGCTTCACAGAGGAAACTTCCAGACATTCTACAGGACACTGAGAGAAGTGACCGAGAGACTCTAGCCCTGTGGGCTGAAGACAAATGCCCCAACTTTACAAAGGAACATTAGGTGACTGTCCATGCTGTGGATATCGCTCTGTGTAAATAAAGTTCTGATTGGCCAGTGGCCAGGCAGGAAGTATAGGCGGGACAAGAGAGAAGAGGATTCTGGGAGGTGGAACGCTGGGTGGAAAGAGACACCGCCAGCCACCGCCATGAAAAGCAACATGTAAAGACACTGGTAAGCCACAAGCCATGTGGCAAAGTATAGACTAACAGAAATGGGTTAATTTAAGATAGAAGAAGCAGATAACAAGAAGCCTGCCACGGCCATACAGTTTGTAAATAATGTAAGTCTCTGTGTGCTTTCTTGGTTGGGTCTGAGGACTGTGGGACTGGTGGGTAAGAGAGATTTGTCCTGACTGGGCCAGGCAGGAAAACTCCAACTACACTCTGTACATTGGTAAAAACTATGTCTTAATATAAAATCATTTCATAGTCTTAATTGTGCAAAACCCATCTGACTACAGCCTCCCACACACCTCTACTGTTTTGTTTTTAAATTTAACTTTAATTTTTTGATCATTTTTCATGTAGGATGTATGTTGTGTGTGTGTGTGTGTGTGTGTGTGTGTGTGTGTGTGTGTGTGTGTGTGTGTGTATCTGTGTGTAGCCATCTCTCTAACGTATGAAATATATGTGGTGATGTCTTGGACCTTCAGATGAACCAGTCAGCTGACAAATTTGGCACTAGAATTAAGCTCTCAGTTAACGCTGTCCATAGCTGTAATTCATAGACTTTCCAAGACAAAAGGGATTGTCAGGAAGACGTAGGTTTTGAAATGTGGACTGTGTTTCCTAGTTATGATGAACAACATTTAGTAGTAAGAGTGAATCATTTAGTAAGAGTGAATCACTTACATAACAAAAAACTTAATTTACTTGATACAGTCTTTTAGACAAGCAGCTGAGAAGCTGAGAAGTCAGGAAGAGAACATTGAAAGACTGACTGGTTTCAGCGTGATTGTTGAAACCTTCAAGGAAACTGGGAAGAAAATGAATTGGAAGCAGTAGACAAAATACAAAATTCTGTTAAATTGTGGTATGAGCCTTAATAAGATTATCTTCAGTGATAATGTAAAGGTCAGGAAATATGTTTAATGTATGCATGGCTAAGACAGAATATTTCTGAAATTTAGAGGCTTAAATGGGCTTAATTTAGCTGAGGTTTATAAAATATAGATAAGAAATGTGCAAGAAAAGATTCTTTTCTATTACCTTGCACACTGTAGAGGAAACATAAAGGAGACTGGTTAGCTGGGTGAGTAAATGTTGATGTGTATCATCTGACTCTGAGCATAGAATTTTCTATTTGGAAATGTTCTGGGGTTCAAGAAATCATAGTTCTCAGCAAAGTATTCTTTGATCAAGATGAAGACATGCATTTATCTGTAAAATTCATTTGACCCTCAGAAAAATGTATAAGGACATGTAACAGACAATTTCAATGAGCCAGAATCTTTTTGAGTACCATCTTTGATGACCCTTTGAATTGACATTTAGAGATTCTGTTATACCATCATGCGATGTCCTGCAGGAGCCTCATACAGGACCCATAATGGAGAATGGCTCTGAAAAACAAAATATGCCCATGTGGTTTTTCATTACTGGAATGTAGTAAAATTTGTTTTATAAAAATTTCATAAGATACTTAAATGTCTTAGAGAATCTTGCACAGAAAAATAACTGCAACAATAGTAGACCACTGATATTTTGAACAGGAATATGTTTTTAAAAACTTACAGTGGGGCCAGCGTGATGGCAGACAGGTAAAAACATTCTCAGTGCTAGGGTGATAATCTGAATCAGATAGCCAGAATCCATGACCAGAGAGGACAAACATATGAATATTGGTTGCCTCTGACTGTTATGCAGATGTTCTGGCACATGCACACTTACAGTCACATACATACCATGCAAACACAAAATAATAAAAAAATGAAATTTTAATAAAATGAAGTTTAAAAAGCCAATTGTTCTTTGATGACATTAATGCTTATGGGAAAGAAGGGGGAGTTAGTGAATAGAGAAAACAGGTAAGACAGGGGAAGAAAGAGCATTAGAGGTTATTCCCAGAGAGCAGCTAAAAGCTTTAATAACACAAAAGCCACCTGAATTTAAGATGTCTTATACAGCAGGGACAACAGTGACTCTTGTTTTAGTTGCCCTGTGTTTCTAACTCTGTGGATATGTAAATGTACAAATCCGTCCCTGTTTATTTAGAAGAGCAAATGTACCAGAAAAGACAGGGGCTCCCCAGCTACAATTCTCCACTGGGTAGATGAATCAAGGAAAGTCACTGTTGAATTGGTTCTTGGTTTATGGGGAAGTATTTCAGTCCTTAGACCTATACAAGACACATGCCCTTTGTTAGACTAAAGAAATTTTATTTTCTGATAGAACATACCTGGAATTTGAATTTTGTCAAGGATTTACTTCTTGCATATATGATTAATTCAGAGATAGAAGACAGAGTTGTGTCCTCCTCAGTTAATTCTTCATTGAGTTGTAACTTTTTGTCTTTTCTCAGTTTTAAAGTTTAAGCTTAGATTCCCTAATTTGAGGGGGAAAATCCTTTGTTTTCTCAATCTTGAATAAAAATTTATTTGTAAAAATTAACCATATGCAATTTTTGCAATGCTGAAATAGAAGTAGTAGCCCAATTTTTATTTTTAATTTTAAAAATTCATACAATATATTTGATCACATTATTGTCCTCCCCCAATTTTCCCAGCTTCCCTTCTAAGCCAACTTTATGTTCTCCCTCTTAAAATAACTGAAACTAAAACCAAATGCAAAGAACAAAAAGTACATACAATAAAAGCCATGAATCCCAATATGTGTTAGATAAGTATCCCTGAGTACAAGCACTTGCCCAGGTTGTGGTTGATGTGCCTAGTGTCACTACATTGAAGGTATGAAGGATATGTAGCTTTTTAGCTAGAAATGAGTACTCATAGCCCCCACCATGTCTCCATGCTATAATTTTTTTCTGGCTTGAACTTGCCATTTATCTCTTTATAAAACTGTATTGTATTTCTTCCTTCTTTGAAAGATCTCCTCTTTCCACTAGCCACTACTAGCTCTATAACTAAAGCTTAAAATAAAAAATCCACATATAATGGAAAACATGCAATCTTTATCTTATAGTATGACTTATCTTACTCTAGATAATTGTCTCTATCTCCACTCATTTACATCCAAATTTCATAATTTCATTTTTCTCTTGATAGCTGATTAATATTCCATTTTGTATGTGTATATATATATAATCACTTTCATTATCCACTCATTAGTTGATGGACATTGACACTGTTTCCAGTGTCTAGATATTATGAACAGAGACATAATGAACATGAAGGAACAAGCAATCACTGTAGTAAGATTCTGAGTCCTTTGGTATGTATCTAAGAGTGATATAGCTGGATCTTAAGGTTGACCAATTCTCAGCTTCCTGAGAAATCTCCACACTGATTTCTCTAGTGGATGTATCAGTTTGAATTTCCATCAGCAATGAATAAGTGTTTTCCTTTCCACTTATCCTCACCAGCATGAACTGTCATTTATTTTATTGATTTGGTCATTCTGACTGGAGTAAGATGAAATCCCACAGTAGTTTTAATTTCATTTCCCTGGTGGCTAAGGATGTTGAATGCTTTTTAAGTGTTTCTCATCCATAATGTTTCATCTTTTGAGAAATGTTTACTTCTATATGCCAGTTGTAAATTTTATTTCTTTACCTGATATTTTCATTAGTCAGTTATATATTATAATAAATATTATACATGTATCAGATGTATAATTGATAAGGGCCATTTCCCAATCAGTGGTCACTTTGTTTGAGTGGTGGTGTCCATTTTCTGCAAAAGAGTTTAGCTTGGTATCTGATTTATTAACTGTGTGTCTTAATGCCTGGCCTATTCTGGTCCTATTCAGAAAATCCTGTCCTATGCTGATGAGTTCAAATATACCCCACCACATTTCTATCAGTTTCAGAATATCTGGTATTATTTCAAGGTCCCTGATCCATTTAAAACTGATTTTTGTACAGAGTGAAAATTATTCTTTCATACAGTGCATCCAGGCCACAGTTTCCCCTTCTTCTACTCCTCCCAACTTCCCCTCTCTCTTAGATCCACTCTCCTTCAGTTCCCTCTTCAGAAAAGAGTATGTCTCCAAGACATGATAGTATAACAGGATAAAACAAGATACATTGAAACCATGCAAAAGCCCTCATCTATTCCTCCACATGCAGCTGTAAGGTGTTAACTACCATCAAGAATTGAAGATGGTGTCTTTTGTCCAGCATGCACTTTGGACTTCTTTGTCAACTATCATAGGTACTCATAGGTATGTAACATTATGGCTGGGTCTTTAACTATGTTCCACTAGTCAATGTATCTGTTTCTATGTCAATACCAGCTTGTTTTTATTACTATAGTTCTGAAGTATATTTGAAATCTGGGATGCTGATATTTCAGAATTTCTTTTATTTTTATGGGTTGTTTAGGCAATCCTATATTTTTATGTTTTCATATGTAATTTAATATTAGTTTTTAAAATTTTTTTTGAGCCAAGGATTGATCCCAGGGCCTTGCGCTTGGTAGGCAAGCGCGACCACTGTGCTAAATCCCTATATATTGCTTTTGGCATAATATTATTTCCATAATATTAATCCTAGGCATTAATAAATACAAGAGATCATGCTGGGGTTTCATAGTTACCTCAATTTATTTCTTCAATGTCTTAAAAATGTTATAAACACTTACTTGATAAGAGTTATCTCAAGATATCTTTTGAGGCTACTGTGAAATATTTTCCTTTGATTTCTTTCTGGGTCTATTTGTAATTTTTACATATTAAGGCTACTGATTTTGTGAGTTAATTTTATATCTTCTTACCTTGTTCTGAGTATTTATCAGCTTTTTAAGAGCTCTTTGGTGGATTCTTTAGTGTAATTATATATATATATATGATCTCCAATAAAGACACTTTGACTATTTCATTTTTTTATTGTACCCTCTTCATCTCCTTTACCATCTTTGTCTTATTATTACTGTCTAGTTTGTTGGGGACTAATCTTTTTATACATTGTGAAGATATGTCACTTAGATTGGTTTAATAAAACTTTGAATATCCAATAGGGAGGCAGGACTTTCTGGGCAGAGAGGATGCTGGGAAGAAGGGTGGATATGGCATGAGATGCAGAGCAAGCAGGCTGAGCATTATGGAGATGAGGTAATAAAGCCATGAGACAGAAAATAAATTAGAAATGGGTTAATTTAAGTTATAAGAGCTAGTTAGAAACAAGCCTAATCTGTTGAATGAGCTTTCATAATTAATAATAAGTGTCTGTGTCATTATTGGGGAGCCAACAGTCTTGTAGAAAAAGTCCAACTACATATGGTGTCCAATGTCTAGTGATGTATATCTACGTAAGATCTGAGAAAACTTTAAAAAGAAATTCAGAACACCATGGAAATGCAGCTTCTTGGTGACAGTGTTCTTTCAAGGAGGCTTCATGCTAATGGTATACAGAGGTGTGGCTCTTTTAAGGGACCCTGGCAATGAGTACTTGAAAGGGGTGTATGGGCAATCTGGGGCATACTACTAGGAAGAAGACTAGGTAGAAATGCCTATGGCAGTGTACCCAGAAACTTCCCAGACCTCTTGCAATAAACATAGCTCCTACAGGTACCTCTGCATGAGGCTAGGCTCTCAAGGAATCCAGGGGCAGGGGGTAGAGCTAGCTGCCAGCATGCCATGACCTAAGCTACTTGGTGGTTTAACACTTAGCCGGTTGGGCACCTAGGTGTGGGAAGAGGGTTGGGGGTGAGACAGAGGAGGAGAATAATGAAAGAGATTTATTTGTGGGGGTGTCATTCCCTGGTGCTAAATTACTGACACCAGGGAAACTCCCAGAAATCTATAAGAATGACCTCATCTAAGAGTCCTAATAGTAGTGGAGAGGGTGCTAGAAATGTCCATTTACTGTATCAGATTGGTGACTAATCTGATTGCCATTAGAGTTACTCTATCCAGTAATTGATGGAAGCAAATGCAGAGATCCAGAGCCAACCCCTGGGCTGAGCTCCGGGAGTCTTGCTGAAGAAAGGGAGGAAGCATTGTAGGAGTGAGTGTGGAGTGTGGGGTGTGGGTCATGACAGGGAAATTCATAGAGACAGCTGACCCAAACTCATAGGAGCTCATGGACGCTGGACAAGCAGTTAGGGAGCCTTAATGGGACCGACCTGGTCCCTCTTCATGTGTATGACAGTTGTGTGGCTTGGTTTTTTCGTGGCTCCTAGGAGTGAGATCAGGACCTGTCCCTGGTGCTTATCTGGCTTTTGGGAACCTGTTCCCCCATGCTAGATTACCTTGCCCAGTAAAACAGATTCCGATATCTATATATTTCAGTTGTGCTGTGACATAACTAGTGTGATATTGCTTCAATGTTTTGGTGAAGTTACTTAGTCCTATGAACTCTCTTGTTATCACTGCTTTCAAAGTGCCCAATAAATTGGGTGTGTTGTACATTCACTTTCATTGAATTCTATGGAGTCTTTATTTTTGTTTTGACCCAACAGTCATTTGGTAGAGAGTTGTTCAGTTTCCATGAGTTTGTAAACATTCTGTAGTTTTTGTTGTTATTGAAATCAGAAACATGGTGATCTGATAGGATGCAGGGATTTATTTCAATTCTTGTATCTGTGGAGACTTGCTTTGAGAATGAGTATGTGGTCAGTTTTGGAGAATATTCTGTGAGGTGCAGAGAAGAAGGTATATTTTTTTGTGTTTAGGTAAAATGTCTGTAGAAGTCTGTTGGGTACGTTTGGTTCACAATGTCTGTTAGCTGTAGAATGATTCTGTTCATTTTTGTCGGGATGACCTGTCCAATGGTGAGAATGGGGTATTGAAATAACTCACTATGGATGTATGAGGGTCGATGTGTGCTTTGAGCTTTAGTGAACTTTCTTTCATAAGTGTGCATCCTTCCATTTGAGAAACAGATGTTAAGAACTGAGTGTCAGGTCTGTAATTCTGCAGTGGGATCAGGTCCTCTGGAGTTATATTTTTTACTGGAATCTGGTCTTGGCTCTGTTGGATTTAAGTCTTTGGTTCACCTATGACAATCTGTTACAGGGTGAATCAGCAGAGCTATGCTTCATTTCCAGTCTCGGGGCTACTCTGGGTTTTGGAATTCAGACTCTAACGGATTCAGGATCAGCAGAGTAGGTCAGTGGCTAAAGTACTGCTTGGAACTCCTGGTTCAGATGCCAAGCAGTGCCAGATGGGTCCAGTGGTCCAGACACACAAACTCATGTGCAGATACTCACCTGCCGAATCGTATCAATAAAAAAATTAAACATACTTAATTTGAATATAGAACAAATCAGCCCCATTTGAATTCATACAAATTATTGTGAATTCCGTATATATTGGTTGTGCAATCTTTTTGATCTTCCCTGTTCCATAACAGTTTTCCTTTAAAAATATTATTTTGATTTATGTCATATATAGATTTATGGTCAAAATGCTCATGAATTTCTTTATAAAATTTTTGATAAACAATTTTTATTTTTATATCACACCCATTATTGGTCAATTTTCTCTTCGCTATCCTCCTCCTCCTTCCTCTGTTCCTCTTCCACCTCCACATATTCCTCATTTTCTATCCTTCACATTAAGAAATCCTCTGTAACTACATGGAAAATTTTCTTGAATATTTATTATTAATATTAATATTATTATTCTCCTATATAATACATCCCCACTGGAGGTGCTCCTACCACAACTACTCCAAGTTTACCCCACTTCTCCTCTCCCCCAGATGTACTGCTCCCCATTTTCCCTTCAGAAAAGAGCAAGGCTCCCTGTGATATGAACTGGATATGACATCACAAAATGCAATAAGACTAGGAATAAGCCCTCAAATCAAAACTGGACAAAAACATGGACGTTTTTAAGCAAAACAAACTATCCAGAGAAACACAAAAAGAATAACAAAGTAACAAAAATAATAATCTTTTACTGTAGGAAAAAAGACAATTGCAATCAGAAAAGTATAGAGGGTAAAAATAATGTGTAGACTTGCTACTGTCAGTATGGATTCATTGCTTTGGCATAGGAACACAAGAAATTAAAGCCAAAAATAATTTAGGTAAGTGATCAGAAATGATTTCTCTCTCTCTCTCTCTCTCTCTCTCTCTCTCTCTCTTTATAGCTTTCTAGTAAAGCTAGTGAGAACACACTAGCTAGGTATACTTGACAACTTGACATTGGGGCATAGTTCTTCAATACAGCTTTCCAACTAAAGACACCTAGGTTTCTTAGAAAACTCACTGATGTTAGGTTTGTCAGGGAAAACATGAGCACCTGTAGTGGAACAAAATAAATTTGTGAACACACCTGAAAATGTACACATCACAGATACACCAGAACTGATTATAGAGAATCAGTCTCCAAAATTCTAATAACTTGAAAAAAAACAATTGATATATGGCATTCTAACTGCTACTCTTCATGTATATGCTAGTCCAGAGTAATAAATAAAAAAGAAAGAAACTTAAAAGCAAAACTATACCAAACCAAACTAAAAAAATAATACTAAGGAAAGTAAAAGCTAAAACACATCTTTGTTTTGAAGGGATTTCATGAAATAAAGGTAGAATGAGTGAATGTCAATGTCATGTTTACTTTGTCACATATAAAACTATTATAGGCAGCATTGAGAATGAGAAAGTCTAGAATTTAACCCAATACTTGTGTAGTCTCAAAAGAATCCCTAAGTGTGGTAAGTATAATGGCAAACATAGTTAAAGCAAAGGGGGAGATTTAACACTGTTGATAATCTGACATGCCAGGTTAACCTCACTGGCAATGTAAAGTGACATTAGGTCAATCATGAAACAATGTATTAAGAAGGGCATTGCAATGTATGAGGGCCTGCCATTTTCTTCACTGGTATATCCACAGATAGGTAATAACTACCCCTGTTCATGCAAGCAGCCATGATTAAACTCAGTGATAAAAATGAACAAGCAAACAACCCAAAGTCACCTATTTGGAGGGGTAATTTCTGGATAAAAGAACAATTTCAGCTGGAAAGTGTAGGTATATTAGATAGCAATTTGAAGGTGAAAATTCAGTATATATTCAGTGTATGGAAATGTCAAAGAATAAATGTAAATGACCAGCAGGAGAATGTTAATGAGCTAAAGATAATAAAAAGAATAAAGAAATTGGTTTTTTAAAAGAAAGGTCATGTTGAGGTATTTTATTTGTGCTGAAATGTGATTTTATTTGTATGTTAATAAAGTTGCCTGAAGATCAGGGCTAAGAGCAAGCCTTTAAGCAGAAGTCTGCAGAATTTCTGTGTGTTCAAGGACACAGCCAGCATGGATACACATGCCTTTAATCTCAGTACCAACCACAGAGACCTGGAGGTCTGTATAGACAGGCAGTGATGAGGAAGTCATGTGGTTGGGTTTACAGCCAATGAGAAGGCAGACAGAAAAGCAATAAAAAGACAGGACACAGGAAGAGGTCTCTCTCTCTCTCAGGGGAAGGACAGCAGTGAGTGGTAAGATGGTCTTAGCTCTTGGCTACTACTAGATCTCTGGGATTTTAACTCTTTATTTGGCTCTGTGTTTCTTATTTAATAAGACCATTTAGAATTACATCTACAGTGCTGTGTCTAGGTGGTTAGTTAAATGAATTTCTTTTCCAGCAACTATGGCAGGGTGGTCACAGCTGCCTTTAATGTCTTCTTTCTGGACTTTGATGAAACTTCACCCATATGTACAAACCCACACACTCTCATATACACATCATTAAAAATAAATGTAATGCCTTTTAAAAATAATTTCTAGCAACAAAGACTACACGTGGGGCTAGTGTAGAATACATAACAGAGAATAGACAGTGAGTGAACCAGGAACCCTGAACCCAACTGTACTATCCAAGTGGGCCAATTTCAAATTTGTAAATTTTATATTTTATTTTATCTAAAACATTTTGGTACAAGTTGGGTGAAAGTTATTTGGAAACTCTACATTATTTTTCATTTGGTATCTGAGTTATCATGAAGAAGAAATAGTTAAAATGAAGCAACAGGAAATGAAAACAATGATATGAAACAATAGCACATTAATGACAATCACTCTGAAAGAAGATCAACAACAAAACTTTCTTTTAAGTTACTTTTAAATTTACCATTTTTTCTCATGCCTTAAAGAAAGCATAACCTGAGCAAAATTAGCACATATTTAACAATATTTGAGAACCAAAATTAAAATGACCAGGCTTATAAACTTACATAATAACTTGTTATGTGTGATCAACACTAAGCATACCATTAATAAGGATGAAGAGACACAAATTATCATTAGGTTTACAGGTATGACAGTGCCACATAAGCAGCTTCCTGTCTGTCCCAATGATTTCAGCATGAGTAAGCAGAGCAAGTTCTTTCATGAGTATATTGAGCAGTTGGACTTGATGTATATGGGGCAGTGTAGGAAACTCTTCATCGACCAATAGCGGCAACAACAGAATCTCTCAGGAAGCATAATGTTCCATCATATCCATGATCAGTGACTTTAGAGGCTATAAATACACTGTAACTGTCTATTGTGTCAAGAGTCTGAAGGCTAAAAGTTGCCCCCTAACCATAACTTGCAATGGTACAGTCCCTAAATATGACTCTGCATGGCAGAGTGTGAATGCTGAGAATGAGCCATCATTCTCCGCAGTATCACCACCTTAAAATTTATAGAACTTGTGCTGTGAACTCTCCATAGTAGCTAGGAAAGGATAAATATGTTCTTTGTCCTTCACTTCCTAGGTTAATTTCAAGAGGTACTAACTACTGTGCCTTGAATTTCTACTATGAGAATTTATTGTTAATGTCCATAATGAGAATAAAATGGATGTAGATCTCTTTAATTCTGTAAAAAAGAATTTACGCTTCAGAAGTCATCTTGTGTGTTTCTGTATTTCATCATCCTAATCTTGATGATTCCAAGAATAATGTCATCTACTTCTTGGCTAAATTATCAGGATACTCTCATGATTTTATTTGCATACATAGCAATCCAAATGAAATAATAATAGTAAATGTTGAATAATAACAGACAAGTTTCTTTTGCTGTGGATATTATTGTTTTGTCTGGATACCTAGAAAATTGCTTAAATTGTATGTCTTTATTGACATACAAAAATATTTTTTATCATACTTATAAGGACTCTATGTCAGAATCTCATTTCATATTTAATGGTCATTGTTTAATTTTTCTGAAGCTAATAGAAAAGACCTAGTAAGGTGTGAATTTATAAAAACAGAGTATAAATTGCACACACACACACACACACACACACACACACACACACACACCATAAGTAGGTATGGAAAAAAACACTAATACTCTCACATATTGAGTTAGTTGTCAGAATGATTCTCAAAAGATAAATTGTGAAGGACATGTATTTCAACTGAATTTAAAATATTATTTTCTATAATCTTGAGTGAGGTAACCCAGACTCAGAAGGACAAACATAGTATGTACTCACTCATAAGTGGATACTAAATGGGAGGGAAGGGATGGCCAGACTGCAACCCACAGCTCCAGAGAGGCTAGCTAACAGGGAAAGACCCTAGGAGAGACACATGGATGACCCTATGAAGGAGAAGTGGATGAGATCTACATGAGTGGACTGGGTGTGGGGAGGGGGGTGGCAGAGGGGGAGGAGTGGGGGATGAGAACATAGGGAAATGGGAGGGTCAAGCTGGAAAGGGACAGAGTGGGAGGGCAGGGAGGAAGATACCATGATAGATGAGGACATCTAGAGAATAGGAAGAGGCAGGGTGTTGGGGAGGCTCTCAGGAATCCACAAGGTTGACCCCATCTTGGTCTGCTGGCAGTGGTCCAGAGGGTGCCTGGACCAGTCTACTCTGGTGACCAGCCTAGCAAACACCTAACTGTCATCATAGAGCCTTTGTCCAGTGGCAGATGGAGGCAGATACAGAGATCCATAGCCAGGCACCAGGCTGAGCTCCAGGAATCCAATTGATGAGAGAGAGGAGAGATACTGCAGGCGAGGGACATCGAGATCATGAGGGGAGGATGTGCAGAGATGACTGGCCACACTAGTGGAAGCCCATGAACTGAGGACTGGTGGCTGTGGAGCCCCCATGGGACTGGATGGGGCCCTCTGGATATGGAGGACAGTTGTTTGGCTAGAACTGTTTGGGGGGCACCCAGGCAGGAGGATCAGGATCTCTCCCTGGTCTATGGGCAGGCTTCTGGAATCTGGTACCTGTGGTGTGACACCTTGCACAGCCTTGGTGCAGTGGGAAGGGGCTTGGACCTGCTTAGTCTCAGTGTGCTGGGCTCTACTGACTCACCATGGGAGACCTCGATTTAGGGGATGTGGGGATGTGGGGTGGCTTAGGAAAGAGGGCTGGTGGGTGGGAGGAGGGAGGAAAGGGTGTCTGTGGATAGCATGTGGAGTGAGTAGAAAATTTCTTAAAGGAAAATGAAAAAAAAAAGCAAAAATAAATATGATTTTCCCTCCCTAATCCACTCTCTTCACTTGAATTATCTAGCCATTATGGTAACTTACAAATATTATTAAAAATATGAACTGACATCTCATATTAAGAATTATGTGACAAAAATTAGGTGGAAAAGGATTGAAAACAACAGGTTCAAAATTAGAAATGATGCGTGTAGCTAAATTGCATAAAATAATTTCAAAGTTATTTTATACAACTTATATGAGATACAAAGATATGAGAGAGAGATTTTTTTATTACCACAATATTGCAGTAAATAATTAAGTTTTGTGGAAAGGAAAAAAATGCTTTCATTAGCTTACCCTCTCAATGATTAAACATGACATCATCATGTCTCAGCCTGCTTTTAATAATATGGTAAAAAACCATTTGAATACAGCACCCTGATAAATAATTTAACAATATTTATCTAAGGTAAATATATATGTCAACCTCTACCAAATTGCACCAATTAATGTCTACATTTTGCTTTTGCATATGAAGAGATAGTGACAGTAATGATGTCACTTTGTAGTAGTGAGACTGTGTCAATAGGATATATGTCAAAGCATGGTAAAGTATATATTAAGATGAAAAGCTGCCTATAGAACCAGCAGGATATAAACTGATTCTTCTACTCTGCAAAATACTTAGAAATATACAAAAGGTTTGGCAAATTAATGAATATATCTTGTAAGCAATTCAAATATAAAGGAAAATTTTAAATTAAATGTTATATTATTAAACATTTTTATGATATGACTTGCTTAATTTGAAATAATTAGATAAAGATATGATTCAAAACTTAAATTATATGCATTTAAGAGACAATTTAAAAAATTAACTCCATACACATGCTGTGCCCCTCATGTTCAGAAACAATTTTATAGAGCTGGCTAGCTGGAACATCAGAATCAGCAAGCTCTTGGATATATGACTGCTTGCTTTCTTTTGGGGAAAAAAATATAGCTTTAACACACTTCCTATTGACACAGTCTCACTACCAAAAAGTCACATCATTACTGTCACTGTCTCTGTATATACAAAATCAAAGTGTAGTTGGTACAATATGGTAGATCTTGACATACACGGGATGCATGTATTCACCACTATTGTAATATAGATCACTCCCATCAATTCAGATTTTCCCTTGGTGCCCCTTCATAGTCAATGCTTAGCCTTAATTTCATTACCTGAATGTTTGTTCATTTTAGATGTCATTCAAAGAAAATGAGATAATATGCAGCATTTTTAATTTCAAAAAATTAAAATTTAATTAGAGAATGGTGAGCTGCTTGAAATAATCTTGTAACTTTTAAACATGACTTTGATCCACTGTGAAATAATCTTAAGATCTTAGTCAAGACTTAGGTTTTTGCATAGAAATATCTACTAATCATACCATTACCTCTTGAGAATATGGTTTATTTATTGACCTGCTATATGTCCATAGAATCATGGGCTCTATTATAAATCCTCTATTACATTGATCTATTTGTTTATAATTTCATCTTTGGTAAATTTCTCTGATTTCTTTTTAAATATGATGAGTATTCTATGAATTATTATATTAAAATTATTATGGCTATCCATTTGTTTGTAGTAATTCTAATATCTTGCTATTATGCTTAAAATTTAGAGAATGTATGTTTATTAAAAATGTTCAGATATAAAGAAATTTTTAGATAAAATTGCAATTTTAATATTGAATGTGTCATATTTAGGGGAATGTGCACTTTACAATTTTTGATTTTTTCTAATCCATATTCATGTTACATTGCAGTTTGTTTTCTTCCCTCAGTATTTGAAGCTTTCCATATGTAGGAATTCCATCCATTAGATTGTTAGCCTTGTACATACATACTCTGTATTTTCACTGCAGTTTTTTATATTAGTATATGGAAGTGCAATTAACTTTTTGTGTTGCATTTATCATGTCACCTTGCTGCATTAAGTTCTACTATGTTTAGATAATCATTATATTTGCTAATACAGGATGAATACAGGATTAATTTTTGCTTTTCTTGTTTTGAATGTGTATATTTATGCTTCTGGGGTGAACATATACATGTGTGCTAGTGTATGTAGAGGACACAGGTCAACTTCAGTGTCCTCAGGAGCTGCCCACTTTATTTCTTGAGACAGAGTCTTTCACTAAGACATGGGCTTCACCAGCTTGTCTAGATTGGCTGGTGAGGGAACTTCTGGGACCTTCCTATTTCCATCTCTTTACTTTGGTCTTTACAAGCACATGCCACACAGTTGGCTTTTTATGGTGTGCTGCAGATCAAACTCAGGTCCTCATGCTTGTGTGGCAAACAGTTGTCTTTAAGCTTTAAGCTTCTTCCCCAGACATTTTATGAGCTTTTATATTAATGACTGTAGAGTCACCTTTAAAATTACTTTCTATACCTTTAAGCCTTAGTTCCCGGCTTCTCTGGTGACAGTTTCCTGATATACTTTGCAAGGAAAAGGTGTGCGACCTCTTCAGTCTCTCCAGCCACCTCACCAGCATCCTTTCCCTGTGGAACAGGAAGTCTCATTCTCCTTTAGAGAGTGCTTATGCCTGTGGCCTGGGAGTCAAGCTTTCTGAACCCCACCCTGGTTTCCTTGGTGAATTCCTTTTCTGGGGAATCCTATTTGCTCTGTTTGATAATATAGAAAAGGTAGAGGTGGGTTGAGTGACAGTCATCCATCATGGCCCTGTCATTAAAGCATCCAATGTAGAAAACAAAAACTTTCATCTTTGTTCATTAAGTTTATGTAGACTATAAAGAGTAACCTTTGAAAACAAACTATGTACTGTTATGATAGATTTTCACAGTGTGTAATTCATTTTACATTCTGATACGTTTCCTAATATTTTAGGAATATATCTACATATTATATATTGTTATGTATATTAATTATAATCATATATATTATATAATTTTGTATATTTGTATATGTAGATATATGCACATACATGTATTGATATGCTTATTAATATGTAATTATATCAGATACAATTGTGTTCTGCAGATCAAACTCTTATTAATATTAATATTTTATAAATATTAATATACTATAAATATTTATATATATTATATTCTCTGTTTCTATGTGTGTATGTACCATAATGAGGGATGCTAGACTGTACTTTTATTTTTCTGATTTGATTATAGGATCAAGTTTTCCAAAAAAAATATATAAAGAGTCCTGTAAAGGTGGTTCATTGTTTAAGAGCATTTGTTGCTCTTACAGAATCCCAGCTTCAATTCTCAGCACTCACACCACAGCTTAAAACTGTCCATAATCTGTGTTCCAGGAAAGGTGTGAAGCTACACAGAGAAACGCTGTCTCGAAAAACCAAAAAAAAAAAAACAACAAAAAAAAACTGTCCATAATCCACTTTCACAGGATTTGATGTCCTCTTCTGGCCTCCACAGGCATGATGCATGTGTGCACACAGTGCACACACATACATGTAAGCAAAACATTCATATATACAAAATAAAATATAAATAAATGAAATCTTAAATAAGAAAAGTCAAAATACAGTCTCTTGTATTATATGTTGTTTAGCATGGGTACATTTATCTCTTAAGTGAAGAATTTGATAAAAAAAATTTCTAGTCCGAGAGTGTTCTTTGCTGGGTAGATTTAGAAGTATAACTTTCATAACTTTAATAAATTTATTGCTATTAATATTATCCAATTTTTTGAGTTATAATAGTTTGATAAAATACTCTTAAACTAGCACTAGTATGTATCTAATGTTGACATCAGTAATGTGTCTTCTCTTATGATAACTGCAATGTGGATTTCTTATTTTTTTCACCTGCTAGTATGGCCTGGCATTTCTCAAGTTTACAGATTATTATTATTATTTTTTTTTCCAAATCTGATTATAGGCTATGTAATATATATTAGTATAATTTGTACTTTTAATTTTGCTTTTTCTAATTCATTATTTTTATTCTTTGACAATTTTATAGATGTAAATAATGTGTTTTGATCAAGTCTAACCCCATTCCCTCCCCTCCGATTACCCACTATAGACCTACCACTTTCCTCTCCCAACATCATTTGTTCTATCTTCTTAATCTCTTAAATCCATTGATGTTACTTATTACTACTTGGATGTGCATAAGGGTGAGACCATCTCTTTGGGGCCACAATTCCAAAGAGAGCTGACTCTCCTTCATCTAAGGGCCATCATTTCCTCAGTGAGGAATCAGATTTCAGAAGTCTTTCCCTTCTATGTTGGTTGACTGGCCTGATCTATTGCAGGTTTTGACCATGCAGTCACAGAAGTTGTGACCTGTGTGCAATGGCTTTGTCGTATCCATCAAGTACTATTTGGGTTCAGTGTCCACTACCTCTGGCTCCTAGAATCTTTTTGCACCCTTTTCCTCCAATGATTTCTGAGACTGGAAGGGAAGGGATATGATTTAAATGTCCCATTTACAGTTAATAAATACAATTTATTGGTTTATATAAAACTAACCAATCCTGCATCTCTGGATTGAGGTGGACTTGATTCTGCTGGATTGGATAATGTTTTAATTTTAGCTCATTATTTATTTTCAAGTTTTACATGATATGCTTTGGATCACATTCACCATCATAACTCTTCCAAGATCAACCAGCTTTTCTATATCTATCCAATTTTGTGTCCTTTTCATAAAAGTCTTCAAGGCCAATTTGTGCCACCAGAATGGTCTTGGTAGTGTGGTCTTCCAATGGAAAGATGGCTGACTTAACAGGGGCTACATACAGTCTTAGAGATATTCCCATTAGCTAACAATTGCCAAGTAATCCACACCTGGTGTATAATCTTTTTGGTATGTTATATTATTGTGTCTTTTTCCCCTTCCCTTTATTCTTCTCTGTTTTCGAAGTTTCTTGTTATTTTTTTTAAAAAAAGTCTCACTCTGCATCCAAGATACAACTGGCCTTGGACTAACAGTGTAGCCTAGGAAGCTAGCCATGATACATTTGATAACTGATTCGGGAATAATTCTCTTTTAAATAAAATAATTGCATATTTTTGTGCTTTATATTCTTTTTATGTTAAAGATTTATTTTTTAAAGTGTATGAATAATTTGTGTGCATTTATTATACCTATGGACGCCAAAATATTTTGGAACTGAAGTTACATGTGGTTGTCAGCTGCCATGTGGGTGCTGGAACTAAACCCAGGTCTTCTGCAAGAGCAGCCAGAGCCCTTAATTTTAGATCCATCTGTCTATTATCTGTCCTACACATTCTTATATGTTTCATTTTTGTACTATTACAAGTAAGTTTTAATGTTAAATAGCACTATTTGAGTTGCATAAATACATGGTTTGTTTGTAAATACTTATTATTTTCAAGATCTATTCATGATTTAGCTTTATATTATGTCCTATAATTCTTAAAGGACATACTTTAAATAAGTTCTTTAAATTTTTAGATTGACTTTATGGCTCACACTATGATAATCCTTGTTTAATTTACCATATATGTTTTCACAGTACATTTTCTTAGGTTTGATAATGTCTGTGTGTTTAAGAGAATCACTGTGACAGATTGTTGTCACTACTGATTTCTAGCAATTTGCTTTATTTATCACTTGGAAGAAACAGTCTCTAAACAAACGAATGTGTCTATATACTTTTTAATTCTGTTGATTCTTTTCTTTTGTTTTTGAAGTTCTGGTTAAGACATGCATTCCTTAGAGACAGTTTTGTAGACAATGGGTCCTGAACAAAGAACAATGATAGACACAAAACAGTACTTGAGTCTCCTCATTCCAGATAGCCTGTTTTTTATTCTCATATTCAAATATATTTCAGAATAAATTTTTTTCTTTCAAGGTCAATTTATTTGCTGAGTTCTCCCGGCATTACATTTTTTTTGTAATTTATGGTATTTGTGCTTTAATTTTACACATCAGCCATGGGTTCCCCTGTCCTCCCCATTCCCACCCACACCTCCCCCCAACCCTCCCCTCCATTCCCGTCTCCTCCAGGGCCAAGACTTGGGCTTACACAGGGACACTTTGCTCAGCCTTGAAGGAGGGGACTGGACCTACCTGTACTGAATCCATCAGAATAAATTTTATCTCAGCAACAACAAAAACTGTCTTAGTTTTTGTAATTTTGTTTCTTTTATTGAAAATAGATTTTTTCATATAATATATTGTTATTATGGCTTCCTCTCTCTCTACTGCTCAGAGTATGCCTTATCTCCTTGCATTTGGATCCACACCCTTTCTGTCTCTCCTTAGGAAAAAAACAGACATCTAAGGAGTGACAGTAAATAAAATAAAATAAGAAAAAACAAAACCAAATAAATCAGAATAAAACAAAACAAGAAAAAGAACCAAAGAGAAAGCATAAGGAACATATATAGATGCATATTCATATATATTTGCATACATAGGAATCCATAAAATCAAGATGGGAATCCATAATATATACTCAAAGGACCTATAAGATTTTTTAAAAAATGCCGACTTAACATCATGAAACAAAGAACCTCCAAAAATGCCATTGAGTTTAGTTAGTTTTACACTGAGCATCTACTATGGTGCACAGGGCTTATCTTTAAAAAGTTATTTGTATCCCCAGTGAGACTCCCTTGAAGAAAACTAATTTTTCATTTGCAAGTGGCTATCAATTGGAGATAGCTTCTGGGATGAGGGTGGGAACATGTATCCAAGTTTCTATTAATCTCTAGGACCACATCTGTTACAGACCCATACTTGCCCTATGCATGCTGCCACAGTCTCTGTGAGTCCATATGTGTGCCAATCCTATTATGTATAGAAGGCATTGTATTCTTTGGTGTCTTCCATATCCTTGAGGTCTTACAATCTTATTGCCTCCTCTTCTACAGTTTCCAAAGCCATGACACAAGGGATTTGATGGACAAACCCCATTTAGGGCAGAGTGTCTCTCACTCTCTCCATATTATTTGACTGTGTGTCTTTGTATTTGTTCCCATCATCAGAGATGCTTCCTCCTGCAGCAGATGGGAACAGCGTCTTTAGGAGCCATATCATGGTTACATTCTTTTAGCAGACCAGTAAATATTTGACTTTCCCCTAGGTCCATGAACTGTCTAGTCTTAGGTTTTAGGCCACCAAAGCAGCATTGAGCATGAGTTCCTTTTCATAGAGTGAGCATTAAGTCAAATCAGATATTGGTTGGTTACTTACAGAAGATTTTAGGTGCTCTTGTACCAGCCTGCTTAGCAGACAGGTCACTACTGGAGATAAAGGGTTTGTAACTGAGTTGGTGTTTACATTTCTTCTTTGGTAGTGCAAACTATCTTCCAGTACCATGAACACTAGCCTGTAGAGGTGAAAGCTCTATGTAGGCACCAGCTACACAGCTACACATCTCCATGTTCAACGACCTGTGTGGGTCTTTTCTTCAACATTAGGCCTTCAATTTGTGAAGAACCCACCATAGTTTTGGTAATAAGCTGGGTTGTTGGTTGGTTCCCACTAGACTTCTTTGTCTAGTAACTCAATTAGATGTAAACTATTCTCAGTACTTGAAACATCATTTGATGAACAGAGGTGTGCAGTTGCAGCTCTGTCTCCTCTGTTATTTGACAATTTAATTTAGATCACCTCCATTTATGTATATATATTAGGAAGCTTCTATTGTACTAAGTTAATGATCCCTTAAATGGCCTTTTGTTTTAGCTGACCCTACCCATAGTCTATCCCTTGCTCTCCTCTTTTCCCTTCCCTGTTTTTTCCTCTCGTTTCAGCCCCCTCCCCCAGACACTCCTGTCTATCTGTAAGTATTCTCCTTCCCCTTCCTAAGGAGATCCACCCCTCCATCCCTTACTCTCTATGTGAACTCTGTGGTTATACCTATTGCAGGTTGCTTACTAAAGTGTTTCATTTGCTCATTTCTTATCTGTGTTCATTGACATTATATGCAAATTTCCAAGATCACCTCCCTTTTTCCTGTAACTACTATGAGTAGTATGTGTACTAAAATATGAATTCTATAATTATAGCCAAACCATAACTGACCTCTGTGCAAATCATAATACATGGCTGATCATCAGAAAACTGCCTGAGCTCCTAATGCCTATACTTCTGGATCCCTCCATGTGTTTGCTGATTATAATTTAACTACAGAGTCCTCTGTTTTATATACTAAGTGTTTCAAATATCCTTAGACTTATTTTGGCACAGAGAATGAAATTGGAGCATTGCAAACCTGCTGACATTTTCCACATATATTTTTCTTTGGGCCTTAGGTCACATTAAACATTTAGAGATATTGAAAACCCTAAAATGGCAGTTATACAAATTCATTGCAGTTTGAGTCTCATTTCTGACAGAAATGCTGCCTTCTCAAGCAGACTGGTCTTTCATGTCTTGTCTTGGATGAAAACCATTTACGTTCTATGCTGAGACCTACATTCTTTGGTTGGCATTTGAATCCTCTACTTAGGTTCTGATAAAAAGCCTGATTATACATTTTTTGTTTGTTTGTTTTTTGAGAGAGAGTTTCTCTGTGTAGTTTTGCGCCTTTCCTGGATCTCACTCTGTAGATCAGGATGTCCTTGAACTCAGAAAGATCCACCTGGCTCTGCCTCCTGAGTGCTGGGATTAAAGGAGTGTGCCACCACTGCCCAGCTCTGATTATACATTTTTATAGAAAAGGTATAGCTGAAAACTAAACCAAGTCTGTCTACACCTCCTCATATAAATTCAAAGATGTCCAACTAATAATTGTGCTAACAATTGAGCCAGTGCATAAACTGACTTAATATTAAACATGTAGAAAGCTACTAACACACACTGCATGAGAAATAAACATTTTCCATTTCTATAAACCTTGCACATTTCTGAACTTTTAAATTTTTTCAATGAGCATGAATTATTCTAATAATTTTTAAAGCATAACTTAAATAAAATTACATATGTAATAAATACTTTATTAAAACATGTGGATATGTTATAACAAATCTTTTTTTCTGAATCTTTAGCTTTAATACCCTAATTTTTCTGAATTATACTTCTGCCTACCACTCATTTCTATCTGATAATATTCTAAATCTCATGCCGATTTCCTTTACTTCCAACTTGATTTTGTATTTCACTCTGCTCTCATCTGATTTTCATAGGAGACAAACAAACAAATAACTTTTAAGTAACAGAATTACTTATTCTTAGTGTTGGATTGTTTTGCTGAAATATTCCCTAACATCTTACATTTGATCAGTATCAAAGTCACATCATAATTTCATTCTCCATTTACAGCAATGTAGTACTCTCTTTTATTCTTCACCATTTTTCTCTGTACGAGTTAGCTTTTTCACGCTTTTTGTGGTGTGAGGTCTCCGAATAACTGTTAGTCTAGGAAATTATTTAGTGACCCTGGCTGGCTTTGAAATCATAATTACCTGGTGCTTCAGCATTCTGACTTTGGAGCTTTCCTCATCTATTCTTGCTGATCTAATTCTGTAACAGCTACCTATAAATCCTGTCATTGCTGCAGACTACATATTTCTAACCATTTTGTCACCCTGAAGAAAGATTATAACACTATGCTAGTAGATGAATTATTACTAAATGCTGTTCGTAGAAAGACACATAGCTTATTTATTCAATATGGCATCATCATTTTCCCATGCCTGCCTATCATTAGTGATTCTGTGGACTGATTTTCAGTGTAATTTTAGAGGACAAATGTGAAGAAAACTTTGTATGAGTTTATCCTCATTGTTTATTCACATTTCATAACCTTTTAGTTAGAGACAATTCTGTCACTATCCCTTTTTAATGACAGTGAGCTCTTGAAACAATTTATACAAAAATCTATCATTCCCTTGAGTATAATTGAATGAGTGATTTTTATATTTGCTGTGACAATGTTTAGAAAATTAACCAATAGACTCCTTGCTATAGAACCATGGAGTACTTTCAGGTTCATGAAGCTGAAACTCTTGACACCTGTGTGTGAATTCACAAGTGATTTTCCTATCCAATTCCTTTATTCCATTTACTCATTTGAATTGGAGGAGAAAGTGCAAGCCAATGAATACTTTTCATGCTGAACTTTGAGTGCCATGTACTTGTAAATATGAATCTCAATAATTTTGACATTGTTTTTCATGTACTGTATTATGAGAAGAAGGGATACATTGCTTCAAATTTCATCTTATCTTTTAGATCAATTTCTTCTCATTTCGGAGAACGTTACAGGCAATAAGAATAAGTAATCTTGCTAGGTGGTGCACTCAGGAGGCAGAACCAGGTGGATCTCTATGAGTTCAAGATCAGCCTGGTCTACAGAGTGAGATCCAGACACCAAACTACACAGAGAAACCCTGTCTCAAAAAAGGCAAAAAAAAATAAAATAAAATAATAATAATAAAAAAAGTATTCTTTCTTTTCTGGTCTTAGGCATTGTTTATCCTAAGAACTTCAGATGTAGAAGTGAATGATTTAATTTTCAAGAAAAGTATGTGGAAAATTATGCCAAAGGATACAATTTCCAAATTAAATTCTAAAAGAAATTATAGTAACTATGCCCTTATTCCTTTCCAAAGTAACATTACATTTGTATTTCATATTAGATCTCCTTTTAAATTGACTTCTCTTGATTCAAAGGCATTCCAATTGTGTTATTGTCAGAATGGAACATAATGCAGAGATTCATTTTCATTAAGCTCAACTTAGAAAATGGCTTATGAAGCCTAGCAACAAGGAATAAAGAAAGCATTAGCCAAAAGCTCTTCTGTCACTAAATTCTGTGTTCATTTCAGTCCATTCTGGAGAAACCAACAATCTTGCTTAATTATTCTGAGTTAGAAACAGTTGCCACTTAAAAGAATAACACAATGCTTAAAATAAACATATGAAAGAAAACATTTAAAATAATATATGTTACAAATCCATTTTTAAACAAAAATATTTTCAATGTTCATCCATAATTCCCAAAACACACATTACCACACATTACCACCTAAAAATAACAGGAATTGACTATCAGTGATTATTAATCTACCTTAATATCAATGGACTCACTTCACCTATAAAAAAGACACAGGCTAACAGAATGGATATGAAAACAGAATTCATCATTCTGCTGCGTACAAGAAACATACCTCAACTTCAAAGGCAGACACCATCTCAGAGTAAAAGGATGGGAAAAGATGTTCCAATCAAATGGACTCAAGAAGTAAGCTATCCTAATAGACTTCAAGCCAAAATCAATCAAAAGAGATGGGGAAGGACATTACATAATCCTAAAAGGAAAAAAATCCAACAAGTTGAAGTTCTAATCCTTAACATTTATGACCCAAATGCAAAGGCACCCACATTTGTAAGAGAAATTTTACTACAGCTTAAATTGCACACCCCATACAATAGTAGTGGGAGACTTCAACATCACACTTTCACCACTGGACAGATCTGCCAGAGAGAAACTTACCAGAGAAGTAAGAGAATTAACAGATACAATGACTCAAATGGACTTAATAGATATCTAAAGAACATTCTGCCCTAACAAAAGAATATACCTTCTTCTCAGCACCACATAGAATCTTCTCTAAAATCGACCACATACTTGGTCATAAGCACAATCTCAACAGATATAAAGAAACTGGAATAATCTCTAGTTTTTATCACACCAGAATGCATTAAAGTTAGAACTCAACAACAAGAAAAATTTCAGAAAGCCTATAATCTCACAGAAACTGAATAATGCCCAACTGAATCACCAATGGGTCAAGGAAGAAATAAAGAAAGAAATCAAAGATTTCCTAGAATTCAATGAAAATGATTGTACACTATATCTAAACTTATGAGACACTGAAAGCAGTGTTAAGTGGAAAATTCATAGCACTAAATGCCCACATAAAAAGTTGGATAAATCTCACACTAGTGACTTAACAACACAACTGACAGCTCTAGAATGAAAGGAAGCAAACTCACCAAGGAGGAATAGATGCCAGAAAATAATCAAACTGAGGGCTGAAATCAATAAAATAGAATCAAAAAGAACAACATAAAGAATCAATGAAACAAAGAGTTGGTTCTTTGAGAAAATCAACAAGACAGACAAACTGTTATTCAAACTAACCAAAAGGCAGAGAGAGAGAGCATCCAAATTAGCAAAACTGGAAATTAAAAGAAATATATAACAACAGACAATGTGGAAATCCAGAGAATCATCAGGTCATACTTCAAAATCCTGTACTCCACAAAATTGGAAAATCTAAAAGAAATGCATAATTTTCTGGATAGTTACCACATACCCAAGTTAAAACAAGACCAGATGATCAATTGAAAAAGAGCAGTAATTCCTAAGGAAATATAAATAGTCATTAAAAGTCTTTCAACCAAAAAAGCCCAGATGGTTTTAGCAGAGAATTCTACCAGATTTTCAAAGAAGAGCTAATACCAATACTCTTCAAATTGTTTCACACAATAGAAACAGAAGGAACATTACCAAACTTCTTTTATGAAACTACTGTTAGCCTGATACTCAAACC
The DNA here is from genome assembly GCF_903995425.1 of Onychomys torridus. Taxonomy (NCBI): domain Eukaryota; kingdom Metazoa; phylum Chordata; class Mammalia; order Rodentia; family Cricetidae; genus Onychomys; species Onychomys torridus. The sequence goes on along the minus strand of NC_050444.1, from coordinate 25,132,740 downwards.
ACACAAAGATGAAACAAAGAAAGAGAATTATAGACCAACCTCCCTTATGAACATTGATGCAAAAATAGTCAATAAAATATTGGCAAACAAATTCCAAGAACACATCAAAAATTTATCCACCATGACCATGTAGACTTCATCTCAGAGATGCAAGGATGGTTCATCATATAAAAATCTGTCAATGTAGTACACCATATTAACAAACTGAAAGAAAAAAAAAGAAACACATGATCATCTCATTAGATCCTGAAAAAACCTTTGACTAAATCCAACACCCATTCATAATAAAGGTCTTGGAGAGATCATGAACACAAGGAATATATTTAAACATAGTAAAGGCAATTTAGAGCAAACCAACAGCCAACATCAAATTAAATGGAGAGAAAATCAAAGTGATTCTACTAAAATCAGGAACCAAACAAAGCTGTTTACTCTTTCCATATTTGTTCAATATAGAATTTGAAGTTTTAGCTAGAGCAATAAGACAACAAAAGAAGAACAAGGGGATACAAATTGGGAAGGAAGAAGTCAAACTTTCCCTATATGAAGATGATATAATAGTACACACCAACTGACCACAAAAATTCTACTAGAAACTCTTACAGCTGATAAACTCCTTCAGTAATGAGCATGATACAAGATTAACTAAAAAAAATCAGTAGCTCTCCTATATACAAATGATAAACAGGCTGAGAAAGAAATCAGAGAAATATCACCCTTTACAAGAGCCACAAATAATATAAAATATCTTGGGGTATCTCTAACTAAGCAGGTGAAAGACCCATGACAAGAACTTTAAGTCTTTGAAGAAGATATCAGAAAATGGAAAGATTGCCAATGCTCATAGAGAGGTAAAAATTAACACAATAAAATTGGAAATCTTACCAAAAGCAATCAACAGATTCAATGCAATCCCCATTAAAATACCAACATAATTTTTCACAGACCTGGAAAGGCGACACTCAACTTCATATGGAAAGGCAAACATACAAAAAACCATGGATAGCTAAAACAATCCTGTACAATAAAGCAACCTCCAGTGTCATCATGATCCCTGACCTCAACCTCTACTATAGAGCTGCAATTAATAAAACAAAACAACAACAACAACAACAACAACAACAACAACAAAAACAGCTTGGTATTGGCATAAAAACCAATATGTAGACTTGGAATCAAATTGAAGACCCTGACATTTATCCACACATCTATGAACACTTGGTTTTTGACAAAGAAGCCAAAACTGTACCATGGAAAAAAAAAGAAAGCATCTTCAACAAACGGTTCTGGCATAACTGGATGTAAACATGTAGAAGATTGCAAATAGGTCCATCTCTATTGCCATGCACAAAACTCAAGTCCAAGTGGATCAAATATGTCAACATAAATTCAGAGGAAGAAGGAAATAGTCTTAAACACATTAGCACTGGAGATTACATCCTAAATAAAACACCAATAGCACAGACACTGAGAACAACAATTAATAAATGGGACCTCCTGAAACTGAGAAGATTTTGTTGAGCACAGGACATAGTCAAGAAGATAAAACAACAGCCTACAGAATGGGAAAACACCTTTACCAACCCCACATCTGACAGAGGTCTGATCTCTAAAATACATTTAAAAATTCAAGAAAGTAGAGATCAAAATAACAATCCATTTAAACAATGGGCTACAGAGCTAAACAGATTCTCAACAGAAGAATCTGCAAATTAAAACAACACTGATTCCCAATTTTCTAAGGAAGTGCCATATTGATCTCCCCCAAGACCCAGCTATAGCACTCTTGGGAATATACCCAAGGAATGCTCAATCATACCACAATGACATTTGCTCAGCTATGTTCATATCAGCATTGTTCGTAATAGCCAGAACCTGGAAACAACCTAGATGCCCTTCAACTGAAGAATGGATAAAGAAAATATGGTACATAAACATAACAGATTTCTACTCAGCAGAGGAAAAACAATGACATCATGAGGTTTGCAGGCAAATGGATGGATCCAGAAAAAATCATCCTGAGTGAGGTAACCCTGACTCAGAAGGACAAACATGGTATGTACTCACTCATAGGAGAATACTAGATGAAAAACAAAGGTGACTAGACTGCTACTCACAACTCCAGGGAGGATACCTAGGAAAACAGGACCCTAGGAAAGACACAGGGATCACCCAATGACAGAGAAATGGATGAGATCTTCATGAACAACCTGGACGACAATGGGAGTAATGAAGGGCAAGATTTGAGGGAAAGAAAGCTTGGGGAGCAGGAGATCCCAGCTGGATCAAGAACAGAAAGGGAGAACAAGGAATAACAGACCATGATAAATGAAGACCACATGAGAACAGGAAGAAGCAAAGTGCTAGAAAGCTCTCCAGAAATCCACAATGATACATCCTCTGTAGACTGCTGGCAGTGGTCAAGAGAAAGCCTGATCTGACCTACTCTGGTGATCAGATGGCCAAACACCCTAACTGTCCTGCTGGAACGCTCTTCCAATAACTGATGGAAGTGGATACAGAGATCCTCAGATAGGCCACAGGTGGAGCTCCAGGAGTACAATTGTTGAGAAAGAGGAGGAAATGTAAGAGTGTGAATTGTTGAGACTACAATTGGAAAAGCACAAGTACAAATAGCCAAACTAATGGAAACACATGAATTATGAACCAAAAGCTGTGGAGCCTCCAACTGGATCAGGCCCTCTGGATAAGTGAGACTGTTGAATAGCTTGAACTGTTTTGGAGGCATCCAGGCAGTGGGACCCAGACCTCTTCTCAGTGCATGAGCTGACTGGAAACTTGGGCTTACACAGGGACACTTTGCTCAGCCTGGAAGGAGGGGACTGGACCTGCCTGTACTGAATCTACCATGTTGAGCTGAATCCCCAGGGGAGTCTTTGCCCTGGAGGAGATGGGAATGGAGGAGGTGCTGGGGGGAAGGTGGCAGCAGGGGCTGGAGGTGGGAGGACAGGGGAGCCCATGGCTAATATGTAAAATTAAAACACAAATGTAATAAAAAATACCAATATACATAAAATAAAAACTTTTTAAAGACAAAAAGATACCAACTGTGAGGTACCATCTTATACCTTCAGAATGGCTATGACCAAAAACAATGATAACAGCTTATGTTGGAGAGGATGTGGAGCAAGGGGAACATTCCTCCACTCTTGGTGGGAGTGCACACTTGTATAGCCACTTTGGAAATCAGTATGTCAATTTCTCAGAAAATTGGGAATCAATCTACCTCAAGACCCAGATATATATTCCTGGGGCATGTACCCAAGGAATGCTCAATCATACCACAAGGAAACATGCTCAACTATGTTTTTAGGAGCATTATTTGTAATAGCCAGAACCTAGAAACAACCTTGATGCCTCTCAACAGAAGAATGGATAAAGAAATTGTGGCACATATATACAATGGAGTACTACTCAGCAGTATAAAAAAATGATGACTTCATGAAATTTGTAAGCAAATGGAAGGAACTGCTATGGATATCACTCTGTATAAATAAAGTGCTGATTGGCCAGTAGCCAGACAGGAAGGATAGGGTAGGCGTGACAAGGAAGAGGAGAAGGCTGGGAACAGGAAGGTGAGGAGGAGACACTGCCAGCTGCTGCCAGGAGAGGCAACATGTAAAGACAATGGTAAGCCACAAGCCATGTAGCAAAGTATAGACTAACAGAAATGGGTTAATTTAAGAGTAAGAGCTAGACAATGGTAGGCCTGCACTAATGGCCAAGCAGTTTAAATAATACAAGTGTCTGTATGATTATTTTATACGTGGGTTGTGGGACCATGGGGCCTTGGTGGAACCTGGAGAGAAGCTCTCCAACTACAAGGGACTAGAACATATCCACCTGAGTGAGGTAACCCAGACTCAGTAAGACAAACATGGTGTGTATCCACTCATAAGTGGATACTGGAAGTAGGGCAAAAGATGGCCAGACTACAACCCACAGCTCCTTAGAAGTTTTCTAGCAGGGACAGCCCTAGGAGGGATGCATGGATTGCCCTGGGAAGGAGAAGTAGATCAGATCTCCATGGGCAAACTGTGTGTGTGTGTGTGTGTGAAATGGAGGATGGAGAAATGGGAATGAGAATGTAAGGACATAGGATGGTCAAACTTGAACAGGAAGGGGGTAGGAGAGCAAGGAAGGAGATGCCATGGTAGAGGGAGACATCGAGGGAACTGGGAGAAAAAGGGTGCTAGGCAGGTTCCCAGGAATCCACAGAGATGATCCCATCTTAGCCTACTAACAATATTGGAGAGGGTGCCTGAACTGACCTACTTTTGTGGTCAGATTGGTGAATACTCTAGCTGTTATCATAGAGCCTCCATCCAGTGACTGTTGGAGGCAGAGGCAGAGATCCATGGCCAGGCACCAGGCAGAGCTCTAGGAGTCCAGCGGAAGACTGAGAAGAGGGATTCTGTGAGCTAGGGGCATTTAGATTGTGATGGGAAAACCTACAGAGACAACCAAGCCAAACTAGTTGGAACCTATGAACTGTAGACCAATGGCTGTGGATCCTGCATGGGACTATACAAGGTCCTCTACATAGTTGAGAGAGATGTTTGGCTTGACCTGTTTGTGGGGCCCCTGGCCGTTGGATCAGGATCCACCCCTGAGGCATGAGTGGGCTTTCTCCAGCCCAGTGCATATGGTGAGACACCTTGTGCAGCCAAGGTTCAGGGGGAGGGGCTTGGACAGCCTCAACTCAATGTGCAGGACTTTGCTGACTCCCCATGAAGTCCTTGCATTGGAGGAGGTGGGACTGGGGGATGCATAGGGGGGGAAGGCTGAGGGTAGGGCAGCATGAGGGAAAAGGGGGGCTTCTGTGGTTAGTATGTAAAATGGACAGAAAATTTCTTAATAATAATAGAAAGTGTTTTCTGTATAAACTGTACCCACTTTTGTTTAATGTTGTCATTGTACCACAAATAAATCATTCAATCATTCATCTACTTGGAATATTCATCTAACAATACTTGACAAAATCAAAATAATGACTGATTCTACAACCCAGATTATTTCCACTTTATCTTTGAATAATTCTTGTTAGGTATTATGAGATTATGAGATATTCAGTTTCAAAGATGAATTCAAAAATTCCCCATAACCTACAGAGTTAAACTCCAAACTGGATTCAACCATAGCCAAGCCAAAATCTTTCTGATATGAGCCTTGGTTACTTATCTGCAAAGTGACTAGAAGTGAGGTGGCTATTCTTCATCTTCTACAGAGTGACTATCTCCTGTGTGTGAAAGAGTAACAACCTAGTTGTCACCAGGTTAGACAGTGTTTTGTTTAACATATCTTAGTGAGAAGGAGCTAGAGAGATGGCTTGGCAGACAACAGCATTGTTGCTTTTGGGGAGGACCTAGGTCTGGTTCTCAGCACCTGTATGGTGACCTATCCTCATCCATTAATTCGTTCCAGGAAATCTGGCATGCTCTTCTAATCTCTGTGGGCACTGCACTCATATGGTGCACATATATACATGAAGGCAAAACTCATATAAATAAAATTAGAAGAAAAATATTTTTTTAATCTCTGGGAAGAAGATAATAATATTAATAATATATAGGCATCGTATGGTATAGGATTGACATATTGAAGTCATTATAGATGAAGACACAACCTGTAGAACACTACTAATTCCTCACTGACTGATGGAGGTAGAAGATGTCCATGGAGAAAGATAAAATCATCTAAGAATTCTCATACAATATGCTAGTAACTGAGCTGTTGGTAAGTTAACTAATGTTGTCTTATAGATGATAAGTCTTTAGTTATTGATACTTTTAGCTCATATCATTACTTCAAAATTATTTATGGTTCATAAGCACAATCTCTATATAATATCTACCCCTGCTTTCTCTAATGTGCAGTGATTTATGGGCCCATTAAAATGGAAATATTTAACAACTTCAATGTTGTGTGAATTTGGATTAAATGCTAAAACTTTTCTTAATTAGTCCATCTGTGAATCTTGTTTGTCAAATAGAAAGACATAAACACCCATATGTGATGTCTGAAATTTCCCCTTCCCTGTCAGTTTTCTCAAGGAAGTTTCTCGATTGAAGTTTGACATGAGGAAATATCTCTCGGTAAGAATTGATTATTTGATTAACTGTGTGAGCTACAACCTTTCTATACAGATAGTCTTAGTTTGCTTTATATTTCTATGATAAACAACACAACAAAAATCCACATGTGAGGAAAGAGTTTATCTCATCTTACTCTTTATAGTACATTTTCAGTAGGAGCCAATGCAGGAACTCAAGCAGGACAGGAAACTGGAGGAAGGAACCGAGGCAGAGGCCATGGAGCAGTCTGCTTACCATCTGCTCCTCAGGCCCAGGCTCAGGCTCAGCCTCATGTTCAGCTATTTTTCCTATACTTCCCAGAACAACATAAACCAGGGTAGCAAGGCAAACCCTGGTCTAGGCCCTCCCAGATCAATTAATCAAGAAAGTGTCACACAGATTTACCTATAGGTCAATCTCACGGAGGCACATTTTAAATTGAGGAGTTTTTTTCTCCCATCTTCCACGATGACTTTATTTTGTGTCAAGTTTGGAGAAAACTAACCAGCAAACATATGCTTAGCAACATGTGGGCTTAGGGTATCTCATCTAAATATGGCCTCAGCACAGCTTTCTGTAAGACATGTGATCAAACTCACATTCCACCTATATGTTGTCATTTGTATTTATAAATTACTTACTTACATGGTATTATGAAGAGATAACTGATAAGTATTGAATTCATGTATATAATAGAGGTTTTGAATATATATTTTAAAATTACTTCAAGTAGGAATTATTAGTTGCATTACAAAGGGATATTAAGTGATGTTCAGTTAACTCATTTACTTATTAAAGCTAAATTTAAAAGGAATAGAAATATAAATCAGACATATTTTATTTCAAGGTCTATTTGGAAAAGGCAATCTTAAATATATTGTTCATTCTAGTTGAAAAATAAATAAAGGTAAAGTCACTTTATTTTTTGAGTTAAGGTTCATGGCTTTTTCAGATTTATCAATAGGAAACATTCATCAATCATCACAATCATCACTTTATGACCTAACGAACTGAAACTTGGCAAAAAGACATTCAAATGGCCCAGTTCTCTGGCTTATTGGTATTAATTCAATATCCAAGATATTTTAAAGAGCATTTAATAGGTGTTAGGGACTACTAGGACACCAATATCCAAACATCAAATACCTTTAATGTGAATGAATTTGATATACCTGAGCATTTTTCCATTGCTGTTTTATCTTAGTAAAAGTAAAAATGAAGGATTTGTTTTCAACAAAAGACTACTTTTGCCAAAATGTGAAAATATAATAATTAAAATAATTGGAACTCATTTTAGAGAAACATGCTTAAATCAGCAATATTTTAGTTAGTAGTTACATGAAACTTTCATATAATCCATCACATACATGAAAATACTTAGAATCAAGAGCTTGGGAGATGTATCAAACAATTAAGTTCCCATATCTGACCCCCCACTTCAAATCAGGCCATGTGGTGCAGATATATAATCCTAGAGCTGGTGTGGAGGTACAACATGGTAGATCTCCTGAACGTCATGCTCAATGAGAGGCTCTGGCTAAAAGCATAATGTAGAAAAAGACAGTGGAAGACACCTGAAGTCCACCTCAGGCATCCCAGGTATAGGCACAAACAAGTGCATCAAAAGATACAGGTAAACATGTATCCACAACAACACACACACACACACACACACACACACACACACACACACACAGAGAGAGAGAGAGAGAGAGAGAGAGAGAGAGAGAGAGAGAGAGAGAGAGAGAGAGAGACATACTCACTCACTCACTCACTCACATCACAAAAATATGAAATAAAGATCAATCTTTATAGGCTCAGAAATAATGTAAACCTTGTTTTCAGTGGAAATAAGACTTTTCTTCATTTAGATATTAATTAATCCACTGTGCTTCTGGGACTCAAAATTAGGCCATGTGAAAATTGACAAGTGTCCCATCATTGAGTTCCATCCTCAACTGTAAATTAAACTTTGAATAACATACACTGTTCTTCAGTCAATATGTATTTCATAGGTGCAAAATGTTAAATTAATTACCTGAAATTTAAATGGGATCATGACTCAAAAAGCATGAATATTAATAGAGAAAAGAAATAATTTCTCTCTTTAGGAAAAGTCTCAGCCCAAATAAATCTATTTTCTTTCCTTTTCTTTTTTATTTTAATACATTTTTAATATGTTTATTTTATAATTAACTTAATTTCACATATCAGCCACTAATTCCCACATCCTCCCTCCTCCCACCCCCAGCCCTTCCCCCCAATCCACCCCTCATTCCTACCTCCTCCAAGGCAAGGTCTATCCTGGGGAGTCAGCCCAGCCTGGTAAACTCAGCAGAGGCAGGTCCAGTCCACTCCTCCCTACACCAAGGCTGAGCAAGGTGTCCCATGTAGTTACAGTTTTCCTGCCTGGCCCACAGTCAGGACAAACCTCTCTTACCCGCCAGTCCCACAGTCGCTCAGACCCAACCAAGAAAGCACATAGAGACTTATATTGTTTACAAATTGTATGGCCATGTCAGGCTTCTTGTTATCTACTTTTTCTACCTTAAATTAACCCATTTTTATAAATCTATACTTTGCCACGTGCCTCGTGGCTTACCATTACCTTACATCCTTCTTGTCATGGCGGTGGCTGGCAGTGTCTCCACCCCAGCCATTCACCTCCTAGAATTCTCTTTTGTCTTGTTCCGCCTATACTTCCTGCCTGGCCACTGGCCAATCAGAATTTTATTTACACAGAGCGATATCCACAGCAGTCCCAGCATAGGAAAAATATGAGTGTCATTCATTTTCTGAACTAAAATTAATTCTGAATTTTTGACTCTTCCATGTTCCTTAAAGTCTGTTATGCTCATGTGGACTCTTTGTGCTTAATTATGCCAAACCTCTTATTTGTGGGTCTTATAAGCTTGTGCTTATCTTTGTAGAGGCATAAGAAATATGGTGGATATGTCCTATAGAAAATGTGATAACGAGCTGCCCCCATGACAGCCACATCAATAGCATATGAAATAAATACTAGCTGACCTAGCTACTCATTGGTGCAAAGTTTAGACTGAAAACTTGTATTCTATTTTCTCATACATAAGTACTTTAGGTCATGTTATAGAGAAGAATGACTACAACTCTGGAAACTTCTTTTATTTAAATTCATGTTTAATTGGAAAAGGAAAATTTGCATTGACAACCTACTGTAAAATCTAATATTTACAGTAAAGGTGTTGATTTTACTTTGAGAATTGAAAGTGTTTTTAAAATCAAATTAGGCTGTATGGAAAGAAAAGCTGCTTTAGGGCAGTCATAATCATAAATGTTTTCTCCATGTGAGAAAACTCAGTACTGAGACTAACCTAAGTATTCTAATTCCACATATGTAAAATAAGGAGCGAACAGAAATACAAGCAATAATGGAAATGATTTTGTTTTTATGTCATTTATCTCTAAGAAAGACTTGACTCAAATTATTTATTAAAAGGCTGAGATTTCAATTTAATGAGGGAAGTTAACAGTTTTGTTTTGTTAGTCATCTTATGTTGTTTAATGGAGTGATTTATGTAAAATAATAGCATAGTTCAAATCTTAAATTTTAGTGATCATATTTATGTAACCAAATACAATTTGAATAACGGTGATGTGTGCATTTCTTTTTTCTTACTTTTTTTCTTTTTTTTATTTTATAATTTAATTTAATTTTACATATTAGCCATGGATTCCTCTGTACTCCCTCCTCCCACCTCCCCTCCCCCAAAATCTGTCCTCCATTCCTATCTCTTCCAGGGTAAAGACTCCCCTGGGGATTCAGCTCAGCCTGGTAGATTCAGTTGAGGCAGGTCCAGTCCCCTCCTCCTTTCACACCAGCTGAGCAAAGTGTCCTAGCATAGGACCCAGGCTCCAAAAAGCCAGCTCATGCACTAAGGACAGGTCCTGGTCCTACTGCCTGGGGGCCTCCCAAACAGTTAAAGCTAATCAACTATCTCACTTATCCAGAGGACCTGATCCAGTTGGGGCTCCTCCAGCTATTGGTTCACAGTTCATGTGTTACCATTAGTTTGGCTATTTGTCCCTGTGCTTTTTCCAATCATGGTCTCAACAATTTTCATTCATACATTCCCTCCTCTTTCTCACCAATTGGACTCCTGGAGCTCCACCTGGGGCCTGGCAAAGGATCTCTGCATCCACTTCCATCAGTCATTGGATGAGAGTTCTACCATGACAGTTAGGGTGTTTGGCCATCCAATCACCAGAGTGGGTCAGTTCAGGCTTTCTCTCGACCATTGCCAGTAGTCTATTGTGGTGGTATCATTGTGGATTTCTAGGGCCTCTCTAGCACTTTGCTTCTTCCTATACCCATGGAGTCTTCATTAATCATGGTCTTTTTTTTTTCTTGTTCTCCCTTTGTTCTTGATCCAGCTGGGATCTCCTGCTCCACTAGTCTCTCTTTACCCTTGCCCTTCATTATCCCCCCATCACGTCCAGTTTGCTCATGTAGATCCCATCCATTTCTCTGTCATTGGGTGATTCCTATGTCTTTCTTAGCATCCACTTTACTAGGTAGCCTCCATGGAGTTGTGAGTTGTAGTCTGGTTATCCTTTGCTTTACATCTAGTATCCGCCTATGAATGAGTATATATCATGCTTGTCATTCTGAGTCTGGGTTACCTCACTCAGAATGATTTTTTTTTTCTAGATCCATCCATTTGCCTGCAAACTTCATGATGTCATTGTTTTTCTCTGCTGATTAGTACCCCATTGTGTATATGTACCACATTTTATTTATCCATTCTTCAGTAGAAGGACATCTAGGTTATTTCCAGATTCTGGCTATTACAACAATGATGCTATGAACATAGCTGAGTATCTGCCCTTGTGGTATGACTGAGCATTCCTTGGGAATATACCCAAGAGTGGTATAGCTGGATTTTGGGGGAGATTGATTCCCAGTTTTCCAAGAAAATACTATATTGATTTCCAAAGTGACTGTACAAGCTTGCATTCACACCAACAGTGGAAGAGAATTCCCCTTGCCCCACATCCTTCCCAGCATAAGCTGTCTTCTGTGTTTTTTATCTTAGCCATTCTGACAGGTGTAAGATGGTATCTCAGAGTCGTTTTGATTTACATTTCCCTGATGATTAAGGATGTTGAGCAATTCCTTAAATGTATTTCAGCCATTTGAGCTTCCTCTGTTGAGAATTCTCTGTTTAGTTCTATAGTCCATTTCTTAATTGGACTGTTGGGCATTTTGATGTCTAATTTCTTGAGTTCTTTATGTATTCTGGATATCAGCCATCTGTCAGATGTGGGGTGCTTTTCAACCCAGTGAAACCCTCAGTTCTCAAAGTGCACTGCTGAGGAGTCTGAGAGCTGTGCTTCCTGCTGTCCATAGATGTTGCACAAATAATGTCTTTGGCTCCATTCTTTGCCTAGGGCAAAGGTTCAATTCCAAAGCATGGATAGAACTCTGATTCTCACATTTTGCACTCATTTAAAACACTAGTTACATCAACATGTAAATGTTTTCCTAGTTGTTTTTCTGGTGGTATAAAAACAAATTAGATATGGCTAGCTTAGCTTTTCTGAGGAAAACAAACAGTTGGAATGGTGGTGAACAGCAGTAATTCTGGCACTTCAGCAGGAGAATAGCCACAATTATAAGGGCAGACTGTGCTACATAATGAAACCCTGTCTCAAAACATCATTATTTTTAAGTTATAAAGGAAAGACAAAATGTTTTGAAAATAAATACCATAACTATATTTAATAAATAAATATTTATTAGTTCTTCCACAGAGCCGATCTAATTCCTTACACTATTTCACTTAATAATATATTTTTTTCCACTGGGTGGTAGTGGCACATGCCTTTAATCCCAGCACTCAGAAGGCAGAGTTAGGCAGATCTCTGTGAATCTGAGGCCATCCTGGTTACAGAGCGAGACCCAGGACAGGCATCAAAACTACACAGAGAAACCCTGTCTCAAAAAAACAAAAACAAAAAAGAATATATTTTTCCATTATTATCATCACAGTCTATAAATACTTTGGCAAAATGCAAAACAAATGTATCTAATTTCCAAAGAAATGATAAACATAAACATACTAAACAGTAATGAATAATTTCTTAAAGTCTCTCTCCATATATGTTTACTTTTTTGTAAAGTTTCAGAGAAAATTTATAAATAGTAAGTAAACTATAATAATTTTTTTAGCAAAATACATGATATATCTAAAAAAATTGAAGTCTAGACTATTATTTTACTACATTGCTACTATTTCACTTTACTAATTATTTTATTAACAGGCTGAGAAGATGGTTGGGCAGGTTAATGCACTTGCTGACTGATAGCTGGACACAAAGAATTCAATTCTCATGATCCACACAGTGAAGGGCAGAAACCAATTCCTGTGGTTTTTCTATTACTGCACATGTAACTGTATCTTACACGCACACATGTAAAATAAATAAAAAAATGTAATAAAAAGGTGTTAATAACCTGCATGTATATACATCTCTTGTTACCAACTATGGCAATGCAATATTACAAAAATATCTCTTGCATTCTAAGAGACTTATTTTTGCTGGATTTCACACCAGAGTTAATAATACAGTTTGAGGACACTACTGTGTTCTCAGCCTCTTTGTTTAACCTGCTTTGGGAGAAAAGTCTAACAACCAACATTTCTTGTCTTGGATTTCCCATGTAATCAGCATTACCAGCCTAAACTAATGTAGAAGTTTAATTTAAATCTTGTTATGTCTGTCTTTCATGTTGCTGACCATGTATGCTTCCGTTTGTGTTATGATAATCATTTAGGAAAACCAACAAATTATATATTGAACACAATCTTATAAAATGAATATCCACCTTAAATATTAAAATCACCATTCAGATATTGTTTGATAAACTGTATTTGTAGCACTATGTGTTATATAGGTCAGTTGGGAGGTATTCCCTTGTAAACTCTGTTAAGATTTTGTAAATTATCTCTCATTCCCTCTGTGATTCTTTCTGTGTTGTCTGATGAAAAAGGGAACAAAATGCTTTGATAAGAACAGACTTTCTCAGACACATTCAGACTTAAACAATGAATGGAAATGGAAGACACAGGAAGAGTGATGTAGAGAATTCAAATCTTGGCTGATTCTTGACTACATGATGACAATAGCAGTGCTTTGAGGAACTTGTGACATTTTTCTTAACTATTTATGAGACTTTTCCCCTCAAGGCAGAAGCAACATATACTTAGTCATTTCTCTGAATGTTCTTGACTCCTTATTGTGTGCAGTGGTTAATCTTTACTATTAACTTGATTGATTGGAATTAGAATTCCTTAAGAGATGGAACACTTAGATGCATTTGCTCAGTGCTTCCAAAGAGGATAAGTTGTGGTTGGAAGACTTACCTTGAATGTAAGTGGCATTATATTATGTATGTGAATCCTTGATTGAACAAATAGTAAAAGAAAGAAAAGACAGCCAGATGATCACAAACATTCTTCAATCTCTGAATCCTGATGGTGATGTAATGTGCCTATTTGTTTTATACTACTGCTGTGATAACAAAGTCACTACACTGAACAACTCTTCCTTCTCAAACAGTGAATGCAAAAATCTTACTGTGCTTAAATTACTTTTGTTAAGAATTTTCTAATAGTGACTAAAAGATTAAAAGTTAACTAATAAAATTGATATGGTTCAGCTGCTGAAGTGTACAGAGGCCATTATAATTTTTGTTGGGAGAAAACCATATTCCATCTAAAACACAGACCAGAACTTGACAGCAGGATCTACATGATTTTGATTTTGCATACACATAAAACGCATGAGTTATTAGATATTAGAGCAATGTACATGACTGCTGAGATGAAGCAATATGTGTCAGGATTAGGTTCATTGCAAGGAACCATGAGAGGAGAACATGGAATTATTATGGTAAAGCTTAATGTAGGAATGGAGACATAGGAGATGTCAAATAGTAAACTGCCAAGGAATCTTCAGTCATGGAAAGAAACTTTCTGAAGAGAACAAGAGGAGGGGCTACATGATAGAACTAGATAGGCATGGGCCCTGAAAAACCAAGGGCCTAGATGATACTACAAAGTGTCCCAGATATTAAGCATAAGTATGCATGATCTTGTGTTTTCTCTGTTAAGTTTAGGTCTAAGATTGCTACAATCTCTTCTTTTTATTTCTAAATGAGAGTGTTTATTATGCTTCATGGTATATTGGGAACACGTAACTTGTTTCTTGAATTTATAGACTCTCAGAATTGAGAGATTGAGTCCAGAGTGACTTTGGGATTTTAAAGAGTGTTACTAATGGTAAAGCTTTGAATCTTGGAGATGGACTTAATGTGATTTGTATTATGGAATAGCCATTAGCTGCTGGGTGTGCAAAGCAGGGAATGCTACTGTTTTAAAATGTCGTTTGTGTGTCAACTTGATAAGGCATGTGCTTGTGAAGCTTAATCTTGATGGACTACTGTTTGTGACTTAAAATCACCTAGGATACACACCAATGGGCATGGCTGTGGGTATTATTATAGCAAGGTTAACTTGCTAGAGGAAAGGAGTAAAGGAACACTCTCAGTACGGACAGCAGTGTTCCATGAGTCAGGTTCTCCAGATGAATACATGTAGAAAGCAGAGCACTGCCATTTATCTCTAACTTTTATTTGCCCACAGTCACACATGACATGGTCCCTCCCTCCCACTCTTTCCACATTGCTGACCTATGATTGTTTTCTAATTGTTTGGTTACTTTTTAAACTAAACGTGTTAAAATAATTCAGAAAAATGATTCTAAGGCCTGTACCATTGGTCCAAGTTCTTTAAATTGAAGACTAGAGGCATTTTAACCTGAATTTCAGAAAATGGTTTCAATTGAGTGTAATTGTGGGTGTATAGATTAGAAAGGTAGAAGTGATGGGCAGGTGAATATCACCTATAGTTTCATATGAGTAGAGAATCAGGGAAGGGAAGCAATAGCCCACACAGATCATTTTATTTTTTTTTTCCATCAAAACATACTTTTTCATGTTCACTCTTCTGTAATTTGTTTTAATTTTTTTATTAAGAAAAAAATATTCATTTTACATATCAAAGATCTCCCTCTTCCCTCCTCCTGCCCCTCCAGCCTCCTCTTCCCAACCCATCCCCCATTCCCTGCTACAAGAAGGTAAGGCCTCTACATTTAGTAGAGGCAGGTCCAAGCCCCTCCCCCTGCTTCAAGGCTGTACAAGGTGTCCCCAATAGGTAGTGGGTTCCCAAAAGCCTGCTCATGCACCAGGGATCGATTCTAATCTTACTGCCAGGGGACCCCTTAAGCAGATCAAGCTACACAACTGTCTCACCATGCAGAGGGCCTAGTCCAGTCCCATGCAGGCTTCACAGCTGTTGGTCTAAAGTTCATGAGTTCCCACTAGTTTGATTTGGTTGCCTCTGTAGGTTTCCCCATCGTGATCTTGATGCTCCCTTGCTCATAGAATCCCTCTTCTCTCTCTTTGACTGGACTCTTGGAGCTTGGCCTGGTGTTTGGCTGTGGATCTCTGCATCCACAGTTACTTGAGAAAGTTTCTATGATGATAGTTAAGGTATTCACTGATTTGATTAATGGGGTACGCCAGTTAAGGTACCCTTTCCACTACTGTTAGTAGTCTAAGCTGAGGTCATCCTTGTGGATTCCTGGAACTTTCTTAGTACCTGTTTTCTCCCTATCCCCATGATGTCTCCCTCTTCATGGTATCTCTTTCATTGCTCTCCCATTCCATTTCTGTTCCATCTTGACCATCCTATTCCCTTAGGTTCTCAGGCCCCATTCCCTACCCTCTATTACCCCCTCATCCCCACTTTACTCATGGAGATCTCATTTATTTCCCTTTCCCAGGGTGATCCATGAATCCTTTTTAGGGCCCTCCTTATTAGCTAGTTTCTCTAGAGCTGTAGGTTGCAAACTGGTTGTCACTTCTTTTAAGTTTAACATTGTTGTTTTGCCTAAAAGTCTGTTCTCTAAAGATTTGCATGAATACTTTCTCATGTCAATGTAATTCTGAATATCATTTTCACCTTAATGAGATTACTCTTAAATCTAGTGTTTTCCTGAATCTGAGACATCAGATAATTACAAATGTTACATGAGGTAAAAATATACTTATAGGTGCCCATGTTAGGAAATAAGGTTATACATAACTAATTTGTCATTGTAATCATTATCTGTCTACATACCACCATTCAAATTGGAGTTGAAGTCAAGTTCTTAAAATATTATGTTAATAACTAAACAGACTTGCTCAACTATGGAGATTATAAAATAAGTCTCCTTAATAACCGATACCAGGAATTATATGCCACGGTCTAGTTATGTGATCTTCCTTTCCACTTCCAAATGACTTAATAAGGGAAGGGAATTGTCTTAATTAAGATTTCTATTGTTGTGAGGAGACACCACAACCACAACAACTCATAAAAACATTGAGGGAGCTTATTTAAAGTTTCAGAGGTTCAGTTGATTATCATCATGGTGAAGAGCATGGCAACATGCAAGCAGATATGGTGCTGGAGAAATAGCCAAGTGTCCTACGTTTTACAGGCATCAGGAAGTCAACTGACTTTCTGGGAAATATTTTGCACATAAGAAACCTCAAAGCCCACCCTGACAGTGACTCACTTCTTCCAAGGCTGTGCCCACTCCACCAAATTCATACCTTCTAATAGTTCCACTCCCTATGAACTTATGGGGGCCAATTACATTCCAACTACCACAGTAATTATTGTCAAATGTCTATCCCTTAAAGATGACAGAGTATCTCATCCATTGTTTACGCTCACATTACCATAAGCTCTCCATATTTGTTCATTAAATGAATAATTAATGCATTATTGAATGAATTATAATGCAGATTAAGAGTTTTATGCAATTGTCACATTATATATCTAAGTAGATTATATTAATTTAGAATAATTTTCTCTTAGTTTTCTTAATCATTATAAATTCACTGACTCATTTAATTGCTACAGAATGCTGGATATTGGATAGTATAATGTGAAAACACCCACACAGCTGTCTTTGAATCTGAAAAAAAAATGTGTATTTCTTGAACAGACACTGTAAGATGTCAAAAAATGTCAAATACTAACACCTACTCATAAGGAGGTTGAAATGTTTTCTTCACTACTTTTATACTTGAATAAAAACTTCAGTTTGGGCATTGAAAGTAGTACTTCTATGTTTTATCAAAGGGAAATTTTGTTATTGCTGTCTTGAGAGAGGGTCTCACTAAGTAGCTCAGGTTGTCTTTGAACTCACTATATAGTACTTCTTGACCCTAACTTGGTATATAGCAAGCCCAGCTTGAGCTAATCACCTTCCTTTCTCAACCTCTTAAGTTATGGGGTTACAGGTATGTCTCACTAAGCTTATTTCAAGTTAAATATTTTAGTTTTTATCTAATATTGGACATTTTTGTTTAATTCATCTTAACTGCTGTCATGTTACATTAATATTCTAAAATATTTTTCTGTCTGGAACTAATGTTCTAATCTTGCTCTCCTCCCAGTATTACAGAAAACTGTGGTTTGTTATGTGTGAATAATAAAATCTGACAAGTCCACAAATTCCCACAGGTGCCTTACCTCCATAGTTGCTTATTAAAGACATTCTCTACTTCAACACATAGGTTTTCAAGACTATTCTTATCAAGGCAAAATAGTGGCAACTGTCACCAACTCCCATATATACCGTGTACATATTTGATGTTATGAAATTATAGTAATAAAAGTTTTACCATATAACATATATACCTAGTGGCCTTGTGCTATAACATTTTACCACTCAATGTGATTTGCTTTCTATTTGTGAAGGTTAGATATGTGCACAAAGTACATATTAAATCCATTTTTTAGGTTTTATATGTATCAGATCTTTGCAAGTTGTACCATGACAAATACTGGAGCAAAAAAGCAAGAACATAAACAAAATGGCTCCTTTTCAATGTTTGTCTGTGCTGGCCACTTTCCTACTTTTAACAAATCAAAGTATAATTAAGTATATACAATTATACTTTCAGCTTATTCAATATTATTTCATATTATTACTGACATGAGATAAAATTCAATTACTAGACACATAATTAGCACACTTCAATATGTCATTTAAATAAATAAATTAAGTTATACTTTGAATGCATACATATATAACATGTTATATTCATGTCATACATCATTCTTCAACATTATAAATGTGTCATATTTGCTAGTCTGTATTGTATAGCAAATTAGTATATATAAAAGGATTCACTGGAGAATGTGTTTAGTTTGAAAGCTCTTAAGTACTTGCAGCTACCATGTATTTGGCTTTCTGATGAGCAGCTTTCTGCAGTGGGAAACACTATTATACTGGCTCATTTCGCATCCTTGTTGCAGCTGGCCTGATTCCAGTTGTCCCCTGTTATCTACCAAACTATCTTCAGATACCACAAACCACAGATGCTCTTATATGTCTTATATAAAATGGGGCAGTATTTGTGTAATCTGCACATATCCACATCTTTATTTTGAATACTGTGTTAGATAATTATGGCATCTAATTCAATGGAAATGTTATGTAAAAATGTTCTTGTACTGAACTATGGAGGCAATAATAACAAGAAAGTATTCTCTTATGTTCAACACAGTGATCATTTTTTAAAAAGTGTTTTTATCTGTGCTCGGTTGAATCTTTAGAAGCAGAGCCCAGGGGTGTGGAAGGTCAGCTGTATTTATTTTCCCAATATTTCCGGCACAGTAAGCCTACACATAACAACTTGTTCCTGACAGCAAAATCCATCTTCTATATACACAGTGGATAATGCAAAGAAGAAATAAGGAAAACTACTATGAAGGAGTCAGCAGCCATTATATATCTGGGTAACAGGCAAGGACAGTACAACAAGCACATCTCTCATATCCTGAACCTACTATGTGGGCAGCCATGACAGTCTCTGGAGTTTGAATACACATAGCAGACAGAAGTGCAAGGGAAAGTTCCCGAGAGATCATTTTTCTAAGAGTCTAGCTGTCTTACTTTTGATCTACGTTGTTTCAGTGGATAGAGTGTGTCTTCATACCAGTTTGGAAACACACTTTATTACCCCTCATTTACAATTCAAGGGATTCCCACTTTAGCTATTTACAGTAGTTAAATAGTTTTTGCTATTGTTGTTTTTCAATAAAGTCTATAATGCTTTCACATCCCATCATAAAAACTGCACAATTGTATAAAACACATTTCTATGCCATATGTCTCTTCTAACTTCTCCACTATCTATAATCAAATTTTAAGTAAATAGTGAACAAAAAAATCAATGACATTTTTAGATCTTATTTTCTCCTGAAAACGCTTAATTTGCCTGTCTTTTGGTTCTGAAGAGATAATGTATCTTGCCATTTGTAAGTTAGGATATGAAATCAAAAAGGCAATTACCAAACCAATTGTCATTAATTTGAAGAAATAGAAAGCGTCTTTAAAAAAATAAACCTGCTTTTAAGAATTTTTCCTGTATTTACCTTATTTAATCAGTATCTTGGTTTTTGTGATAAGGCTTTATAAAGACCTTTTAACGAGCTAATGTTAAAGATTTGTGTGCAAAGAAACTATTGATTATAAATTGCAAAATTATCAAACCAGAAAAAAAGTTAAAGAATTATTTCAGGAATTAAAATTGTTTCAAAAATAAGTTTTTTTTTAAAATAAATGATAAAATACTACTTAACAATTCATTTGAGGACAGTTGAGATGGCTCAGTACATAAAAATATTTGATGATAACCCTAATAATTACTGAGTTGGATTTCTGATATCCACATAATGGAAAGAGAACACCCACTTCTAAACATTGTCTTTCACTTCCACATGCATGAAGTGGCATGTACGTGCCTGCACTTACACACACATCATACACACAAATAACAATAATAAACTAAATAAAACTTTAAAAATCAGTTCCTTTGAAATAGCATCATGAATATGGGAAAAGGGTAATTTAATGACTTAAGTTGAAAGAAATATGATTCAAATTTAAACATGAAGTTATATGGGAAATGGGAAACTACTCTAAGTGTTCTGCGAGGACAGCTCCCTATTTCCATCTTTGTATCTTTGTTGGCCATAGGCTGCCTGTTGAAGAGTTCCCCGTTCCCTATTTAGTCAGCAATCTCTTCTTCCTCCTCCTCCTCTGTGTCCTGGGAATTTGGCTTTTAATGATTATGTAAGGTTCCCTGGCCTCTCTGTTACAACTTGTTTGACCAATGGGAACCTAAGCAATAGATCAAGTGAGAAGGAAGAGGGCCAGGTCACTGTCTGTGAGCCTGAGCTGCCTCCCTGTAGATTCATGTTGGAACACTGCCTTCCCCTCCTGAAGGCCAAAGCTCTTACTAGGTCAGTGACGCAGTGTGCTACCTTTCTGGCTTTGGTAATTGCTCTCTCTTCTTGCTGCTGCTTGAGCTTTAAAGTGAAACCAATTTCTAGCTATTGCTAGCTCTGCACTTTAGTGCCCTCCATTTGTTGTTTGCCCTGAACCCTGTTTATGGCTCTGTAAATAGTCTCTCAAATTACCAATCCGTGTGTTGTCTGATTATTGCCAAGACCCTGACTGATATAACACTGTGGTCGCCTAAGAAAATGCCATATCATTTATTTATATGGGTAAAAAATATCCACAGCAATAAAGACTTAGACAATCCAACCCAATGAACTTCATGCAGCATTACTGTTCTTGCATTATTTTACCATTATTAAAAAACCAACAGGCTTTATTTTAAACTAAAGAATAACAGTATAATTACAATGACATTTTAATACCAATAGCCATGAGCTGCAACATAAATTTCTGTCTCTACCATAAGAGATCAATAAGCCCCTGGTGTCAAATCAGTCAAAGGGTTAAGAAGTTGTTAGTTACACATTATAGGAAATAACCATGTTCTAAAATCAGTAGCTTGAAGCGAACCAAAATGTATGAATCCATATTTCCTAATGATAAACTAAAAAGAGGACAAGTGGCAGATGACAGTGCTTTATGAAGAAATGTGATAAGCTTTTCTACTTCCTACTTCTGTGTCCACACTCTTCATTCTCATATTCAGTCTTTTCACTGCGTGTGTAGAGGCTTCTCACTTCAGAGATTGTTGAGAAGACATAAGAAAAATAGAGCAGCACTGGGTAGAGAAATCGGTTATATTCCAGTAACCAGGCTGCACCTCTCAGCTATAGTGTATGCTTTCAAGATAGAGTGCCTCTTATCTATGCCAGAAGATTTTATTAAGACTGTCACCCTCCTTATTGCAGTTGATATCTATCTACAAGAGTCATCTCAAATTGGGTAAGGTTTCTTCTAATACATTTTGTGGAAGTTTTGGAACTGAGAAGAGCTAATGATAACAGGACAAGGATTTCTGGGGTCTCAGAGGATAGCTTCCAGGACAGGTCACAGTGAGAAGTGAAAATGATGACTTAGGAAGAACTGGCACATAGGAATCTCCAGAAATCTGGGCAGAGCGATTGACTCTAAGACACTGCACCCAAGCATTGAACAGTCCTCACATTCAGCTACCACGAGCTCTGACTAGCGACATGACAGTGGCAGAGCTCGACATTTGAAGTCAAGCTACTCTGCCTACCAGTGCAGGCGTGGAGAAGGCAGAGTTCTCGGCTCTCCTGTGGATGAAGATTCCACCATCATTTTAAGGAGACATAATGGACAGACAGCAAAGGCAAAGGGTGTTTGCAAAAATGTTCCAGAGAGCAAATGTCTCCTTAGAAATAAATATTTCCCAGGAGAGATAGAGTGAATTTTCATGTATTTTAATTTTTTTTGCCATTTTTTTCTACATATGTGATTGAATTATATGTAAGATATTTCACACAATTAATTACAAGAATAATTTTTTAGAACAGGTCTCATATTTTTATTTTGGCAGCACATTCCAATATTAGATTTTATGATGGCTTTAAAAATAGATTAAAGATAAGTTGGAAAACATCTCTTCCTTGAGTGAACTTATAAAATGATAGTTGATTTTAGAAAAATCTTGAACACTAAGAATAGTTATAAAAATCAACTGATATCACATATATTAATAAACACATGAGCATTGTAAAGCATAAACTTACATGTTCAATCACCAAATTATTCAGTACCTTAACAATTCCACATTGTTAAACTATGAAATTTAATGATTATGTTATCTGGTAAAGGAAGAAGCATTATTTCCTTTTACACATAAAGAAACTGAGGCACAGGGAGTTTAAATACATCATTAAGATTGTGGAGATAAAGCATTCTTTATCACACATCCCTAACTACCCCAGAGTGTCCTAATTTTCTACTGAGTAGGGTAACTAAGGAAAAATGTCTACTTAGTTCACTTATGAAATTTTTAATTTGAAATGAATAGGAAAGCATTAGCATTTTTCAGTTCTGAGGATGAATGTGTTTAATGTGAAAATAACTCTGAACAGTTTCATGTTTTTCTTCATGAAGTTCCAGAAGAAATATAAATACAAAAACTTGTATCTGAAAAAAAAAAAAAGAAATGTAGAGTTGGCCAATAACTACCATCATTTATTTTACTCAAATTTCTATATTCTTTGATTTGTATATTTCATTTAATTTACTTATAATTATCTATAGTAACTACACATTTGAAACAGTAGAAATAGCATAGCCATAGTGAAGATATAAAAAGTACTAGCAATGATAAAGTATAATGATGACACATTCCTGAAGTTGTTAATGATATAGATGGCAAGCTGTAAAATACAATGAATATTGTTTTGCATATATTACATACGTTGAGGCTTAAGTAGTCACTTCTATGCAATATGAAAAGATTTTTGCAACTCATCAAAGCCCAAATAGAGAGCTCAATGGCGGGACAGACACTAAAATAGGCAGGCTGAATATAGCGCTGTCCGAACTTTCTCCCATATTCTTTCAATGAAAAAGTCTTCATAATTCCAGTTCAAATACAAAGGGAGATGGGGAAATTCAATGCTTCCTGATAGCTGTTGAAAAGTCAGACTGTGAAAGCTGTGGATGAACGTAGGGAATGAATTTTTTAGTATTTCTACTCTCTATTATACTGCATCTGTAATGAATAATATATGCTGCTAATTTTGTTTCTTGAGCCATGTTTTGTTTCAGATATAATTATATTGGAATTAATAAAACTGAAATTTCAAGTGTTCAGACAAACAAGCTACGTTTGAAGTGCTTAATAACCAGTTTATTGAAATGAATTAAGTAACTTTTCCATCTTAGCCAAGCCTGGAGAAGAGTTCTAGATAAGGAAGTGCAACAGTAAGTGATGTGTCACGTTGAGAGGAGGAGAACGTTCCCTGTGAGTCTACCTGCTGATTAAAGCATTTGATAAGCTAAACAATCCCAGAAGTGCTCATCTAGCACAACCCTACACAAATCTAAAGAATTATGAACTTAATAAATAGATATTATTTGCTAAAACAGAGGGTTATTCCTTGTGCATTAAATTAAGTGATTCACTTGACTGAATCCAATTTTAGTAGAGGCTGTTACCCATGTGTCTCGAAAATTTTTTAAAATGAATATTGGTGATAGTCTTCAGTCTAATATCTCTTAGGACATTAGCATCATTATTAATGTATTTATTTTCATTTTAACATTAATTCAGCTGATCTATAATTTAGATTATGCCAATTTTATAGCATTCATGAAGAAAGTGTGACTGTAAATCTTTCAACTATTGAACAATATCATTTTTTTCTGGGAAGAGTTGTATAGTGAGCCAAAAGCAGGCCCACCTTTAAATTTTGTCTAAATTTACTCTGTACTCCAAAGTCCTGTCACCTGCACCTGCACAAAACTTGAGCAAGGCAGCACAGGTCTCTAATGTCAACACAGGAGAAGTAGACACAGGAGGATCCTTGAGGTTTGCTGGCTAGCAATTGTAACTGACCTGTGAGCTTTAAAAGAAAGATTTTGTCTTAAAAATTAAGGTTAAGCGGGTTACACCAAATGTTGACATCAGGATATTAAAAACACAAGTGCACATGCCTTACATATACATCTGAATGCACAGGAACACATACACACATAAGAAGAAACTGACATCATGCCTTCCAGAGTGACTAGTGCTAAATGGAACACACAAAATTGCTAAATTCCCTCAGTATTTATACTAATATTGAAGCAGAAAACAATATTCTCTAGCTTTGAATAGCATCTTTGTTTTCTATTTCCCATGCTTCAACAGATATCTAGAATTAGTACACTCTACCTTTAATTTAACTCTGGTTATCTCAAACATTAAAAAATTATTTTCCAGAATATTTATCATTATAAATTCGCCTTATACATACAACTATTTCCATTTATCTCTTATATGAGTAATTTACTACCTATGTTTTTAATAGAGTAAAAATCTAGAACTTGATATTTATATTTCCTATTCATTAATATGTTCTTTTATTTTGCACTTTTATTTTATTTCCCCATTAAATTTATTTTTCTATTTTATTTTATTATTTAAAACAGATTTTTTAATTTAAATATATTTTGATCATATTCTTCCCCTCTCAAAATACTTCCAGGGCCTTTCCCCTCTTCACATCTTATCTTTAAGTTCTTACTTAATAAAAAGACAAAATCCAATACAACAACAACCCCTCCCCAAAATAAGAAAGAAAAAAAAGCAAACAACCCTGATTTTCATTCATAAATTCATTCATTCATCATTTTTGAAATCTAACAAAATAAAATATATTACGATAAAACAAAAAATACGACAATCAAAGATGGACAAGACATACCAAAAGAAAGATGGAGCCCAAAGAAGACACAAAAATCAGACACCCACTCATTCACATGCTCAAGAATCCTTTATCAACACTAAACTAGAAGCCATAATATACACAAAGGACTTGGTGCAGACCTATGCAGACCCTCTGGGAGTTCATGAAATCTTTGCTCCTGCTGATTTGCAGAGCCTTGTTTTCTCAATGTCCTCCATCACCTTTGGCTCTTACACTCTTTCAACCTCCTCTTCTTCTGGGTTCCCTGCGTTCTGAGGGGAATGACTTGAAGATGACATCATCAATAGGCTGAGTGTTCTGAGATCTCTCATTCCTTGTGTAATTGTCTAGGCTGTGGGTCCCCCTATTATTTGCTCCCATCTGCTGCAGGAGGGAACTTCTTTGATGATGGCTGAACAAGCATATGAATATAGCATGATGACATTAGGAAATTTTTTATCACTACTTGTTTTTTTTTTGTTTTTGTTTTTGTTTTGTTTTGTTTTGTTTTGTTTTTAACCAGTATTGCTTGGTTTTACCCTAGGTCCTTGGAATATCTAGTCTTGAGTTCTTGGTCTCGCAAGCAGTGTCACATATGGGTTCATCTCATGGAGTGGGCTTTAAATCAAGTCAGATATTACTCAGTTACTCCCACAAGCTTTGTACCATCATTGTCCTAGCATATCTTGAAGGCAGTATATCATTGTAGACAAAGGATTTGATGTTGTCTTTGTGTTTATGCCTCTCTTTTGATAGTGTTCAGAGGACCATCTTGTATCAAAGACACTGGAATATAGAGGTGAATGTTCTAGGTAGGCATCAGCTTGAATTATCATGTTCAATGAGTTGTATAGGTTTGTCTTCAGAAATGGAGCCTTGCTATTAGTGTGTGGATTTGTGTATCATGGTAATTATGGTCTCATAAAATGAACTGGGCATTGTTTCTTCTATTTCTCTTTCATGGACTAACTTGAGGAACATTGCCACTAACTCTTATTGGGAAGTCAGGTAGAATTCTGGGCTAAAACCATCTTGCCCTTGGCTATTTTTGCTTAGGAAAGTTTTGATGACTACTTCTATTTCACTAGGAGTGATAGATCTGTTTAAATTGTATATCCAATCTTAATTTAATTTTGGTAAGTAGTATATATGGAGAAATTATCCATTTGTCTTAGATTTTCCAATTTGATTGAGTATATGTTTTTAAACCATGGCCCCATTAATTCTCTGTATTTCCTCAGTGTGAGTGTGTATTGTTATGTCCCACTTTTCCTTCCTTCCTCTCTTTTTTACTTCTATATACATGATTGAAAATTTTAATTTATTTTACTTATTCTATGAAAATTTCATATTTGTATACTATGTATCCTGACTGAATTAAGGTCCAACTTCTCCTCCTTCTTTTTTTGAATTCTACATTTAATATTTTTGCTATTTATGGTAAACAATTAATGAAATACATGTGTACCCAAGCAAATATGTATTATTGTACATAAGAGACATTTAATTTCAATTTCATTATATTAAGTAGTGAATAAGAAGACTCAAATAATGTCTTATTGACTAGGTAAATCTTGGCTACATTTTAGAATTTTTTTTTTTTTTTTGGTTTTTTTGAGACAGTGTTTCTCTGTGTAATTTTGCGCCTTTCCTGGATCTCACTTGGTAGACCAGGCTGGCCTTGAACTCACAGAGCTCCACCTGCCTCTGCCTCCCGAGTGCTGGGATTAAAGGCGTGTGCCACCACTGCCTGGCTCTAGAACTTTTTTTTTTTTTTTAAAGCTTTCTCAGGTTTTTGGGTGGAAATTCTTGCTACCATATTGGACACCAAAATGCAGCTGGAATTGTTCCTGTATCCGGCCCGGCCCTGAGGTCCCACAGCTGCTTATAAAATAACCACTCAGAGGCTTATACTAATTACCAACTGTATAGTCTAAGGCAGGCTTTTTGTGAGCTAGCTCTTTCATCTTAAATTAACCCATAATTATCAATCTGTGTATCTCCACATGTTCTGTGGCTTTACCTGCATCTCAGCACACGTTGCTCCTTGGACGGCAGTTCAGCATCTCCCCTCTCTCCTTTCTCCTCTCACTGTCTCTCTTGCATTTTCCCACCTGGCTCCATCCTGCCCTGTCATAGGCCAGTGCAGCTTTATTTATCAACCAGTCAGAGCAACACATATTCACTGTATATAGAAAGACATCTCACAGCAGGCATATATAGTTTAATTTAGTGCCAAGAATAACAAATTATAATAATGTATTGCTACATTCATTCTACAAAAATTACTTTCACTGGAAAATTTGTATCTTGTTTGTGTAATAACTGTTGTTTGCTTTATTATTTCTTTCCTTTCCCTGGCCCCTTGTTCAGGAGAATGTCTCATAATTTGGAGTGTTGAAATATTGTACAACATGCTTCTCCACTCTTATAAAACATGTAATACGTTTTTTCCTTTTGTTTAAAATAGACTGTTTTCTCATAAAATGTATCCTGATTACAGTTCCCCTCCCTCCACTCCCCTGAGTTCTTCTCTACCTCTCATCCCTCCCATACAGACCTACTCCTTTTCTGTCTCTCTTGAGAAAGGAGAAGGCTTTAAGAGATAACAGCAAACATAGAGTAAAATAAGATGAAACAAAATTAATCTTAACAAAGTTGGACAAGGCAAGCACACAGGAGGAAGAAAGCCAAAGATAATGATTGATTTGTAGATGGATATTGCTCAAATTTGGCTTTACTGTGGAATGTCTTATTTCCATGAATGAAAGTTTTGCTGAGTATAGTAGTTTGATCTGGTGGCTGGGATTTGTTGTCTTGTAGAGTCTGTAGCACATCTGTCCAGGCCTGTTTGGTTGTTAGCCTCCATTGAGAAATCAGTTGTAATAAGTCTGCCTTTATAGGTTACTTGGTCGTTTTCTCTTGTAGCTTGTAAAATTCTTTTGTTGTTGCTCTGTATATTTAGTGTTTGGAAAATTATGTGCCAAGGGACCTTTTTTTTCTGGCCCAATCTATTTGGTGTTCTGTATGCTTCTTGGGCTTTTGTAGACATGCCCTCCTTTAGGTTAGCGGAATTTTGCTCTGCGATTTTGTAGAAAATACTTTCTATGTGTTTGCCCTGTGTTTCTTTCCTTTCGTCCATTCCTATTATTCTTGGATTTCATCTTGTCATAGTGTCCCAGATGTCCTGGATGTTTTGTGTCAGGAGATTTAAGATTTAGTATTTCCTTTGACTGATTCTTTCCTTCGTCACTGTTGCCAATGCCTGGTATTCTTTCTCACATCACTTTCATTTGGCTGGGGAAGGTTGCTTCTGTGGTTCCTGCTACAGTTCCTAAAGTTTTCATTTCTGGAGTTCCCTCAGTTTGTTTCTTATTGAGTCTATTTCCACTACTGGTTTGTTAATGGTTATATTAATCTCTTTCCACTGTTTTGTTTTCTGGATTTCTTTATTTTGTTTCAGCTATGTTGCAGTGTTCATGGTGCTGCTCTGACAGGGTTACTGGACTCCAGTGGAGATATATTGTCCTGGCTGTTACTGATTGTGTTTTTCTGCTTGTGTCTAGGCATCTGGGGTTTCGGGACTATAATTTTAAATGCTGGCATCTGGTCTTGATTGGTAGGGTGGGTGTCTTGTTCCTTGGTTTCTGTTTCCTCTCTTGTTCATAGGAGAGTGTGGTGGCTGTGTTGCCTCTAGGAAAATCTTCTGGCATCTTGGTAGGTGTGGGCTCTAGGAGTTCCAGGTAAAATATGTTTCTGGATATTGGGACTTGGAACTTAGGAAGATGAGCTTGGGGTAATGGAGGGGAAATGGGAGGAATGTGGGATGTTCCACTAGCATCTGCTCAGTTAGTCTCCTGGCAATGGGGACAGACAGAGAGGAGAGGCCATAGCAGAAGGTCTGCTTCAGAGAGGGGATGAGACTGGAGTATGGGGGTGGAGAGGTGGGGGGTGATGGACTTAGAGGAATGGAGCAAGAGGTGAAGATATGACTTTAGCTTACTTGCTTTCCTGGTCACTGTGGCCTGTGGGCTCCCAAGGACTGACTATTTTGAGCTGGGGCCTGGGGCCTGGGACAAAGCTATGAGTAGAGAAGGAAGTTTGGAGGGAAAGATCTGTGTGATCTAGCAGAGATGGGTGCAGGAGGTGAAAGGAGGCTGCAGCAGGTGTTCTGCTTCAGATCTGTGGGTAAGACTGTCAAGGAGCAGCGGCAGAGGGGGAGATCTTCCATTAACCCACCTGTGTGGCTTTGCAGATGCCCTGTGGGTTCCACTGGGTTTCTTTGTGGTTTAGGGAATGGGACAAAGCAACCAGTGGAGGGTCAGGATCTCAAGAGGAGAGAATCTGGGAATCACTAAAGATGAGGTTATAGGTAGGCTGCCACAGGTGTTCTGATACAGAGCTGGCAATGAGACCGGAAGATTAGATTTAGAGGAGAGGAGTGAGGGGTGAAGGTCTACAATTAACCTACCTGCTTCCCTGGCCAGTGGCCAGTGGGTTCCCAGGGAGTGCAGGCTAGAGTTGGGACTTGGGATACAGAAACTAGTAGGGTGGAAGTTTGGAGGGGTTAGGAGAGAAAGGTTTTTGTTATTTTGTTCTGTTTTGTTTTGTTGTGTTGTGTTGTGTTTTTTCAAGACAGGTTTTGGTGCCTATCCTGGATCTCGCTCTGTAGACCAGGGTGGACTCAAACTCAGAAATCTGCTTGGCTCTGCCTCCTGAGTGCTAGGATTAAAGGCATGCACCACCACCACCGGATTAGAAGGGAAAGATCTTTGGGACCCACTAGAAATGGGTGGATTCTGCTGCTAGCAGTCTGATATGGAGCTGGGAGATCACTGGGAACTGGACTTGGCAGATTGTAGGGAAAGGTGAAGATCTGCACTTATGCACATATGCATATGAATGCCAAATCAAGTATTTTAAATTAATAAACTGTCAAAAACAATATGAATTCTTGCATTTTTTGTTTCTTTATTTCTAAATGGTCTGAGTTATCTTTTTAAATCAAATAATTATAAAGAAGCAGGTGTTATGTGGAGTAGAATCTGGAAATTTTAAGAATAATGTAGATCATAAGACCATGAACTAATTATTTATTTTTTTCTACAGAGAGTGGTGATGTACTATAACAGAAATCATCCTCCTTCATATACCCATGTGCACTCTCATACACACAAAGAAATACACATGAGCACAGTTGCATATTAATGCCTTCTCAAAAGACAACAAAGGACACCACGGACACTAAGCTGTTTCTCAGTGAGAGAGGTCGATTAGCATCTAAGTGCTCCTGTATTCACTTGTTAATCACACACACACACACACACACACACACACACACACACACACACACAGAACAAATAAACACACACACACACACACACACACACACAAGAAAACAAAAAGAAAAGCAGATGATTAATAGTTGTAGCAATTAATGTTTCCATGGGAAGTTATCTGCATCTGAAATTCTAAGCTACAATGTATTTATTTTTCCTTCTTGTTTAACTTGATAGCAATAATTTGGTGTCATGTCAGTGCTTCAGTTTTATTTCTTGTGGCTGTGAGGTGAGTTACAGCATTTCTCCAGTGTGTGTATTGATTGTGAAATGTTGCCGCTTTTGTTTCTATGCAAAGAAGTATATGCTAACCTTTCAGATTATTGATTCTTAGTGGAAAGAAAGAAGGAAAAATGTTTTTATTTAGTGGTAATCTGAAATTATAACATTTCTCTGACATTTGTTCTAATTTTAAAGATTATATTCAAGCTTCAGGCAAAATTATCAGTAAGATGTATTAGATTTCCATGAATATATTTTCTTCAATATGTCTGTTCCTGATGTATTTGCAAGACATTTTCATTTTTACCAGTTGCTATAGTAAATAAATACTCTGAGTTCTTTTAATATCTATATTCTAAAGGCCACAGAATTCAATCAAACTAACATTTATTGAGCATGAAGTAAGTGTTAGACACTCAGCCTAGAGATGAAAAATTGATTTTATCTAAATATGCATAGTCCATAGCTTACAGAATTTAGTAATAATATTATATATATGTATATATAAGTATGTAAGTAGGTGTATTTTACAATATACACATATTTATTCATATATGCATATATATGCAAGTTTATATGTTTATTCCTGAAAGACAGTTTGCGAAAATACTGCTTGAATTAAATAAATGATGTTGAATTGAATAGATACAGGACAGAGACTAGACTAAGATTAGAGTAATTCTAGAGAGCATTGCTATTATTATTGTTGTTGTTCTTATTATTATTTGTGAATAATAGAAAGCTTTTAAAATTTGGTTTTGGAGAAAAGGCGGAGTTTAAGAACAATCAATCTTCAATACTTAATTCTTACAGAAACTATAAATTATGGCATTGCAATCATGTCAGACAAAATTCCTGTGATGTGGTCTCATAGCTAGTTTTCTTTGGTGCATGTCTGTTTGTATTTCCATCTCAGCTATCAGCCTTGTCTCTTCCTTTGGGTCAGCTGCCTCACAGCATGGAAGCTTTAGCTTGGCCTCATTCACCATCTCTCCACTCACCCTCAGGGTATCAGCCTCCCCTAGGGCCTGCCTCCTTCTGTTATGGTTGTAAGAACACATTATCATGAGAAAGAATGTGATGTGAAGTCAGGAAATACTAGGAGACTGACCAGTCAGTCTCTATTAGTTCTTGCACTGCTTCCTATCTAGGGCTCCTCTACCTAGATTATGTAATTATACAGCTTTCAATGATACTGTCTTTACTTTTGAGAATAAGAAACTTATTTCACATAAGCAAAGAGTTTTAAAACCCCTAACCCTGGGATGTGTTGTGGGGACACCATCCTCAATGCTCTGATTACCACTACTGCAGTAAGTAGAAAATAGAGACAGAAGAAAGACATACATACATGCTTCAGCTTTACATGGGAGATGAAATACTCAACAATGAGAGTGAGGAAGACAGGAATGTAGACCAGAGCACATGCAGAAAAGACTAAGTGCTAGTCTTGAACTCTGGCCACTTATTCACAATGTGTCATAGAAGAGACCTAGGGCACAGTTCAGCAGGCACAATATTATAGATCTTTGGGTAGATGGCATGGGACAGTTCTGCAGTAGAATGCTCATGAATGAAAATAACATTCCTCTTTGGCTCCCTCTTAAGTGTTCCTCACTTGACCATAGTTTCTAGTGGATATGTAACAGAGTAGATATAAGACCATATGTTACAGCTTCTTAATGAAGTGATACTGGAGTGAATGAAGAGATAAAATAAAAGTTGCTTTATTTTGTTCTTGCTTTTCATATTTTATCTTAAGTGATGGAAGTGTGTTGTGCTGCCCAGAGAATGTCTGTTGTGATTGCTGTTGAGGTAAGGGGAAAAACTAGAGATTGGGATAATATGAAATTAATAGAGTTTGAACAGCTATGTGAGGCATTTTTAATAGAACTTCCAAAATATAAGAAATAGATACAGAAAAGGTCATCAGAGGCTCTAGTCCTCACAATTTTCACAAAAGGAATGATTTTAGAAATTGTTTAATGTAGTTAACACATTTTAAAAGGATACACGTGAAAGAAGATGGATACCTAGAAGGCCAACGCAGTGTTGGACATGGTAGGACAGACTCTGATTTAATTTAGAGAGCTAAAAGAGAAGAAAAAATTAGCATAGTTTACATAGCAAAAGAACTAAAATTTAATTTAATTTTAGATGTGCTGAGAGAGTATGCTGGTAGGTAAAGACAATACACAGTTCTGAAGGACAGTGTAGGCAGCACCTAGTGATTGATACACATACTTGAACAAGGAGAGTAAGTTACAGCATTGGAGAATTACAAGTAATCCAAACTTACTGAAAACACACAGGCATACATGGGGATTGCATTCTAAAGATTGATGAGACCTATATAGGAGACAAATACAGATGTCTTTTTCTTTGTATGATGTTTTCCATAATGAATCCAACTTTTTTTTTTTTTTTTTTTTTGGTTTTTTGAGACAGGGTTTCAATGAATCCAACTTTTAATGAACAGCTTAAAAAGAAAGCAGGGTGGTACTCAATATACAGATAGCCAATGTTGCTTGGCATGACATCACAGAAATCTGGGAAATCCATGCCAAAGACAGTCTGTAATATCTTCCCACATTTTTAACTAATTTTCATTTTCATGGGTTTCTCAATGTTAGTACATTTATGCCTGGAGACATGAGCATAAGTTCTAAGTCAGGTGACTTCTGAAACATCCGGGCTTCTCCATAGCACAAGATAGTAGAGTTTCTGAATTCCTGAGAAACTGACACTGTACAGCAAAAATGATTTTCCTTCCATGGATGAAGCTGACAGATGAAACAGAGGTATCTCTTTCTCTACAACTTAGAAAACTATAATACGTCTGCAAAGAAATGTAATCATAATTGATTGATTTGATACAATTGATATTTTACATAAATAAGTACACTAAATTGCAGAGAAAAATTGAAAGGCATGAGGGCATTAACTAAAAGGCTTCTGACAAAAAATATTGCACATAAAATGATTAGAACTGGGTGGTCAACACACACACACACACACACGCACACGCACACACACACGCACACACACACACGCACACACGCACACACACACACGGAAGGGGATGGAGGTGTTATAAGTGAGAGAAATGCAAGGAATGAACAAGGTGAAAGTATGATCAGTGTCACAGACTCTTTACTATGTGCAGTTCTTATAAACTAATAAAAATTAACAATGTTGTATAGCTGGAAGTGTGTCCCACCCGGCCTTGAGGTCCTGTCGCTGCCTTTAAAATAATCACTCAGAAGCTTATATTAATTACTAAACTGTATGGCCTATGACAGGCTTCTTGCTAGCTAGCTCTTTCATCTTAAATTAACCCATTTCTATTAATCTATGTATCGCCATGTGTTCCATGGCTTTACCTGCATCCCATTCCATGTTGTTTCTTGGACTGCAGTTTGGCATCTCCCCCGACTCTCTTTTCTCTGCTCACTATCTCTCTTAGATTTTCCCACCTGGCTCTATCCTGCCCTGCCATAGACCAATGAGGCTTTACTTATCAATCAGTCAGAGCAACACATATTCACAGCATACTGAAATATATCCCACAGCACTTCCCCTTTTCTGTCTAATCAAAAAGGAAGGTTTTAAGTTTCACATAGTAAAATTACATATAACAAAACAGTTATCAAGCAAGAATTACAGTTATAACATCTAGTCTATATATATTTGGCAAAATTAGAAAATACTTTACCATCTATGCTGTTTTTTGTAAGTTTAAAGGTTTATATCTAATTTATCTTTTATCATGACTAAGGAAAGCTATAATTATAATTATCTAGTCTTCAACTCCCTCAAAGATCCCAGGAGGATATAATATTACCTGAGTAAACAAGAAGTCCAATGCAAGCAACTTTCATAATTCTAGAAATGACAGAGACAGCTAGCTGCCTGGACAGTCACCCAAAGTTCCTTTGCATCATTGGGGCATCCATATTCACCCTGTAGGACTAGTTTCTCAGTCATTTTCCCCTGTGTCCTGTAGAATGTCTAGCAGTCTCCTCTGTGAAGCAGGAACCTCAAGGACTATTTTGCCTTGAATTGGTAAAATCAGTGGTCATTTTCCTATGGGTCCTGTATGTCCAGTTTATATAATATATTATCAAGCAGTCCAGGCAAGAGCAGTTTCTTGCCCAAATGGCCAGTTTTGCCAAGAAGAAGATAAACTCCAAATGGAGCATCTTCAATGCCCATCTTCCTCTTTGAAGTAAATTGGTGCTTCCAGGAGCAGACATGTCTCACTATCCAGAAAGTCTAAGTTTTTAAAACATTTTAAATGCCATATTATGTAGGTCTTTGAAGTGTTTGAAGATTACCTACCTAATTGAAATATATCTATGTATACCTAATACACTTAACTAACATGACTACTAACATTATAGATGACTAATAATAATTTGCATTTCTTAATTACACATTACAATTTTAAATGAGTTGCACAAACATAATATCTTGAACAAGAGTAGAAACATATACAGTATAACAAAATTAACTTTAAATTTGTATCAACCAACTAAAATCTATAGCAACGTAAAATATTTCAAACAGTTGTTTTTTAAAAGTAGATACAATAATCTACCCTTTTATCCTATCATATCTACATTCCCTTTTCTTCTTTAGAAAAAGATTGCATTTATAATCAACCCCCTTTAAACAAAACTAAACACTTATAAACAGTACTTTGGGACTTTGGGCATAGCTTCTCATACTATTTCCTGCTGATTGGGTGCACTGCCAGTCTTACAGGCATCCTGAGAAAATTTGAGATAATGGTCAAATCCTGGGGAGACCAGCTATAACCTTTGCTGATTGGTACCATCTGCTAAGGTTCAGGAGGTCTCATTTGATCAAATCTGATCCCTCTTAACCTGGAGCAAATCCATAGCCTCTTGTTCCTATAGAAACAAAAGCAGAGTCTCCTTTCCAAAGTAACATTTCCTTAGATCCAAATTTTGAATTCAAGATACCCTAAAAATATACATATTGTTTTAACTTAGTAGACTTTACAATCAAATGTCTCTTTCCAATTAAAAATCCCAAATACAATATATTCCATACTTTCTGTGTAATTTTTATCATTATATATTATTCTATTTCTTTTAAGACTTTATTTTATTTTTATGATTGTATCCTTGCTTTTTCTATCTCTCAAGCCTTTGTATGCATGTTTTTACACACAATGTAAACCTTTTAGAGTTTTACTTCATCTGAATCTGTCTCATTGTGAATCTATAAACTTTCTATGGCCAGGAAAGATTTTAAACTGATAAACTGCATGGCTTAACTAACGTGGCAGCCCTGGCTGCTAACTCTGCCCCTCTTGGCTTCCCAACATAGTGGAGGTACCCAAGAGAGTCACACTTATCCTGCCAACTCTGGGGTCCATGCTGTCATCAGGTAACCTCCAGCTGACCCATAAACCTTTTTGGTCTATATGAGTAAAAGTTAAATCTGCCATGCAGTATGCTATGCAGCTTGGAGAAAACACTATGTACCAAGGCAAGAATCTGTACATTGTGTTCAAGCCTGAATGTTGTGGCATCTCTATACCATTGTCCACATGAGAGACAGGACAACTTTTGGAATAATCTCTGTAACGTGCCATTTACCTATGTTCTGGACATCTCTGGACTTTAGTATGTGTCTCTTGTTTGATAATGTTCTTGTTGATTGTAGTTCCATTTTGTTTAGGTCATTACTCTTTATTTCTCATGGACAATACTTAATAATCATTCCTATTGTTTATAGTTTGGTGTTAGGTTAAAACTTTCTTATTTAGCCAGGTGGCAATGGCGTATATCTTTTTCCCAGCACTCGGTAGGCAGAGCCAGGTGGATCTCTGTGAGTTTGAGGCCAGCCTGGTCTACAAAGTGAGATCCAGGGCAGGCACCAAAACTACACAGAGAAATCCTGTCTCAAAAGAAAAAAAAAAACCCAAAAAACAAATGAACAAACAAACAAAAAAACTTTATTAGGACAAAAAGGGGAAGATGTAGTAGGTGGCTGCTCTAGGTATGACTTTGAGGTAGCAGGTAACTTTTACTCCTGCACATGCCTCTGGAGTGTGGCCGCTTGGGACCCTTAAGACCTGAGATGCAGGTATGTGTCTCTCTCTTAGCTCCCTCATGGTTATGGATGCTGGTACTGACCAGCCAGATGTTGGAAGAAGATCAGTGTGGGACATAGCTCAGCTTTTCCAGAACCCTATGATACATAATTGTGTTATAGTGAGTTATCCCCTAATACATTCCCTCGCTCATTAAATAGACTCTGGATTACTCACATAAATGTTTTTAAATATTTACAAAAGTCCTGAAAGAGAGAGGGGAGAGCAAGAAACTAATTCTAGCTACCAATACCAATAATTGAAACCATTACTAAAAACATGGATACTTAAAATAATGGTGACACAAATTGACACTTCACACAGCTGTGCAAAATACACACACAACAAAATGTGTGAGTCCAGCTAAATAAACTTTGGAGACGGTATAGTGTCAACCTTGCTATTTATTTATTTGTTTGTTTGTTTGTTTGTTATTATTATTATTATTATTATTATTATTTTAATTTATTTTTGAGACAGTGTTTCCCTGTGCAGCTTTGTGCCTTTCCTGGAACACACTTGGTAGCCCAGGCTGGCCTCGAACTCACAGAGATCCACCTGGCTCTGCCTTCCAAGTGCTGGCATTAAAGGCATGCGCCACCACCACCCAGCAACTTTGTTATTTTTATATATCAGGATAGTATGGAAGCTTTTATCATGGAATAAAATACATAAGATCTAAATGTAAATTTTTATAGGATTTTGTGAATCTATGACTGTATAAAAAAGAGTTTAAAAGCTATCAAGTTGCGTGCTCTAGAGTTCATTTTCAAGACATGATAAATACAATATTAAATGTCATGAAAGAGATACTGCTAATGATATAAAATCCTTCTAACAATATTTTTAATAATTAAAGTGATAGATTTATTGCAATCAAAACTTACCAATCTGTTACAATACATGCTCTATGAAATGTAAACAGTAGACTCACAATTATTGGGAAAAACACATTATAATCAACTTATCAAAAAGAAAAGTGTTCAATATAATTAGAACTAGAAGTTTATTGAATTGCTATGTATTACTCAGTAGAATGGGCAAAATTAATCAAAATCACAATACAAAATGATAGGGATACTAGAGAGTAGTTAGAATTCTCATATTCTCGTAGCATCCATATAAAGTGGGAGAAGTTTGGAGAATATTTTGTCAGTGTCTTAAAAATGACACATTCATCTGCATCATGAACAAGAAACTCTACTCTTATTTATCTATAAAAGGAAACAAAAATTCAGCGTGAAATGGAAATTTCTGAAAATATTCATACATATATCAAATTATAGTAGATTAAAACTGGAAATATTTTAAATGATTATCAACTGGAGAACAGACAATACACTGTGGTGCAGCATACAATACAGTACAGTAAGGAGAGAGAATTGTACTGCACTCAGTATGGACGAGGTAAAAGAGAAGAGAAGAAAGCACTTAGGAAATGCAGTAAGACCCATAATGGACAAGGAATTTGGGATAAAACATCACTAAAGGATATATTTATCAAAAGTGTCAAATTCTAGGACAGTTTTTGAAGAAGAAGAGAAAAAGTCACTTACTTAGAGAAAGTTCAAAATAGCTATGAAGATATTAGAGAATATTAAAAATGCATAAATATTTTAATATTAAAACTAAATAGAATAATAAAGAACAAAACTTTATTTATAAAACACAAACAGGCCAACAATGACACAGATGGATTATAATAAGTATGAAGATT
This sequence comes from Onychomys torridus, assembly GCF_903995425.1. Lineage (NCBI taxonomy): Eukaryota > Metazoa > Chordata > Mammalia > Rodentia > Cricetidae > Onychomys > Onychomys torridus. The sequence continues at coordinate 25,094,434 of NC_050444.1, read as the reverse complement.
CATCCTGGGATTAATAAGGTAACAGTGATGAAAATCAGCAGCCAAATTGAAGGTAAAGGCTGGTAAGGGCTTTCTGTATAGCAGCATTGTTCATTATACATTATTTGGTAGCCAAATAGATTTCGCTCAAGCTATATCATTACATTGCTTATTATGGTATAAATTGTCACTTAATCTATGGTCCAATGTGGTGACAGATGAGTGCCAAAAGTATGTAGTGGTTCAATATCACATGCCACACTCCAGACCTGGATTTGAAATGTAGACATCAGTTCTCCAAAGTCCACAGTGGATCTGCTACAGGGAGGCCAGCACACCACTGAACTTTCAGTGCATGTGCTACAGGTTTGTAAATGAGTTGAACAAATGAACAGGTGCACTATAAACTAATAGCATGTGCCCAAATATGCTGTTAAGAAAGAGTTAGGATTGAAGTAAATGTGCTCTATCAGGAAGGAAAAGCTAACCACCTAAATCCTGCCAGATCCTGGACATTGTGAGCAATGGTAAGTAAGACTGGCTTGATTATTGAAGTGAAATCAACACAAATTCCTAAGTATTCTATATTTTCCATTTACTGCAGCTGCTTGAGAAGTCTATCAACCATTTAGGAGTGACCCTAAGTTAAAATGGTTGCTCATAGTTGAAATTCTATTAAAATAGTGTATGTAACAAAGTTTAAAATAATCTTAAATTGGGGTTATTGCTTGGCTTCTAGAAATATGTACGGAACTTGGGAGTGTTTTCAGCAAACTGAAAAACAGTAGTCAGTTTATAGGATTGGAGCTCTTCTGTCCCTTGCTGCCACTTTGGTCAGACTTTTTGATATTCTGCAGCACTTTGTTTTTAATTTTCTAGTGTACTAAATCCTGATTAAAAATAAAACATAGGACCTATAAGATGGCTTATCAGTAAAAGTGTGTGCTGTGAAACATGGCTGCTTTAGTTTGATTCTTGAAAGCCTGTGGCAGGAGGGGAGAACTGACTTGCAAGCCTTGTCCTCTGATGTACACATGATGATGTACACTCTGTTAAACACATATGCCTGAGTTTGTGTGTGTGCGCGCACAGGTGCACACACACACACACACACACACACACACACAAAAAAAAAAACAATAATAAATTATTGTTATTATTACACATTTAGAAAGTAAAAAAATACTTTATTTCTTAAGTCAGCCGATTGAAATGAATTTAACATTTAAACATGTGTGACAGGCTCAGGACTTAATACACACTCTGCTTAATATTATTGCAGGTGCTTTACTAAGAATGTTACTTCTAGTTTGTTCATAGGGTGATGTGATGGATGATTTTTATAAGATGATTACTTTTAAAAGTTATTTACCTTATTTACTACCGTTGCGTTTGAAGGACAAAGGGATGTTTACTAGACATGGCGCTGGATTGCCCCATCCTTTGCAGTTTCTTCCTCTCTGCATTTCTATCTTTATTGTCTTCAGACTCTTTTTTATTATCAATTATTAATTCTTTGTCTCAGCGAGATTACAATTTCCCTTCCCTCTCTCCTTTCCTCCCAGTTCTCCCCTCTCCCCACCCATCCCCTCCATAGCTTCCCCATCTGTTCCTCTTTCTCTTCAAGAAAGTGCAGGCTAAGGAGCTCTTAGCTTGTCAGGAATCATTGAGACATCAATACACCTGCATTAACCTTGTTTTGACTTTTTCAAATAAGGTAGATACTAATACTAAGTGCTCGGCAATTGAAATGACTTATTTTTTTAATGCAGTTATTTGCTTTAAAAAATGTAGGACAAGTAAGGGAAATCAATTTGCAAAGCTGAGAGCAGAATGTTAAAATATCACCTTCACATTGAGGCAAATGTTACAGTGGGGGCTTTGTTTATTGTGGCTGGAACTCTCTGTATAATTGCATTGTACTTCCCATCTGTTATTTGTGTATGGATAAAGGATCGCTCAGCCTCTCTTCTCTCCTAATGGACCTTGGGTTTGAGTTACAATGGTAGATTAAGTTTTAACTGCAGACAGAGAGCTGCCTCTCTATTCAAAGCCGGGCTTTATGCACTCACAGTTTCATGGTACAGCTTGCAGACTCCACTGCTCCAAGTTCCATCCTTGTTTTTTCTAGAATTCTCCAGGTGCTTGAATGCACTTGTTTGTAAGAGGTGTATTTGCTCAGTGAGGCATGTAATGCATTTATAAATTACATAGTCAAGACTTTACATAGAAGAATCTTAGGCTTTATTTATATTGCTTTTAAAATCATATCTTGTCATAAAATGAAATTAGAATTTAACTGTAAAAGAAAAAGGAATAGCACTAAAATTCAGTGAACATTCCATTGTTTTTATTTTATTTTATTCTTTTTATAATTCACTGCTTACAATAGTGCCTAGCCTTAAGTCTAATATCTTACGTTCTTTAGACCTTTGAGAAAAAAGTATACAACTTCATGAATGTTCTAATGGGGTATAGAAAGTATATTAATAGCACACTAGGACTTAAATATTTATTTAATACTTATAACAACCTAATAAAGTAATGGTGGAATTATACTCTCATTTACACTAGAGCTCACTCAGTTTTAAGAACAGGGGGATAGATGAACTAAAAGAGTGATGATGATGTTCATCCACTTCTGAGAACTGCTGTGGGTCAGCCATAGTCCTACTAATTTTATATCATCCAAGAGTGAGTTTCCCTTTTTAGTTAAGATCCCCAGAGAAATCAATTGACCATACCATTGCAAGCAGGCAGAATTTAATTTAATTTCATATTTAATTCTCATGCTTGATACTAAAATGAAAGCCCTGTTTATGACTCTTGTAATGATAGAATACCAATTGTGTATTATATGTACATGGCAGGACAAGTAAACCCCCTTGTGGAAAGATGGTGGGCATGGAAATAACAAGGTAGCATTTTAACATATGTTGAATTGTATTCTATTTCCAATGCCCCTTTTTTTTCCTCTGGGTGTTGTTGTTTTGTTTTCCTATAATTCAGAAAATGGCCTTTTAGCATATCACTTATCAGTGGGCAGAAAGCCTTTTTCCTACCTGCCAGTTATGGCTGGATGAGGGAGGATTGATTGAGCACACAGATTTTATGCTAAGCCAGTTTGACAAGTTATTAATGAATTTAACCAAAGATATTCTTGAATTTCAGTTCCAGAAAGCTTGTCATTTCTTCTGGAGGATTACCTGGTGACAGAGAGTAAGACAAGCACTGAGATGTAAATGGTCTTTAATGCAAAGTCACACAATGATGTAGGAGAAGGTGCTGGGCTACAGAGCCTGCTGGTCCTGGGGATTACTAAGTGAATGAGGGGAGTGCCTTCCCTCAGTTTCCCTGTGTTGAAATGGGATAATGCGATATCAGTTTCAAAGGTAATTGTACATTCTAATACTGCATAAAATTGTACAATGAAGTGGAATGAAGTACACTATTTTTATAAGATACTGCTAAATATAAAATTAAATAAAAACATGTAAATGGAGATATTTGTGAAATACTGTCAGCAAAATTTCTTCAGTTACTGCCCATATTTGCTTAGAAACAAATGTGTGAACTGTTTTGCAGTAAACATAAGAAAATACCACCAAAAGAAGATAAATTTCAAGTCTTTAACTTCAGAGTATATATCTGTGGTATAAATCATCTGACAGCCAACTAAAAAAAAAATTCTGCATCAAACAATACATTGAAATAAACCACACATGGAGCAGAAGATTCTAGCTTGTACATCCTTTTGAACATATGTTCAATATTAATTCTGACATATGTGGCTATTTTAACTTTATATTTTATCCTTACAGACGTATACTAAATCTATGATAATGTCTGTTTGGCAAAATAATAACAACAACAAAAAGCTCATGTTATACAATGTCTTCTTAATCATGAATTTAAATATAATAGAAAATTCATACTACATATTCATGCTTTTTTCCCTCAGAAATGCTACATGAACATAGAAAGCCACATCCAGCTGTTGTGGCTCTATAGGAAGCCACATGTACTCAGACCACATCCTCTGCCATGCACATTAGCATTGGTACATTCTATATATGATTCAGGTAATGCTCTGCAATTCCTTAGCATTTATGAAAGGTTTTATATATGTTTAAGGCATATATGACATATGTAGCATAAATTATTACATACAATGTCTTCCAACATTCCAAAGATACAATGCTTTTGGTCCATGATTATGGAGTAGCACATGAGAAGAAAATATTTAGAAAATGAGTATATTGACAAATTGAAACAATGGATTCTTTTGGGGATGATGCAAGACAACATTTGCAGTCTTCAACTACATAATAAAAAAATCCACATTGTAGAATATTAGAGACAATTGCATGCAAACTTCAACTGTTGCAAAGTCATAGGAACAATGTCTAAAGGGATAGATGATAACAACAACAACAACAACAACAACAACAACAACAACAACAACAAAAGTTTTTACCCGAAATGGTAGAAGAACAAATAGGAGAATTCCAGAAATAATCTTATGCACAATACAAAAGAAAGCAATGACTATAAGTGATGGTCTTAGACTGACAAACCTACCTTATAGTTTTGGAACCCTTTAGTCTAAAACTGATGGTTTAATGATTTTCAGTAGTAATTTACAATAGCCCACTTCTTTGGGGATCATGCTAATAGTACATAAAATGAATAAAATTAATGAGGAAAAACATTTGTATCTGTTGTACATATATATATATATATATATATATATATATATATATATATATATAAATATATAAGATATCACTTAAAGTTAATTGCATAATATCAAGAAACTATGTATCATTTCTTGTTGGATGCATCTAGAGTTGTAGAGCCATAGTGAGGAAGTTCTCTGTATACAAAACCACTATTGGAGCTGCCTCAGCAGAAGCTTTCCTGCCAGGAGATCCTGTCAAGTATTTCTTGAAAGGAGACATGATGACAAGGTCATTTCAAAGTGAGAAAATGGAAGGAGTAGCCATTTCTACCACAACTTCCTTGTTCTCTTTATTAACACTTTCCAAGATTAGGAAGAGCTATTTGCAAAGACGGGTATCTAACTAATACAAACAAAGCAAATCTTATCATAATTTGCATGAAGGCATATGAACATTAAAAGTAAGCCTACTATTTAATTATATCCCTAGAGTATAAAACAAGGGAAATTTACATTCACATAAGGAAAAACAACCATCACCCTTTCTGGAAGGGAGATGTCAGCTCAGGTTATCTGAGAATATGTGGTGCCATTCTGCTTTGCTGTGGTTGTGCTTGGATAGACTGAACAATGCACAAGCTCCATTTGTATTGGTAGTAACCTCTGGAGTATTGGGGATGTATCCCTTAGGGCACATGGATCCCCACTACCCAGTAAAAGAAGCCAATATTATGGGGAAGATTTATATTATTTCTTTCTAGTTGAAGAAACTGAGGCATTTTGCCAACATACTTTGATTATGTAAGAGAGAAACAGGATAATTTTAATAGGTATTAAACAGAATGATGAAATACCAAGATGAAACTCTTCACAAAATATAGTGCTTTAATAAAAACCCTAAATATTCATGGCTTGGTTGATTTAGGTTTATATAATACAATTTAAGGCTAGGGGAAATCATATTTCTGTCTGTGATGTACTCAGCTGTCATCAGCCTCATATTCTATGGTCTTTATCAATATTTTTCCCTGTGAGCCTGATGATCAAGGGACAGTATGCTAAGTTTCTGTGCCCCCAAGAACAATTTTCTGCCCATTATTTCTAGCTCAAGTAGCATTTGGATGCATCTATCTAAATAATCCCACTGTATGTGAAACTGGGTGTTTTTGGTTAGATGTTACTGTGAAAAGGTTGTCTTATCAAGCTAATAGATGAACTGCTGAATGAGCTGACAGGCAGGGGCTGGAAATGCCTTTTGCCCATGGCTCAATTACAATCTGACCAATAGGAATGCAGGAAGGAAATCTAAAGGTGATTAATTGATTGCCATGTCACAGTGAGCTAGTTAACTCTCACCACCCTAAATGTAAGTTGACACTATAAATGAGAATAGGAGAGAAACAAAACAGTTAGGAGGAAAGCGATCAGACTCTAGCAGAGAACAATCGAGAACAAGTATGAGCTCAAAGAGGCTGAGGACCTGCTTCACAGGTTAATACTGCTTCCGCCCTGGCTTATGTATCTCTCTGGGGCTCAGGCCTCCTTTGTTTTCCTTTGGATTACTGAGAAATTGTAACACACACACACACACACACACACACACACACACACACACAAACACACACAAATAAACAATTTTCCAAAATTTAATTATATAATTGCTTGGAATTTATCAACAATTTCCTTCATATTTAATATAGCTGCCATGGTTAAGAAATGATGAACTATCAAGGTCTAAAGAGATTATTTCTTATAAACAGTCCCCAAAGAGGAGAAAGTAATGGGAGATGAAGAAAAGCATTGTTTTCTATACAGGATGACTTTTAGACAACCACATTTCTTTACTTAGAATGAAAGCATGCTATCCACACAACAGCCAGATGGATGTAAGTTTCACAATGAGTAACCTAGTGTCAACACAAGGAGACAGAGAGTGGAAGCTGAAAGAAAGGAGGAGAAATGAGAACAGGGATGGGGTGAGGGGGAACGACAAGTTCAAACCAAGGCTAGAATGCTGTCAAAGCCAGACACAGGAAGATGGAAAAGACACCCACATTGAATAGTGAGGTGGCTATCAGAAAAACTAGCAAAGGAGATAACAATGACCAAAACAGAAAGTAGACCGGCACAAAGTGCAAGGACCTGGAAGAATAAAGCAAAAATGATGTGGCCATTATGGAGCAGACAGTACTGCACTTTTCTCTGTGTATCAGGTCAGGTTTCCAGAAGGAAGTAGAGCAATTAAAGGGAACTAAGCCACCCTTGGTGAGATGGACACACTCCGATTCCAGTTTCCCAGAACCCAATGTTTCTGTGCACACATTTCAAGTATGGCATTTGCCAGGGGACTAGTGTTAAACCTCTCTCTTAATCAACAGCAGGTGAAACGCTAGGAACCCTGAGTTGGGTGACTGAAAAAGAAAAAGGTACAGCATGAATGTCCTGTATTTCAGGCACAGATTTTGAATGGAAAAATAATCCTGTCCATTATTGATAAAATAGATCCTTAACAGATTAACCTAAATTTTAGTACACATATGCAAAATAATACAATTTACAATAACTCTAGCACATACTGCTATTTGCCTATAATTAAGAAAGAATAAAAATGTACAATATGTTCCTTATATAATGTTAGGGAGTCTCAGTTATTGTGACTAGTCTGATGCTATTCTGACTGTCCCCATTCAGCCAGCATAGGGCTAGGCTTCCAGCAAAAGACATTTGCAAACAACTGTTTATGTTGAAATTTGGTGTTTAGTTTGTGTTATATTATTTTGTAGCAATTTATGATGTTTGAAATTATACTAAAGGCTGAAGAATGGGAATGTATGTTTCTACCAAAAGGTATCACTGATATATTGATATTTGAATAAATATTTTTTATTTCTATCCAAGCTATTACAGAAATTAAGGGTGAACCATTGTGCCTTAGGTAAAGAAATTGTACTCTGGCTCTCAGAAACATTTTATTTTAATAAATGGGTATAATGAGTACTGTAAAAACTAATTTGTGATATTACTTTACAAGTCCCCATTATTGAAAATAAACACATAATGCATTTGATGTGGGAACAAAGAAATCCTCCCAGAGACACATTAGTGATTGTTTTCACAGTATGTTGCATATGTAAGGTGTGTGTTTACCAAAGAAAAAAATTACTCTGGCACATTTAATGATCTTCAAAAATGCTCTGTCAAGAATGAAGAGCAACTCTCATCTTATGTGAAGAGTATTATTAAAATCAAATTTATAATAAATTTTAATTAAAAACTTATTGGTGAAATTATTAAGGCCACTCCACGTAGTTAAAAGGGAGGTTTATTTTGTGGGGTAACTTACAAATGAAGGGGTAGGTCGCAGAGTCTGGCAAAGGTATAGGGTAGTCTGGCGGCGTTCTCTGGATAACTCTGCTCGGTCCACCTCTAGCGCCCCACGTCCCGGAACCAAGAGCGCCACCTCCTCCTGCTCCTCGCTCTTCCGCTCCCTCCTCTGCCCCGCCTTGTGGGCGTGATCATTACTGAAGCCTCAATGGGTGTTGGAACTTCCAGGCCAATGCTGGGATGGCTACCCACTACAAAAACTGGTGCTTATAAAATTGAAAAGGTAAGTGCTTTTGTAGTGGATAGCCATCCTAGCATTGGACAGGAAGTTCCAACCCCCATTGAGGCTTCGGTAATGATCACACCCCCAAGGCAGGGCAGAGGAGGGAGCAGAAGACCAAGGATCAAGAGGAGGTCTCTCTCTTTGTTCCGGCACGCTGGACACTGGAGGGAACACTGCCGGACTGTGCCATACCTTTGCCAGACCCTGCAACCTACCCCTTCATTTGTAAGTTACCCCACAAAATAAACCTCCCTTTTAACTACGTGGAGTGGCCTTAATAATTTCACCAATATGCTTTTGTTTCTTATTTTTTTTACTTTCTTTCTTTTTTTTTTATTATATTTGTGTTTTAATTTTATACATCAGCCATGTCCAGGAAGATCCAATCCCCTCCTCCCAGGCTGAGCGAAGTATCCCTTCATATGCCCAAGGTTCCAAAGAGCCAGCTCATGCACTAAGGACAGGTGCTGGTCCCACAGCCTCCCAAACAGTTGAAGCTATTCAATTGTCTCACTTATCCAAAGGGCCTGCTCCAGCTGGGGGCTCCACAGCCTTTGGTTCATAATTCATGTGCTTCCATTATTTTGGCTACTTGTCCCTGTGCCTCTCTAAACTTGGTCTCAACAATTCACGCTCTTACAGTCCTTCCTCTTTCTTGACAATTGGACTCCTGGAAACTCCACCTGGGGCCTAGCTGAGGATCTCTGCATCCACTTCCAGCAGTTATTGGATTATTTTTAACACAATCTGCTAACATGTGTTTGAAAATTTCCAAGGAAAGCCCCGAAGAGAGAGAAAATGTGGAGCATTAAACTTCACTTTAAAAAGATTCTACATGTATTATATGCATGTAAAATATTTAAAAATATTTTAATTTCACAGGGAAATATTAAGAAAATTGGATTTTTAAAAGTAAAAGAAAAGCTGAGAAAAATTTAAGAAACCTGTAAGTTTCTTAGAGGTGAAAGTTTTGAAAACATCAACTTTAGCACAGATTATGGACTAATTCATCCTTAACTAACAGAAATATTAATTTGATAGCTCAATGAGAAAGCATATGTTATATTCTTAATTGTTGTGTAGGTTGATTAGTAAATGTATATGTCTTACTGCATTTAATCAAAATAGAAGCAGATATGCTAATTATTTTGTAAGACTGCAGTTTGACATTTTAATCAACATTAACTTCCAAATTCTCTATATATGTTTGGTTATTTAATAAATATGGAATTTAACTTAGTTATTCCATATTCTCTAAAACCAAAGTTAGAGGAACTTTGAAAAGGTTCTTAAATAATCTGTTTTGTCTCACTCATAAATATTTTACTCTTATTTCAGTCTGAAAAAAAATGAAAAGCCTAGGTAGGTCACTCAAGGCAGAGTGCTTGTGTGGTATGCAAAGCCTAGTAGAGTAATAAACATACCTTTTAGTCCACAAATTCAATTTTATTCAAAATCATTTTGGGGGTTCTCAGCCACATATCTATATAGACTTTTTAGACATCACAGTGGAGTCAGTAATAAATGCATATTTCATTGAAATGGCCAATTCAGTTTCAATGAAATATCATTATAACTGCTCATTAAATGTAATGGGATTCTCTGAGACAGTTTTTCCTTGACCCACCCTGTTCCTTGAACTGAAGGTAAGTACCATTGTTATAATTATAATTCTATATGAAATGCCAGTGCACAAAATTGAGTAGGAATTGCATGAGTTTATACTATGTCATTGAATTGACACAATTTTCACCATTGTGAGGACAGTATGGATGTGAGACCAAATACTGTTACTGTGAAGCATATTAAGTTTAACTTCATTGTCATTATATACATGTGTGAGACACACATAAAATACACACATGCGTGCTTGTATTGACCTCACAGAATTGTCCAGGATTCCATTTTTTATCTCTTTTACAGTCAATGAGCCTATATTTAGAATCATTCTGTTGATTAAATTCTTTATACTGTGTGGTTGACCAGAACATTGAAACAAACTTTTAGAAACAACAATAAAAAATATAGTTGATTTTATAAACTTTCCAATTTGTGGAAGATCTTACTGTGTATCTAGATATATCACAGTTTAATGTTCTCCAAGTGATGATTGGATCAGACTGAAATACATAAAGAGCTACAAAAGGAAAGGTTTAGAAGCAGATAACTAATAATGGTTTTGAAAACTATTACCTATACATTCATCACTCTGCATTAAAGAAGAATGTGCAAATTTCTTGGAAAAATAAAACACTGCTCAGCCTGTGTTGCAGTATATGCTTTCATCATTGATGGTTAGGGCTATATTTTTTATTGTTGTTTCTAAAAGTTTGTTTCAATGTTCTGGTCAACCACACAGCATAAAACAGAAGCAATAAATTATCAAAAATCAATCATTTGCTTTTTTCTTTCCATATCTCAAGCAAAATTAGTTTTAAATGTATAAATAGACTTCATTAACAATAGTATTTATTGTCCATTACTGCAATGTATTATTTGAGAAATAGTATTGCATCTATTTAAATCCTGGTAAAAGATACATCCCACAACCTTTGTTGCTCATTGATGCTCATAAGAACCTCTTTACTCTATTGGGATTATTTATTGATAAAACAGAGATAAGAGGATGCTGGAGACATAGCCCTGTGGTTAAAAGCACTTCCTGCTTTTCCTCAGCCCTGAGATCAGTAGTTAGCACTTAATAGGGAAGCTCATACTTTAACTCCTGCCCTGGGCAATCTGCTCTCTCTGGGCTCCAGAGGAACCTGCACTCATGCACATATTCTTTCATAAACACATATGATTTATATATTTTTATTATTAATTTTTAAATTTTGTTTTTCATTCAAATATAACTGCATACCTTTATCCTCTCCTTGTCCTTCTTCCAGATCCTCCTAGGTACACTCCCTCTACCATCCTCCATACCCCATCCACTCTCAAGGTGATACCCTCAAAATCCTAATTATTATTGTCTCACACACACACACACACACACACACACACACACACACATGTATGTATGATGTGTATGCACAAATATATAAATACAATCTACTGATATTTAAAATATTAAAATGTGTTGAGACCAAGATTGGAAAAGCACAGGGACAAATAGCCAAACATATGGAAGCACATGGATTATGAACCAAAGGCTGTGGAGCTCCCAGCTGGAGCAGGCCCTCTGGATAAGTGAGACAACTGAATAGTTTGAACTGTTTGGGAGGCATCCAGGCTGTGGGACCAGGACCTGTCCTTAGTGCATGAGCTGGCTGTTTGGAACCTTGGACTTACACAGGGACACTTTGCTCAGCCTGGAAGGAGGGGACTGGACCTGCCTGTACTGAATCCACCAGGTTTAAATGAATCCCCAGGGGAGTCTTGGCCCTGGAGGAGATGGGAATGGAGGGGAGGGGCTGGGGGGAAGGTGGGGGCAGGAGCAGGAGGGGAGAGGACAGTGGAACCCATGGCTGATGTATAAAATTAAAACACAAATATAATTTTAAAAAATAAAATATTAAAATGATAAATTATATAGTTATTATACAAAAATTGACAGTAAAGTTTTGAGGGATGGCTTTATAGATTTTTTAAAAAGCTGTTGCTTTTGCAGAGGATCAGGGTTCAGTGCCAAGCACCCCCATGGTGGCCAACAATCATAAGAAACTCCAGGTCCAGGGACTCTGTCACTGTCTTCTGACCTCCATGGGTGAACAAACATACATGAAAGTAAAACACTCATGTGCCCAAAATTAAAATAAATAAATCTTTTGAAAAACTGAAAGTAATCAGAAAGATCTAGTGATCTTTTATATACTAGGTTTGACTGTTAAACCTAGGGCCTATGAATGTTTAACAATGTAGCTCTAAAGTAAATAGGAATAGACAGTTTCTGAAATGAAAATTCATTTTGTTGACAATGAGCAGGGATAGAGTGGGATTCTGCTCAAGAACTAACCCTTTGGTTAGTATTAGTAACTACTTCCTCCATTCTATTTTCATTCTGTCATATAAAATGCAAATTTTGTCATAGGACTTTGTCTCAGAAGGTACAGCAGAGCTAATGACACATTCGGAAGGGTTCTTACACTTAGCTTTCTCACCAACACTTCCTGTATTTCTTATCAATTACTTAATCAATTTGGAGGCATGTCACTGTATATGTGTAGTATACATCTTGCAGGAGGATTTCTTCTAATTTTACATAGTTGGTTCCAATGATCAGATTCGGAAAATCAGATTTGGAAGCAAGTGAGAAGTCTCCATGGCCCTTGTTTGTGATTTTTCTTTCTTTTTTCTTTTTTAAGGACAGAGCCTTGCTATGTACCTCAGGCTGTGCAAAACTTCCTCAGCCTCCTGAGTGCTAGGAATAAAGTCAGGAGAGACTGGACTGTTGTAATAGTACATTTGAAAGACAACTACAAGTAATTTTCAACTGTAACCCACGGGTCTTGGTTTAATCACACTGCTTTTCTTTAACCAAGCATAGAAAACTCATCCATCACTCCACTGAGGGTTGGATACTCTGAGGTGTGATGATGATTTCAAGCCAGAGATTGTTCATCAGGAAAGGACACAAATGAGGGATGCAACCAGAGTTACTGTTCTTAAATATATCTCCAATAATATTATGCAGGATGAGGTTATTTTGATTTCTGTGTATATGCATGTGTCTGATTATTTCTTACATATGGGGTACCTGTAGTTGGAGTTTTCCTGCCTGGCCCAGTCAGGACAAATCTCTCTTACCCGCCAGTCCCACAGTCGCTCAGACCCAACCAAGAAAGCACTTAGAAACTTACATTGTTTAGAAACTGTATGGCCGTGGCAGGCTTCTTGTTACCTGCTTCTTCTATCTTAAATTAACCCATTTCTGTTAGTCTATACTTTGCCACATGGCTTATGGCTTACCAGTGTCTTTACATGTTGCTTCTCATGGCGGCAGCTGGAGGTGACTCCCCAGCCTTCTACTTCCCAGAATTCTCTTCTCTCTTGTTCCGCCTATACTTCCTGCCTGGCCACTGGCCAATCAGAACTTTATTTACACAGAGCAATATCCACAGCACTTCTCCTTTTCTTTTTGTTTTTTTTTAAGGAAGGTTTTAACTTTTACATAGTACAATTACATATAACAAAACAATTATCAAGCAAGAATTACAGTTACAATATTAAAGAGGATATCCTATCTATCTTATGTTTGTGAGTCTAAGGTTTTATATCTAACTTATCTTGTATCATAACTGAGGAAATTATAACTATCTAGTCTTCAACCACATCGAAGACCTCAGAAGGATATAATATTACCTGAGAACCGGGAGAAAGATACAAACAACTTTCGGGAGTCTTGCAGGAGTAGACAGAGACAGCTGGCAGCCTGGACAGTCACCTAATGTTCCTTTGTAAAGTTGGGGCATTTGTCTTCAGCCCACAGGGCTAGAGTCTCTTGGTCACTTCTCTCAGTGTCCTGTAGAATGTCTGGCAGTTTTCTCTGTGAAGCAGGAACCTGAAGGACCGTTCTGTCAAGCAAAGTTTAGTGGTCACCTTTCTATGGGTCCTGCATGTCCAGTCGATCAAGCAGTCCAGGCAAGAACAGTTTCTTGCTCAAATGGCTATTTTTGCAAAGGTGAAGATAAGATATGAAGTGTCTTCAATGCCCATCCTCCTCTCTGAAGTAAATTGGTGCTGCCAGGAGCATACATGTCTCACTGTCCAGAAAGTTTTAATTTTAAAAGTATTTTAAATGCCATATTCTGTAGGTCTTTGAAGTATTTGAAGATTACCTATCTATCTGAAATATGTCTATGTATATGTAGAAGACTTAAGTAACATGGCTATGAGTATGATTATCATAGATGACTAATTATTAATCTATTTTTAATTATCGATTACAATTTAAAATGAGCTATACAAACATAATAGCTTAAACATGAGTAGAAATATGCACACAGTATAACAAAATTAACTTTAAGTTTGTACCAATAGACTAAAATCTATACCAATGTAAAACATTTTAAACAAGTTGTTGCTCTTTAGAAGTAAGTTCATTAATCTACCCTTTCATCCTATTATATCTATATCATATCCCCCCCCCTTTTTTTTTTCTTTAGAAAGAGATCTCATTTATAATCAACCTTCTTTAAAGAAAAATATTGCTTTTTCTCTGTCCCACACCAGAGGGCTCTTCTGATTTGGGACACAAGAATCTCTTAACCTTTTCTTTTAGCAATATGTCTGGGTTTAGAGAAGGAGTGAGCCAATTCCATTTCCAAAGCCAGCTTGATAATTTTGGGAATGTGGGCATAGTTTCTCTTACTACTTCCTGCTGGAGGGGGGCGCTGTATCTTATGGGGATACAAAGAAAATTTTAGGATTATAGAGTAGTCCATTAAGGTGAACCTCTGAGCCAGTTGCCTTGAAACCATTCTGGATGTTGGATCATCTGGGCCATGGTGTCATCAGAGACCTTTCAGGTGGTCTTGGCTGATCAAACCTGATGTATCTTAATCTGGAACAAATCCACAGCCTCTGGCTTTCTGTGGAAACAAAAGCAGAGACTATTTCCAAAGCAACATATCCTTATATCCAAATTTTGAAGTCAAGTTACCTTTAAAATTTACATATTTATTTAACTCAACAGCTTTTACGATCAAATCTTTCTCTGCAGTTAAAAGTCCCAAAGACAAGACAAACCAGATTCTCTGTGTAATATCCATCTTTGTAAGACTGAAACACTACTGTGGCTGCTGGCTCCGCCCACCTCAGCTTCCCAACATGGCGGTGGTACAGTTTACCACCAGCTTTGGGTCTGGAGCCATGTGTGCCATCAACTATCAGAAGCAGTTCTATCAGAGCAGTGCATAGCCCAGAAACTTTTTTTTTTTTTAATTAGCAAAGGCTAAATCTGCCACACAGCAGAGTAAAGTGCCGCTTGTAGACTCCTCATTCCCACCACACTGCAGGTTAGACACACATGCCAGGAACCCGCCATAGAAGCTCAAACTGGCAGGCTGCTGCTAACTTGAGAGAGACAACTAGGAAGCTGTTTTTAGCTCTTTTTTAGAATCTTTTTTTCTCAGGTTTTAGGTGGAAATTCTTGCCAACATGTTGGATGCCATTTGTAGTTGGAGTTTTCCTGCCTGGCCCAGTCAGGACAAATCTCTCTTACCCGCCAGTCCCACAGTCGCTCAGACCCAACCAAGAAAGCACATAGAAACTTACATTGTTTAGAAACTGTATGGCCGTGGCAGGCTTCTTGTTACCTGCTTCTTCTATCTTAAATTAACCCATTTCTGTTAGTCTATACTTTGCCACATGGCTTATGGCTTACCAGTGTCTTTACATGTTGCTTCTCATGGCGGCAGCTGGAGGTGACTCCCCAGCCTTCTACTTCCCAGAATTCTCTTCTCTCTTGTTCCGCCTATACTTCCTGCCTGGCCACTGGCCAATCAGAACTTTATTTACACAGAGCGATATCCACAGCAGGTGCCCATGGAGGACAGAAGAGTATGTCAAATACCCTGCACTTGTAGTTCCAGGAGATTATGTTCCCAATGCGAGTGTCGGGAACCAACTCAGGTCCTCTGGGAAACCAACAAGCACTCAACCACTGAGCCAGCTCTCCAGAAACCTTTTATTTTTTTGGAAGTAGTCCAATTATCAAAATTGACTACAGTAAATTTAACTTGTGACTGCAGGATTTTCAAAAATATCTACTAATTATAGGAGACTAGTATGTAAAATGCTGATAGAATTGCAAAATGAAAAATCTCATTTTAGGGCTCTATTTCTAGGTTACTTATTTGAAATAATGAGAGTACAAAGGATTAAGTTTTCTTGTTTGTAAGAAAGTGTTCCAAATAGAAGAGTATATTAAAATATTGCAAAGTAAGACATCTCTATAGATCTTACTAATTTTGGAATAAATACTGTTATTTTACTATATTTACCCAACATTATGTTCAAAGAACTGCAGATCTTGGTATGGACTTGTCAAACAACGTTTGCTCTTTTCTAGTTATGCTAAACCCATAGGACTATTGGTGCTTCACACACACACACACACACACACACACACACACACACACATTTAAATGGATAACCGTACATGGTTTATATATGTCAGATATCGTTATATGCACTCAAGTCAACAACAAACTAAAAATGAAGAGATAATATGGTATAAACAGAAAATACTCCTTTTTAATTAAAATTGAAGAAGATATTTAAATGAACTTAGAAAAGAGTTTTTTATGGAAACTAAATAAATTGTTGCTATTTTATTTATAAGTTGGAGAAACTTTCTTAAAGCCAGTGTCATTGAAACCTGTTGTTGTTCCCCCTCTCCCAATCTTCTATTCAGTCTTTGTTGATATATATTTCATTGCCCTTGGATTGTAACCTTCCTTTGCAACATGACTCACTTGCTTCTAACATCAAGCATTTGTGACTTTGACCAAGGCTTTTCTTTGACTACTTGACCCTCGTTGCCCTCATGTCAATCAGCAGGATTTGCCAAAGAATCACTACCATTTAGTAGCAGCCATCAGTCAGTGATTAATAGGTCTTTTGTCCAAACTCTTAAAGAGAAATTCATCATAAGTTGCCTACATGAGAAATGGCTTAAACAATAATTCTTTACAGGATTTGTTCTAAATTAACTAAAAATTAATGAGAAAGGAAAATAAATTTAAAAAATTAGAGTTAACTAATCATTTGTATATCATGCATGTATAGTGCTGAATGATGAAGAAAGGATGTGAAAGTAAGTGCAGCTATACTTAAACTGATATTTAGTAAAGTGAATTCCAAAGAAGGTGAAGTTTAAAATTAACATATATGTATCTTAACAAGCACAACTCAATGGGTTGTAAGTATATAGAATGTGAAATGGTTGAGAATAAATTTCATGTTTTCTCTTGTTAGAGGACTACAACTAAGAAATTAGTAAAGAAAAACAGCAGTGAACGAAGATTTTGGCTAGTTTTCTTTCCAAATATTATACATTATGAATTTAATAGCTCATAGAAATGTCTACATGAAATTTATACATATTTAGATAACAAATAGCTGGGGCTAGATGGTTGAATTATTGCTTAGCAGAAACGAGACAAAAACTATAGCCAATTCTGTCTTTATATTGTCATTATCTTGTTGGTATTACTGGATCTGATAACTTTCATCCCAATGTGAAGAAGTCTCAAATACAAATATCATGTTTTTATTAAAACATTACATAAAGGTGTAATCCATGGCTTCATAATTGTTAGAAATTCATCTGGATTTTAGTTTATAATTATTTCCTACTGTTCAACTGAGGGATGTTTGAAGTGGTAAAGATGGGTAAAACTATAGAGTTTTGAAAACAAAAACAATGTATTATCAATGGCAAAGAATAATCATATACAAAAAATTTGGAAACATATACTGATCCTGTAAGTTCTCATGAAAATAAAAAGCAAGGTTCTGGTATTTGTGCTCCACAATTATTTTCAAATACTGACATAGATATTGAACTAAGGCCATGAACTACTTCCTAAAGTCATAGTTTAGGCATATATACTGGTGTGACTGAAAGTTAACGGTTCTTTTACTCTGAGACACTTGGTTTATATCAGAGTTTATTTTCTTATTGCTGTGATAGAATAACCTAAAGAAGAGAAGAATTATTTGGCTGACAGTTCACAGGTTTCAAACACAAGGAATGGTATTTTTAGTGTGAATAAAATAATTAACACAATTATTAACCCAATTAACACAATCCCTCACAAGCATTACCAGAGGCTAAATACGACCTCATGAATATGTCTGGAGATTTTACCACGTGATTCTTGACCAGGCCTATGTAAAGGATTAGCACTACCCACCAGAGCTGAGTAGCATAGGCAACAACAAGGCAAGTATGACCAGATATGTTGATAGCCAGAATAAATCTATTAGCTGTAAAAGCATAAAGTCTGGCAAGTGTTGGGTTTTGGAGTGATGCTATGGATACTATCATAAAAACAATAAATGTTAGTCAAAACATTGAGTAAATAGCCATTTAACTCAATTTCTATTTTTTGTATCTGTTATTGTTATTAAAGGAAGGTTTTTGAGTGAGTTATCTCAAACAATACACTTCACTTTCCTTTTTGAAACGTTTAAAAATATTTACTTATTGTATGTGTGTGTGTGTGTATGTTTGTGTGTGAGTGTGTATACATGTCTGATTGCATTTATGCACACTACATATGTGCAGTGCCCAAGGAAGGCAAAAAAGAGTGTTAGAGACCTGGACCTGGAGTTATAAAAGGTTATGAGCCACCACATGGTGTTTGGAACTGAAGCCAGGTCTTCTCCAAGAGTAGTAAGTCCTTTTAACCACTTAGTCATTTTTCGAGGCCCTCAATTTTCTTCTTGAAAAAGTAGCAAAAATGTAATATGTATTTTTTTTGTAATTTCCATTACTATATGAAATTATCTGACCTAAAAATCTCTTAGGTTAACTTTTCCTTTTGTGTTAGAGTACCAAAAACAAAAAAAAAAGTTATAGTTGGAAGTTTTCCTGTGTTTCTGCCATCTGGAGGTTGGGACAAATCTCACCCATATGCATCCCTTGAGTAAACACACAGAGGCTTATATTAATTATAACTGCTTCACCATTAGCTCAGGCTTATTAATGACTATCTCTTATGCTTATATTAACCCATAATTCTTACTTATGTTTAGCCACATGTCTTGGTACCTTTTCTCAGTTCTGCCTTCACATCTTGCCTCCTCTGTGTGTGGCTGGCATCTCCTGATTCAGCCTTCCTCTTCCCAGAATTAGTTTAGTCTACTTGCTCTATACTTCCTGCCTGGCTACTGGCCAATCAGTGTTTCATTTATTAACTAATCAGAGCAGCACATATTCACAACATATAGAACATCCCACAGCAAAACGTAATTATTTCAACAAACTACAACTTTGCAAACCAATGAATGAATGGATTATGCTTACTTAAAGAAGTGTGAATGATCCTTAAACAAATGTTTCAACACAAAGTCCCCCCCATCACAGATGATGACCACATGGAAGTGACATCAGAGAGTTCCTTTTTTAGTTCACGTTACCAGCTGGTATGGAAGGATGAGATAATGATTGTAATCCTAGGGAATGTTCTGTGTCTTTCCTCTTCTTCCTTCTACTGAGTAGTTCCAGTGATTCCATTGCCAAGCCAAGACCACTACCACTGTAGTCGTCAGCTCAATTAGTTGCTGTGGCTAGAGGACCTAGCTAATCTCTGTTTTAAAAATCTCAAATAAATGATTATGTTATGCTCAGAAAAAAATATTACAATATCATCTTTAAAGGTTTTTTTTTTTTTTTTTTTTGATCATGAATTTGGAGGCCTCAGTCTTTAGTCTATTAAAATTTTTGCTTTAAACCTGTAACAAGAAAGCACAAACAACAAAACATTTTATCTCCAGGCCAGTAATCAACAGAAGGAATGTGCTTGGGGTGGGGGGCATCCTACATCCCTCTTTTAAAAACATGCTCTTAGGGACGTAAAGATCACACAACATACCTTAAGGTTTACTTTCCAACAATTCAAAATAGTACTTCCCTGGATTTCAAGGCTTTATAACTTGTGTCTATGAAGGACATTCTTGATCCAAACTATAAATCCAGGTGTGATGACACACATCTTCATCCTAGCACTCAGTAAGGTGAGGAGCATGGATTGCTATGAGTTGGAGGGTAACCTAGGTTTGACGTTCTCTATCAGACTAGGAAATAAAATAAAATGCTAAGATGATTTCTCAAAGCATACAACAAATCAAGATACACACTATGGCAATGGGTAAATATTTATATGCACAAAAATATCCATATAAAGTATCTTACTGATAATTATTATGCTATCTGAATATAAAGTATGAAATGATTTTCAGTGAATGAACTTATCAAAATTTGTTGAGGTACAAGTTACACATAGGCCCTTTATTCTATGTTAAACATTGAAAATTCACTGTCAAACATGAACAAAAAATGATATGTTGGTATTTAATATTTGGCAATTTTTTGTGAAATTAAAGTGTAAGCATGTAAAAAATATTTAATCAAGATAAATTGGGAAATTAATTGGCTCTATAGCTAGGAACTGTGACTGGATCAATTAAAAAATAGCAAACTTTGAATGCATTTGTTTTAGTCCATTAGAGGTCACATCTGTGCATGTTTATGTGACTATACGGTCTTGATTTTAAGGGAGAATATCAAAGGTTATCTGATTTGCTTAGGTGACTTAGAGTCCAGTGTTCAGGCTTCTCCATGTTATAGCTGTGTGAACAAGTCTAACATAACTAAAAGAAAGATACATGACTTTTTATGAATTATATTCTACAAAATGAATTAAATTTTTTTAGTCTTGAGGTGCCACCAGATAAATTTCAGAATGCCATTGTCATTGAATTTTAACATCTGTAGACATATGTCAACATTTGTTTTCAGAACATGAAACAAAGAAACCAAAATGAAGAAACAAACTAACAAGTAAATTGGTTAATTTTCAATTAATCAGTGAACCAAATGGGAGTACATCAGTGTTATGAAGTAAACAAAAGAGAAAGAGGAATACTCAAGCACATACACACAGATGGGGGAGGAGAGGGAGGGAGGGAGGGAGGAAGGGAGAGAGAGAGGGAGGGAGAGAGAGAGAGAGAGAGAGAGAGAGAGAGAGAGAGAGAGAGAGAGACCCACTTGTATGTGCAGGAAAACACTGCTTGCTCATGGATGAATTTATAAATGAAAGAAGCAGTTGCAATTATCTTCTTTTTTTGTAATAATCAACCCTACTCCCAATTTCTTGTGAGGAAATTATTAAAGTCCCGCAATATCTGTTAATATACAGAGTTTATATTCACACAGCTTCTAGACTTGTTTCCTGCTTAGGGGGAAATAATTGAGTTAAACAAAGAAAATGAAGGGTGACACTGGAAAGTTATTTCATCTATGAATAATTTGATATGGATTATCAAATAAAACTTTCTGTTTCTTTTCTATTGTGAAAAAATACATGATCAAGACAACTTATGGAAGAGTTTATTTGAGACTTAAATTCACAGGGGTACAGTAATGATCATCATGGGGAACAGGGCAAAGGCAGGAAGATGTGGTGCTGGATTTGTAGCTGACTAATCATATCTTGAGAAATAACCATGGGGCAAAGAGAGATTAGAAATAGTATGGGCTTCAGGATCACATAGCCTGCTCAGGATGACAGAGCTTCTCTAACAAGGCACCTCTTTATTCTCACCAAACTGTCCCATTCACCAAGGACCAAGTATTCAAACATACCTGCCTTGGGGAAGAGTCTAACCACTCCCAAACCTACAATTATGTTTGAGTAGCTGTTCACTATAAAAATTTCTTTGCCTTCTTTGTCAAAAATTATATGTTCATAGGTGTGCAAATTAATATCCAGGTCTTCAATTCAATTCCATTGGTCCACATCTCGGTTTTTATGCCAGTACCAAGCTATTTTTATTACGGTAGCTCTATAGCAGAGCTTGAGGTCAGGGATCGTGATGCTTCCAGAGGTTGTTTTAATGTACAGGATTCTTTTGGCTATCCTGGGTTTTTTGTTTTTCCACAAGAAGTTGAATATTGTTCTTTCCAGGTTTGTGAAGTATTGTGTTGGTATTTTGATGGGGATTGCATTGAATCTGTAGATTGCTTTTGGTAAGATCGCCATTTTTACTGTTAATCCTGCCTATCCATGAGCACGGAGATCTTTCCATTTTCTGACGTCTTCTTCAAATTCTTTTTTCAAGGACTTAAAGTTCATGTCATGTAGGTCCTTCACTTGATTGGTTAGAGTTACCTCAAGGTATTTTATATAATTTGTGGCTATTGTAAAGGGTGATATATCTCTGATTTCCTTCTCAGCCTGTTTGTCAACTGTATATAGAAGGGCTACTGATTTTTTTGAATTGATCTTGTATCCTGCAATGTTGCTGAAGGTATTTATAAGCTATATCAGTTCCTTGGTGGAATTTTTGGGGTCACTCGTGTACTGTCATGTCATCTGCAAATAGACTTTAAAGCTTTACTTCCTTTCCAATTTATATCCCCTTAATCTCCTTATGTTGTCTTATTGCTCTGGCTAGAACTTCAAGTACTATATTGAATAAGTATGGGGAGAGCAGACAGCCTTGCCTTGTTCCTGATTTTAGTGGAATCAATTTGAAGCCAAAACTGTACAATAGAAAAAGAAAGCATCTTCACTAAATGGTGCTGGCATGACTGGATGTCAGCATGTAGAAGGCTGCAAATAGATCCATATCTGCCACCATGCACAAAACTTAAGTCCAAGTGGATCAAAGACCTCAACATAAATCCAGTTACTCTGAACCTGATAGAAGAGAAAGTAGGAAGTACTCTTGAATGCATTGTCATAGGAGATCCCTTTATAAATATAACACTTGTAGAACAGACACTGAGAGACACAATCAATGGGACCTGTTGAAACTGAAAAGCTTTTGTAGAGCAAAGGACACTGTCAACAAGACAAAGCAACAGCCTACAGAAAGGGAAAATGTCTCTACCAGCCCCACATCTGACAGAGGGCTGAAATCCAGAATATATAAAGAACTCAATAAATTAGACATCAAAATGCACAACAGCCCAATTAAGAAATGGGTTATAGAGCTAAACAGAGAGTCCTCAACAGAGGAAGCACAAAAGGTTGAAAGTCATTTAAGGAATTGCTCAACATCCCTAATCATCAGGAAAATGAAAATTAAAACTACTCTGAGACACCACCTTACACAGCTTATGCTGGAGAGGATATGGAGCAAGGGCAATCCTCCACTGCTCTTTGGAATGCAAGCTTGTACAGCCACTTTGGAAATCCATATGGTACTTTCTTAGAAAATTGGGAATCAATCTCCCCCAAGACCCAGCTATACCACTCTTGGCCATATAACCAAGGAATGCTCAATCATACCACAAGGGCACATGTTCAGCTATGTTCATAGCAGCATTATTTGTAATAGCCAGAACTTGGAAACAACCTAGATGCCCTTCAACCGAAGAATGGATAAAGAAAATGTGGTACATACACACAATGGAGTACTATTCAGCAGAGAAAAACAATGACATCATGAGGTTTTAGGCAAATGGATGGATCTAGAAAAAATCAGCCTGAGCAAGGTAACCCAGACTCAGAAAGTAAAACATGGTATGGACTCACTCATAGAAGGATACTAGATGTAAAACAAAGATGACTAGACTGCTACACAACTCCAGGGTGACTACCTAGAAAACAGGACCCTAAGAAAGACACAAGGATTGCCCAATGACAGAGAAATGGATGAGATCTACATGAACAAACTGGACGTGAGGAGGGTAATGAAGGGCAAGGATTGAGGGTAAGAGAGTTTAGGGGAGCAGAATACCAGCTGGATCAAGAACAAAGAGAACAAAAAAAGAGACCATGACAAATGAAGACACCATGGGAATAGAAAGAAGCAAAGTGCTAGAGAGGTCCCCAGAAATCCACAAAAATACACCGACAATAGACTACTGGCAATGGTTGAGAGAAAGCCTGAACTGACCTACTCTGGTGATCCAGATAGCCACACATCCTAACTGTCATGCTAGAACTCTCATCCAATGACTGATGGAAGCAGATGCAGAGTTCCACAGCCAGGCTCCAGGTGGAGCTCCTGGAGTCCAATAGGCAAGAAAGAGGAGGGATTGTATGATTGAAAATTGTTGAGACCATGATTGGAAAAAGCAAAGGGATAAATAGCCAAACTTGTGGAAACACATGAGCTATGAACCAATAGCTGAGGAGCCCACAACTGGATCAGGCCCTCTGGATAAGTGAGACAGTTGAATAACATGAACTGTTTGGGAGGCCCCCATGCAGTGGGACCTGGACCTGTCCTTAGTGCATGAGCTGGCTGTTTGGAACCTGGGGCTTATGAAGGGATACTTCGCTCAGCCTGGGAGGAGGGGATTGGACCTTCCTGGACTGAATCTACCAGGTTGAGCTGAATCCCCAGGGGAGTCCTTGCCCTGGAGGAGATGGGAATGGGGGTTGAGCTGTGGAGAGTGTGGAGGGTGTGGGAGGAGGGAGGACAGGGGAATCCATGGCTGATATGTAAAATTAAATTTTAAAAAAGTAAAAAAAAATTTCTTTGCCTATCTTTTTTTTCTATTTAGAAATTTTAATTTGATGTGAATCACATGAAGATAATAAAACATAAGTCTGATTCCTATTTTAGTTATAGTAGGAAATTTGTGGTCCAGATTGCTTTCACAATTTCCCAATAATTGCCTGTCAAATATTCAAAATGATTATGGCTTCGAACAATAGCTGAAGCAGAAAAGTGGGAAAATTGATGAGAACCTAGCTAACCACCAAAGCTGTGATTTGAAGGGACACTTTTTTCCTTTCAGTTTTTTTTTTAACAGCTGAGCTTTCTGTTTCAAGAAACAGATAATGTAAACTATCATGGTCCTGCACAAGTGTGTTGGGTTATTGTTCATGTCTTACAAAACTCATAATTATATGGAGAACACTATAGGAAGTGAAGTGGAAGTAGCTCATTTTAGACTGAGTCTGTTTGGAGAAGAGAAACAAAAGGTGAACTGAGCTACATGCAGTAAGGAGGAAACAAAGGACTAGAAAAGTTACACACACACACACACACACACACACACACACACACACACATTTTTGCCATTTTATCCAGTGAAAGAATATATTTGAGTTGAAAATTTTGAAGTCATGGTTATAGGTTGACAAGACCCACCCTGTTTATATGAGAATATATGCCCAGTGAACTATAAAAGTATCATTGAAATAGAGCTATATAGGTGTCACATATAGAAGCTATATGGATATAATACAGATACCTATTTAAAATCACTCAGAGTGCTAACAAAAATTAGTGTGTCACCAAGACTGTTGTTGCTGACCTGAAGAATAATTGAAGGAGGAATTTAATTCAGCTGATTTCTCACATCTACAGTTTCATTTGGATGAATCCCATGTAAAAATGTCTCTAAGTTATTCTCCTTCAACTGTGGGATTTGGTATCTTAGAGGGCAGATCATTTTTAAATATGAGGATAAGCGTGGAATGTGCTCCTCTCTCAAAACAATCTGTTATCCCAAAATTTAAGTTAAAATAACTTGACATTAGCTGTCTAAACCATAGATTAATGTTGTGGACAACAAAATAGAAATATGTGCTGGTCTTCATATACAAATTCAGATTAAAATTCTGTCAGTTACTGCAGTGTAAGCACTTAGGCAATTGAAATGGTCCCTGAATATATATTTTATAATTAAAAAAATAATGCATGGAAATACATTATATTTACCTTGAATCATGTCACCAATATAAATGCTTTTCTTTATTTGTAAACAATGTAATCTCAATGTAAGTTTTAACTATTATGTTTTGTTTTGTTTTGTTGTTGTTTGTATACACAGAGTTTCTCTACATAGCCCTGGCTGTCCTAGAACTTACTTTGTAGACCAGGCTGGTGTTGAACTCAGAACTCAGAGATCCACCTGCCTCTGCTTCCTGAGTGCTGGGATGAAAGGTGTGCTTGCACAGCTGAGTTTTAATTCTTAATTACAAAAATTAAGGTGCACTTAAGAAATAAAGTCTAGCCAAGTCAGTCTTATAAGAAGCACGAGTTTTGACAGCCTGGATTGAGCTTGAAGCTGTGTGCACTGAGTTTAGGGGAATTGAGCATATTTCATGTTTTTCTGAGGTTCAGAAGTCAAGGTACAAAGGACACAATTTGACATCATTTGTTGTTCCTTCCCTTGCCTGAAATGGAAAATTATTTTATTTAAATGTTTAGGTCTTCAAAAGAAGAGAAGAGACAATGTTCCATGACTAAATACAAACTTACTGGAGTGACCCAAGCCATAAAACAAAGGCACTGGACAGTCTGGTCGACATGGTGTCTCATAATTGGAGAGGCAAATATGCAGTGAATTGGCTTTTGCTCCAGCGTTCCATTTAGATAGCACCATGACCTACAGTTCAAGAAAACTGATTCAAGCTTCTCATTGAAAAGGTGCCAAATTTGTGGATTCCTTGAATAATTTTATCCATTTACCATACCGCTTTTAGACTCCCAATTATTAAACTTTCACAGATAAGAGGAAAAGCAAGAAATAGCAAGACTCCCCACCAGCTGTGCTGAGCTATTTATGCTTTCACAGCTTGAATATTAAATTATCCACAAGGTGAAACAGTGTAATAAACATGAAAAGTATCTTCTCTCTGAGACTCAAGTACTCAGAGCTCATCATGGCATTCTGACATTGAGTCCCCCAGTGAGCGGTCAGATTACACAGTAGTGCACACAGTACATGTGGGCAGCTGCTCACACTACCAGCACTAGCTAGCTAAAGCTCCTGGACCTCACAAATCTTTAACTACACCCTGATGTAACGTCAGATGTTTGGGAAGATGTTTTGAATCTCAATAATCATGAGGGTATGAGATTATTTAATACAAAGATGCCCTAAATTTTATGAATAAATTCAAAGAATAGTTATTTTTGACAATTGTCTGACATTAAGTGCGCTACATAGAGATCTTCAGAAGAGAATATTAGTGAAAATATTACATAAAAATGTTTGAGTTCCAGCAAAGAAAATGTTTAGTCAAAGGGAAGCATGGCTACAGTTATTAAAGGCCATAGTGACAATCATGTGATTAAGTCAGGGGGCAATGGGTAGAAACCAGAGCTCAGTTAGAAAGGAAGTCTATTTATAACCTTGTGTATCTGAGTTTTGAGTTTTATTTTAAATTCCTTATTTTTCATTTTTGCATCTGTATTCTTGTGTTCTCTAGGTGGTTTATATTGATCATCAGACCCAGAGGGTGATAAGGCACATAGGTGCTTCTGTCTGGTGGAAGGCAAGTTGCTTCCCTCAAATCCAGCTAAAGATACTGAAAAAATTATTGCTGATGCCTTCTGGACGCTCCCTTGTGTGTGTCCTGAGAGCAAAGGAAATGAAGGAGCAGTAGGAGGAGGGAGGGAGGGAGGAAGCAGGATGTGTGTGTGTGTGTGTGTGTGTGTACGAATGAGGAGATGGGGATGAAATAGGTTAGAGATAATCAAGAGCAAGGGATGACACAGTATAGAAGAAGACTATAGAGGGCGGAAGAAAGAGGGAATAGAAGGAAATGAAGAAGAAGAGAAGGAACACATTTTAAAGACAAAAAAATTAGTGAAATTTAGTTCCAGCAGGAGAAAACTGTCACCAAAGTGAAAAAGTAGAAATAGATGTGTGACGGTGCCACACCCCTGTCTGCAGCCATGCTTCTGTTTCCCTGTGTGATAACTGTTCCCCACTGCTTGAGGCATCTCTTTACTGCTGTATGTATCAGCACAGCTCAGAATGGACTGAAATCCCTCCGAAATGGCACCCGCAACATTCTTAACACTTCCAGACCCATCTGCTACTAATTTCACCTGTCTGAAGAAGAGATTATGACGGGTTTATTTTATGTTAAAGCTCCAGAAAGGTTGACCCCTTTCTGAAGTACACAATTCATTCCTGAATGCCATTAGAATGGAGGATTAAAGGCAGACTCAGAAAGTTCCAAGTACCCATGTAGAACATGTAGTTTTGCTTGAGCCTTTATGGGAGTCATGGACTTCCTTTGATTGCTTTATCTAAAATTGTTGGATAAAATTTGTATTTTAGAATAGCTGATTATCAGTAAAGTTTTGTTCATTGTTCAGACCGTTTCATTCTATAACCATCTGAGTTATGATTATCCATGTTTATATTAGTATGTGTAGTATGCTTTCCACAATTAGCTCTTCATTGAGGGTGATATGTTAATACTAACTACATTGAATACACTATTATTCAAGTGACATAGTATTTGACTTTGTGTCATTTATTCATTAAAAAAAATTCATCCAAGTTTAAGAGCTGGCTTTTTGGAGCCCACTACCTGTGGTGGGACACCTTGCACAGCCTTGATGTAGGGGGAGGGGCTTGGACCTGCCTCAACTGAATGTACCAGGCTCTGCTGACTCCCCATGGGAGACCTTGCCTTGTTGGAGGAGGGAATGGGGAGTGGGTTGGAGGTAAAGTTTACAGGCAAGGAGGAGGGGGAAAGGAGGATCTGTTGTAGGTATGTAAAATGAATAAAAATTTTCTTAATAAATAAATAAATTTAAAAAATCATCCAAGATTTCTTACATTTAGTCAATATGTTTCTTTTGACCTGCTATTTATTGTGAGCTTTCCATAGTTCCCCTTGTTTTTGATGACCTTTGCTGATAACTAGGCAGGTACTTTATAGAATGTTCTAGCTTGTAACTTTTCTGAAGCTGTTTTTCATGAGACTAAGGTTATAATTCCCAAGGAGAAAAACTAAGCAACCAAGATGCCATTCTTACCACATCATATCAAGAGAAGATCATCATTTCTCATTGCTGTTATTAACCTTAATATTCTGAACAGAGTGGTGACTGTTCCCACTTTTCCATGCCATGTTACCTTTTACCTTTTTTTTTTTTTTTGATTTTTGAGACAGGGTTTCTCTGTGTAGCTTTGCACCTTTCCTGGAACTCACTCTGTAGACCAGGCTGGCCTCAAACTCACAGAGATCCACCTGCCTCTGCCTTCCAAGTGCTGGGATTAAAGGCATGTGCCACCACCACTGCCTGGCCTATCATGTTACTTTTAAGGAAGTTACTTTACATAACCCATACTCAAGGAGCTGGTGTCAGCTTTAGGATTTGGGTATTTTCACCATTATAAAGAAAGACTATTTGGCAATGAATGTCATATCTTTTCTATATCCATAAATTAAGTTATCATGAGCATATTTATTTTTAAAACTGGATTCTTGCATTTCAGACATAAAAATTCAAATTATAACTATTATACAGATCTTTACCAAGCAATATATACAGAGAATTTATTGGTTACTGAACCTATAAAGACATGGACGTTAATTATGCCTTTCATATTATTATCAATTACATCTCCAAATAATAAGATGCTACCTTTTCATATTGAAAATATACTCTGAAAAATTTTATATACAACAATCTTTCCATCTCAAAATACTAATGTAAAAGAAAGAATTCTCTCACTAGTTTTAGGTGAGAAAACTGAGGTTATGATTTTAAGCACATTAAAATGTACCCATCGAAGTGATGAGACACAATGGTGCCTAATAAAACATGAGTTTCGAATCTGCTTCCTCATCTTCTCCAGAGCTCAGATAGAACTAGTGCCAATGTTTGGCCATTCTCATCAACAGAATGAGTTATTTTTAGGTTCAGAAAGTAAAGTTCAGTTTACAGCTGTACGCAAGAATGAGGCAAGTTTTTAATTGATTTGAAATTTGAACTGTCATGTCATAATCTCTCTTAAGCATGCTGACATTAGTTTTCCATTCAGGTAAAAATAATTAAATATAAAGAAAAGTAGCTAAATTGCTAAAAGTTTCAAACATCTCTGATTGTCCGCTCTTAAAAATGATAACTTGGTCCATTGCCAAAATCAAACTGAAGAATTTCTGACTATAAAGCTTATGGCCACATAACATTTTTAAATAATGATGATATACAGTTATAAAGTTAGTTATAAAAATGTCTACAAAATATTAGATGTTGAAAGAAACATATACAGCTCCCCAGTTTAAAAGTTCTAATGATCAAATATAATTAAACTTTCAATAATGAAATATTGCAAACATATTCTCTTTTCAAGTACATTTTCATTATTACACAATATGCTATAGGTTCAAATAGTCAAGACTCTTGATAGCCTTTAAAACATAAATTTCTGATATCAATGTGTTATGTATTTGTTATATATAATATTAATTATATAAACAATAACTATTAATAATAACTCATAAATTAAGAAAGTAGACTTCTTTATCCTCTAAAAGATTCTGTGTCAGCCTGATCAATTCCTACATCTACAATTTTCAGAATAGACATTTCTCAAATAATTCTCAACAAGATATGTGAGAATGAAACTTGTGTGAAATCTTCATAAAAGAATATAAGGAAGGAGCCAGTAGTGCCAGGCCATAATATTACAGAGTGAGAACTTTTGTTGTCCTCTGCTGAGGGCCAGCAGAGCTTCCTGAACTGAGTTTTCTCATTCAGAACCTACACCACACCCTAGTACCTAGGTCAGGAGGATGTGTGCTTGCAGGCAGAGACATCTCTTAATATCCTTAGAAGCATCTCCCCTTTTGAGCACACTAATTTGGTTCCCCATTTCCAAGTTCTAAGTAACCAACTCATCCTGCCTGACATCTCTTATGCTTTATTTTCTTTTGGGGGTGGGGTGGGGCCAGGGAGGAAAGGATTTATTTGGCTTACATTTTCTGAATCACAGACCATTGAGGAAAGTTGATGTGGGAATTCAAACTGAGCAGCAATCTGGAGGCAAAAAGATACAGAGGCCATGGAGAAGTGTGGCAAACTGGCTTTCTGGTTATTACTTAGTCAGCTTGCTTTCTTATACAACCAAGGACCACTGTGGTACCACCAACAATGGGATGGGCCCTCCTCCATCAGTCAATAATAAGAAAAAGCCTTACAGACTTGACTTCAGGCTGATCTCATGAAGGCATTTTCTTAACTGAGGTTCTCTCCTCTCAGATAACTCTAGCTTGTGTTATGTTAACACAAAACCAGGCGTTCCAGAATCCTTAGCTTACTTAGTGTACAATACAAAGCTGAGGTTCAGAGGTGTTGTGCTTTGAGACAAAACACAGTGAGAGAGAGCTCCAGATAGATTCCAGGAAAACCATCTTTCATTTTTTCCTGTAAGCCAGTGGTTTTCAAACTGTGGACTGAGACCCTTCTTGGGTGGCATACAGATATTTAAAATTGCTATTTATAACAGTAGAAAAAACAAAGTAATTAAGTAGCAATGACATAATTTCAAGGTTGTGGGTCACTACACAATGAGGAACTGCATTAAAAGGTGTTAGTTAGCATTAGGAAGGTTGAGAACGACTGTTAAGCTTTAGATTTGCCACTATCATTTGAAATGTTCTGAAAACACAGGTGAACTCTGTATCCCAAGTTTACATTTTTCAAAAGTTCAGTAAAGCATCTGAGTTTGGGGATTTATGTCTTCTTTGCTGACTCTATTAATGTAGCTTTTGTGTCCATGTGCATGCATGTGTGCTTGCTTGCGTGCGTGTGTGTGTTGTGTATGTGTTCTATGTATGTGTCTGGGTCTGTTTATCTATGTGTGTGTGTGTGTGTGTATCTGTGGCTATGTATATTTCTCTCTCTATGTCTCTGTATGAAATTGTGTGTACTGTGAGTCTGAGTATGTGTCTCTGTGGCTCCATGCATTTCAAGCTCTCAGAAAAGATTTTATTACAGAAATGGACACAATGAAGTTGTCTAAGCTCCAATTTTCCATTTCCCAACATTGATGCAGGAATATTGGTTAATGACTTATCTAATCCTTTAATAACTTTAAAAAACATTCTAAATGTTAAGCTCTAATTCCTAAAATATTTATATTAGTTCCATTACATTTAAAATGAATCTATCTGCCCAACAGAAATTTGATTTACAAACACAATTTCTTCAAAAGTAACAAAAGAGCCCTAAGCACTTATGAGCACATATCTTATCATAATCTGTTGAGTATAGCTAAAACAATATTTAAAGAAGTTTAATGGCCTTGATTTTGTCAATTGAAGCATCAAATCATCAAATTAAAATATGAAAAAAAAACATTTTCAAAAGAAATAGATCAAAGTTGTTAGCAAACATCCTAAGACTAATTATATATATGAAAGCACAACCCAGGAGTTTACTGCACAATAATTCCTCATAATCATTTCTATTTGTTTCAGAAATAAAACAATGTTTCATTAACAGCAGACCTGTTAACACATTCCAGAATAATAGGCTGCTGGATAAAACTCTATCAGATGCAGAAATCTTGTCTATAACAAAGTATATTTGACCACAAGGAAAATACTTTCATTGTTTTAACTTCTAACAATGGAAAAATGATCATTTCATCAATGAAAGTACATGTGATTGAGGCATCAAAACTCAGAGAGCAATGCAGAAATGATGACATGAAGATCTCATACCTCATGTCTATTTTATTGAAAGGTTAAGTCTGACTTTTTAGAAAATTAAGGTCATGAGTACAAGGGCCAGCAAAATTTTTCCAAACAAGATTAATAAAGTTCTTGAACATTTTGATCCTTAGTACTCCATCAAGAGTTAGTGTGTGTGTGTGTGTGTGTGTGTGTGTGTGTGTGTGTGTGTGTACACATTGAGATAGGCTTAGGAAATTGTTTAGAACTTAACTCAGCTTCCATATAATGACTCACTTTGTCTGCTATAGTAATGTAAGTGCACTTCTTGACTAAATATTTAAAAAATGTACCCATAAATTTTCTGGAAATGAATTATATCTAATTTTAAGATTATAACTGTACTCCAAGCCAGCCAACAAAAGAAACACTATTTTGTCACTTATTTGTTACTAAGTTTTAAACATATATATATATATATATATATATATATATATAATGCTATTATTTTGACTAACAAAAAACAACTTAGATGCAAAACAATTACTGAATTTTCATTAATAATCAAGAAAATCTGTTTTCCGTTTCTGACTATGGCTCTGTCTCTCACCTGACATTCTAGTCTGCCCGAAAGTTTAATTTATATTTCAGGTTCAGTTCCTTTATCTTTTTATGCAGTGTGGTGCAACTATCACTATGAATTCTATATAACTGTAATTCTGTGATGATGCTGGAACAAAATACTTGGAAAAGATAAACAACAACAACAACAAAAAGCAATTAGTAATAGCAAACCATGCCTTAGTTTCTGAATATTAAAACATACAAAATTGTGTGAAAGATGACATAAATACCAACTTTATTTGAGTCATCTTTATGTTAAATGTATTTATTACTTGTCATTATTTTGTTAACTTGGAGGCAATTCTGACACAGTAAAATAAAAATACACATTAGTTTTAAAAACTAATTGTTTACCTTATTTTAAACCAAGACATGAAAATGGAATTTTTCCTTCTCAACTTGTAAAGATCTCTACACAGAGACTAGTAATGTTCCAAGTGTTGGTTTGACTCTGTCATTTTAGAAAAGTATCATTTATCCTGTTGAAGGAGTGCTGGGTGTTCCTAATGTACTTTACCAAATATTAATAATTCATTTGCTAGTTTGATGACACTTACAGAGAAGTGAACCTTGACAGTAGCTTTGATTCACTGGATAACAGCTGTTGACATAGGAAATAATTTACACAGACTTGATTCTCATATGATCATTTTCAAATGAACTCATTCACTTGTGGGAAAGCAGTGGAAGCAATCATTTTAAATGAATTTGTAATTCATTCAGGTATTTCTGATTGGATGAAAACAGAAAAAATGATCATTTGATTTTCAAATGAATATATCACTTTTCAATGTCTATCAAGATGATGTTTGATGCTTAAATAATTTGTTTTCTGCATGTCTTACTATAGCAATTTTGTGTTGTTTATAAATGCAAACTGTCAAATACACAACTCTCAGAAAAACTAGTGGACATATGCCAATCAATTTCTTCTAACATTGAATAGACTGAAATGAGGCTGAAGTACTCTTTTAGATTTCACACAATTAGTAACATGATGTTTGGGGCCACTGTTTTAAAAATCCTTAAAGATATTTGATAAAACCTGTATTTTTTGAAGTTGTTATATCTAACAGGCTTCTAAGCTAAAATTTAATTAGGATGAGAGTAATATTCTCAGCCCTATCTAATTTTACCTTTAATATATTTAGGCCATAGTGACAACATGAGAAACTGGCAAAAGCATGCTTACAGGCATATGCATGATGTGAATACAGCTTATCTTACTTGATATTAAAAACTGTTCAGGATAAGGAAAAACGTTGACTTTCCTGGACAAAATAGCATTACAGCTCAGTTCACATATATTTTATGTGACTTAGTAATGTCCTTTAGTTGCAAAAAGTGTCAGTCCTAAGGGCAGACTAGATTTTGCCCTCTCACTGAACTTTGTGAATTGGATCTTACAACAGCCATAATGGTAACATTAACTACCTTTCCTAAGAGAAGAAGGAGACAAATCATATATACGATGTAGAAATTAAGGCTCTACTTAGCTCCACAAGTGGCATAATATAAAATAAAGGCAAGGACTTCACTGCTCAGAGTCACCTCAAGTCATTTTTCTCCTTTGTAAGCATAATGGAATAAAGGATGCTGCAATAATCTTATACATTAATGAATTCTCAAGGCCAGATGGCACCAAAAATTAAGATTTAATAAAACTTTGCTGTAACAATGTCTAGACAACTGGTCAATATGTGGCTTCTATATTAAACTTCACAATTTTATACATTCATAAAAACCAGAGATTGAGGTTATTTCTCTCACTTTTCACATTTCTTTTCTTCTTTATTGTTCTCTCATACATACCTGCTACAACTGTTTCCTCTCCCTCCACTCCTCTCTATAGCCAGAAATATTCCTGGGTCCTGCCTGGTCCACAGTCACTCAGACCCAAGTAAACACACAGAGGCTGATATTAATTAAAACTGCTCAGCCATAAGCTCAGGCTTACTATGGACTAGCTCTTACACTTAAACTCAGCCAATATCTGTTAATCAATATGTTGCCATGCGTTCCATGGCTTTACCTGTACGCCATTACATGCTGCTCCCTGGATGGCTGCTGGCATCTCCTGGCTCAGTCTTTCTCTCCCCAGAATATCCTGCCTGTACTTCCTGCCTGGCTACTGACCAATCAACATTTACTGAACCAATGTACAAGGCAATTTTCCCACATCATTTCCCCCTTTTTTTAATTAAAAAGGATGGTTTTAACTTTAATATAGTAAAATTATGCATAACAAAAGTTATCAAGCAAGAATCGCAGTTAGAATATCTAGTCTATTTGTATTTGACAAATTCAAAGACAATATTCTATTTGTCCTATATTTGTGAGTCTAAGGTTTTATATCTAACATCTTTTTATCATAACTAAGGAAAATTATATCTAGTATTCAACTACATCAAAGACCCAGAAGGATATAATGTTGCCTAAGTAAGCAGGAAGTGCATTGTAAGCAACTTTCAAAAATCTAGAATGACAGAGACACCTGGCTGCCTGGACAGTCATCCAAAGTTCCTCAAATGTAACTTTGGCGCATCCATCTTGAGCCATATAGGCCTAGCACCTCAGTCATTTTTTTCCCTCTGTGTCCTGTAGAATGTCTGGCAGTTTCTTCTATGAAGCAGGAACTTCAAGGACCATCTTGTCTTGGTTCAAAGTTCAGGTTAGGGGTCCTGCATGTCCAGTTGATACAACATTTGGTCAAGCAAACAAGACAAGAGCAGTTTCTTGCCCAAATGGCTATTTTTCCCCAAGAAGAAGATAAACTCCATATGAAATGTCTTTGACTCCTATCCTCCTGCTGAAGTAAATCAGAACTGCCAGAAGCATACATATCTCATTGTCCAGTAAAGTCTAAGTTTTTAAAACATATTTAAGAAACATATCTCTCCTTTCTATGGAAAACAAATTTTAAAGACAATTTAAATTGCCTTTAGTTGACCAGTAGACTAATCCAGTTAGAACATACATGTTTGTTTGTTTGTTTTTTTGTTTGTTTTTTTAAGAAATTACTTGAAGAAGAGTTTTCATTATGCAAGTTTTGAGAATGAAGAAATGCCTAAAATTTTTTATATTTACTCTTGGGAAACCTTTCTCATATTAACAACCCATACGTGTTTTTTATAAACTATCTTTTGATGTCTGTTCTCCAAGCTTAGCTCTGCCACTGATTGGCATTTTATTCAGAGAGTTTTTGTTACATCACTTTGTTACAGAGCTGTTGGGTTGGTTCCTATTACAATAGCTATTTTGAAGATAGCACATTCTGTAGCCTTTTTCAGTTGTTGGGATACTGTACCATATGCTCCTCCCTAAGCCATGAACATGGCCCAAATCAGTAAAGACAACAAAAGCAAACTTAGTTCTGAACTATAGTATCTGTAGGCACTTAGTAAGTATAGCAACTCAAACAGACCTGTATCCATTGGAGACAAAGTTCCTCCTTCAACCTTGTTTTTACTTGAAATGTGCTAGAATGGCAAGCAGACATCTGTTGTATGCATGAGTTAATGCCACTGGCTCCATCAAATCTTGCTTTAGGAAAGAGACCTTTTTTTGTGGAAGTGCACTACAAAGTCAGATCCTGTCTTGCTCAGTGCAGGAGGCCCTTTATTATTGCGGCAGAAGGTAAAAGCCTGGCTGAATTGCTCTCTACATCCTTTACTGAAACCACATGATGTTTGCTGCCTGGTTTTGTACATGTAAACACTATCAAGCTGTGAAAGAATGTGGCTGGAGGCGTGTTTTGTGAGAGAGGTGAACAATAAAGTATCTGTACATTCAAAAAATAAATAAATTTGTAACAATAAAACTAAAGTCTATACCAATGTAAAATATTTTAAGCAAGTTGCTCTTTAAAAGTAGGTTCAACAATCCATCCTTTTGTCCTATCATATCTATATCCTATATTTCCATATCATATCCCACTTTCTTCTTTTAGAAAGATACTGACTATGACCAATAACAATTTGTAACCAACAACCTAAACAAAGACAAACATCTATAGTCCATTTTTTGGGTGTGTGGGCATAGTGTTCTAGGCTATTTCTTGCTGCTAGAAGGCACTGGTAATCTTATGGGGATCCTGAGAAAATTCGAGATAATGGTCAAGTCCTGACTAGAATAGTCTGTGAGGCTCCATTTTCTGAGCCAGCTGCCTTGAAATCATTCTGGATGTTGGAACATCTGGGCCATAGTGTCATCAGAGACCTTTCATGGGGTCTTGGCTGGTCAAACCTGATCCATCTTAACCTGGAACAAATCCATAGCCTCTTGCTGTGGAAACAAAAGCAGAACCTCCTTTCAAAAGCAATATATTCCTAGATCCAAATTTTGAAGTCAAGATACTATCTATCTATCTATCTATCTATCTATCTATCTATCTATCTATCTATATATATATGGTTTAACCGAGCAGCCTGTATAATCAAATGTCTTTCTGGAGTTAAAAATCCCAAAGACAACACAATCCAGATTCTCTGAGTAATATCCACCTTTATGTGGTTTATTTTTTTATATTACTTTCACTATGTCTTTAAAAGACTTTATTTTTTAAAACTTTCTATTTCTTTATATAACTGTCTATATTCCTTTATCTTTCTCTTCCAAGCCTACATATATTTTTATACACACTGTAAACCATTTAAAGTCTTATTCCGTCTGAATCAGCCTTATTGTGAATCTGTTGCTTTAAACTGTATCATTACTAGGACTGAAATGGAAGCTTTGGCTGCTGGCTCCACCCACCTCAGCTTTCCAACATGGTGAAACTATGTTTAGTGCCAGCTTTGGGGGAACCATGCTCATCACTGACTCTGTGAAGCAGTGGGTCTATACTTCCTTCCAGCAGCATGTAGCCCCAAAACCTTTCCTTTCTTTCACATTTTTTGTCTGTATCAGCAAAAGCTATATCCACCACAAACCACTGCATGAGGCTTGGAGTAGCCTCTATGTACTGAGGTAGGAATCCACACTCATGCTGC
This sequence comes from Onychomys torridus, assembly GCF_903995425.1. NCBI lineage: Eukaryota > Metazoa > Chordata > Mammalia > Rodentia > Cricetidae > Onychomys > Onychomys torridus. The sequence continues at coordinate 25,056,484 of NC_050444.1, read as the reverse complement.
TTAGCTCATGGTGGCCGATGGCCAGCTTCATCTTGCAGGCAGCTGTTGGGAGACAAGTCAGCACTGCTGCTGGCATAAGACTGTGAGAGTAGGAAGCCCAATATGGCTCTGTTTCTGTGCATTAAGAATCTTTAAACTCTCTTAGGTCTACATGGTTCAATGCCTGATGATGAGTGCCAATTGTAGTTGGAAGTTTTCCTGTGTCCTGCCTGGTCCACAGCCAATTAGACCCAAGTAAACACACAGAAGCTTATATTAATTTAAACTGCTTGGTCATTAGCTCAGGCTTACTAATGACTATCTCTTACACTTCAACTCAACCCATTTCTATTAATCTATATGTTGCCAAGTGTTCTATGGCTTTACCTGTATGCTATTACATGCTGCTCCCTGGACTGCAGGCTGGCATCTCCAGATTCAGCATTCATCTTCCCAGAATTCTCCTTGTCTGCTCACTCCTCCTACACTTCCTGCCTGGCTACTGGCCAATCAATATTTTATTAAATCAGTGTACAAGGGCATTATCCCACAGCACCTCTCAATTGTTCTCCTAGTTCCCTTCTCTTCCAAATCTACTCTTCCTCCATTTCCTTCAAAAAAGAAAGAAAAAGAAAGAAAAAAAAAAAGCAGGTCCCCCAGAGATATTGACTGAACATGGCATAACAACTTTCAATAAAACTAGGCACAAACCTACATATAAAGGCTAGACTAGGCAACTCAGTAGGAGCAAAAGGATCCCCCGAGCACTAAATAGTCAGAGACAGCCCACACTACAACTATTAGGAGTCCCATAAGAACACCCAGGTACATAATCCTAACCCTATTTATCATAGTGTGTGGTCCCTCCATCAGCCCTGCTTAGTTGATTCTATGGGCCTTGTTCTGATGTCCTTGACCCCTCTGGCTCCTTCAGTGCTTCCCTTCACCCTCTTCTGTGTGGTTTCCTTGGCACCTCCTAGGTTTTGGCTGTGGGTCTCTGCATCTATTCCCATTGGTTGCTGGATAATACACCTCTTATGACAAATGGGTGAGGCACTGACTATGAATATTGTAGAATATCCTTAGGAATCAGGAATCATTTTTTTTTCTTCCTTTCTTTTCTTTTTTTTTTTTGCTGGTAGTGTTTGGTTTATCCTGGATCTCTGTTCTGTCCAGCCTCTGGTTCCTGGCTATCCAGGAGTGTGGGCATCAAGTTGGACCAGCCATTGGTTGATTACTCTCACAAGTTCTGAACCTCTATTACCCAGCACATCTTTCAGGCAGGACAGATTGTAGGTTGAAGGTTTTCTGGTTGGGTTATTGTCCCAGTCCCATTGCATAAAGCCTTGTCTAGTTACAGAAAATTACTGGTTCAGGCTCTGCATCCTCCATTAATAGGAGTCTTGACTAGGGTCAGTCATGTACATTCCAGGGAGTTTCCACTGCACTAGGTTTCCACATTTCTTGATGAATATCAGAACAAGAACACTGTTATAAGAGAAAACTAAATGAACTCTGACACATAGGAATTTAAATAAATCTGCACTGGCTTAAAGTATATCCTGAAGATATGTGGTGATATTTTATTTGTGCTGAAATATGGTGATATTTTATTTGTGCTTTAATAAATAAAGCTTGCCTAGAGATCAGAGGAAATATCAAGCTATTTTAAGTAAACAAAGAAGTCCAGCAATGGTAGCACACACATTTAATCCTATCACTTAGCAGGCAGGATCTCTGTATGTTCAAGGCTACACTGAAACAGAGCCAGGTGTGGTGGCACCTGCCTTAAATTCCAAAACCACTTAACCATGGAGGTCTAGAGGTCTATACATACAGACAGGAAGTGACAGAGCTGTGTAGGAAGAGGAAGTGATGTAGCTGAATGGAGATAGCAAATCAGATGACAGAACAGAAAGGGGTCGGTAGGAAGTAACTCACATTTGAAAGTTGGTGAGGTAATGTTGGCTGGTGGCTTTCCTTATTTCCCTGATTTCTCTAAGGCTTTCACCCCTATATTTAGCTCCGTGGTTTTTATTTAATAAGACCATTTAGAAATTCATCTATAAAGATTCCATTTTTTTATTTGTATTTCTTGAGACAAGGCTCCACTGTGTCATTCTAGTTAGTCTACAATCTCTTATGTAGACCAGGCTGTCCTGAAATCCATATAGATCAAAATGCCTGTCCCTCTTGTGAGCTGAGATTAAAGGTGTGTGCATTAGCCTGGTATTGGTGAAAACATTTTATGAAAGACATTTCATTTTTTACTGCCTCTTAAATAAAAATGCATATTTAAACTTTGATTTTTCTATAATATTTTATTATACAAAAATAAATTAGTCCATGAATTTCCATATATCTGTTACTAAGATTAAAAATTGCCCATACCTAAACTAGTGGATTGTCTCAGCCATTCAAGGCTAGGCTCCCAACCAAAAAAAAAAAAAAAAAAAACCTGCCAATAGTTTATTATTAATACTTTGTTTGTTGGTCTCCATTGCTAGAGCATTTAAAATTCTTTATATCCCAACTCATTTCCCCCAAATTTGGTCATTAATATTTATCACTAAAATCAATGGTGATTTTTTTTCTTATGTAATTGTAACTACTGATGGAATCAGCCACGTATTTTATCAGTTACATCACATCTAGTACATATTCCTTTGCTCTTAGGAAATGTCCCTTCAGTACTGTTTTAAAATATTAGTCCAGAAATGTTGTTCTATGGCAGTCATTGTAATACCCAAATACAGTATAATGGGTGTTTATCTCTTCTCTCTTTTTTTAAGTCTTCTCATTGAATGAACTCAACTTGTTTCTGGTACAATTAATCTGCACATATGTTGACTTTCTGGAAATACTTTTGCATTCGAATTGTTTCTCTAGCCCATATTTCTAGACCAGTAATGTGATTTTCTCTATGAATAGAGGAATGAATAGTCATCCACCAATTTTCACAAGACTCTGACAAGCTATATCATGGACTCATTAGAAGCATTCTGTGTCTGATTATCCCTCTCTCTTCATTGAAAGATAATTTAGTGAGTCTGATAGTAACTGCCTCAGCAGTCCATTGTGAGGCTAAGCACTGAATGAATTTTAAAGATTCTGCTCAATAACTATCTTTATCAGAATGAAGAATTTTATATAATAGCTATTTTGAAATCTCACAAAATAATATTTCAACAATTTGGAATTTATAACCAGTACAAGATTTTTAAAAATAACATAAAATCTTAAAATGTGTACATATGGAAGGCACAGTATTTAATTGTGGTATACATTGTATGATGTTGAAATCAGATTAAATTTATTTCCTCAAACATTTATAATTCATACATTGTATGATGTTGAATCAGATTAAATATATTTTCTCAAACAGTTATAATTCCTTAAAGGAGAATACCTTCAAAATGTCCCGTTCACTTTTTCATAATACATAATATATCATGGTTATTACAGTCATCACACTGCATTAACCCACCAAAATGTTTTCCTTTTTTTCTTTCTTGAAGATTTACTTATTTTCATTTTATGTATATGAATGTTTGCCTGTGTGTATGTTTATGCACTGTGTGCATGCATGGTGCCAGCAGAATCCAGAAGAGGATGTTGATCCCCTAAAACTGGAGTTAGAAATAGTTGGAAACTGTCATTCAGTACTTGGTATTAGGAAACAAACCCAGGCTCTCTGCAAAAACAAGTGCTCTTAACCTCTAAGTCATCTTTCCATCTCTAGCACTGCTTAACTCTTCTTAGAACCCATTGATCAAGTTTCCCCTAATTCATTTATCCCACATTTTCCCAAACTCTGGTAAATACAACTTTACTTTCATGTTCTATGAGGTCATATTTTAGGAACTCACATGTGAATTCCAGCAGCACTACTTTTGCTATGCCTGGTGTATTCAATTAAGGTGGCAAATGGAAGGATTTCACTCTTTTAATGGCTAGATAGTACTTCATTTTGCATATGTACATTTTTGTTATACATTCAACAGTTGTTGCACCCTTCAGCGGTTTCCTTTATTAGCTATTATGAATATCACTACAATAATTATGGAAGTGCAGAAGTCTTTGGAACAGTAATACCATTTTCTGGGAATATCAACCCAATAATAGTAGTTTCATTTTGAACTTTTTGAGAAACCTTCAGAATGATTTCCTTAGTGTTTTGACTAGCTTACATTTCCACCTGTAGTGTGCAAGTGTTACCTTTTTTTCTCAATTTTCATCCATAATGGGTATGTTTAGTCCTTTGGTAACATAAATTTTTAGTGGTTGACATGTTTCATTGTGGTTTTGTTTTTCATATATCTCATAATTAATGAAAGTGAACATTTCCATACACTTGTTCAACAATTGTATTTCTTCTTTGGAGAAATGTCTGTTGGGCCAATTGGTTCTTTTTAAATGAAGTCATTTATGTTTGTAATATTGAGTAGCTCGAACATTTTTGTATGTTATAGATGTTAATCTCATATTAGATGTGAAATCTGGAAACAACTTTCTCCTTATTTGTACCGTCTCTTTAACTGATTACTGTATGAGAAATTCCTAAAAAATAGGATGTATAAATTATCTGTGTAGGTAAACACTCATATTGTCTGATTATATCTAATTCTCTAATTACATAAGACTTTTTTCATATTTTCAAAATATACCTTTTGACAAAAATATAGTATAAGTTATTTAACTTTTAACTATTAGCTATGTGTTGAGTTGACAATAAATCACATACATACAGTGATAATTTTGTTAGAAGAGTATATAAAATGTTTATAAAGCTCAAAGTAAAACTTTATTTTGCTACAGTAAATTCTAAGATTTAATATATTATAAATTTTCCTTGTTTTCCAACATAGAGAGATTTTAGCTACCAATTTTGCTATGTTTTTTTCAATGTTTAAATAATGGTCTTAGTGTCAAAATTTATTCTAAATTTTTATCTTTCACCCTAGATCAGTGTAGCTTTCTCTAACCACCAACAAACTTCTTATCATTGTAGACTGCAAATAACACAAACACTCACAACCAGAAAAGGTACAGAAGTCTCTTTCTTTTGTGCTGAGGTACAAATGGAACATCTCTGTCAATCACTCCTGAAAATGCTGGAGAATTTTAAGGAGAAGGGGATAGAAAGGTATTAAGAACCAGAGTCAGGGAGGACCCTGTCAAACAGTGCTTTCTGGATATGACAAGGCCAATGTATTTACAAACTCACAAGAGCAGCTCCTGTTTACATAAGTCCTGCACAAGATCAAGACAGGTAACATTACAGCATGGGGCTCCAGAATAAACAACCCTAGCTGAAAGCTATTGGCAGCTGTTGGCTGCTGACAGAGGGAGTCAGTTTCTTTTGTATGTGGCCTCTGTTAGGTTATCTGTACTCTAGTAGCACTATAGCCAAATGCCTAAGGACAGACCTAATTAGACCCCGCGTGTCACAAAGAAAAGTAATATGAAATTGGGAAGGAGATATAGCAGAAAGGCTAGGAGAAGTTGAAGGTTGATGGGATCAAAATACAAATAAATAGATATAGATAATTACTCCAATTCTTTGTCTTAATTTAGCTAGTGATAATAACTTGCTTGTGAAGGCATTGTAAAGTTTAAAATAGTAAAACAAACTATGGGAAATGTATTGTATAGAGTAAAATTTCAATGGAAACTATTATTATTAATCATAAAGATGATCTTTCCAATTTTAAATATATGTCTCTAATGTTCTGGAAGTAGAACATTGTTCTATTCTCAAAATTTCTTCAAGATAAAGAATGTGGAATGCATTGTTACTTAAAAATGATTAATAATTTCTTAGTAATGACTCCCATATGCGAATGACTATCTACCCTATTCTTTTAGAGAGCAAATGGTGTATTTTATTTCATATGGAAAAATGTAACCCATTAGGGCTGGCTGTATGAAGTGATGTGAAGAAGCATAATGAGGAGATGCTCATAGTCCAGGGAAAAATGAGGGCAGAGCTAGCAAGGGTGTCATATAAAATGCCTTACAAAGAGCCAAGTGTAGATATATGTGATGCCAGGAAAAAACCTGATTGATGCATGGATACTGTAGAATGCTGTGTCTGCAGCTGGTTGCTCTCTTTTGTTTATGCTGTTACAAATTTTAGATATAATTGCTTTATTCCATTGGTAGCCAGTGAGTGAGTATCAGAGGATGTATAGAAATACTTTTGTAACTTTATTGTTAACTTTATTTTCTGTGTCATTTATTAATTTGGCCCTTTTCTTTGATTCTTTGTATACTCAGTTTTTATTTGTGTGCATATATTCATAGCTGTATGCATGTTTGTACTTACAAACATGTGGGCCTTAATATCATTAGAAGGAATCAGGACCTACATAAATGAATAAAAATTAATAAAATGGTTAGGAATTTCAGGATAAGCATTTTTTTTGAGTACCTATTATCTTTTAGATACTTTCAAAATTGCTGAATGCCCTGCAGTGAGCAAATGTGGCAAAAATAATTAGTAAAATGTTAGCAGCAATTAAGAGTAGGTATTAGAAGCCATAAAATGGAGTATAAAGAAATACCTCTAAGTGGGCTCATTTTAATTTTCATAACAATGGGTGCCAACTGGATGAAAATAGCTTATGACTGTGTTAATACCTCTCCAGAAGGAAGTCATCAGGAAAGAAGCACTTGTTCTCTTCAAAGTCCATTTTAATCAACAGAGATGTTTCAAATTTTTTCTCAATAGATAGAAAATTAAGGCTCCTGTAAGAAAGAGCCCTTTTACATTGAGTTTCCCTTGCTACGACAAAACACCATGATCAAAACGTAAGTTGAGGGTGAGAAGAGGTCATTTGGCTTACACTTCCATATAGCTATTCATCATAGAAGGAAGTAGGAGAGAAACCTGGAGGCGGTAGCTGATGCTGAAGCAATGTAAAGGTGCTACTTACAATCTTGCTCCCCATAGGTTTTTCAGCCTGCTTCCTTACAGAACCCAGAACCACCCAGGAATGACATCACCCACCATGACCTGGGGCCTCTCCCATCAATTACTATTTAAGAAAATGATAATTACTCATTATGGAGGAATTTGCTCATGAGGCTCCTTCCTGTCAGAAAACTCCAGCTTGTGTAAAATTGATGTAAGATTAGCCCGTGCAATAGCTTTGTCAAGGGAACTATTACAATCATGAATCTCTGGATCTTTCGCTTGATTTTTTTTTTTTACCTATAGCACTTTAAGTACACTTTTTAATACAAAGCTCTGTATTAGGAATGAAGTTATTGTATGATACTCTGGGTGACAAATCCATTTCTGTAAAACACACTTGCTGCTCTGAGGAGAGTTGCTACACATTATAAAGTTAGCAAAGGAAAAGAAAGACTACTCAACTTGTCAGTTTTTGCATTTTCCATAAATCTATCTAAACCTTCATAATATTGTTATAACTAGGTCATTTTCCCTCTTAAATTATATGATATTTGAATATTATTTTTTATTTTCTTAAAATGTATAAATAGCACAGGGCATTGTTAAGTACTTTTCACCTCATTTCTTCTAATATTAACAGCTTATGTAATCATGGTACACTGTCAAAAATAAGGCAGCAGCACTGGTTTGTTATAATTTGCTGGACTGTAGACTCCTTACTGTCTCTCACTGCTGTTCACTCACCTGAGGTTCACTCTAGTGTGCTGCAACACACTTGGACTTAAGACAGCTGGAATGATCAAAGTCTGAATCTGCCAGTTTGGAAATTATGTCATAACTAGCTCTCAAAAAGTTACATTACAGGCCTGTTTTGAACAAATAAGTTAACTAAGTTAAAAACCTACTTTCCTCATGTGACAATATATTAACACTGTACATAAGAAACAGAAGTTCACTGACAAAGATGGAAGAAAGTCAAACCTGGTGGTTGAGGGTAATAAAGAAGTACAAGGGAAGGACATGATTGTTCCTAGTTGTGGTGAACAAGAAAGCTTATGGGAGATAGAAGGGAGGGTGTAGATAGAGGCAGAGGAATGTGGGAAAGCCCACAGTGACATAGCTAAACTGGTCTAGGGCTGTGTGGGGAGAAGGGGAAGAGGAAGGGAGGAGGAGAAAGGGGCCAGGTGAAGCAGCTAAGAGGCCAAAGGTACAAAAGGGGGTAAGCAAAATGTCTGGACTATATAATGAAGAGCCTCTGGGAGAAGGGTAGCCCTGGCTCTGGTCTAGGAATGCTGGGAGAACATCAAGACCAAGTCTACTTTGATAAGTTATATGGGCACTCAGTAATTTCTCCAGGGTTTGAAACTTAACATCAGGATTCCCCCAGACTGAAGAGCAGCTAGTTTTACATAAATCGGGTCTACTGACTAGGATGAGAAATCCTCTCTCAAAAAGCAATGTAGAGTGACAGAGGAAGGCTATTGACTTTGGCCTCTGGTCTCCATGCATTGGCAAGGACTGCATCACACATATATGTACACACATATATACTACACACTAATGCTGAAAAAAATGAAAAAGTAAACAAAGAAAGACAGACAGATGATATGATGTGATGCTTTAAAATGATGCCTAAAATTCTAGAATTCCCTTAACACTCCTCCCAAACTCAAAACAATACTCATCATTATGGGCTCCAATTTTCTCTGGCCTTCATTTTGTAAATGACAATGATTCTTAGGTCAGAACTTATTAACTACTCCAAGCTTTATGAGTATTCTGTTGTAAATGAGGTTGATTTCATTTTTTATTATTCTTTCTTATATTTTGATGTCTCTGTTGCAAATTAGGGATCATTATAATACAATGCATTTCCAATGGAGGTGAATTACCTCATATTATAAGTTAACACAGAGTCATCACCTGTGATCTGGAAAGCCATTTGCTGGTGCTAATAACTGCCTGCTTACTGGGCTCACAGCCACTTCATGTGACTATCTGAAGTGCAACAATGTGACCAAATATGGGAGTTGCTCCATAGAAAGGACATCATTGTAGCTGCTTGTAGAAAAGAAATCCTTCTTTGGATCAACATGAGCATTTCTATGATAGTGGTCACACAGCAAATAAATGAAACTTTGTCCTCATTATCACTAGTATCACAATTTTGTTAAACATTTATTTAAATACATGAAGGTGCAAGTTATAATTAGGAATATATACTGAACATTTTCACTCCATGTGATAATATAAACTGGCTTTCCTTACAAGTGGAAGTTATTATGTCAACACAGGAGGTGATGGTGGCAACGACAGTGGTGATCCTGGTTACAGCAGCAGAGGAGGCTATGGTGGTGGTGGACCAGGCTATGGAAAACAAGGTGGTGGATATGGTGGTGGTGGAGGAGGATATGATGGTTACAATGAAGGAGGAAATTTTGGTGGAGGTAACTCTGGTGGTGGTGGGAACTATAATGACTTTGGAAATTATAGTGGAAAACAGCAATCAAATTATGGACCCATGAAAGGGGGCAGTTTTGGTGGAAGAAGCTCAGGCAATCCCTATGGTGGTGGCTATGCATCTGGTGGTGGAATTGGTCGATATGGTATCAGAAGGTTTTAAAAAAACAAAAGCATAAAAGGGCTCCAGTTCTCAGCAGGAGAGAGAGCGAGGAGTTGTCAGGAAAGCTGCAGGTTACTTTGAGACAGTCTTCCTAAATGCATTAGAGGAACTGCAAACATCTGCCACAGAAGGAGCGATGATCCATAGTCAGAAAAGTTACTGCAGCTTAAACAAGAAACCCTTCTTGTTCAGGACTGTCATAGCCACAGTTTGCAAAAAGTGCAGCTATTGATTCATGCAATGTAGTGTCAATTAGATGTATATTCCTGAGGTCTTTTATCTGTTGTAGCTTTTTATTTTTATTTTTATTTTTATTTTTATTTTTATTTTCATTACATCGGATATATTGCCCTGTAAATTGTGGTAGTGGTACCAGGAATAAAAAATTGAGGAATTTTTAACTTTTAAAAAAATAATAATACAGAAACTACTTTCTTTGCTTTGGCTATTCATTTTTATCCTTTTTTATTTTTATTTTACTTGATGCTGATGAAAATCTTTGTTTCACAAGAATCACCCACAGTGGAACAGACACATGAAATTTCATTATACTAGAATATGTTCCTGTGCCAATTTCATCAATGTAAGTGTTCTTCTTCATTACAAAGGTTCTTTATCTTAACATGTTTACCAAAGAGACTTTATTGTGATAAATTCATTGTACATTGATAAAGACAATGTTCTTTGGAATAACCAGGGAAACTTGTTATTCATAAACACAGTGGTAGTGGGGATCACTGCCTAAAATTCCAAGAAAGAGAGGTAATTAGTTAGTGTAATATTTGACACAGTTCTTTTAGAAAGAGGTGAAACAGGACAGTGTAAAAACTAATAAATATCTATCTATTCCAAGCATTCAATTACATCTATAATTTGGATGTTAAAAAAGCATTACCTTTAGACTATGTGAGGTAGATATTTTATTTGTTTTTCTTACATACTCTTGCATAATATAAATTATCATTATAATCAGTTATTATCTTTATAAAAGCATAAATAAAATCATGCTTTTTTCAGTAAGTGGGGAATTATGATCTTCTATTGGAGATGTTTCCTAGATATCAAAAACTGCATCATAGTGTTCCTAAAAATACATTTTTTTACATGCAGTGTTGAAGTACTTATTTTCCTTGATTATACTAACAGCTGAAAAAGAAACTTCTTCTTTACATGAGCTGATATGATATTTTAATTCATTGGATCTATACCCAGAAGGTTTCCATCATCACCGCACTGAACACTGTAGTCCTGAGGAATAGTAAAATAAATCCCCTTGTTCAACAACGAGATGGAGTAGGTTATGATGAAGTTATATAAAGTATTATAATCCATAGCCACCATAAGACAAATGCAGAATATACTGTCCATTTATAGTGGGTTATTGTATACAAAAATTAAGTGAATATTATATTAGTCCATTAAACAACATTCACATATACAAATTTACTCCAGATAATAGTACATATTTACTCACAGAGCTTTGAATTAGACTAGATTTGATTAAGTTCATTAAGGATAATGAACCTTTCTGTTTCATTTTATTTTCAAATTATAAATATAAAGGCAGAGTTTGACTGTAGCTTATTAACAAACATGAAGAGTTCAGCAAATATACAGGGTCTAGTCAACATGAACAAAAGCTTTTATAGAGTTTACCTACATCTTGAGTCTGTTTTGATAGTTGGGAGGCAGTTCTGCTCTATGCTACTCTCACTTCATTATTTTTTCCACAATCTATAAAAAAAAACAAAAACAAAAAAACACATTGTTACGATATATTCAGACAAGGACTCCAACTCCAGGCTATTTCTCTATTTCCTATAACAGTATTCAACACAGAGTCAGCACTAAGTAGATGTTTGGTGATTACACAGTCACCAGAGCAACCAGGCATGTTCAGAGAAGATTACCAGGAAGACTGGCTGCTGATGGATCTAGCCCAGAAACACAACTTACTCATACAAATATTTATACAAGTATACCATCCATTGGGAATTACTCCAAATGAAGAGGGAAAAAGGTTCACAATAGTGTAATATACATTTCTAGTTTATCTATCATGTTATATTCAAAATTGAAAATGTTGTTTGCATATGAAACATTTTTAATTGAGTTAACAGAAAGCACAATGCATGATCAATGACCTCTTCTTGCAAAGATAATTCATAATCTGTTGAATATGTGAATAAGTTATTCTTGCGAAATACAGGGAAAAGGTTGCTACTTGTCACAGACCAGAGTCAGGTACCAGCTTAATCATTCTTTGTGTTTAAGTAAAAATCTACTTCTGAGGACTAGATAATTTTGCAGCTGTTTCTAGAATGAAAATATGTCTCCACAGTCACATGTTTATCTAAGAGTATGTTTACAAAAAAAATCATAAAATTATCAGTTGTTGCCAACTTAATAACTTATAAAACTCATTAGAAATTATCAAAATTATGCTAATATTTTTATTATTTAACTTTCAAGTATTAACAATTCTATAATACTGTTAAATTCAGCATATATATGAGTTTTGAGGTGATCTTGTACGTACAGAGACCAAAGGGACTAAAATGAGTAACAGGGAAAAAAAGTGACCTCTTGCAAATTCTTCTCTTGCCAACAGCTAACAACAACTTGACTGGCAATGTGACTAAAAACATTATAGCTGTTACTTGTTCAAATAGTTTAGACTGCATTTTTTCTTGGACAGAAATAAGTTCAATGTATGTTATTTATTTTTTAAATTTTTATTGGGAAATAATTTTTAATATATTCTAATTATGGTTTCTCCTCCTCTCAGGACATCCCTGAATCACCACTCATCCACCTCCTGGCCTTTTTTCTGTCTTTCTTAAGAAAATAATTAGGTAAATAAACAAACTGACTAGTGTAGAATAAAATAAACAAATAGAGAAAAAGAAAACAAAGAAAGAAAAATAGAAAGTGGAGCAAGGAGGGGAAGTAGAAAGGAGAGATTGTATTTGTCTCTTCTAAGCCCAGGAGGAACCCATTAGACTGCCTCAGTCTGTTCAAAGGAAAGGGATGATATAGCAGAGACTGACTAGACAAAGAAGGGCGATTTCTAAGTATTCAAACTTGTTTCTTCACTATTTCCTTACAGATCCATTCAGACAATGCAGAATGTAAGGCATTTAAGCAGTTGGCAGTTTCCACCAGTCTGTGTTGTTTTAAGTAGGTCTCTAACTTACTTATGACACTGTCTTGAATTATTTGTATCTTGTTTGTCCCTGCAGTCGACTCATACTATTTCAAGGCTAGTCTCTGAAATCCTTACTGTTTGTCTTCAAACTGATCGTTTTTTCATTTCCCAGTTGCAGACACGGAGGTTGTGCCATTTCTTAGTGCCCACCAGGATTGCATTCCTCCAGCATATTGGTAAGTGCTAAGGACACCGAAAGAAGCAATGCTTATAGACTTTGCTAACATTCCACACTGAAGAAAACATCTTCAATGATGAGACATTCCAATTTCTTCAGCTTTACTTCAAGAGAATACTCTAAAGAGAATTTCATAAATTGTTGAAACTGAATTTAAAAAATCTCCATTTAAAGTTTAATCCATGACTTGATTGAATAAACAGTTATTGAATACCAAGTTTTGGAGATGTTTGGTCTTGAGTTAGCAACAAGGAAAATTATTCCAGTTTCTGCCCTTAAGGGGTAGAAATAGCAGAATATCAATGGTAGGGATGCAGCCAAAGTTTGAAAATCTGGCATAATTTTGATTTGTGTTTCACATCATTGAAATATAGATGTTGTATCAATTCTCCCACATGACTTGTGTTTGATATCATGTCATGAGCTTTAATAATGTGCACTAAATGTCATATTGATTTTAAAATTACTTATGCCATAAATATCTTGTTTTGTCTGTAGCTGCTACTTTTATTATTGGAATGATATTTACTTGTGATATTGAAAAGTGGAAACTGTTTATGGATTTTCATTTGTGATAATAAGTTCGGACATGATCATATATATGTACATGCCTATGAATACAAAACAAAGATAATAAGTATAATGGTATATGTGCAATATATTTGCATATTATTATATCATGTAACATTCTTTTAGTGAAAGAGTTCTTCAGCATCATGTTTCTCAAAGGATTTTAGTAACTGCTATAGATATTAAAAGTAATTATAATTGATGAGTGACATTGACTCCTAAAAGTTTTTATTTTATTTTTTCTGATAAGTTATAGTGCAAATTTTCCAGAGAATCATTAGTCATTCTATATGCATGTATGAACATCCATAGATATACATATACGTACAAATGTAGGCCCATGCATGGATGTTGGGAACATTCTTACCAGTGCATAGAGAAAACACATGGTATGCTAATGTACAACATTGCTGATGCATCTATAGTAATAACTCATAGCATGACTAATTTCAATATATCAACCTGATATTGACTGGCTTACAAAATCTCTCATTGTCTCACTGTTGAGTTCACATAAGTTATTTCTGTTTATTACCACATGTATGTGCTATATGGAAAATTAGCTCACAAATGAAGTAAACAAACTTATAGAAAGAAGGGATGGATTATTTGTGATTTCTGGTTTTTAATTTTGGTGTGATCCAAGAGATTCATGACTGATTATGATCTCTAATTGTTGTATTCAGTGACAGGGTATGGTTGCATAGAGGATGAAGGATCCCGAGTTAGTGCTTAATAAACTACTATAATATGGATATGATACAATATTAATGTCTACAATGGAGCAAAGCTTATAGGAAAACTTCAAATAAAATATTTTTAGAGTTTACTTGGTTTTACTCAAAATTTTACTCTGTGTTGTGTTTTCTAAGAGTCAAATGTAAATCCCAATTGAGACATGCTTTTTAATAATTAAAAGGCTATTGTATGCATAACTTATGACTAAAGAAAAGTCAGTCATGAAATATACATGCAAGACATTTTTAAAATAGCTGTAATGGGATCTCCTCTTACCGAAAAAAAAAAAAAAAAGCAGGCCAAGTTGACCCAGAGTTGGTTTAAATAAAAATTACATTTAAGAAAAAGAAGAAAACTATATCTTATGGGGAAAGATCACCAAATTACATTTTATTCTTCTTTTTTTCTTTTTCTTTCTTTCTCTCTCTCTCTCTCTCTTTTTTTTTTTTTTTTGGTTTTTTGAGACAGGGTTTCTCTGTGTAGCTTGGCTCCATTCCTGGAACTCACTTTATAGACCAGGCTGGCCTCAAACTCACAGAGATCTGCCTGCCTCTGCCTCCTGAGTGCTGGGATTAAAGGTATGTGCCAACACCGCCCAGCTTATATTTTATTCTTAGACTCCATTTCCCTAAATATAAACTTTAAAAAATGCAAACTGAAAAAGCAAGCATATTCTACAAAAAATAATTGTATCATTATCTATTCAAGATGCACATTTGTGTTTATGAATGCACGGGTAACAAGATCAAGGTGAGGAGGTTGCTACAGATGTAGAGCCAGTTTTGTTCCAAGCTATAAACTATTGGGGTTACTTTTAATAGAATCAGATGTTACTAGTTTAAAACATTTTTCATTATGTGGAAGAAAATCAACCTTATATTGTGTGCTAGTCTGGGAAGTGGATGTTTTGGACATGGCAGGCCAGCAGGGCACATCACACTCTCCTCATTGTAGACTTCCTCTGCATAGTAACGCTCTTAGATCTCTCATGTCAGCAGGAGGCATGCCTCTGCAATGGGACCATAAAACATGCATTTATTATTTCCATGGATTTATTAAGCTTTATTAAAATTACCTTTGAGATGGTTTGTATCCTACAATAATCTAAATCCCTGGATGGAGAAAAATCCCACATCAGGAGCAGAGATAAGAGGATTCTCTGAGGCAGGAACATAGTAGATAGGTCAGTGGAAAGTTTTATAATCCTGCTCTCCTCCCTCTTGTATTTCCTGGCAACAATCATTGCCCTCTACATAACAGCTTCATATAGACACTAATGCTAGTTTCTATGGAAAAATGTCAGGACTTCATAAATCCATGTCTGGATGAGGAATTGGTTCAACAGATACTGACTTTTAGCTCTTCTTGTATATATCATTCCTAGACCCATGTATTAAATCCTAAGGCCTTTGCCTACTGTCATAGCAAACTCGATATGGTATAAAGGCAAACTGTATCCTTTAGACTTTGCTATAGTAGTATAATATTTATAGCCGTGCAATTAAAAGCACACGGATTTGTTCCATACAGTTCTGGAGGCTGGGAAGTCCAAAGTCTACACTGTGGTATCTGATGAAGACTACTTTCTCTTTCCAACAGAGGAATTTGCAACTATGTTCTCTGAAGTGGAGGCACATCTTGCTCCCATATGATGGATGAAAAAAGATAATGAAGAAATATTAACTTCTTTTAAAAGGATTTTAATTCCTGCAGGATGGAGGGGCACTTCTGCAAAATGTCCCCTCTGTGGAAAACTTCTGAGTGCTGTCATATTGGACATGAATTTCAATGCATGTGCATAATTTGAGGGGCTAGAGTCCATTATGTTGGGATAAGCATGGAGGTTGAAACATCAGGTAGCTGGTTTTATTGGATCCACAGCCAAGAGGCTAGTGTAAAAGAATTATGGTGATCCATTGATTTTTCTCCCAGCTGCTCATTTAAATACATGATGGGTCCCTGGCACAAAGGGTGGTGCCATCTTCCTTCAGGGTGGGTCTTATCTCCTCAGTTTAACTTCTCTCAAAAATGTCCCCACAGACCCAACTAGAATAGTATCTCTTTGATGATTATAAATCCAGCTAAGTTCAAAAGTGAAGATTATTCATCAATGTTATCAGCAATAATTCACTGGTGCTAGCATACATTTGAGAGACAATGATTAGCATTCCTTAGCTCACTGTATGAGGCAGAAATCTTTTTATACTCCATTATTAAGCACTGAGTGACATTCATTTTTTAAGAAGCTACTATGACTAAAATCAGCATGGGCTTAATAACTCATTAATCCTAGCTCTATAATACAAGTATTGAAGATCCAACATGTTGTAACAAGTATCTTGTCAGTTTCCATTTGATATATTTCTTAAATGCAAGGATTACTATTTAACTTACATTAGCTAAAGAGCCATCAACCACATACACGGTGGCAAGAGCTGAAGTACACAGTCAGAGTGAGGTCAAAGAGCATCTGCAACTACAGTTGGTAAAATCAAGTGAAATAGAGTCTAGTGAAAATCATAATGGTTTTTCTGCTTGTTTGTTGTCTATGACTATCACTTGAAGTCTGAGGACTAGTAGTGTTGAGAATTGTATATGTTCAAAGCCTTTGAGCTGAAATTTGAATGAAAAATGACAGTTGATGAGAATAAAGTATCAAATATTAAAATTTAATGTGAATGTGAGCCATCATTTCACTCAATATTTTAAATCCCGAGAGTCTAGAGTCTACACTCCTGTCAATCCCAGAGGTCATCTGTGTTGCTGCCCTACAACTGCAAACTGTAGAGGAACCTGCCCAAACATTAAAAGACCATGAATGCTGAATTATACATGTCATGGCTAATCTTCTCGGTGCATATTTATCCAGTTATACTCTAGAGAAAGACCCAGGAGATAATTCTTTCATCATGACATTACAAATGTTTTATAAGGTAATGGAAAATTGTGTCAGTCCTTGAAAGCACTTGCTTTTCTTGCAGAGGACAGATTCAATTCCCAGCACTCACGTAGTGGCACAAAACCATCTGTGACTCCAATATCAAGAGTTCATAGATCTTCTGATCTCTGCTGGCACCTGGTGCACACATTGTATGGTACACATACATACATGCAGGTGAAGTATCCATGCACATAAATTAAAATAAATAAATCCTGATGGTGACTACTATAGGCTTGGTACAGTGTTGAAAATATCATGGTAAAGTCTGTCTGGTGTCTATGAGAATACAGACAGGGGAGTTCATTTGGATAGAGCCAATCTTCAGAAAAAGATTCCCAAGGAAATAATCATTTACTTCAACCAGAAAGTATAATACTAAGCACATAACCATTAAACTCCAGAAATAAGTCAAGTTGACTGTTTATTGCTATAAATTGCACCTATCCAGAACTGTACTATTATGTATGCCTCAGTTTAAGACTTTGAGCTTCAGATATGTTCACCAGTATGTGCATCACAATCTAAAATGGAGAAGAAAAAGCCCATTCCTTTATAATTTTATATTTACACAATTCTCAGCACTGTTAAATGATTTATGGAAATCTGATGGGAAATGAAAATCAAAACCTGTGTGCAGTTATGGAGTCACTCAGTATTGTGACATGTCCTTCATAGAGCTTTATTATCAAAATTAAAGAAGTGGCTATGGTATACTGAGCACCTATTTCTCATATTAATTCAAATGTTATTAATTTAATTGTTTATTTCAAGTTTCTATTTTCACTAAAGCAAATATAAAGTGGCACTTACTTGACACCGTCAAGTACTATTGATGAAGATAATTAGAAATGTTTTTGCTAAGGTTAAGAATTACGGTGTTCTAGATAACCTGGTACTTATTTAGCTAAGTACAAATCACTCGTGAAATGTGAAGTAGACACTATTTTGGTTCACACACACAGACACATATTCACATATATGTATTCTCATATATATATATATATATATATATATATGTGTGTGTGTGTGTGTGTGTGTGTGTGTGTGTGTGTGCTCCATTAATAAAACAACTTAAAATATTTCATATCAGGCAATGAACATAACTCATTTGATCAAGGAAAATATGCATTGGTTTGTTTTTAAAGGCTTATTCTCACTCAAATTTTTCTGTGACTTCTTATTGAATGACTAGAAATCCTTGGAGTTCAGATATAAATGAAGTTCTTATTATATGAGGGGTTGTTTAATCTTATTGGGCAATTAAGTCCCCCAGAATTGGCTTTCTTTCTTTTCTACTCTTTGTCTATGTAACATTGAGTCCAGGAGTCAAAATTTCTAGGTTCAGATTTTGCTCTGTATTATACTGTTGACCATTAAAGTGTTTTTTTACCTTAATGGGCTTCTGTAACTGGATAATGGGAAGGATGAGATGGCATATCCATGCTGCTGGTAATATAGCCAGTACATGAAATATATTCAAATATAAAATGACCATTCCAAAAGCTTACAGCTTTTTTTTTTCATCCTGATACCTACTGATAACATAAAGATAAAAATGAAATAACTTGTAGTCTCCAGAAAGACAGCTTCATGGTTTACTGGTGATCAAGTTATACTGTATGTATGTACCAATCTGCAAATGGAGAGGAGAATAGGAGGAAAGTCTCGGTCAATACCAAAGTATTGAACACAGCTCTACAGTAAGCATTCCTGCTGGAAACAATGATGAATGAAAGGATGCATGCTCTAAGCAGCAAGAAACAGAAGGCATTTCTATTTCTTCTTCTTGGCTCTATAAGATCAAAGAGCTTATTTTTAACTCCTTGATTTAGGAAATCCATTTGCATTTTAAAGATAAATCATCACCAAAATGTATATGGTTAGCCTAGTTTATATAATGCTAGTTGGAAATGACTTTTGCTTATATCACAAATAGGCATTGGTGTATTTTAACTTTTAGGTTCATATGTATACAATAGAAATTTCCTAATTTTTCCACATGTCAGAATTGAATTCATTATTCTCAGCATGTTTGTGTTAAATATCTTCTGCTAACAAAGAAAATGCTTGCTAATTTTGGCAAGTCAAAGAACATTTCACATTGAGATATTTGAAAAAAAGTCAACTACGTCTCTATCATCCTGACCACTTTTGGTGATATATTGTGAACCCTTATAAAATTTGCCTGAAGATCAGAGAGACAAAGAACAAGCTACTACCGTGTCTCACCTCACCAACTCCTCAGTCTGAAAAGGCCTCAGCTGATAGGCCTGTAGCTGAATGAGCTTCCTCAGCCGAAAAAAAAAACCTCTGGATAAAAGGAATGCTCCTGAAGAAAAGCTTTTAGTGTCTGTTTCCTCACACCTTATATACCTTTTCTTTGCCCAGCCACCACTTCCTCAGATTAAAGGCCTGTGTGCTTCCCAGTACTGGGATTAAAGGTGTGTGCCACCACTGCCTGGCTTTGTTTCTCTCCTAGACTGAGTCAATCTCATGTAATGCAGGATGGCTTTGAACTCATAGAGATCCAGATGACCTCTGCCTTCCAAATGCTACAATTAAAGATGTCTGGCTCTACTATCTGGCATCTATGTTTAATCTAGTGGCTTGTTCTTTTCTCTGATCTTCAGGTAAATTTTATTAGGGTACACAATATATCACCACAATGACTATCCTGATGAAGATACTATTTTCTTGCGATAATTCATAGTTTATCTGTGATTATAAAGTCACAGGCAAATATATGCATAGAAAATACTCATACAATAAATTTTCTTTTGCTCCTTTTACCAAACTGAAATTTTACCACACACAGTTTGTTATTTAAACTTAACAGTACATCCCACTCTGTTTCCAATGTAATGAATATTTAGACTAGAATGGCAAGTAAAGAAAAGAATATTAATAAAGTCAACTGATAACATTCCAAAGATGAGAGAAACCATATTTGACTATAATCATTCTGTTTGGATACATTGAAATAGTTTTAAGTTCTTCATAGTTTATCAGGTACTCAGAGTCTATGCTTTCAATCTATGCCTCTCATACACTTAAGTCTGGAAAACTATATGTAAGAACTTTAAGAAGCAAATTATAATTTCTGAATTTTTCCAGATTTTCCATTCACTATTATTAAACAGCTAATTTGATTATCTTTAGTGTTACCTAACATTTTTAACAGAGTTCATACCTATTCAATTACGTCATTTGATCCACTTCATCAGAATATGACTGACAGTTACAAGACAATATCATCAATATGTCAAATTGAAAAGATATTTAAATATACCATTTTATTATTTTTATCAATGAAAGTTGATAATATATATTATAAAGTGGCTATATAATATAGGAATAGAAACATGCAGATGTCCTTTGACCACCATTTTTTGAGCTCCTAAATTAAGATAACATAGAAATAAAGATTGCCAAATTCATACATCAGATAACATATTACATACTAAAATTTTCCAAATTAATTGTGTATATGTGAGCTAACATGTTTCAACTTATCTGTGGAGGCTGGAGGACAAATTATGGCATCTCCTTTTACTATGTAGGTTCTGGGTTTGATTTTCAAGTTTGGCAGCAATTAACTTTATCAGAAGGTATATTTCTTTAGTTTGAATATTTATTTTTTAAGTTACCATGCAACATAAAGAATTTTAATGAATTTTATTATGGAAAATCATTTACATAAGTCATTGAAGTTGTTGTTATTCATCCCCATCTCCGCACAACTTCTTCCTTCCATCTACTTTTTCCAAAAAATGGTCTTCCTCTCTGCTGTTGTGTCACTTGAGTTCTACTACCCTCTCTCCTCCTCCTACACTCTCTGTTCTCTTCCTTTCTTCTCATGGTCTATTTTCTATTTTCATAACACACACACACACACACACACACACACACACACACTCACATGTTTTTAAATCTAGATGCTGTGGATATCGCTCTGTGTAAATAAAGTTCTGATTGGCCAGTGGCCAGGCAGGAAGTATAGGCGGGACAAGAGAGAAGAGAATTCTGGGAAGTAGAAGGGGAGAGACACCGCCAGCCGCAGCCAGGAGAAGCAACATGTAAAGACACTGGTAAGCCACAAGCCATGTGGCAAAGTATAGACTAACAGAAATGGGTTAATTTAAAAGAGAAGAAGTAGATAACAAGCAGCCTGCCACGGCCATACAGTTTCTAAACAATGTAAGTTTCTGTGTGGTTTCTTGGTTGGGTCTGAGCGACTGTGGGACTGGTGGGTAAGAGAGATTTGTCCTGACTGGGCCAGGCAAGAAAACTCTAACTACAAATGGCACCCAACGTGTTGGCAAGAGTTTCCACCTGAAACCTGAGAAAAAAGATTCTAAGACGGAGCTAAAAACAGTTTCCTAATTGTCTCTCTCAAGTTAGCGGCAGCCCCCGGTTTGAGCTACTATGGCGGGTTCCTGGCGTGTGTGTCTGACCTGCAGTGTGGCAGGATTGAGGAGTCTACAAGCCGCACTTTACTCTGCTGCGTGGTAGATTTAGCCTTTGCTAGTTAAAAAAAAAAAAAAAAAAAAAAAAGTTTCTGGGTTATGCGCTGCTTTGATAGAACTGCTTCTGATAGTTGATGGTACACATGGCTCCAGACCCAGAGCTGGTGGTAAACTGTACCACTGCCATGTTGGGAAGCTGAGGTGGGTGGAGCCGGCAGCCATAGTGGCATTTCAGTCTTACAAAGATGGATATTACACAGAGAATCTGGTTTGTGTTGTCTTTGGGATTTTTAACTGAAGAAAAAGATTTGATCGTAAAAGCTGTTGAGTTAAATAAATATGTAAATTTTAAAGGTAACTTGACTTCAAAATTTGGATATAAGGATATGTTGCTTTGGAAAAGAGTCTCTGCTTTTGTTTCCACAGAAAGCCAGAGGCTGTGGATTTGTTCCAGATTAAGATATATCAGGTTTGATCAGCCAAGACCACCTGAAAGGTCTCCAATGACACCATGGCCCAGATGATCTGACATCCAGAATGGTTTCAAGGCAACTGGCTCAGAGGTTCACCTTAATGGACTACTCCATAATCCTAAAATTTTCTTTGTATCCCCATAAGATACTGTGCCCCCCTCCAGCAGGAAGTAGTAAGAGAAACTACGCCCACATTCCCAAAATTATCAAGCTGGCTTTGGAGATGGAATTGGCTCACTCCTTCTCTAAACCCAGACATGTTGCTAAAAGAAAAGGTTAAGAGATTCTTGTGTCCCAAATCAAAAGAGCCCTCTGGTGTGGGACAGAGAAAAACCAATATTTTTCTTTAAAGCAGGTTGATTATAAATGCTATCTCTTTCTAAAGAAGAAAGGGGGATATGATATAGATATAATAGGATGAAAGGGGAGATTAGGGAACTTACTTCTAAAGAACAACAACTTATTTAAAATGTTTTACATTGGTTTTGATTTTAGTCTATTGATACAAACTTAAAGTTAATTTTGTTATACTGTGTGTATATTTCTACTCTTGTTTAAGGTATTATGTTTGCATAGCTCATTTAAAATTGTAATGGATAATTAAAAATAGATTAATAATTAATCATCTGTGATAATCATACTCATAGCCATGTTAGTTAAGTCTTCTGGGTATACATAGAGATATTTCAGATAGATAGGTAATCTTCAAATACTTCAAAGACCTTCAGAATATGGCATTTAAACTATTTTTAAAATTTAGACTTTCTGGACAGTGAGACATGTCTGCTCCTGGCAGCACCAATTTACTTCAGAGAGGAAGATGGGCATTGAAGACACTTCATATGGAGTTTATCTTCACCTTGGCAAAAATAGCCATTTGGGCAAGAAACTGTTCTTGCCTGGACTGCTCGATCAACTGGACATGCAGGACCTATAGAAAGGTGACCACTGAGCTTTGCTTGACAAAATGGTCCTTCAGGTTCCTGCTTCACAGAGGAAACTGCCAGACATTCTACAGGACACTGAGAGAAGTGACCGAGAGAGACTCTACCCCTGTGGGCTGAAGAGAAATGCCCCAACTTTTCAAAGGAACATTAGGTGACTGTCCAGGCTGCCAGCTGTCTCTGTCTACCCTGCAAGACTCCCAAAAGTTGCTTGCATCCTTCCCAGGTAATATTATATCCTTCTGAGGTCTTTGATGTGGTTGAAGACTAGATAGTTATAATTTTCTCAGTTATGATAAAAGGTAAGTTAGATATAAAATCTTAGACTCACAAATATAAGATAGATAGGACATCTTCTTTAATATTGTAACTGTAATTCTTGCTTGATAATTGTTTTGTTATATGTAATTGTACTATGTAAAAGTTAAAACCTTCCTTAAAAAAAAAGAAAAGGGGAAGTGCTGTGGATATCGCTCTGTGTAAATAAAGTTCTGATTGGCCAGTGGCCAGGCAGGAAGTATAGGCGGGACAAGAGAGTAGAGAATTCTGAGAAGTAGAAGACTGGGGAGAGACACCGCCAGCCGCAGCCAGGAGAAGCAACATGTAAAGACACTGGTAAGCCACAAGCCATGTGGCAAAGTATAGACTAACAGAAATGGGTTAATTTAAAAGAGAAGAAGTAGATAACAAGCAGCCTGCCACGGCCATACAGTTTCTAAACAATGTAAGTTTCTGTGTGGTTTCTTGGTTGGGTCTGAGCGACTGTGGGACTGGTGGGTAAGAGAGATTTGTCCTGACTGGGCCAGGCAAGAAAACTCTAACTACATCTAGACTCTACAAATGAGAAAAAATAAGCAGCATTTACCTTACTGATTTGGCTTATTTCATTTTCCATCTGCTTTGTTGCAAATATCACGAGTTGACTTTTTGATTGTTTGTTTTTTGTTTTGTTTTCGAGACAGGGTTTCTTTGTGTACCTTTGTGCCTTTCTGGAACTCGATTTTTGGACCAGGCTGGCCTTGAACTCACAGAGATCTGCCTGGCGTGCACCACCACTGCCTGACCCAGAGTTCATTTATTTTTATAACTGAAAAAAAATGGCATGGTATTAACACACCACACTTTAGTCATCACTGAATCCTCATCTAGAAAGATAGCCTGGCTATTTTTCCTTTCTTATCCATACTATACATGAATTATAAGATATATTTTGTTCTTCATTTAAGATGAAGCCATTAAGTATACTTGTAAGCATATCACTATACAAAAAAAAAGGAACTATTACTTCCTTGAGACATCTAAACTTCATAGCTTTTATAGTTTATATTACTTTGAGTATCCAAATATTCTAAATTCACATATACTGAGTATTATTGGTGAAATTAAGGCCACTCTACATAGTTAAAAGGGAGGTTTATTTTGTGGGGTAACTTCCAAATGAAGGGATAGGTAGGTTGTAGGGTCTGGCAAAGGTATGGCGCAGTCCGGCGGTGTTCTTTGGAGAACTTTGCTCAGTCTACCTCCAGCGTCCAGGGTCCAGGTGCCAAGAGCTCCCTCACATCTGGATCCTGGGTTCTCTGCCTTGTAGGTGTGACCATTACCAAAGCCTCAATGGGGGTTGGAACTTCCAGGCCAAGGTTAGAATGGCTACCCACTACATCCTATATGTATAGGGGGGGGGGTCTAAATAGACTTATGAGTAGATATATAGGTATGTGTATGTATGTATCTAGAAGTCTGGGTTTCAAACAAACACCCACTGGTTAGGTAATTCTACAGCTGAGGATACTCCTATTGAAGCATTTCAATATAAATTCTACGTTTTCTGTCATTAGCATGTTTATCCAAAGGTTTGCCCTCCACCTAATTATTTTCTCTGGAAAACATCCCCAGCAGGCATTTGAGCCTGAACCTCAGCCCTGTGCTCACCCTGTTTCCTCAATGATGAATGAGAAAAACTACTTTCTCAATACAGTTCTATTCTCTTTCTCTTTACTAATCTAATCAGGATTTTTTGTTGTTGTTTTTTGTTTTTTGTTTTTTGTTTTTTGTTTTTTTTCCCAACAGGGCTTCTCTGTGTAGTTTTGGTGCCTGTCCTAGATATCACTCTGTAGACCAGGCTGGCCTTGAACTCCCAGAAATCCACCTGGCTCTGCCTCCCAAGTGCTGGGATTAAAGGCATGAGCAACAACCACCTGGCTCTAATCAAGATTCCTTAGTAATATTTTCAATAACATAAAACATTTGCAAGTATCCCATTAAAAAAAAAACAAAACCTGTGTTCATAGGAGACAATAAAAGACTGATATACATGGCTCTAGTTTCAGAAGGTTGCGCTGTTTCATCTTTACCATCTAGATGACTGGTCCTGAGTTGGATCATGACTTCTTTCTTTCTTTAAAAAATTCCTTAAGGATGTTTAGGCCACAAACAATGTAAACTTCTGCAGCATGGACCTTGGCTGAATAGATCACTGTTAGTATATAAATCCCCTTTGTATCTAACGTGAACACTAAGCAGCCTCAGCCAACAAACTCCTCAGCCAGATTCCCCAGACTTTTCCCTCTGAAGTGAGAGTCCTACTTCTCAAAGCCATAGGTTTTCCTTGGATTATGTCTAAGTGGACAAATTTATCTCAGCAATTTAGTACAAAAAAAAATCCTGATTAGTAAAGAGAAAGAGAATAGAATTATATTGAGAAAGCAGTTTTTCTCATTCATCACTGAGAAAACAGGGTGAGCACAAGGCTGAGGTTCAGGCTCAAATTTAGGTAAAAGACAACTAGAATTATTCTCAACAACAGTGAAATGAGAGAGACACTTACAAAAGGAAGATTTAGTAACATTATTTTGCAGTCAAATAGTAACAGTGTTGCTTTTAATACATTTAAATTTTTAAAAGAATTTTATTTATACAGAAAAAACACACATACTGAAAAATAGAATATAACATAGAGCCAAGAAATAGTCTAATGCATTGGTGATCTACTTATTTTTGACAAAATTGCCAAATATATTCAAAGCAGAGAAAGGTATCTGTCCAACTAATTTGGGTACTATTAATTATTAATTGGTAAATGCAAGCAGAAGAACAAAATTGAATCTGAGTCTTAGCTGGTATACAAAAATAACAAAAAAAAATTCAAAGAATAATACTAAGACTTAAAGAAGTCAAACTGCAATTCAGGACAAAAGCTCTAGGGAATTGGTGTGAGGATGTTTTTTTAATATTATGGACATTTATTGAAGAAGGTATAGTAAAAAGTGAACTCTTGTACACTGTTATGATTACTTAAAACATCATGAACAATCCTCAAAAATTAAGTGTTTTAATGGGCTCAAAATTAAAGACAACAAAAGCAAAAAAAAAAAAAAATGAACAAATGTTTTTACTATAATCAAAAGGGCTTCTATACAGCCAAGGCACACATCAGCAAAGTGGAGGCTCTCTACAAAAAGGGGAAACCTTTGTAAGATAAACACCTGATAGGGGTTAATACATAAAATATGTAGTTCAAACTCAAGAAATATAACTTTATTTTATGTATGTAAAGGATCTAAATAAATATTTTTCATGAAATACATAAAATTAACCAAAGAGTGTGTTTAACATGACAACCATCAAAGGAACGCAAATTAAAATCACAGCCAGGTTGGTCTCAAACTGGTGATCCTCCTGTCTCTGCCTCCTTCAGCAAATGCTAGAAACATCACCCTTTACAATAGCCACAAATAATATAAAATATCTTAGGGTAACTCTAACCAAACAAGTAAAAGAGCTATAAGACAAGAACGTTAAGTATTTGAAGAAAGAAATTGAAGGAGATATCAGAAAATGGAAAGATCCGCCATGCTTGGAAAGGTAGAATGACCATAGTAAAAATGGCAATCTTACCAAGAGCAATCAATCTACAGATTCAATGCAATCCCCATCAAAATCTCAACACAATTCTCTACAGAACATGAAAGAACTATACTCAACTTCATATGGAAAAACAAAAAACCCAGGATAGTCAAAGAATTCTTCTGGAGAAATCACTATCCCTGACTTCAAGTTTTACTATAGAGCTATAGTAATAAAAAGAGCTTGGTAATGGCATAAAAACAGACACTTGGATCAATGGAATCAAATTGAAAACCCTGACATTAATCCCCTTATGAACTTATGAACACCTAATTTTTGACAAAGAAGCCAAAATTGTACAATAGAAAAGAGAAAGCATCTAAAACAAATAGTGCTGACTTAACTGGAGGTTCACATGTAGAACATTGCAGATAGATCTATATTCATCACCATGCACAAAATTCAAGTCCAAATGGATCAAACACCTCAATACAAATCCAGTTACACTGAACACAATAGAAGAGACTGTGAGAAGTAGCCTTGAATGCATTGGCATAGAAGACCACTTCCTAATTATAACACCAGTAACACAGATGTTGAATGCAACAATTAATAAGTGGGAACTCCTAAAACTGAGAAGCTTCTGTAAGGTGAAGGACACAGTAAATATGACAAAACAACAGCCTACAGAAAGGGAAAAGATTTTTACCAACCTCATAGCTGACAGAGGGCTGATCTCCAAAATACACAAAGATCTCAAGAAACTAGACATAAGAATAACAAACAATACAATTAAAAGATGGAATACAGATCTAAAGAGAATTCCCAACAGAAGAATCTCAAATGGCTGAAAGGAATTGCTCAACATCCTGAGTCACCAGGGAAATATAAATCAAAATATCTCCTAGATAACATCTTACACCTATCAGAATGGCTAAGATAAAAACACTGATGACAGTTTATGTTGGAGAAGATGTGGAGGAAGGGGGGGACACTCCTCCACTGTTGGTGGGAGAACAAACTTGTACAGCCCCTTGGAAAATCAGTATGGTAGTTTCTCAGAAGATTGGCAATCAACCTACCTCAAGACCCAGCAATACCACTCTTGGGCATATACTCAAAAGATTCTCAACCATACTACAAGGGCATTTGCTCAACTATTTCCATACTAGCATTATTCATAATAGCCAGAATCTGGAAACAACCAAGGTACCCCTCAACGGAAGACTGGATAAAGAAAATGTGGTAAGTTTATACAATGAAGTATTACTCAGCTGCAAAAAATAAAATTATATTGTGAAATTTGTAGGCAAAGTGGATAGAACTAGAAAAAAATGAGTGAGTGAGATAACCCAGACCCAGAAGGACAAATATGGTATATATTCACTCATAAGTGGATATTAGACACATAGCAAAGGATAAACAGGATACAATCTACAAACCCAGAGAGGCTAAGTAAAAAGGAGGATGCTAATAGGGACATGCATGGATCTCCCCAGGAAAAGGAAACAGTTAAGATCTCCTGAGAAAACTGGGGAGTGGAGGAAGGGAGGAGGAGAGAGGATGGGAGATGAGAACATGGGGGAACAGAATGGTCCAGTTGTAGGAAAGACAGAGAGGGGGAGCAAATAAAGAGAAATCTTGATAGAGGGAGTCATTATGGGGTTAGGGAGAAATCTGATGCTGGGTAAAACCCCAGGAAACCACAAGGATAACCCCAGCTAAGAGTCCTAGCAATAGTGGATTGAGTACCTGAACTAGCCTTCCTCTGTAATCAGATTGGTGACTACCTTAATTGTCAACATAGAACCTATAGCCAGTAACTGATGGAAGCAGATACAGAGACTCAAATCCAAGCACTGGGCCAAGCTCCT
The DNA here is from genome assembly GCF_903995425.1 of Onychomys torridus. Lineage (NCBI taxonomy): Eukaryota > Metazoa > Chordata > Mammalia > Rodentia > Cricetidae > Onychomys > Onychomys torridus. The sequence continues at coordinate 25,027,728 of NC_050444.1, read as the reverse complement.
CAAGTTCAGTTGAAGAGAGGGAGGAGGGATTACAGGAGCAATGGGGGTCAAGGACATGATGGGGAAAAACAGAGACAGCTGACCCCAGCTAGTGGGAACTTACAGACTCTGGACTGACAGCTGGGGAACCTGCATGGGACTGAATGTGAGTGACAGTTGTGTGGCTTGATCATTTTGTGGGCCCCTGGCAGTGGGACCAGTACTTATCTGGGGAATGTGAACTGTCTTTTTGGAGCCTATTTCCTGCGGTGGGATACCTCACTCAACCTTGACCTTGGAAGGGTGGCTTGATCCTACGTCAACTTGTTATGCCAGCCTGTGTTAATTCCCCAGGGGAGGTCTCACCTCCTATGAGGAGTGTATGAGGGTAGGGTGGGGAGCGAGGTCAGGGGAAGCAGGAGAAGGGGAGAGATGGGGATCTGTGGTTGGTATGTAAAATGAAAAAAAATTAAATTAAAAAATTAAAGACACAGCAAAGCATTAGTTCACAGCTTGTTGCAATGATGGTCACAGGGAAAGGCAATAGACTTGTTGGAAAGGATGTAAAGGAAAGTGATTAGTTGCACACTATAATATGGATTAGTGTAGTGATTAAGTGATTATAGAAATTACTATGAATGTCCCTTTAAAAAACCACATTGCTACTATATGATCTTGTAATTCAACAGTTACTATAAGTACAAATTAGTAATCATCCAAAGGAAATCAAAATCAACATGTCAAAAAGTAGCTGCATTTCCATGATCACTGCAACATTATTTAAAATCAAACCATGTGGCCACTTGATAAATTGGTAAAATAATTCTAAATAAATAATATTCACAATGAGATATTATTCATTCAGAAAGTATAGGAGACCATGTTATTTGTCATACCATGATGAACTGTGAGGACATTTCATTAAGTAAAATAATCAAGTCATAGAAAGACAAGTACATCATACATGTGGGAACTCAGGACTTTGAATACCTTTAATAATTAAAATGAAACAAACAGAAAATATTTAAAAGCTATTGAATCACATGAACAGGCTGAGATATTGAACAAGCAGCCTTTTGGTTTGTACATGGATTAATTCCTGATGATGTTTTTCTTTACTTTTAATTTAATGAACCCTATATGATCTGACTGTGAAGTATCACCACAGAATTGATGGGGGTGCTCTTTCTGCACATTATAGAAATTTACATGGTGGATATTTGGCCTCTGAGAGGCAGCATCATGTGTGATAATCGCTGCCTAGGTTGTTATTCAATCTGTGTTTCTTTTTCTTTCTTTATTATTATGTGATTTAAATTTTATACATCAGCCATGGGTTCCCCTGTCCTCCCCCTTCTGCACGCACCCCTACCTTCCCTCCAGCCCCTCCCCTCCATTCCCATGTCCTCCAGGATCAAGGCACCCCTGGGGATTAATTTAAACCTGGGGGATTCAGTACAGGCAGGTCCTGTCACCTCCTTCCAAACTGAGCAAAGTGTCCCTGTGTAAGCCCAAGGTTTCAAACAGCCAGTTCATGCACTAAGGACATACCCTGGTCCCACAGACTGGGTGTCTCCCAAGCAGATCAAGCTATTCAATTGTCTCACTTATCCAGTGGGCCTGATCCAGCTGGGGGCTCTACAACCTTTGTTTCATAATTCATGTGCTTCCATTCATTTGGCTATTTGTCCATGTGCTTTTTGGAATCTTGGATTCAACAATTCACGCTCTTGCAGATCCTCCTCTTTCTCGACAGTTGGACACCTGGAGCTCCACCTGGGGCCTGGCTGAGGATCTCTACATCCACTCCCATTAGTTATTGGATGAGAGTTCCAAGACGACTGTTAGGGTGTTTGGCCATCTGATCACCAGACTAGGTCAGATCAGGCTTTCTCTCGACCATTGCCAGCAGTCTACAGAGGATGTATCATTGTGGATTTCTGCTGACCTCTCGAGCACTCTGCCTATTCCTGTTCTCATGTGGTCTTCATTTATCATGGTCTGTTATTTCTTGTTCTCCCTTTCTGTTCTTGATCCAGCTGGGATCTCCTGCTTCCCTAATATCTCTTTCCCTCGAACCTTGCCCTTCATTATGCCCACTATCATCCAGGTTGTTGTCATTGGGCAATCCCTGTGTCTTTCCTAGAGTCCCGTTTTCTAGGTAGCCTCCCTGGAGTTGTGTAGCAGTCTAGTCATCTTTGTTTTATATCTAGTATCATCCTATGAGTGAGTATATACCCTGTTTGTCCTTCTGAGTCTGGGTTACCTCACTCAGGATGATTTTTTCTAGAATCATCCATTTGCCTGCAAACCTCATGATGTCATTTTTTTTCTCTGCTGAGTAGTACTCCATTGTGTATATGTACCATATTTTCTTTATCCATTCTTCAGTTGAAGGCATCTAGGTTGTTTCCAGTTTATGTCTATTACAAACAATGCTGATACGAACATAGCTGAGCAAATGTCCTTGTGGTATGATTGACCATTCCTTGGGTATATGCCCAAGAGTGCTATAGCTGGGTCTTGGGGGAGATGGATTCCAAATTTTCTAAGGAAGTGCCATATTAATATCCAAAGTGGCTGTACAAGCTTGCATTCCCACCAGCAGTGGAGGAGAATTCCCCTTGCTCCACATCCTCTCCAGCATAAGCTGTCTTGTGTGCTTTTGATCTCAGCCATTCTGACAGGTGTAAGGTGGTATCTCAGAGTAGTTTTGATTTGCATTTCCCAGATAATTAGGGATGTTGAGCAATTCCTTAAATGTCTTTCAGCCATTTGAACTTCCTCTGTGGAGAATTCTCTGTTTAGTTCTATAGCCCATTTCTTAATTGGACTATTGGGCATTTTGATGTCTAATTTCTTGAGTTCTTTATGTATTCTGGATATCAGCCCTCTATCAGATGTGGGGTTGGTGAAGACCTTTCCCCATTCTGTAGGCTGTTGTTTAGTCTTGTTGACCGTGTCCTTTGCTCTACAAAAGCTTCTCAGTTTCAATAGGTCCCATTGATTGATTGTTTCTCTCAGTGTCTGTGCTACTGGTGTTATATTTAGAAAGTGATCTATGGTGCCAGTGTGTTCAAGAGTACTTCCTACTTTCTCTACTATCATGATCAGAGTAGCAGTATTTATGTTGAGGTCTTTGATCCACTTGGATTTAAGTTTTGTGCACAGTGACAGATATGGATCTATTGGCAGCCTTTTACATGTTGACATCCAGTTATGCTAGCACCATCTGTTGAAGATGCTTTCTTTTTTCCATTGTACATTTTTGGCTTCTTTGTCAAAAATTGTATGTTCATAGGTGTGCGGGTTAATGTCAGGGTCTTCAATTCGATTCCATTGGTCCACATATCAGTTGTTATGCCAGTACCAAGCTGTTTTTATTACAGTAGCTCTATAGTAGAGCTTGAGGTCGGGGATTGTGATGCCTCCAGAGGTTGTTTTATTGTACAGGATTCTTTTGGCTATCCTGGGTTTTTTGTTTTTCCATATGAAGATGAGTATTATTCTTTCCAGTTCTGTGAAGAATTGTGTTGGTAATTTGATGGGAATTGCATTGAATCTGTAGATTGCTTTTGGTAAGATCACCATTTTTACTATGTTAATCTTGCCTATCCATGAGCATGGGAGATCTTTCCATTTTCTGACATCTTCTTCAATTTCTTTTTTCAGGGACTTAAAGTTCTTGTCATATAGGTCCTTCACATGCTTAGTTAGCATAACCCCAAGGTATTTTATATCATTTGTGGCTATTTTAAAGGGTGATGTATTACTGATTTCCTTCTCAGCCTGTTTGTCTACTGTATATAGGAGGGCTACTAATTTTTTTGAGTTGATCTTGTATCCTGCAATGTTGCTGAAGGTTTTTATTAGCTGTATCAGTTTCTTGGTTGAATTTTTGGTGTCACTCATATATACTAACATGTCATCTGCAAATAGGGAGAGTGACTTCTTCCTTTCCAATATGTATCCCCTTAATCTCTTTATGTTGTCTTATAGCTCTGGCTAGAACTTCAAGTACTATATTGAATAAGTAGGGGGAGAGGGGACAGCCTTGTCTTGTTCCTGATTTAAGTGGTATTGCTTTGAGTTTCTCTCCATTTAATTTGATGTTGGCTGTTGGCTGGCTGTAGATTGCCTTTGTGATGTTTAGGTATGTTCCCTGTATTCCTGATCGCTCCAAGACCTTTATCATGATGGGGTGTTGGATTTTGTCAAATGCCGTTTCTGCATCTATTGAGATTATCATGTGGTTTTTTTCTTTGAGTTTGTTTATATGGTGTATTACATTGATGGACTTATGTATGGTTGAACCATCCTTGCATCCCTGGGATGAACACTACTTGATCATGGTGGATAATTGTTTTGATGTGTTCTTGGAGTCTGTTCGCCAGAATTTTATTGAGTACTTTTACATCAATGTTCATGAGGGAGATCGGTCTGTAGTTCTCTTTCTTTGTGGCATCTTTGTTTGGTTTAGGAATCAGGGTAATTGTAGCCTCATAGAAGGAGTTTGGTAATATACCTTCTGCTTCTATTGTGTGGAACAATTTAAAGAGTTTTGGTATTAAGTCTCGTTTGAAGATATGGTAGAATTCTGCAGTGAAACCATCAGGTCCAGGGCTTTTTTTAGTTGGGAGACTTTTAATGACTGATTTTATTTCTTTAGGGGTTATTGGACTATTTAAATGGTTTATCCATTTCTTTTAGATTTTCCAGTTTTGTGGAGTAGAGGTTTTAGAAGTATGACATGATGATTCTCTGGATTTCCTCATTGTCTGTTGTTATGTCCCTCTTTTCATTTCTGATTTTGTTAATTTGTGTGCTCTCTCTCTGTCTTTTGGTTAGTTTGGATAAGGGCTTGTCTATCTTGTTGATCTTCTCTAAGAACCAACTCTTTGTTTCATTAATCCTTTGTATTGTTCTCTTTATTTCTATTTTATTGATTTCAGCTCTCAATTTGATAATTTCCTGGCTTCTGTTCCTCCTGGGAGACTTTGCTTCTTCCTCTTCAAGGGCTTTCAGGTGTGCTGTCAAGTGACTAGTGTGAGATTTCTCCAGCTTCTTTATGTGGGCATTCAGTGCTATGAATTTCCCTCTTAGCACTGCTTTCATAGTATCCCATAAGTTTGGGTATGTGGTGTATTCATTTTTATTGATCTCTAGGAAGTCTTTAATTTCTTTCTTTATTTCTTCCTTAACCCATTGGTGATTCAGTTGAGCATTATTCAGTTTCCATGACATTGTAGGATTTCTGTAGTTTTTTCTGTTGTTGAAATCTACCTTTAAACCATGGTGGTCTGATAGAACACAGGAGGTTATTCCAATTGCTTTGTATCTGTTGAGATTTGCTTTGTGGCCAAGTATGTGGTCGATTTTAGAGAAGGTTCCATGGCGTGCTGAGAAGAAGGTGTATTCTTTTTTGTTTGGGTGGAATGTTCGGTAGATATCGATTAAATCCATTTGAGCCATAACATCAGTTAAGTCCATTATGTCTCTGTTAAGTTTCAATTTGGCCGATCTGTCCTGAGGTGACAGTGGAGTGTTGAAGTCTCCCACTATTAATGTGTGGGGTTTTATATGTGATTTAAGCTTTAGTAATGTTTCTTTTGCATATGTGGGTGCCCTTGTATTTGGGGCATAAATGTTCAGAATTGAAACTTCATCTTGTTGGATCTTTGCTGCGATGAGTATGTAATGTCCTTCATCATCTCTTTTGATTGATTTTAGTTTGAAGTCTATTTTGCTGGATATTAGGATGGCTACACCAGCTTGCTTCTTAAGACCATTTGATTGGAAAGTCTTTTCCCAGCCTTTTATTCTTAGGAGGTGTCTGTCTTTGAATTTGAGGTGTGTTTCTTGAATGCAGCAGAAAGATGGGTCCTGTTTTCGTATCCATTCTGTTAGTCTGTGTCTTTTTATAGGTGAATTAAGTCTATTAATATTAAGGGATATTAATGACCAGTGATTGTTTGTTCCTGTTGTTATTTTCATTTTTTGGTGGTAGTGTGTGTGTATTTCTCTTCTTGGGGTTTACTGCTGTGGTGTTATGTATTGCCTGTGTTTTCATGGGTGTATCTGACTTCCCTAGGTTGGAATTTTCCTTCTAGTGCTTTCTGTAGGGTTGGGTTTGTGGATAAGTATTGTTTAAATATTGTTTTGTCTTGGTAGGTCTTGTTCACTCCATCTATGATGATTGAAAGTTTTGCTGGGTATATTAGTCTAGGCTGGTATCCATGGTCTCTTAGTGTCTGCATTATATCTGTCCAGGTCCTTCTTGCTTTCAAAGTCTCCATTGAGAAATCGGGTGTTATTCTGATGGGTTTGCCTTTATAAGTCACTTGGCCTTTTTGCTTTGCTGCCTTTAATATTCTTTCTTTATTCTGCATGTTTAATTGTTTAATTATTATGTGGCGAGGGAACTTTTTTTGGGGGTCTCCTCTGTTTGGTGTTCTATAGGCTTCTTGTATCTTCATAGGCATTTTTTTCTTTAAGTTGGGAAAGTTTTCTTCTATGATCTTGTTAAATATATTTTCTGTGCCTTTGAGTTGGTATTCTCCTTCCTCTATCCCTATTATTTGTAGGTTTGATCTTTTCATGGTGTCCCAAATTTCTTGGACATTTTGGGTCATGACTTTGTTGGTTTTAGTGTTTTCTTTGACTGATGAATCTATTTCTCCTACCATATCTTCAACACCAGAGATCTTCTCTTTCATCTCTTGCATTCTGTTGGTTATACTTGCCTCTGGAGTTCCTGTTTGTTTACTCAGATTTTGTATTTCCAACATTCCTTCTGCTAGTGTCTTCTTCATGTTTTCTATTTCCCTCTTCAGTTTTTGGATTGTCTCCCTTGCTTTTTCATGATTTTCATTCAAGGATTTATTGTTTTCTTCTGCTTTCATTGTCCTTTCCTCTATTTTTTTATAGCGTTCTTCCCATTTTTTTGTTTGTCTGTTCCTCTACTTTGTATTTTATTTCTTCTATAATAGGCTCTAGCCTCTTCATGATGTTACTAATAAGATTGTTTTCTTCTTCTTCTTCCATTCCGTCTAGCTGTTAGAGAAGGGCTAGGTTCTGGTGATGCCGTATTGCTCTTTATTTTGTTGTATGTACTTCTGCCTTGACGTCTGCCCATCTCCTCTTGTGTTCGTTCTTGGTCTTATCAGTGTACTTGGTCCAGAAAGAGTTGACAGATTTAGGGAGCCTCTCTCTGGTCCAGATGGAAGCTCTGGGACAGATGGGATCGCTGGTCCAGGTTAGAGTGCTGGGCGGATAGGAGCTGGGGAGCTGTGCTCTGAGTCTCGGGAAGTCCCTGGGGTCTCCTTATTTTGTCCAGATGGGAGCTCCTTTTGTCCAGATTGGAGTTCCTCTGGTCTCTGGTCCAGATGGGAGTTCCAGGGCAGGATGGAAGCTTGGGGCTGGTCTCTGATTCTCAGGAAGTGGCTGGGGTCTCCAGCAGATGGGTGTGGGGGAAGGGTGTAGAGACTACAGTGTCTGCCTGCAGTCTTGGAAAAGGGGAGCCTTCCCGAAGGGCCTGCTGATTGGCAGGAAACTGGGGCCAAGTTGTTCAGGTCCTCCCAGGGTGGCCTGTCTCCAGCAGTGGCATCCAGGCACAGTTGCCTCTCTGATATAACCCAGGCACTCACCTCAATCTGTCTGTTTCTTGATATACTCAGAAATCTATAAGCTTCACAATCAGAGTCCCACAGTGTTCCCATCATTGTACCTTCCCATTGAGTTTCTTCAGGAATGTGATTTATTACAGTGGTGAATTAGGTAACTGATATACTCATATACAAGAAAATTCATTAAATTAATATTTTTAAGGGGAAAGTTTATTTGGACTTATAGAGGGGTTTAATGTTCATCAGACAACATTATATATAGAGTAAGGATGCTGGTCCCATTACATTGGCAATCCAAAAATGGATAAATAAAGTGTAGGAGTAGGGTATAAAAGTTCAAGGATTGCTTTTTTTTTAGATTCCACTTCTGAAAACTCCACAGCCTTCTAAAACAGTGTGCTAAGTTGAGGACCATGTTCAAACAAAACATATTTTGGAGGCAATTCACATTCAAACAACAATGCTTATCAGGGCTTACAGCTTTGAAAACCCTACTTACTATTCCAGAGAAGGCAAATTCCTTGTTAGAGTATCTGTTCCATTTTCAGCATGCCATCTCTCATCCCAAGAACAATTCCATCTTGGATGCCTATACCCTCAACTACTAATTGTATTAAATTTACTATATCTATGCACTAAGCCTTCCCAGAATTATTCCCCCTCTCCTTAAGCTCCTCTTTCCAGCAATAAGGTAAAAAACTAGAAACTGTCAATTCCTCTGTTTAACATAAGAGAAGGTGATGCCCAATTTGTTCTCATTAGCTATGATCTCAGGACTTGGCTGTGCCCATTCCTTTAAAGACCTTACTCTAGAGTCTACAGAACCATAGTGAATGTTTATTTCCTCGTATAATGTCCTTCCTTTATTGAATAATATCTCCATTATTCAAGTCGACTTTTGGGGTTGTTCCCTTCATTTGAAGTTAATATTATTTTATTGATTCTAGCTTCTTGGTTTAATCCTATATCTCTATGCTGTGCCTGAAAATGCCCTCAAATCAAAACTCCTTTCTTTTCCCTGGAGCTATCTTTTAAAATTAGTTCATATATCATCTCCCCAGTGTGGCCTTACAAGGCACACCAAATAACTCCTTCCTTTGAGAACGCATGGCTTATTTATTATAGAATTTAAAACTCTACATCATTGGCAGGCTTCCATATTACTTAAACCAAAGCACTTTATTGAAGATAATTTCTCTTGATTTAGGAATCCATTTTCTCTACTAAGAGGCTGGTTTACAGGAAACACTCAACTAGGACTCACTGAGTATAGTTTGCCTGTATAGACCTATGGAATGGAGCTAGAGCCAAACTCTAAAAGCAGCTCCACTAGACTGAGTTACTTCAAGACTAGAATAGCTAACATTGGATCTGCACTCTTACTTCTAATACCAAAGATTACAGTTCCATGCTGAGCCAGATGGCAAGTAAAGGACAAATGCATTGATGAGGAGGGAAAGAGTAGAAGGTAAAGAGGCATGTAAGGAAAAATAGACTATTGAGGAAAGGGAGGTTAAGAATAAGAGAGAGAAAAGTGAACAGAGGGAAGAAGAACATAGTGGCAAAGTTGGGTTCAGCTTTTGCCCCAGGTCAGTGCTTACGAGATGACATTCCTGAGTTCTGCAAGTCACAAAGTCATGGAGATGAAGTTGGAATCTTTAAGAGGCTGATGATGTGTGTCAGTCTTAAGTTGACCTAATGCTCATCCCACTCAATCAGAAATTCAAATTCAAGGAAAATCAGTTATATACCTAAGTCACATATCCACAGCTCACAGGAAAACCACAGACTCCATTCCTGGCATCCTCCTATGTGGTGCAGGCCAATCAACAGTGAATCAACATCCAGAAGCATAATTCCTCAAACAACAAAATAGTCCATCACTTGCTGTGGTGAAACACAAGTTGTAGAACCTAGTTCTTCCTTTCCCAACTGTTATCACATGCCTTGCCCCTCTCCTCAGATACCCTTGTTGTCTCTGGTGGCCACTGTGGAAACCCACCTGATGTTTTTGTGGTGCTACACTAGAAACTCACCTGTATTGTCACTGCATAAGTGAAGAGTATAGATTACCATGCACATTCAGTGCATCCTCATCTGACAAGGCCTATTTTAACTCACACTGCACTACCTGAATACATTTGGATAGCCAAAACAATCTTCAACAAAAACAAACAGGACAACTAACTAACTGTAGGCCGGCCATCTCCTGACATGGGACAAGTCTACCTTGTAGTCAAGTTAAAAAAAAAAAAAAAAAAAAAAAAAAGCTAGCATATAGATAACTTTGAATGCCCATCCTAGCCTAACTTCAAACTCATCATTTCTCATTTTTAAAATAATTACTTTTAATTATTGAAAATTCTATGCATTTACACAGTGTGCATTGTTCATATCTGTGAACCACTCCCCTATCTCCTATCTTTCCCAACTGCCTCCAATTGCATCCCTTTCCTGTATTCATGTGATTAAAAATATTTTTACATTAACATTCTCTGAGTTCAATTAGGTCTACCAATATGCACAAAGGTGTGTGGATATCCTACCAACATAAATCAACAGACTTATTAAAATCTTCATCAAATTTCAAAATCAATTCTTCATAGAAATTGTACAAAAAATTCAATATGGAAAAACAAAAGACCTATGATAGCCAAAACAATCTTCAAAATAAAACAAACAAATAAAACACTGTTAGAGCAATCATGACCTCATATTTCAAGTTATAATACAGAGATATAGTGATGAAAACAACATGGTCCTATAATGAAGAAAAAAACAGACACGTTTATCACTGGAATAGAATTGAGGACCCAAACTATGTACATTCTTAAGTTTCTCAAAAAGACCAAAATCACACACAGGAGAAAAGACAGCATTTTCAACCAATTGTGCTGGCTAAACTGGACAATTCTCTGTAGAAGCATAAAAAGAGACCCTTACCTCCCACCCTAAACAAAACTCAACTCTAAATGGATCAAGGATTTAAACATAAGACTTGATACTTTGAATCTGACAGAGGATAAATTAGGGAATATAACAATTACAGGTACAGGTGAGGACTATCTGAATAATTCTCCTAGCACAAGAAGAAAGACTAATGTAAACTCACAAAATTACAAACACTCAATAGAGTGAACGGCAGTCCACAGGAAGGGAGAAATTTTTTCCAGCTTTACACCTTGACAGGATACTTCTTTACAAAGAATTTATAAAAATAAATATGAAGAAAACATCAAACTCAGTTAGGATACATGCTATGTAATTGAACAGATAGTTCTCAAAGTACAAAATGCAAACAGCTATTAAACACTTTGAAAAGTGTTCAACAGTCTTAACTGTCAGAGAAATGAAGATTAACACTACTTTAACATTCCACCTCTGACCAGTCACCATCATCAAGAAATCAAATGACCACCAATTCTGACATTAATGTAGGGAAAAGAGAACTTAGAGAGCTAGCTAGAACAATGATTTTCTTTTTACCAGTGTAGTTTGGATTCAGTTGTAAGCAACACTTATACACTTTCATAGAAGATCAAGAAAAAAACTGCCATACAGAACTTGGCATACTTCTATGTTCTTTCTTAAAGACCCTAATGTCCTTCACACAATTCAAACATTATAAATACTCTATTTTCCTAAAGTGTCTGATAGTAAGTAGTTTGCTTTTAGTGATTTCCAAACATTATTTTTTTCAAATTCAAAAAATTTTCAACTTACTTCCTGGAAAAAAGTAAAAAATAAAAATGATAGAGAGTATTTGAATGTCTATACAAATAGATTTATATCATTCTGATACTGTATAAGAATATTGCAATATGAGACATAAGAAATATATGACAGCAGCTTCCAAGTCCACACAAGTTCAGAGTTGCCAAAATAATCACTGACAACAAGAAGAAATCTTAATTGTTAAATTTTAATTCTTTAATTTGTTAATTTTTAATGGAGATATTTTATCTCACAAAGAACTAAACCACTTAACTAGTGATTCTAAAGAAATGTAATCACACTACAAATAGCATTTTATTTTATTATCACACAAACTTTGATTCAAGCTTGTGATTCTGAGGTGAAAATTCTACCTGTTATATTACTGATTGCAACAATATTTCTAGTTTATTTTCCATCTTAATGTTTAACAACAAGTGTCATAGAACAGTATATGTGTATCCTTAAAAGCTCTGTTCTATTGCTACTGTATGTTCCCCATGTTCATTTAAGTGAAATATGGCAGATGGTATAATATTGGGGTTTCTACTGCAAATACTCGTTCATTTGTCCATCATAGAAAGGTTCACTCGGTACTCCACGAAGCAAGCCATTCTGCCTGCCAGCTTATCTTGAAGATCTAGAAATAATGAACACTTCAGGCGTTGACCTCCAGCAATGTTCTTTTTGATTTGTTCCCTTTCACAGCACACTCAGGTTCTGCCCCATTACTTACCATGCATCAGTTCTTCTCACGAGTTTCGCACAAAATGGAGAGGTGGGGAGAGAGGAACAAATAGAACAGATGATGGATTTTCAAGTCATAGAAAAATTGCTTTGAAATTTAAAATCCATAGCAACTCTGTATGAGACGCAGACACCATAGTTTCCTCCTGCCCTCTGTGATTCAAGTATGCATCTGTTGCTTTGTTACCTAGTATAATCTTGACTAGTATGAAACTTTGTGGTCTGCATGAGTGCATTGTTTTAATTTAAATATTTGTACCTGTTTCTGGTCTGCTCCCACTGGAAAGCCTATTGTGCTATGTAAACAAATAATATAATACTAAATTTGGCAATTACTAACTTTAGTAGATTTTTGTTCTTTTGTTCCTTAACAATGCTTTTAAAGCTTCAAAATAGGAAAGTAACCACTTCCCAGCATATACTTAATATGTTGTACGAGCTAAAGTATTGTCTTGCCTGCTTCCTCTCTCCTCTGTTTCTGTTACATGTGTATCCTGCTTTCCAATTTGTCTGTTCCTATAATTTATGATTATCTTCAAGAACTGGAGTGGATTGAAGGCAGTAAAATTAGGTGATTCAATTCCTCAGTAATCAGAAAGAAATTCTCATTAATGAGAAAAGCACAACCATGTGTATCTGAGGTTTCCTCAGGGATTTTTCTCTCATTTATCTGTGGTAAATCTTTTACCTGCTTCTAATTCTTTACAATTTATATTTATTTTTGAGAATCTCATATATGCACACAATGACATATTAAATCTACCCCCAAATTCCAACTCTAACTCCTCTTATTTGACTTTCAACATGTCCTGCTCCCAACTTCCTGTCCTTCTTGTCGTTTGTTATAAGCCACCAAACTCAATTAGAGGCTCCCAGATCTGCATAGGAGTGGCACCATTCAATGGAGTGTGGGAGAATTACCAGTGGCTGCATCCTCAAATAGGAATTCTAGTTTTGCTGAAGAGTGGCCCTTCCTTTTTCTGAAGAGCAAAATTATATGGCTGTTTTAGTGCCTAAAAGCAAGTAACATGTAGCTCATGTAAAGCAATGTTTTAATCTTAGGAAATAAATCCTGCAGAAAATATTATCATAACACTTGTCTATTTGGGGCCATTTGGGGAGCTTTTAATAATGGACATGAACAATTTTTTGAGCAATGTTTTTTTTCTTTTTTTTAAAAAATTCCCTAACCTACTCCACTAGAAATAAATCTGTTCAAACAATTATGAAACTGAGTCTGATAAATTAATTGAAACCATATTCCCAGGGGGGTTAAAATGAGATCCAAACTTGTGTTTTATAGAAAAGATAGGTCTGAAAGGTAATAAGAGCAATAAATCTTAAAATGGTGAAAAATGAGAAATTAGAGATCAATCTGTCAAGAAACTTCTGTTAGAAGGAAGCTGTGCTTATGGTCTTATTTCTGAGAAATGAAAAATTCCAATACTATAAAGTCTTCTAAAGTCTTCCTTTTTTTTCCCCCAATGCAACCATTCCCAAAACATTCAATGACGTGCAAGCATAATGGTGCTGATGGAAAAATGGGGAAATGGAATGGAAAGTTAAAAGATAGTTCAAGTCCCACATGACAACAGTGAAGACAATGAAGGACAAATTCATAAGATGCTCATTATCCAAGCATAATAACTAGAGAAGTGGGTAGGAAAAAGTACTGAATATAAAGATAACAGATACAGAAACTTGATAAAATATAGGGGTTGACAAAATTAATCATTGCATTAGTTAACACTTTTTCAACAGTCTTTCAAACTATTTTGAGTAATCAAATTAAAGATATATTGGGCATTCCTCTGTATTCCCTGAAACAACAACAACAAAACTAGAATGTAAAACAGCTATTTTCCAAGAGTCATGCAGTCTATTCCATTCTTCCTCTCTGGACAATAAGAAACAATAATATATGGTACAAGAATTTTAGAAATTACATGACCTCACAATGTTCAATAGCTCCCAAGTCAATAATCTGCAAATAAAAATTGAGATTTAGTTTAATTTAAAATTCAGTCTTGTTTCTTAGTATTTCACTTAAATTTGCAACTACAGAAATACCTCCTAATGACAAATCAAGGAAATGTTTAAAATACATGTTATGTATTTAAAACTACATTATAAACATAAAATTTAAATTATTCAAATCATTTTAATGTTTTTGGAAATAAATTACTATTATGAATTATAGAAAATAATTCAAAAATATACAAATAAGATACCAAATATTTTGATTTTCAAGTTTATTACAGAGGACCTGATATTCATTCCAAATTATTATATATTTATACCTGATTATAATACTTTTCTCTGTGTTAAAAAAATTACGTTTTGATCACGTTTTTTCCCTCTCCTACTCCTTCCAACTCCTCTCTTATCAACTAGACCTTCAAATGTTTTCCTTTCTATGAAGCAAACCTAATTCTAGAGAGCTGATAGAAAATTATAACTTTTTTTACTATGATGTACATATTTTGTTAAACCAGAAAATAGATTATTGTGCCGCATTTTGAAAAAAAAGTAATGAAATAAGGCATAGGTTCAAGGGCACAGCAAGGGAACAATATAGGAAAAAGTGTGACAAATATTTATGTTAGTTAAAATATGAGATATTAATTTGGTGACTGGTACTCAGGTTAAGCCAGGAAACTAACAGCAAAGCTCTACAGTATGGAAATGGAATGGAACATTCCAGATAGCCCCAGAAAGACCCAGATAGATAAGAACCTTCTCAACATCACAACAAAGAAGAATTCTCAATAACTAATGCTTCAGACTGTCTCGATGCCTCTAGCTGCGACCCCGTAACTACAACATTAGCTTTTAGATGCCAAATTAATTTGTCTGACTGTGCAACAAGCACATTTCTTAACATCTCCGTTGTATATATAAAATTCTAAAAGATAATAGTATCAAATAACAGGATTACAATTTAGATAAACGAATTAATGTTAACACAGTGGGCAGACATTCACCACATTTATGCATTTTAAGTATGCATTGTTATTATAACTGGACTCATAGCTGTATAAAATAACCAGATCCCCCTCCTTGGAAATATAAAATAACTAAAGCAAACTGAGTCATGTAATCTCTAATGTAATAAAAATTCAAAGTATCTATTATTCTGTGAATAAATACTCTAAATGAAAACATTGGCTTTTGTAGAATTGGAAATGCACAAAGGAACGGGCTGGATTATGGAACTGTATTAGTTATTAGCATAGAGATTTCAGGAATCATCTACTATTGTGAATTGGGTAGATTTAAAAGTTTACATTGTTGACATTATCTACATAAAGATATGAGGAAAAATGAATAAACACAATTGATGTTCAGCCCCTAAATTGTTCCTTATTAAATATGGTTATATTACTATATATTGTAAAATAAGCTGGGGTAATAGCTATGCATCAATTTATCTTTACATTGCCAACACAGTAATAACTGTTATTTTCTTTTTCTCTAAATCTTAAAGTGATAGATCAATAACTCTTGCAGTTGGGGAAGAGATATTTTACATGGATGCCAGTGTGAAGCTAAATCAACTTACTGAGAGAAAACAAACAGAAATGAATTGTTACAAAACCAATTT
Source organism: Onychomys torridus (assembly GCF_903995425.1). Taxonomy (NCBI): domain Eukaryota; kingdom Metazoa; phylum Chordata; class Mammalia; order Rodentia; family Cricetidae; genus Onychomys; species Onychomys torridus. The sequence goes on along the minus strand of NC_050444.1, from coordinate 25,012,059 downwards.
CCCCAAAGAAAACCTATCAAGTCACTTTGTCATTGAGCTAACTCAAAATGCCAATGAAGCTGACCACTGCTGAAAGTCAAGCTAGTTCTATTTATAAATTTTTTATCTGTATCACTCACTGAGAATTTGCAAGTTGATCCAATACACTTTCTTAATTATGGAAAAAAATGCTCTTTGATTTTTAAACATATCATTTACAAATTTCACTATCTGAAAATTGAAATTTTGATTTCAAAGCACTTTAAAAGCTGTTTAGAGAGAGACAGAGACAGAGACAGAAATAGAGAGAGACAGAGACAGAGACAGAGAGACAAAGATAGAGACAGACAACCAGGATAAAAGCAGAATGCTTCATATATAGTCATCTTTACAGCATGCCGTTTCTGTTTTGTTCATACGGGTGAAGGACCACAGCATTAGATCAGAGATTTTATTAGACATTTGACAAAAGAAAACAGAAAATCAGAATGTAAAAATCAGATTTTCTTCCCATAGGAGATGCAACAGTCTCAAGTTGGAAAACATATTACCTTCTAGACAATCTTTGGAAACCAATCGCCCTCCTCCCAAAATAATATGAAAGAAAAATTTGTTCAGGAATTATTTACCAGGGAAGACATTACATTATTAAATTATATCTAGAGGTCTCAATTCATGTGATAATAATATGAAACATTATAGATAATTTACTTGTACTTTAATGAATCATCACAGTGGGAACTTGTGCATTTTAATTGGTCAAACTATATTGTATGGTACAAATGACAGTTTGTGATAAATAATCTGAAAAACAATTATGTTTTTAAAGCTATAATTGTTGAAATAATAAAGTTTGAAAATAAAATTGATTAACATTAATTATAGCTAGGGTTATGGTCAATAAATATGACATTACCATTAATATTAATGTATTTTTATATTTCTTTACAACTCAAGATGATCATTTATATGCCCATGATTCATTTTAACTGTTCTTTATTTTTTCTTTGGTCCTCATGCTGACAAATCAAGATGATTCATACTAACTAACATCATTCAGCACATAAAATAAAACCCATTTTTTGTTCATAACATTAGAAAAGAAGACAAAAAATATATGAGAAAAGCTACTTAGACCCACAAGCATGTCTATAAACTTTACAAAGAAATCTGTCTTTGACTTCAGTGTTTATATTCATTGTACATGAATTGGCACAAAGACAGTGTTATGATTTTGAGGATTGGGACAAATTGGAGGTATCTTTACACATGTATGTAGCTGGAGTTTTCCCCAGTCCTGCTTGGCCCATGGTCAGGACAAATCTCTCACACCCGCCGCTGCTTTGACCAACTAAGTAAACACACAGAGACTTATATTGCTTACAAACTGTATGGCCGTAGCAGGCTTCTTGTTATCCAGTTCTTATATCTTAAATTAACCCATATCTATTGGTCTATAAATTGCCAATGGCTCGTGGCTTACTGGTGCCTTACATCTCCCTTGTCATGGCGGTGGCAGGCAGCATCTCTCTGCCCCAGCCTTCCACTTTACAGAATTCTCTTCTCTGCTGGTCCTGCCTATACTTCCTGCCTGGCTACTGGCCAATTAGCATTTTATTTCTACAGAGCGATATCCACAGCATGCATACATAAGATTTATTTATTTGTTTGTTTGTTTGTTTATTAGAAAAACAGCTACTTGCATGTACAGCAGAATGTGTATACTGGCTTATAGACTGGGAACCAGCCCTTCCTGTTCTTTCAGTGCTCACAGAAATTATCTGTCTTCATTTGCATTTCACAGGGCAGTAGTGATCTAGGTTCTCACAAAAGCACATTAGAAAGTCATGTTTCAGCCACTGCTGGGAGAGCTGATGGAGACATGTTTATTTTCAAAGAAAATAATTTATAAGTAACAGCATGATGTGCTATGAGCTGTGTAAGGCCATGGACATTATAAGGTTTATAGTTTGTCTCTTGGCTTCCTTAAATTTATTTTCCCATTTTATTAACATATTCTGAGCTATAATTTTAAAAAAGAAGCAACTCTATCTTTTTTATGTGTTCTTGTGTCTCTATTCCATGGAAACCTAGCTTTAATTCTTCTATTATTCATTCAACATATAGTGTATATCTATAAAAACCAGGTATGTAGTCTAAAGCAGTGAATTAGATACACAAGTATCTTCCCATTACCTTTTAGTGTACATAAAGGCTGCTTTTAAAACAGATGACTATATTTTCTCATTATAACAGTACAAAAGTGTATGACTCTGGAATTTTAGTATATACAGTTTCATTGGTTATCTATTTGTTGTAGATAAGGAAACTGGCCCAAACCAGCAACAAACCCATCATGAATCAGAGCTGAATGATAACACATGTGAGTACCATCCACTCTAATGTTTTTGGGGACAGTGATAAATTAATATTACTTCTTTCATTCTGTTCCCTGAGGATTATGCATGTATTTGAACTGAAAATGTATAATTCAGGTTCTTCTGTTAATAATTACTCAGATTTCAGGAAGATGATGTTTCTCCTATGGAAATCACTCAAAATTGGAAAAGAAGCATCATTGGATCACAATACAGCCACATGTTGGTTTCAAGGCATCTGACTGTACTTGTGATGTGCAGAAAATCCCAAAAATATTTATAAAATATATGTTCGAATAGAGGATGATCAAAGTCCTATTAAACTTTTCATAACTATAGCAACACTAAATGGTAAGAGAAATTGTAATAAAGATGATCTACTCTCCATTATAATATATTGAAATGAGTTATTTCATAAGAGGTAATTTTCTAAATTGTTCTCTTAATCAAATATTAATATGTTAATTATTGAGCTTTAATTTTCCTTTTGATTCCTTGTAGTCATTATTTTAAAGGTATATTATTGAACACTACTTTAATAAATCTCAGTATGTTTTGTTTTTAGGGTTGATGGGTAATAATTTTTCAGGCAATTCTACATATTAAGCTATTAACATCAGTTTCTTTTTAGATTTTTCTTATCTTATTTACTTGAGAGGGCAGGAGGTCTTGAAGCCCACTTGACATGTAAGGAATATGCAAAATGTTTAATGAATATTGTGGTGTCCAACATGGGACACAAACTCACAACCATGAGATAAAGATTCTCTCATGTAATGTCACACAGGTAAAGCCACAAAAAACATGGCAACATATAGATTAACAGAATTGGGTTGAGTTTAAGTGTAAGAGATAGTCAGTGGTAGGCCTGAGCTAATGGCCAAGCAGTTTTAATTAATATAAGCTTCTGAGTGATTATTTTATAAGTGGATCTTGGTGGACCCAAAGAAACTTTCAACTACATTGATATGATTTTCTCTAGAAGAAAACTCAAGATGAATATTTATGCAACTATTTATGGAAATCATTAGATTTAATTTTTCAACATTAAAGAATATCCAGTATTTTAACTTACTATAATCTTTATTAGAAATTATAAAACCCTTCAGAAAATTCTTGTTGACTCTATGGATGCATCCATGCAAACTAGATCTTGGAGCACTGCATGTAGCAATTTTCAAACTTAAAACAATATGAAACAAAGCCACGAGAGAGAGATATAAAATAAATGGAATTGATGATACTCCTGAAAAGACATTATGTGAAAAACTTTTTGTTTAGTTACATTAGTCTTATAAAAGGTATTCATTGCCATGAAGATATTTTATTGTTACTTTACATTCATTATGATATTACATGTAAATGTAGCAAGAAATTATGAATTGTATCACATTTGGTGCTTGATTATATCTTATAAAATGAACAGAGATTATAAAATACAATAGGAATCTGAATGGAATCCATTGTTTTAACATGGTGGAACTGCTTTCATAACATGACAGTTTGGTATTTTTATGAATCATAATGCAAATATCTATGTTTTGTGATGGTCTTAGGTGACCTGTGTGAAAGGGGCATTCAGTCCTTAAAAGAGTCTTAACCTACAGGTTGAGAACTGCTCTCTTAGATATAAAGCATATAGAAATACATATTACATATATGGTTAATGCAAACTGAGAAAAGATGATTGTAATATGAATTGCTAAATGGTCTTATTAACAATAACCACCACAACAACAAAAAACAGAGCCAGAAATTGGAGTGAATACTGAAAGATCAGAGAGGCAGAGAACAAGCCACTAGTTCTTGCCCCTACAAAATCCAACACAGAAAGAGAGAACTACTTCCTGTATACTCACACCTTATATACCTTTCTTTGCCCTGCCATCTTACTTCCTCTCTCTGCCCAGATCCATCACTTCCTCTTTCTGCCCAGCTTTATCACTTCCTGTCTGTCTGTACAAACCTCTAGATCTCTATGTTTAATTAGTGCTGGGATTAAAGGTATGTGCCACCATGCCTGGCTCTGCTCCCAATGTGGTCTTGAATTCACAGATATCCAGATAAATCTCTGCCTCCTGAATGCTGGCTTTTTCCTTTGCTCCCCAGGCAAGCTTTACTTGTTAAAGCACAAAAAATTACACCACAGATGATGTCTGTACATAGCTGTGACTAATCATGGTGCAAATGAGTTGAATATGAATTTAAGTGTTTTTATCTATGACAGTGTTCATCTGTCATCTACTTATCCATCTATCTGTCTATCTATCTATCTACCTATCTATCTATTTACCTATCTATCTATCTATCTATCTTTTATCTATCTATCTATCTATCTATATCTATATCTATATCAATATATCGATATCTATATCTATTATATAGATATGTTTGTGTATATAATATCCCCCAGTTTAATAATTATGCCATAATTGTGAAAAATTAATAGATCCCATATACTTGATAGGACTATGAGGGTACTATAACCTCAAAATACATCATAATAAAGAGTATTCATTAAAAAATAAACAATAATCTCAACTTAATTTCTTCAAAGGGAGTTATTTAACTGAATATGGACATATGTGAGTAAAAGAAACTTTCTTCCTAACCACACACCATTAGAATATCAAAGTACACTATTTCACTATTTCATATCCTCTGCCTTTTGTTCATTATGCCTAATTCTAGCTTTCACTGACCATAAAACTACATAATCTTTCTTTAAATGTAGCCATACATACATAATCTTGGATAAGTTCTTTCCTTTTACTACTTACATATCATATTCTACATGATTTTTCTTGTCCCAGAAATATTATAAGAACAATAGGGAACTAGACTATTTGCTCCTACTCAGCATCAATGTTGTAATATACTACATATATTATCTGAAAATTTTATATTAATTATTCATATATAATATAGTAATACTATGTATATATGGCCTAAGTAAATAACTTGACATAATCATCTGTTTCTTATTTGAGTTTTTCCTTTGAAACTAATGAGTATCAGTCATATTAACAAAACACACAAAAACGTTTAATTTTTCAAAGTAGAAAATAGATGTATCATGATAATATGTACATAATAGTTTTATCAATAATATGTCAATTATTATGAGATATCACACTTATTGTTCACTTGATTTTAGTTCTTAAAACACACACACGCACACACATACATACATAGTGTGTGTGGGGGGGGTATGTATAACATGTGTGTGCCTGATGCCTACAGAGATCAAAAGATTTAGTCCTATCCCTTGAAACTGGAGGTAAAAATGGCTGTGAGCCAACATAGAGATGCTAGTAACTGAAGCCTGGGTTCTTTGCAAGATTAGTTAAGTGCTCTTAATTGCCAAGTTATTTCTCCAGCCTCAAATTCATCAAATATGTTAAGTAGATTTTTATTTAGTGAATTAAAAGAAACATATTCAACTTCTATCTAGCCAATTTTAGCCAGTATTTCTTTATTTGCACAGTGGTTTATGATTTAAAATTCTCAGACCATTACTTATGCTTATTCATCTTAGTAGAGTGAGTGTTCTCATTTCACGGTAGATGGTGGTATCACCAGATCTTTGAGAAACACGTGACAGCAACTCTGTCTTGACCCCTGTCTGTCTGTCTCTCTCTCTCTCTCTCTCTCTCTCTGTCTCACACACACACACACATACACACAGACAGACAAACAGATACTTTTTCACCCCGTTTCTTAGGAGGTCTCACTTTGTTTATCAGGTAGACCTTAGAGTCATGACCCTCTCCCCTATGTGTGCACAGACACCCATGGCTTTAACATTCCTTTTTAATGACCAGTCTTGTGTATATTTCATGGATACAATAATGATGAATATTACACAATGGGTATCCATGTAGGAAAAGTCTCCATAATTTCAGAATCTTGAGTATATTACTGTAATTTTTACATTTTTCTCTGAGGTAAATAGAAATAACACCTATCATACAAAAAACATGGGACAAAATAATCTAATTTTCATGTTCATTTAGGTATATCATAATAATATTTTTATAGCACAATGAAGAATTAAAGTAGAACAGAAAAGTTAAAATGATCAAGTGTCCTAGATATTTAAAGTCCTGATTTATTTACCCAGAGACACTGCTTGGGCCAAAATCTTTCCAATTTCCATGCATTTTGAGTGTGATATTGTATGAACATAGTCTCTTGTTCCCTGGAATTGTTGCTCATTCTCTAATTGAACTGTGCTGAGCTGTATCACCTTAGGAAACATATTCTGACCCAAGTGCCTCCTTATGTGACTAATTGGAGAAACATCATTCTGATAATTTAAGGGGATCATTCAGGTTCAATGAGATCACAGGGAAAGCTTAATTCAATGCATCTGGATAATAGAGCAAAAGCACCAAAAAGGTAAATCATGTGAAGTTATTAGAAAAGATATCTACAGATAAGAAGATCCAGTCTTCTGAAGAAATAACCCTTCACGAAATGTTGATCTTGAAGTGAATCATGTAGCATCTTGAGAAAGTCCATCTTGCTTGTTACTCAGTATAACAAGCTTTGTTAAGTTTATCAACCAACATATGTAGTGTTGTTCATTTTTCTAAAGATATATTTTCAAATTGCTTTCCAATATTGACAGGGATTTATGACTTACTGAAATGCTGAAAATACAGATTGCTAAGTGCTGGTTCCAAATGAGACAGTGATATCATTCCCACCAAGTCTCAGAGAATACTTCAGAAGTGAAGGCTGAAAGAATGTTGGATCTGGATCAGGGCAAAAGTTCTGTGACACATTGTCTTTGGTAGTTCTTCGTTTGGCACTCATGAACTCCTAGCACTTGTGTACCTTGTAAGACATGGAAAATATTTGCTTGTCTGAATGCTGTCATGCACAGAGGACTGACATGTGAGGTTTTACCCTTTTCTGAGGAGATATTGGTAGGTAATGTTTGCTTGGGAGGAAGGACCATTTTTTTCAGCACATGAAAAATGTCCATAATCAAATAAATAACTTCCCATCCATATTCCTGCAAACCACTATACTTAATCTAAGAAGCTCTCTTACACAAAAAGACATTCAAGTGGAAGGGTAGCACGTTGGGAAGAAGAATGTATTCGATGGGTCTTGAACAGGGATAAGAGGGAGTAATGAGGGAAGAATATGAGCAAAAATTACTTATATGTAGGAATGAAGCATGCAAAGACTTTGAGGACCTTGTAGACTCCAGAGATATAGATAAACTGACAAAACACTGGGAAGAAAGGCATCTTAGGTGAACATCTTAGTATTTTATAGGTTTTGGCTACCCTAAATGGGTTAAGGTGAAATATCACTGTAGTTGTAATTTGTATTTCCATGATGGTGAAGGACATTTAATATTTTCAAAACTGTTTATTAACCATTTGTCCTTTATCTTTTGAGAACACTTTATTTAATTCCATACCCCAATTTAAAAATTATTCTTCACTGTTTAGATTTTGGATTTTTTTTTATTATTTCTAGACAGTGACTACTAATTATAAGGCTGCTAAAGAACTTTTTCCTAACTGTAGGCTGCATCATGACATAAAAGATGGCATTCTTTGCTGCACTAAATCTTTTTAGTTTCATAAGAGATTATTTATTATGTGGTTTAATGCCTGTGCTATCAGGATCCTGCTCAGAAACACAAAAGACCCAGGATAGCCAAATGAATCACTATCCCAGAATTTTTGTTATATGACAGTGTTGAAGTATCTAAAACAGCATAGTGAAGCATTTAAAAAGAGACAACTTGATCGACTGAATAGAATTAAGGATGTGTATACAAGCTGACATTCCTATGACCACCTGATTTCTGACTAAGAAGTCAATACACATTGAAGAAAAGACAGCATCATCAACAGATGGTGCTCATCAACCGGATGGTTACAAGTAGAATAAAGCTGGAATATTTTCCCTCACACTGAACATACTTCACCTTCAAATGGCTCAAGAATCTCAATAGAACAACCAATGTCCTGAATGTGTTAGAGGAGAAAGTAGAGTACAGGATGGGTAATACTTGGTTTTCTCACTCAAACTTCATTTATTGAAATAAATTTCTACATATAAAATTATCAACAAAATTGATACTTTTTGAAGTTTATATGACAGTGCATTTTCCTTTTTTATAGATATATTTATTTTGGTTTTAAAAGTTACTAAGAATTCTTTCTTTGCCAAGACATTTTTAAAATAAAATGTTCATTTTTGGTTAAAAAATAGTATATTAGTATAAGCCAATAACCAAAAGTGGTGTATTCTTTTCAACATTGGAACTTAACTTCTTGATTTTTCTATTAAGTATATAGCAGTAGCAAGGGTAATTCCAACTAGATAAAAAAATCTGTTTTATTTACTGATCACATTCAAATGCATATATTAAAAGCTATTCATCTTAAAAATGCTGTTCAGAGTATAGAAGGAATAGAATGGAGAAGAAAAATAGCAGCTTCAGCACTGTGGTTCTTAAATTGAAATCTCTGTCTACAAATGCTCAGATGGAAACAGCGGTATTTCCTGACACTACACAGCTTAGTTGGAGCTTCTCCCTTCATGTTCCTCCACGGCCAGTGCTCTTCCTGAAGAGCACCCTGTTCAATTGCTCCCTGTAAGTACACCTATAAATCAACATTATGAGAAATATCCTTAACATGAACAGGAAAGCACTGCTTATGAATGGCAAACAACCATGTGAGCTTTGCTTTTATTTGACCTCTAACCTTTCCTGTAAAGGCAGCACAGAAAAAGTATTGTCTTTATTCAGTTCCTTAAGTGCAAAGATATTGATTTGCTTTGATGATTTGTTTCAAAGACCAACAAAGCCCTCAGATATATTTATGTTTCCTATCCACCTTACTTGATGTTTGCTGATAGCTTAGAGTTTTTATTAAAATTTAGAGAAGCCTGATCCTTCACCTTTTCAATAATTGAAAATTTGGAGGTTTACTGTAAACACATTACATCAAAGTCTAGAAAGTCCTTTGTTAAAAAAGAATCAATTTTATTGAAATTGAATTCTGCAAACAAAATGCAAGAGCAATCGACCAGTTTAATGGGGTTGTCAGTAGCTTTCAGCTTTACCCAAGATGCCCTGCTGTCTGGATTTTCAAAGGGACTTATTAAAGTTGAGAATGTTAGGAGATGATGATGTTTATGCTCTGCTATCTGCTTGATCACATCAGAATAAGAATGTCACATTTGATCTGTGCCCATCTCTGCTTACAGTACTGTTTTAAAATAGTCAATGAGTTAATAAACAATGCAAGGCAAAAAAAAAATTACTGTTTCATAACTGGATTCACTTGACACACACTCAAAACTGTAACAATTCCATCAGTTCTTGAGATATTCAGCCCAGCTAGTTCAGAGCTCATTGAATATATGGCTTAACATGTTTAACTTGATTTTTTATAAATAACTCATAAATGGCGTAATGATTGTAAATATCCAGAAATTTTAACTATAGACTTTAATAATTTGTTAAATATACTATTCTGATAAATCTCAATGTTAGATCCAAGAGTTATAGATCAGGTAGAGTGAAATCAAAATTGGTCAGTAGGCTAAAGACAGAAAGAGCTGTAATTTAGTTCAGCTGGGTGGGACTTCAAAGATTCGCTACTATTACAGGTTAGTAGTGAATCTTTGATCAGGAATACAGGGAACATACCTAAACATAATAAAGGCAATTTACAGCAAGCCTACAGCCAACATCAAATTAAATGGAGAGAAACTCAAAGCAATACCACTAAAATCAGGAACAAGGCACATCTGTCCCCTCTCCCCATACTTATTCAATATAGTACTTGAAGTTCTAGCCAGAGCTATAAGACAAGATAAGGAGATTAAGGGGATACAAATTGGATATGAAGAAGTCAAGCTTTCCTTATTTGCAGATGACATGATAGTATACATGAGTGACACCAAAAATTCAACCATGGAACTGATACAGCTAATAAACTCCTTCAGCAACATAGCAGGATACAAGATCAACTCAAAAAAATCAGTAGCCCTCCTATATACAATAGACAAACAGGCTGAGAAGGAAATCAGAGATACATCACCCTTTACAATAGCCACAAATGAAATAAAATACCTTGTGGTTACTCTAACTAAGCATGTGAAGGACCTATATGACAAAAACTTTAAGTCCCTGAAAAAAGAAATTGAAGAAGATGTCAGAAAATGGAAAGATCTCCCATGCTCATGGATAGGCAGGATTAACATAGTAAAAATGCCAATCTTACCAAAAGAAATCTACATATTCAACGCAATCCCCATCAAATTACCAACACAATTCTTCACAGATCTAGAAAGAGAAATACTCAACTTCATATGGAAAAACAAAAAACCCAGGATAGCCAAAAGAATCCTGTACAATAAAACAACCTCTGGAGGCATCACAATCCCCGACCTCAAGCTCTACTATAGAGCTACCATAATAAAAACAGGTTGGTACTGGCATAAAAACTGACATGTGGATCAATGGAATCGAATTGAAGACCCTGACATTAACCCGCACACCTATGAACATATAATTTTTGACAAAGAAGCCAAAAATGTACAATGGAAAAAAGAAAGCATCTTCAACAGATGGTGCTGGCATAACAGGAGTCAATGTGTAGAAGGCTGCAAATAGATCCATATCTGTCACCGTGCACAAAACTTTAAGTCCAAGTGGATCAAAGACCTCAACATAAATCCATTTACTCTGAGCCTGATAGAAGAGAAAGTAGGAAGTAGTCTTGAACGCATCATTCAATTCAATGTAAGTGGTAATGAACTCAGTAATATAAACAGAAACATTTCAAGAAACCTAATTATGAACTAAATAATTTAAAATAAAATCCAGATATAAACAAATCAGTAATTCTAATTAAAATAGGATTCCTGAAGGGTATATTAAAGGCAAGTTATTATAGTGATCAAGTAAAGATTAATCCCAGTGATGTCCAGAACTCATGGTATCTAAACATGCCTTGAAATTGTTTAACCCTGAGCTCTGAGATGGAGACCTACAATTTTAAACTCTGTCTGTCTATCTGTCTGACTGACTCTCTTTCTCTCTCTTTCTCTCTTTGCACAATGTTTGGCTATACGTATCTGCACCCTCTCCCATCTGGTGCCAGAGGAAGCCTATTTGATGATGACTGGATAAGGCACTGATGTATGAGCATAATATCATTCGGACTCATTTCATTGATTTTTTTTTTCTGTTTTGTCCAATTGTGTTTGGTTCTATTCATGTCTCTGGGCTATCTAGTCTTTGGTTTCTGGCCATCTAGGCAGTGTATGTCAATGGCTTTTTCTCATTGCATAAGTCAAACCAAGCCTTGGTTGGCCACCCACAAGTTTTATGTCACTATTGCCCCAGTACATCTTGCAGGCAGGACGGCGTCAAGGGTTTGTGGCTGGATTGGTGTTGAAGTTTTTCATTCATTATCCTGAAAAGTACCTTCCCAGCTGAAAGTGACTAGAATATATGGGTGAAGGCTCCATGCAAGCACCAGCTCTACCTATATGTTCAGTTAACTATGTGGCTATTATACTCAGCAATGGGACACTTCTGTTTGTTTTTGAGAGCGACTTTCTGTATTAGTATGAGCCTAGGTTGTTTAAGTATCTGCCTGAGAACTCCTCTGCCAACAACTCAACTGAATGCAACCCAGTCCCACCACTGGAAGCCTTGTCTGGCTACAGAAGATGGCCAGTTCTGATGCCATAGCCTCCATTACAACCCTGGGAAAGAAAGGAAGGAAAGATTATAAGAGTCAGAAGAGATGGAGAACATGGCCCACCAAATCAACTAAGCGGGGCTTATATGGGATCAGAGAGACTGAAGTAGCAAGCATTGGGCCTGCAAGGATCTGTACCAGATCCTCTACATATGTAATTCTGCTGTTAGCTTCGTGCTTTTGCAGGATTCCTAACAGTGGGAGTGCATGTGTCTCTGACTCCTTTCCCTGCTCTTGGACTTGTTTCCTTCTCTTTGCTTGTCTTGCCCAGCCTCTATAGAAGGCCTTTTACCTTGTCTTATTATATCTTTTTTTTTTTCCTGTTTAGCTGTTGCCTCTTGCATGCTTGCTTTTTTTCTGAAGAGAAACTGAATGGGTATGGATTAGGAGGATGTGGAGCTAGGAAGAGTGGAGGGAGCAGAAACTATGGTCAGGATATATTGTATGAGAGAAAACTAATTTTGATTTTAAAAAAAGGAAGAAAGAAATTGGTTAGCCTGAGGTGCAAAGGAGTTAAAAGTAACTTACACATTTCATTAGCTAGTAAGTAAAACAGTTATTAGAGTAGAGGGCTAAATATGATTCCTATCATTTCTCCATCCTCCATTGTGGCAGGATCTTCAGTCAAGACATTTTAGAAGACTGTTGAAAGTATTGTGGTGGAAGAAAAGTAACAGTGTGCTCTATTCATAAAGATTGAAGAGTTAAACACTGACAGCCTAAAGTCAAAATTTGGGTGCTGATAGAAGGCCACACATAGTTCTAGACATGCTTGTTAAAATACTATTTATAAGGTCGAGGATGAAGCTCAGTTTATAGAATGCTTGCCTGGCATGCATGCTGTGTGACTGATAGCAATGCAAAAGCATGACTTGGTGTGCATGCCTTCTACTATTCTAGCAGCTTTAGGGATGGAAGCAGAAGGCAGAGAAGTTCCATGTTATTGTCAGTTACGTGACTAGCTCAAGGCCACCCTAGTATACATGAGAACATGTCTCAAAATGATGTCTCCATTGCAAATTTAGTTGCTTTCTCTTGCTATGACTAAACACTATGACCAAAGAAATTTGTGGAAGAAAGAATATGTTTAGATTTATGGTTCAACAGGTATATGAGTTTATTATGGTGGGGAGACATGAAGCAAGTGGTAGGTCATGTTGCCCAGAGCAGAAAACAGAGAGCTCACATCTTGAGCGACAAGCACAGAAGATAGGATGAAAAAGAATGAGTGTAAGGCTTTCTATGCAGGGACACTTTGCTCAGCCTGGGTGAAGGGAGGAGGGCACTAGACCTGCCTTGACTGAATCTACGGGGCTGAGCTGAATCCCCAGGGGAGTCCTTGCCCTGGAGGAGATGGGAATGGGGAGTGGGCTGGGGGGAGGGCGGGAGGAGGCAGGAGGAGGGAGGACAGGGGAATCCGTGGCTGATATGTAAAATTAAATAAAATTATAAAATAACAAAAAGAATGAGTGTAAGGCTTTTAATCTCAAAGACATTTCCTGGTGATAGACTTCCTCCAGTAAGGTTACATGATCTCCCCAAACAGCAACATCATTGAGCAACCAAGTGTTTAGATGTCTGAGACTACAAGGAGGGGGGGTCATTTCTCATTAAAACCATCACAAAGTGTATTGATCACTCGGTAACTATAAAATATACCTGAGGAAAGTAAATTATAAAGATGAAATGTTTATTTCAGATTATATCCTGAAATTGGGAAGTTTGATGGCCCTGGTTTTGGCCAGTCTTGAGGCAGACTATCACTCCTGGAACAAAACAATGTACCCCAGGAGTCAGAAAGCAAAAAGAGAGTGGGGAGAGCTAAAGCTCCAAGGTATCTTCAAAGGTATACCTTCCAGTGAGTTAAACTTCTCTTAATACCAGACCCAACTTCTCAAAGGTGTTATTACTTCTCAATATCACCATTCTGGGTACCAAGCAGAAAGACTTCCCACCCTTCTTCAAGGTCCCTCCTTTCAAAGTTCCACCATATCCCAGAAGCATCAACTTAAGGAGGAACCTGTTAATCTAATCATAGATTAAAGTACATGAAAATGATAAGTTTCCTAAATAGAACTTTTTACAGCCCTAATATAAAAAAATATAACTTGGTAAAATAATTCATGTGCCTGAGTTGTTATGATATTTGTTAATTATATAAGGTTTTACAATGTACAGAGGCTGCTTATCTCAGTGAGCATTTCATTTCTCTGGAAAAATATTTGATCTTATTAAGACATAATGCCTTATTTGGAGTCAGTGAATGAGAGGATTTGATAGTTTGGGGCCTGTGGGGAATCAGCACACTATGGTGAGAGTGTGCGGCAGAGGAAGTTGCTCAGCTCCTGGTAATAAAGAAGTAAAGAGACAAGAAGAGATCAGGATGTCAATATCCTGTACCAGGGCATTCCCCCAATAACCTAAAGCAAACATCTTACCCCTTCTCCAAATGGTCAAGCTTAGAGTCCAACTCTTTATTCCATGGATTTGGTAGCATGTTCAGAATCCCTTCCACTATGACCACTCCATAGCACTGATTTTACAACTGAGCATTTTAATTTGAAGTAATAGTACTTACAAATGACACAGGCTTCTTCTTGAAAATTATTCATTTTATTTTTCAAAGTCATAAATGAACAAATGAACAAAACCTGCTACTCATTTACTCTATTATTTCCTAGCCTATCACATGAAACAAAGATAATTTGATAATATTCAAGTTTTTATGATCATTTACATGTGATGTGTGCATTAATCATGGCATATCTTTTTCCTGTAATGAACTTCATGAGACATATTGTGATATTTAATTGCAATAAACAGTTTTTCACATGTTATAATGAGCATGTCAACACAACTAAGCTTTTCTTGGATATAGAAAATTTCAAAGGAAAGAATGACAGCTAATCAGTACAAATACTTAAGATTGATTTTTCCTTTGAGATTTTTAACTGCAGAGAAAGTAAATAGTTTAGCTTTCCTTGTGACCTCTAAAAAAATGAAACTCCCTTGTAGGTATGATAAGTATTAATTATATTAATTATAAACTATTCTGAACTAGAATTCTAAATTATTTCATGTCATAGTAGTGAACTAAACTTACTAACAGTTTATAAACCAAAGTTTTATTGGAAATTTATTCAATAATTCAATTTTATATAAATTATAAAAATATTCAAATTAAGAGAAACTTCTAATATTTTATGTTGTTCTTATTTCCCTATATCCACATCAGATGTTCATATTACAAGGAAGGAAACTATTGGTATACACAAGAAGTGATAAGATTGTTTTATTTTCTATTCATCTATGATGTAATGGGAAGCAGAACCTCTATTCTATGCTTTTGGAGTTTACTCATCTCTGTTATTTACTCATCACTATTCTGCATTTTCTCATCTCTCTGAGAACCTCTGTGTACAGAAAAGTCAAACTGTTACACTGGAAAGAAATTGTGACTTCATATTGATTTGCAGGCTTGAACTACCACAGCAGGCTTGTCAGTATTCTTAAAAGCGTTTCTCTTCTCTGCAACATTTTTCTGTAAAATAGAGTTCATATATTTTCTTTATTAGATAATGACCTGTATTTCTACCACCTAAAATTAGCATTTGAATCTGGTTCAACTTTAATGGGTAAATACTATAATATTAAATTTTCCTCTTGGCTATGCAGCAGAACTGGAGGATAAGATCATAATACAGAAGACACCATACACTTTGGTTGTAAGATATGGAGAAAGCAGACATTCAGAGAGGTAGAAAGTTCCCTGGTGCTGGCTAGTATTCAAACTACCCCAACAGGATAAAAAGATGGCTGGGTGTGGGGGAGAAAGCATCACTGCTTTAGTCCAACTGTGAATCTTACAAGCAAGAAATCAAACCAACTGAACTTGATATGTTCACTTGACAATAGAGGTTTGACAGTTGAGTGTGTAACCAACTCTGATCTGGATTTGAGGATTGCTCCCAGAAAAGAGAAAAGGAGAGACCCATGCCTGGTACTATAAGCCTGGATATACATCTACAACTAGGGAGATTGTAGGCTAAGGAATTTTCAAAACTGATTTCTCCTCCTATTTATTCTCTCTTCCTGCCAGCCCCACTTATCATTTCTCCTGCCTAACGATTGGCCATTCAGTTTAGATGTAACCGGCTTGTTAAATAAGAAACACAGAACCAATTGCAGAGTTAAAAACCACAAGGTCAGAGCAAGAGCAGAAAACCTTACCCTTCACTGCTTCTGCTGTCCTTCCTCTCCACCAGAGAGCTACCTCTGTGTGTCCTATCTTTTTTATAAATTTTCTGTTCTGTTTTCTCATTGGTTGTAAACCCAGCCACATGACCTCCTCATCACTGCCTGTTTGTACAGACCTCCAGGTCTTCTATGGTTGAGATTAAAGGCGTGTGTCTGCCATGCTGGCTGTGTCCTTGAACACACAGAGATCTACCTAGCTCTGCCTCCCAAGTGCTGGGATTAAAGGCGTGCACCACTACTGCTCAGCTTCTGCTCTAAAAGGTAGATTATTAAATCTATTATATAAAAAAGAAAATATAAATATGATAAGATAAAAAGGGAGATTATGAAATCTACTTTTAAAAAGGATCTACTTGTTTTAAATAGGATAAGTAATAAAAATTTTTTATCTGAGTTTATCAATGTTACTGGACTGGACATTGTTCTATATAATGGAGTTTTTCACCTAAATCTCTCAAATGTTAATGGACTAGACATCATTAATATAATCTTGACTATATATATTATATATACTTATTAAATATGATTTTTCTTGTATTAGTTATAAACTTTTTAAAATTTTATACAAAAACAGGGGAAATGTGGTGGAATTGTGTTCCCCAAAATATTGTGTGTTCCCTGAAATAAACTTATCTGGGGTCAGAGAACAGACAGCCACTAGAACAGAGCCAGAAATGGTGGCTAGAAAACGGGTCAGAGCAAGCCATAGCAGAAGTTAGGCAGTGGTGGTACATGCCTTTAATTGTGACTTGGGAGGCAGAGCTAGCCGGATCTCTGAGTTCAAGGCCACTTTAGAAACAGCTAAGCATGTGACCCATGCCTTTAATCCCAGGGAGTGGGTGCAGAAAGAGAAAGGTATATGAGGCATGAGGACCAGGAACTAAAAGTTAAACATTTGGCTGGTTAAGCATTCAGGCTTTCGAGCACAGTTCAGCTGAGAGCCATTGGGATGAGGATTCAGAAGCTTCCAGCCTGAGGAAACAGGATCAGCTGAGGAACTAGAAAGGTGAGATAGCCATGGCTTGTTCTGTGTCTCTGATCTTCCAGGATTCACCCCAATAACTGGCCTTGGGTTTGATTTTATTTATAAGAACTTTTAAGATTCCAACTACAATTCAGCTCTTTATTGGACTAATAAGGTGCTTTAGGCAGGCACGATGAAACAGATGCAACACATCTGTACATAATTCAACACACATCCTTCCATCATTAAACAAATGTAGCATAAACAAATGTAACACATCTTTACACAAATAAGTAATATTCTGCAACATAACCAAATGTAACACATCTTTACATAGTTAAGTATTCCACAACAGAAGTTCACATAAAAAAAAGCAGGAACTATGTCTCACAGAAGAAATGTTGTTAGGGACCAGTGGATAAGCTATGTGATATGACTGCTGAGTCGATTGTCTCAGTATTAGAGCTTTGCTTTTGTCGAACACCAGTTTGCTTCTGTCCCTACCTGTTTGACTGGCTCTGTGTACACATCAGGAAAGATTGTCACCCACAACCACTTCACATTACCACTTAATATGACAGTTGCATCTTATCTTGAATAGACCAGTGTAGGTACATACACTGGTTGACTGTAGTAAGGCCTGAGAAGAAGGCAGCTGGAATTGCAAACAGCTTAGGCTACTAAACTGTGATTCATTACAAGAAGATGGAGAAGCAGTTTTTATTGGAAACTAAGTGAAAAACAACAATAACAACAACAAAAAACCTCCTCTCCATAAAGAGAATGATGGTGTTTTATAGTAAGAAGAGTGGGATGTTGTTCTTTTGTTGTTGATGTTGTTGTTTTGGTTTTGTTACTGGTTATAAATGTTTTAATTGAAATAGAATTATATTACTTTCTCCTTCTTTTCCTCCTTACAGCCCCTCACAGGTACCCTCAATCCCCATCTATCCTACCCACTTTCAAGTCATTAGCTTCCTTTACTTTTATTATTATGTAGGTATATGTGTGCATGCATATATGTATATATATGTGTGTATGTGTGTGTGTGTGTGTGTGTGTGTGTGTGTGTGTGTGTGAGAGAGAGAGAGAGAGAGAGAGAGAGAGAGAGAGAGAGAGAGAGAGAGAGAGAGAGAGAGAGAGAGAATGACAGGGAACTAGATGTAAAATAGAAATAACCATAATTAGAAATGTATATTTATGTAAGAATACACACAATCATATTTCTTTTAAAAAAAAACACAAAACTACCCCTTGAAATTATAATTTGTATCTGATTTTCAGGAGCCATAGCTGGGACACAGGATTGCAATGCTAGGTTTTAAATGTGTATTGAAACTCAGATATTTATTTCTATCTGAAAGAATTACTGATATTGACAAAACTGAAATTGTGGTGGAATAATCCCATTATGGTTTTGAGGAACTACTAATACTTTATTCTGCCTTTCATTTGAACAACATGGCTACACATTTCCAATGTTTCCAAATTGTGAATATATGTGTATTTCATGTGATTTTTTTCTTTGCTTCCTTTTTAATTTGAGTTTTAAAAATCTTTATTTTGTGTTTTTTTGTTTTTTTTTAAAGATTTATTCATTTATTATGTATACACAAGAGGGTGCCAGATCTCATTACAGATGGTTGTGAGCCTCCATGTGGTTGCTGGGAATTGAACTCAGGAACTCTGGAAGAGCAGTCAGTGCTCTTAACCTCTGAGCCATTTCTCCAGCCCTATTTTCTCTGTTTGTTTGTTTATTTGACTCTTCTCTAAAGAAAGAGAGAGAGAGAGTAAAAGGGGGCATGAATTTAGATGTGTGGGAAGGTGAGGAAGATCTGGGAGTAGTTGTGGGAGAGGAGTCTATGATTATCATATAGTATATGAAAATTTATTTTCCTTGTCTTTCTACACACACACACACACACACACACACACACACACACACACACATATATATATATATATATACATTAATATACATATATATTATAATTCTATTTGATATAAGATACTAAATTGCTGAGGTATAAAGGCTCATGTGATGAGTGAAGAATTTCTTTGTCACTTTTTTTACTATTATGAATCTAAAGACCTTTTCTAGTTTTGAATAAACAACTCTTCTATCAATACAAGTTTCTTAGCTGACATCTGATCTTTACAGCAAAAAATAGTTTGATCTAATGTCTACATTGCTTACTTTAGATGCACACTCGCTAATTTAAAAATAGAATGGGTCTTCCAAACATGTCCATTCTCTTTTTCCATTTCCTCCCCTTTGAAAATTATGAGAGTTAATAGTTTCATTCTTACTATAATCTTGATTTAATCATCAGTTCAGCCAATGAAGAATCTTATTAATATAGATGTATGTAAATGAACAACTTATGAACTGAAGCCAGCCCAGGTAAACATTATTAAATTGGTAGCAACCAGTTGCAATAAAAGCTTCCAAATCTCAATGAAATAATATCAAAAGATGCTTAAGAACCATTATGTAGGGAAGCTAAGATTTTAGTCTCACTAATAAGTCTCAGCAACTTTAAATGAATATACAAACCCACACACATGTATAGGTATTTCTATGTAAGTATACATATACATATATATGTATATTTATACACACACACACACATATATATAGATGTATATCTAACACACCTGCAAATTCCTGAACATACAAACAAATACAGAACACACACATAGAGAAGTATACATACATTCATGCATGCACAGTACATAAATCCATGTGTGTATAGATTCATGAACATACTTACACATACACATTATCTTCCATATATACTGATTGTCACATATCCACACATGAATACCAATAAACATACATATGTTCACAGGCACACACAGCATATATACACACATGTACATGTCAGACACCCTGTCAGTATCTTTATCTTCTTCTCCCACATCTGAGAGAGGGCTAATATTCAAAAATATATAAAGAACTCAAGCAACTAGACATTAAAAAATCAAATAATCCAATCAAAATGAGATCCAGATTTAAACAGAATTCTCTGCCAAGGAATGTCAATTGGCTGAGCAATACTTAAAGAAAAGTTCAACATATTTAGCCATCAAGGAAATATAGATCGAAACTACTCTGAAATTTTATCTTACATCCATCAGAATGGCTGTGATAACACATGTGTCAGCTCATGCTGGAGAGGATGTGGAGCAAGAAGAACACTTCTCCATTGCTAGGGAATTTGCAAACTTGTACAGCCACTTTGAAAATCAATATGGCAGTTCCTCAGAAAAATGGGAATCAATCAGCTTGAACACCCAGCTATACCACTCTTGGGTACCCACCCAAAGGATGTTCCATCCTATCACAAGGAAACTTGCTCAACTCTATTCATAGGAGCTGAATTTGTAATATCCTAAAACTGGAAACAATCTAGATGTCTCTCAATTGAAGACTGAATAAAGAAAATGGGCTACACAACAAAAAGGAGTATTACTCAGCTGTTAAAAACAATGCTATCATGAAATTTACAGGCAAATAGATAGAACCAGAAAAGATCATTCTGAATTAGGTAACCCAGAACCAAAAAACAAAAGTGATATATACTCACTTGCAAGTGAACATTAGCTGTTAAGTAAAGAATAATCATGCTAAAATTCACAGACCCAGAGAGATTAAATAACAAGGAGGGCTGGGGGGGGCTGTTAAATGGTTCACCCTTGGAAGTTGGTGGGTGGGGATGAGAACAGGAGGGATCAGGTGAGGGTGGCAGAGAGACAGAGGGAGAGAGTACTGTGAGAGATGACTGGGTCATTTATGGGGTGATGTAGAAAACTAGTGCAGTCGAAACTACCTGGAATCTACAAGAGTGACCCTGGTGTTGTCTCCTAGTAATGGGAGATACAGAGTCTGAACTGGCCATCTTCTGTAACTAGGCAAGGCTTTTAACAGCAGAACTGGGACACCAACCCAGCCACAAAATCTTCCATCTGTAATCTGTCCCACCTGCAAGGTATGCTGGGACAATGCTGGCACAGAACTTGCATGAATAGTCAACCTGTGACTTTTCCACTTCCTCCTGCTAGATTGCCATGTCCAGCTATGACATGAGAGTTGTGCCCAGTCTTATTGTATCTTTTTAGGCCATGTCCAGTAGATATCCCTTGCCTGTTTTTTAAGAGAGAAGGGGATGGAAAAGAGAGAATGGAAGTCTTGCCGTGTGCCGTTTTGCCTTTGTGTGACTTGATCCCAGTTTCCAGAGAAGTTGGTCAGCACTCAAAGACTAAGATTAAGTACCGTGTGACATGTATATGAGACATTAATCATCACATCATTTAATTTCTGTGTCTACATAACTCTAGCTATTAGTCAAATGCAGGAAAGAAGAAAATTATATGAAGTAAGGAAAAATTTCTAGAAATTTAGTCATTATTATAATATCACAGTAACAGAAAGAAAACTGAAGAGGCTTTTATAATTCAGCATGTTCCCTATAGAGCTGGTGAAAAGCATTAATTAGAAGTATGATATGATTTCCAGTGAGAAGGTCAATTATGATTTAAAAAATACTATACATCAGCCTTTAAAATGTGATAAGATTTTAGGAAGTATAAAAAGAGTAAAGCTTTTCCAAATAAGAAAGTCAATTTTAAAAGTTTTTTTTTAATGAGTGAAAAGGAAGGTTATTATAGAAAAAGAATGAATTACAAGATGGTGAGTTATGGTTCATAATTTTCATTTGAAGAGTGATGCAAATCTCAGCCAATTTATCAACTAAATATGGTTGATTAAGTAAAGTATTTAATCTCTTGTAATTTCACATTGCCAATCTTTAAAATATATTCAATAACTTTGTTCTCATATTAGTCTTGTGAGTATTATGCGTGAACATATGGAACCTAAGTGCAGCAGACAGATGCTGGTATTATAAGGAGCTCAATCTCTGAAATAAATATACAATCTTCATTAGGTATAATGATAGTAAGTCAGTGCAGATATTCTTGCATTAGGTCTGTGAATTAAAGGCATAATTATATTTACCTAATTCAACAGGTTTTGGTGGTTAGTAATTAATATTCACAAATATATATATTTGGATTTTTGAGAAAGGGTTTCTCTGTATAGCTTTTGTGACTTTCCTGGAACTCACTCTGTAGCCCAGGCTGGCCTCAAATTCATAGAGATCTGCCTGCCTTTGCCTCAAAAGTGCTGGGATTAAAGGTGTGTGCCACCACTACCCATAGATTTTTTATTTATTTTCCTATTATTGAAAATATACTATGTGTTTTATTTTATTTTACTCATATCCTAGTAAAACATTTCATCATGTTATTTGAAGACTGTCATAATCTTTATCGTGTACAGTTCATAAGACACAGATGCACTCTTAAATGTGGAATGGCCACATAGTGTACTAAGAATTCCTATAAAAATTGATGTAGATAAAAATAATCTTATTCCAAGCACATTATCAGTATTCATTTATAAAATAATTCTACATATATATTTATATGTTTTGATTCCAGGGAAATGTATTCTTTTATATATGAGTAGAAACAAAATCTGTGTAGCACATGGAAGAAAAATTAGGTAGATGACCAAACTGTTTAGCCTATTCTGGAGAGCACTCTGGGTCAAAATCATTCTGCAGACCTACATGATGTTAAGAAAAAGAGGACAAATCCTGGTACAGCATTCTCACCGTGATTGCCTGTGAGCTTTGAATAGGATGGGATAGTGTTAGGGAAGCAAAATCCCCCTGTGGAATGATAGCTACTAGATAGGAGACCATTGGGAAAGTCACGAACTGCTACCAAAGTCCAGTCGCAGTCAAAATGAATGATTTGTACCAAGGAAGTGTATATTCTCTCTCTCCTCCCTTCTTTCCTCTCTCCCTCTCTCTCTTTGTTTTGACTCTTCCCTTTCTTCTCCCTCTGTCTTTGAATGTTTAATTTTTGTATATGCATATAAAAGTTAAAAAATATTTTACAAAAGGACAATCTAAGTATAATTTGTAGCTATGTTTTAACTAAGCTATTTGTCACCATAATCCTATCATTTGGAACACTGGATAAAGTCCATTCTTAAAAGAAAATCCAACAATGTGGAGTAATATTTATTAGTTATGCAAACATCTTTTATTCCATATTGAAGTTATAAATATATGAAGTATTCTGATTCTGCACACAGTTGTTGCTGTTTTTTTAACTCTTTTTGGAGGGCCCACCACCCAGCTCCCAAATTAATCACGCTTGGAGGCTTATACTTAATTATGAATGCCAGGCCTTACCTTGGCTTGTTTTTGCCAGCTTTTCTTAAGTTTAATTATCCTTCTGTCTTTTGCATATGGGCTTTTACCTTTCTCTATTTTTTGTTTACCTTTCTTTGTTTCTTATTCCATGGCTGATTGTGTAGCTGTGTAGCTGTGTGGCTGTCCCGATATCCTCCTCCTTCTTTCTCCGTCTCTCCTCCCAGATTTCTCTATATATCCTCTGTGCCTGACAGCCCCACCTATTTCTCTCTCCTGTCTCATTATTGACCATTCAGCTCTTTATTAGACCATCAAGTGTTTTAAACAGTCATAGCAACACAGCTTCACAGAGTTAAACAAATGCAACATAATCAAAAGTAACACACCATAAAATAACATTTTCCAACACACAGTAGTGAAAATTATCCCACTGACAGAATAGAAAATAAGGTACAGCAAAGCCACCAAGATTATCAGGTATTCTGACATATTTTCACAAATGTGCACACTTCTATAAACTTCTAGACAGATTCTTTGAGAAGACTTGCTTATCTTTCTATTCGAAACTCACACTTATTCAAATATATATCAAAATACAATGAACATTTTCTCTAATGCATTGAATGATAAGACAACATCCATATTAACATTCAAGATGTTAAATTTATCCCAGAACACTGAATAAAGAAACTCATACACTATTAAATAATTAAAGTATGTTCTCTGAAGAACACATACAATGGAAAGCAAAGAAATAGATCAGGTATGTTAATTTTTTATAAAGTATAAATGTGTGTGGAATTGTGAAAAACTATTAATTTTCCTTAGGAATAGATAATGTATCATTGGAAATACAAATATCATGGAATTCATACTGAAACTCACTGTAACTCTTAGATGTGCAAGGCAGAATTAAGAGAAATTCCTGCTCTAAATGACACTTAGAGAGAAATCTATTACCATTTCATCTGGGGTACATCTCATTATGTTTCTTTTTATTTTTTATAAGATTGTAGTATAAATAACAATATTTCTCTCTTCCCATTGCTCCCCTGCCCCCAGTTCTGCCCTATTCTCTTCCCCACTTCCCTTCAATTTAATGACCTCTTTCTTCATTAATTTTTATTGTATAGCATGGACAACCTAAAAATGGTCTATTCCTTATAAAGGAAACTTTTCTTTGCAACATATAGACACTACTAAAGTAAGCCACAACTAATCAAAATGCAGAGTATTGAGAACTAGTTCAAATGGACACATGTGCCAAACATTCCCACCACTAAGGCTCAGGACACATTGTGGAAAGGGCAGAGAGACTGTAAGAGCCAGAGGATCAGAGAATTCGCTGTGAGATGTGTCTCCTAGTAACATCAGAAGCTACATTCACAAATCTCACCAACACAACTGTATAAACATGAACTGAACAAGGAGGACACCAATGAACGTGCCAAAGAGGACAAGAAAATGCCATGAGGCCTCAACTATAGACAATGAACTATGGGCAACTAAGAAATGCTGGAAATGGGAGGGGTGACCTTCATCAGGGAAGAATGCTACAATAGATTTTTCAGATTCCTCCTAAAAAACAAATAAAAGTACTTCTCTGAACACTACTTCCCCTAATTGTGAAGTATTCACTGAAACTTTAGAGAAACATATGAAATGGATCATGGAATATTATGACTACATCTTTAACAAATTGGTCCATTACAGTGGGTCAGGAAAAAAAATGAAACCTAATCAAAACAAACAAATAAACAACAAAATAAAACAAACAATAAAAAAATGAGAAAATCCAATCTTATATACATTGTTTTGTGAAAACATTGTAACTACTGTCCTTTGTTCTATGTGTAGTTAGGGATAGAACCCTCATGGATACCAAACTGTTCAGATGCAAATCTCTGTTATAAAGATGTGTAGCATTTGCATGAAACATACATAAACTCTCACACTCTTTTAATATCTGTAGTATACTTATCAATCCTAATAGTAGTTTTAAACAGAAGGGCGTATAATGTACTGTTTACTGGACAATTATATAAAATGAATATATGTTCAGTATAAACAGAGATGTTTTCCAAAATGTTTTCTACTTGTGATTGGCTTAATGCACAGATACAAAGCCAGCAGATAAAGATGGATACCTTTGAACTTCTGTCTTACTTTAGGGTTTTGTATTGATGTTTTTCTTAGCTCTTTCCATTGGAGAATACTAGCTTAATTAGGTACATAAATGAATTGTGGAGAGAACTTAGGGACAATTAGAAAAAAACTGTTTTTTTGGAGTGGTGAAAGACACTAGAGGAGTTGATATGGGAAAGGAAGTAGTAGGGATGATGTAAAATACAGTACACATGTATAAAACCTTTAAGAAACATAAAATTTAGATATTATTATTATTATTATTATTATTATTATTATTATTATTATTTATTAGGAGCTGAGTACTGAACCCAGGGCCTTGTGCTTGCTAGGCAAACATCTACCATTGAGCTAAATCCCCAACCCCTAGATATTATTTTTAACAATGAAAAATATACCAAGTAACCCATGAGATGAAAATGAATATTATTTTCATGAGATAATATTATGTTTAATTTACATCATATATGTGACATTTTGAAAGTTTTGAAGTTTTATGTTTCACTAAATACTTCAGTAATAAAATTTAAATTATATTAATTGAAGGAAGCCTGTATAAATTAGTCTTCCTCATATATATGCTTTCTGTCTACAGACATGAAAATTATGTTGAAGCTTACAGATTCAATTTGAATATATTCATCTTTGCAGATATAGAAGTTGACATGCAAATCTTTATTTAAAAAATGACAGTGCTGTTACAAAGAGAAGTTTCCCTAATGACAGGTGAGGACTACACCACAATCTATGTATAGGGATACATATTTAGGATGTGGTTGGGGATTGTGTTGGTTTTGTAAAAAGTGGATGTCTTAAGTTCTCTTCCAAGATCCATGACTTTACTAGTACCAGGTAGTTGACTGGTTCCCAGTACCAGGGATACTTTCCTCTTTTTGAGTAGATCTTAAGCCCAATAAGAGAGCTATTGGTTACCTCCAAGTTATGCATACCACCACTGTATCCTAAGGGTTGTTATTCCATGTTGTCATTAGTGTGGTTTACAGGTATCACAGCTGGGTAGAAATGTTGGTTGTTTTTCTCTTCTGAAACCTTGCAGCATTTCTTCTGATACAATGAAAGCAATTCCTCAAGGAATGTCTTCCAAGAAGTTCAGGGGTCCTCCAGGCTCTGTGTCTCAAGTGTATAGTGTCTTCAGCAATAAAGACTTACTGTCCTAGGAATATCAGAAGTTACACCTATAAAGTCTCATCAGCATGGCAGCCTAAATATGACCAGAACAAGGAAGACACCAATTGGCATGCTAATGTAGACTGAGGTAGAGGGAGCTCGCAAGACCTCAACCCTACACGAAGAACTACAGGCAACTAAGGAGCACTGAAAGCAAGATTAATAGTCTTCACCAGAGAAGAGCACATCAATTGGTTATGCAGTACGAAAGTGTCATCCCAGAAAACATATACTGATGGTTGTAAGTACGTATTTACCCATCTCTCTCTCCCAACTCTTTCTCTTCTTTCTCCCAAGAATAATTATGTATGTATCAACAAATTAAAGATAAAAGAGGCCACAGATTTTTAAAAATGAGCAAGGGGGTTACATGGGAGTGTTTGAAGGAAGAAAAACGAAGAAGAAATTATGCAACTACAGTAGAATCTCAAAAAAATTTAAAAATCAAAGAGAAATTTGATGTTCAGAACAAAATTCTACAATTGAATCAAAAGTCATTTTGATGTTAAATCTATAGCATAAGTTCACCTAAATGTTTTTCATTCATCTTCTCATTCCTTATTTGTAGAACACTGATTAACTCATTTCAGACACATTCAGTAAACAGTTTTTCTTTCTAAATGTTTTTATATAGCAGAATGGCAAAATATTAATATATCTACTTCCCTACAAGGTGCTTAAAATTTAAGTTGCTCAAGATATTTGGAAATTACAAATATTTCATTTTTTTATTCTTTCACCTATTTATTGGTTAATTAAACAGATATTTATTGATATGACACTCAATATTAGGCCCTGATTTTGTTTGTATTATTTTTTTATGAAACAGATCTTGTATTTTCATTAACTTCCAAGTCTACACAAAATATAAAAGGTAGATCTCAGTCATGTGTACATGGGTTAAATAATATGCATATGAAATTGCAATATGATTTATATTTCAAATAAAATACATATATAATACACATACACACAAATGCTAAGAAAAATAATTTATCAAATTAGAGTCTTGCCACACAAAATGGGATTTCTATTATTAATTATACTTATAAAGATTCACATGTGCTTCAATAATCATACACAGCATGGTATTTCTTCTCATCAATGAACTGTTTTTCTCTTAAATAAAATCCATACAGAACACATTTTTATAAGACAATATTGTTTGTTTCATTTTGTGAAGTGGACATAGAAACATTATAACCCTATAGAAAGACTCTGCATGATATATGAAAATGAAGGACTTCAGTGAGTTATGGTGACCCCAGGTTTCATTGTCTGTGAGAAGCCTCCTTGGAGTCAGCTTGTATGTCACCATTGACTTTTGGCCTTTGGCAAGTATGGACCATTGGAAGCATCAGTACCAAATAAACAGTGAATAAAAGTTAACTATTATTTGCTGGCACACTATGCTATGATTTTAACTAGTATTCAGTTTAATCTTTATTTTAAGATTTATTTCATGTATATAAGTGCTTCCCTGCATGTATACCTATGCATCACTTGCATGTCTGGTGCCCACAGAGGCTGTATGATGACATTAGATCTCCTAGAACTAGAGGTATAGAAGGCTGTGACATGTTTGTTTTCATTCTGTATTTCTTACTTCCTCCATGTCTGGCTGGCTGACGCTGCCTGGCTGGCTAGTCCTGGATGTCTCCTATTCTTTCTCACTCATTGTCTCCTCTCTCTTTCTCTCTTCCCACCAGCACCACCTATTCCTCTACTATCTAGCTATTGGCCATTCAGCTTTTTATTAGACCAATCTTTTGCCTTAGGTAGGCAAAGCAATACATTTTTGTAGCATTAAACAAATGCAGTATAAGCATAAGATGGGTTGAATATATAGAGCCAGAAGGACAGAGACAAAAATTAAAACCATATGTGGCTAATATATCCATGAATTTATAGGAATGCAATTTGTTACAGCAATGGAATATCCAAATTAACATTCCTCAAATATCAGAAACAAACAATAACTAACATATGTTTCTGAGAAAAAATATTAGAGGTATTGTGAAGAATAGTCCCCAACCATTCAGATTGTACTAGAACAGGGCACAAGAGCTGCTGATTTTCAAAGGCACTAACAGCTCTCCCTTTAAAATGGTTAACAGACAAGCCTGCATGGGTTCAGCGATGGCTTTTAACAACAGAAAAAACACAGACCTTAGACCACAAGGTACAAGAGTAGTTACATGCTCAGCATATTGAAGAATCAACCAGCCCTTGATATTCTTTATTTGTTATTAAAAAGAAATCTGGTAAGTGGAGAATGATAACAGGTCTAAGAGCTGTTAACAAGGTAATCCAGCCAAATGGCTCTCTACACTCTAGAGTTCCTTTACCTTCTTTGTTACCCAAAGGATGACCTTTTATAGTTATATATTTAAAAGACTGTTTCTTAATACCCTTACAAGAAAAAGACAGAGAAAAAATTGCCATCATAGTGCCTACTTATAATTATCAGCATGTTAAGTTACATCTTCCCCTTCACTGTGTGATTTATGGCAGACATTTTTTTCTGAAAGGTAATCCATAATCTAAAAAGATTTTAGCCCCTCCTCCTGAAAGTACAACCAGGATATTCTTTCATCAGCTTGATACAGTAAAATTCTTATCCTAATAGTGAAATGTTTCACTAAAGAATGAAAGAAAGGTTAAAAAAATAATAAAAATTAAATAAAAAATAAAAACCACAAGGCAAAATGTAGATGAAGAGAAACAGGTTCAATTATGTTATAAGAGCTAGTGGGACAAACATAAGATAAGATTGAGCATTCTCAACTAATAATAAATCTCCAATCATGATTTGGGAGTTGAATGGTGGTCCCCCAAAAAACCCTGCTACAATTAAATATTCTATTACTTTTCTCACTTTGGCTTCAAGTTATTTAATTATGAAGTCAAATACATAAAAAAATCTTTACATACAGATTAGGTTGTCTAGAAAAATATTACCAAACTAGACTGCCCTATTCATACGAGCAAACAAGTACATTATTTCAATTTGAATGTTCTTTTTACATTTGTGTAAAACAGTTTTGTATAGATTCTTTTTTTTTTTTTTTAAATGACAATGAGCCATGACTGCTCCTGGAAGCACCAATCTACTTCAGAGAAGTTTATGGGCATTGAAGACAACTCCATATGGAGTTTAATTTTTGTGGCAAAAGTTAGCCACTGGGCAAGAAAGTGCCCTTGCCTTGACTGCTGACAGCATGCTGTCCAAATGAACAAGCATGTCACAAAAGAAAGAGCTGCCAAATCTTGCCAAGACAAGTAGGAAGACCCTTCAGAAAATTCTGTATCACAGGAAAGTTTGTCAGATATTCTAGGCCTGTAGGGCAAATATGGATGCCCAACATTGCAGAAGAAGCTTGTGTGAATGTCCAGGCAGCCAGCTGTTTCTTTCATTTCTCACATTTTTTGGAATTCACTTGTTTGCACTTTCTGATTACTTAGGTAATATTATTTCCTTCTTGTGTCTCTAATAGAGTTGAATACTAGATAGTTATAGTTGTAGTTTTCCTTTTTATCAAATTCAGAAAAGAATCTCACTAAAGAGGTGTAAAGTATATAAGTTTGGAACACATCAGAAGATAGTTTTGGGTTCGTAATAGAAGTTAGGATAGAATATGAATTAGGTACAACATATTGGGCTCACCAAAATAGAATAAATAATGGAGTATTTTCTCTGAATCTGCCAAAAGTTAATGGACTAGACATTGTTAATGTAATTCTTGAATATATATATATATATATATAACTTATTCTATATAGTTTTTCTCATATTAGTTATAACCTCCTTTTATTACTTTAGACAGAAAATAGGAAATGTGATGAAACATTGTATATCAAATAAAGCTTGCTTGAAGATCAGAGGACAGAGTCAGCCACTATATTAAATAGAGAGGCCAAGCAGTGGTGGCACTCACTTTTTATTCTAGCACTCAGGAGGCAGAGATCTGTCTGGATCTCTGTGAGTTCAAAGCCACCCTGGACTACACCAGATTTATTCAGTCTAGGAGAGAAGCAGAACCAGGCAGTGGTGGCACACACCTTTAATCCTAGTACTTGGGAATCACATGCCTTTAATCCCAGTACTTGACATTTCATGCCTTTGTTACCAGTATTTGGGAAGCACACATGCCATTCATTAATCTCAGCACTGAGAAGGAAGTAAAATGGCTAGGTGGAGAAAGGCATATAAGGTGTGAGGAGGTAGTAACTAGAGCTTTTCAGCTGAGGACTCAGAGGCTTTCGGTTAGAGGATTCATGGAGATAGGTTCTTGTCTTTCATTTGGCCTAAGTATTTGGTAGTAGTGAGCAGCTTCTCTAGTGGTCTATTCATTTGTTTATCTGATCTTTCAGCATTTATCCCTACATCTGGTTCCAGGTTTTTATTAATAAGAACATTTAGGATTCGTACAACAAAATGTAACACACCTTTACATAGTTAAAGTAATATTCCACAACATTTAATTAATTTTGACAATAGAAATATATTATAAAACAATACTTGAAAAAATATAAGACAATTTGAAACATAGCAATAGCTTTGCTATATAAGAAAGTATACTCCAATAGAGAGTATTACTTGTGATATTACAGTTTGCTCTTGTCATTGAAAAATTTGATGGTTGTGACTGATGTATAATGAGACTTATCTAATATATAATATTACCTAGAAAGCCTCCCCTTTTCTAAAAATATCTTGGGGCTAGAAAAGATGGCTCAAGGTTTAAAAACACTGGTTATTCTTGCAAAGGACTGGAGTTCCTTCTCAGTATCCATATCAGGAGGCTTACAGGTAATTGTAGGTCCATTCTGAGGGTACCTGACATCCTCTTCTTCCTTTCAACAGCACCAACACACAGAGTACATACCAACACACACACACACTAGTGCTCCGGGCCACAGAAATACATTATAAGAACTCAGCTGGTTATGGCAAAGCAACTACCTGAAGGGATCAAGGAATTCTTTCAGAGGAAGACAAATCCCAGGGAATATTTGGTGTTATTTTGCTTGTTATATATCAGCTGTCTTCTGTTATGAAAGTCATGTGTGCCTTCATAGTTTTCCTAGTTGATTATTCCCCAAGAATTGCTACATTCAAGGTATTTAGAGAACAGCCTCAGGAAAAGCTTCCTTCCCCTCAGCCCATCTGTTTCTCCCCTTTTAGTGCTGAAATCAGATATCTCCCTTAGCCACATCCAAGGACTAACAGGGATAACAGTCCAAACCACCACTTAATAAGTCTTATGAAATTAAGGTAAATTCCATGTGAGACACTGCGTAGGTCAGATGGACCTTCAGTAATAGCTTTGCATAATTTAGCTTGGACCCTCCTTTTCTTACAGCCTCACTAACTTTCTAGACTTCTAATTTTTTACCTAACCACTTCTAGGAAGATTTAGATAACCTTCTGCACTGACAGCTATGAACAGCCAGAACCCCAGTTCAAGCCTCCCTGAAATTATCATCATTGCCAGCATCCAGCCAGGTCCATCCTCAGATGTACCTTATCAGAGAGATACCTCTGTCCTGTCTAAGAACAGACTTAAGCATCCAAACTACCTGTTTAGGAAGGCCTGGTGGATGTGCCAATTAAGCTTAACTTCCTCCTTTCCAAAGTCTTACCTCTAGTTCCAATTCTCCCTTTAACTATCACCAGAGGCATCTAGCTGTACATTGGTTGCCTAGCAACCTAACACACTTCCCCCTCCCACCCTGCAGAAAAATGCAGATAGCTTGGACAGATAAGGGTCAAAGGGATAAAAAGACAGTTTCATTTTCAGAGAAGGAGGACAGAACTTAGAAGTATGAGGAAATGGAGAGGAAAATAACTACCTAGAAAATTATGAACATTTCTGAATAGATTTATATTGGTGTGCACAAGATAATGACATTTGTGTGTTGTTATTTGCCCGTTGTTAGCAATGGAGAATTAGAAATTTAAAAAAAAATCAGAAAGGAAACTGTAAATTATAAACATGCCTAGAAAAAAAATCACTAAAATTTGTATTTTACAAATAAAGTTTTACACATGAAAACAAACATAAATAAAGAATTTATTGTCTCAATTAATTAGTAGAATTAGCACATATAACTTCCAAACTCACCTCTATATACACTGCAGGTCTAATTCATAGTGCAAATAACCATTAAAATATTAATAAAAAAATAAGAACCATAATAATAAATGAAAATTTAGTAATTAGAGACTTGAAATTACCAAATGATTAGGACTCATTTAGATGTGATATTGACAAGTATTAGAACACAAGATCAGTGAAACAGAGTGGAGTGGCCAGAAAAACACCTCAACATAGATATGTTATGACAAAGAAAGCCTTGTGAAATTCAAGGAAGCCACATAACTTTTATCTATTTTTATAGGTCAAATATGGGTTTATATGTCAAAAATGTATGATTTGAAGTATAGTCTATGATATTAAGTTCATTATAGTGATATTTTATTTGTATTGAAATGTGATTTTATTTGTATGTCAATAAAGTTGCCTTGAGGTCAGAGCAAGCCAGAGCAGAAGCTGAGCAGTAGTGGGGCACGCCTTTAATCCCAGCACTTGGGAGGCAGAGCTAGGCGGATCTCTGTGTGTTCAAGGACACAGCCAGCATGGCAGACACACGCCTTTAATATCAATACCAATCATAGAAGACCTGGAGGTCTGTACAAACAGGCAGTGACAAGGAGGTCATGTGGCTGGGTTTACAACCAATGAGAGAGGAGAACAGAAAGTTTTTAAATAGACAGGATGTAGTAGTGGGGCACGCCCTTAATCCCAGCACTTGGGAGGCAGAGCTAGGCGGATCTCTGTGTGTTCAAGGACATAGCCAGCATAGCAGACACACGCCTTTAATTTCAATACCAACCATAGAAGACCTGGAGGTCTGTACAAACAGGCAGTGACGAGGAGGTCATGTGGCTGGGTTTACAACCAATGAGGGAGGAGAACAGAAAGTTTTTAAATAGACAGGACGCAGAGAAGTAGGTCTCTTGCGGAGAGGAGGAACCGCAGAAGCAGTGAAGGGTAAGGTTTTCCCGCTTTGGCTCTGACCTCGTGGTTTTTAACTCTGCAACTGGCTCTGTGTTTCTTATTTAACAAGCAGGATACATCTACTGTTCATAGGTGATGCATAAACAATCATATCAATAGAAACCAAGAGTCAATATCAGGGTAAAAATCTGAAGAATCTGCTACCAATGACTTCCTACCTCTTCCATTCCTCCACTCAAAGGTGGCCAAGAGCCTGTTTCTGCCCTGTCTTCTCAGATCCTGTCTCCTCTCTGTACAGACCCTCTGACTCCAAGCAAGCTTTATTTGTCAGAACACAAGCAAAACATCACACAACACATATGAACTTCAGTAGAGAATGGGATAATATGGAATGAAGAACTCTAATAATGATAATGTGGAAGCTTTTTGTAAGATTTCAATAGTAAACAAAACTAATTGAACAATGTATAACATATGGAATCATGTACATATTTTTCTGTCTTAAAATTTAGAATTTCTTTTCATCAAAACAGAATCACAAGGCAGGGAAGTAAAGGAAACTAATCCTAATATATGATGTGGCTGAGCCTGTGTTTCAGCTTACTTCACACAGATTTGTACATGAAGAACTTTTGTTCTAGCACAAGTATAAATTGTTTTTTCTCTTAAACATATCCTACTTAAGATGGGTAATTAGAGCACATATAGCTTCCAAACACTGTTGTTCAAAGTCTGTTAAAGAATTTGGAAAAACTAAAGCTTTAAGGACAGTGAAAAAGTCTAGAAGAAAAAATAAATCTTAAAAATCTTATCCTCTGTAGTCTGCTGGCAATGGTCGAGAGAAAGCCTGATCTGACCTAGTCTGGTGATCAGATGGCCAAACACCCTAACAGTCCTCTTGGAACTCTCATCCAATAACTGATGGAAGTGGATGCAGAGATCCTCAGCCAGGCCCCAGGTGGAGCTCCAGGTGTCCAACTGTTGAGAAAGAGGAGGGTCTGCAAGAGCGTGAATTGTTGAATCGAAGATTCCAAAAACCACAGATTCCAAATAGCCAAACGAATGGAAGCACATGAATTATGAACCAAAGGCTGTGGTGCCCCCAGCAGGATCAGGCCCTCTGGATAAGTGAGACCATTGAATAGCTTGATCTATTTGGGAGGCACCCAGTCTGTGGGACCAGGATCTGTCCTTAGTGCATGAGCTGGCTGTTTGAAACCTTGGGCTTACACAGGGACAATTTGCTCAGTCTGGAAGGAGGTGACAGGACCTGCCTGTACTGAATCTACTAGGTTTAAATGAATCCCCAGGGGTGCCTTGATCCTGGAGGACATGGGAGTGGAAGGGAGGGGCTGGAGAGAAGGTGGGGGTGGGAGCGGGAGGGGGGCGGGAGGGGGGAGGACAGGGGAACCCATGGCTGATGTATAAAATTTAAAACACATAATAAAGAAAAATATTATTTATTAAAAAAAAAATCTCAAAATTTTTGGCTATTGTGGAAACACATGAACTATGAACCAATAGCTGAGGATTCCCCCAACTGAATCGGGCCCTCTGGATAAGTGAGACAGCTGATTAGCTTTGAACTGTTTGGGAGGCCCCCAGGCTGTGGGACCTGGTCCTGTCCTTAGTGCATGAGCTGGCTGTTTGGAACCTGGGGCCTATGGAGGGACAGGGGAATCGGTGGCTGATATGTAAAATTAAATCAAATTATAAAATAAAAAATAATGAGAAAAAAATCTTACAATGTTAAAAACTAAATTATCCCCTGTAAAGTGGTTCTGTCTTAGTTTGAGAAAGGCCCTGTTTGAGTGACAGTGTGCTTGCTGAGCATATGCAAGGCTTAGTGACTGACACTCAGCATGATCAGAAAATGCACACAAACCCTATAGCAGTGGTGGGCAAAGGTTAGTTTCCAAAAGGAAGGAAAAACTCAGAAGCTGGGAATTCACCCAGTTCATTAGTTAGCAAACATTTCGTAATTGCAAATTGAAAAAATTAATACTGTTTTTATCAGAGTGGCAAATTATAGGAAGACTGATAAGCATTGAAGAAGGGATGAAAGTATAAATGTACAAAGAAATCTTATACAAATTTGATAGAAACAGGTTGGAACAAGTTTTTTTGAAAAATTATTCTATTTTCTAACAATAGAAAGTTTTTCAAATAAAATGGAAATAAAACTATCAAAGACGTAATACAGAAATATCTTCATACAAATTTAAATAAAATATATTTAGTTTATCCTAAAGGCAGGTTTATTATGAATGACTACTATGGAACGTTAATAGAAATATATAGCACATGCATAACATGGAAATGAATTTGCACTTTGTATTACCTACAGTTGTGAGGCAAGTTTACATATTAAGTAAAAGTGCATTTTCCAGTATTTAATTGACAATACATATGTTGCATGTATTTAACTGTGTACTCAGCATTATGTATTTTTTATCAGGAATCCCATGCACTTGAGTATCTAGGCTCCACTTTCTTCCTTTCATTCTTTCACTGATTTCTTGTTTTGCTTATTGTTGACTCCAAGGAAGATGTGGGAGATGGCAGATGTCACTGTGTGGGTAACCCCTCTGTATCCTATCACCTCCTGTGGTTTTGGTCTGGGCTGCTGTGTAAATATTTGGTCCTTTTTAATATGTCTGACATCTGAAAGAGGCATGGCCCCATGAGAGGTTTAAGGTCTTTTGAAGAATACCCTCAAAGTACTAGAGAATTCCAGGCTTTTTCTATCTTTTTATATCCTGGATGCTCTGAGCCTAATATCATTCTGTCTTACATGTCTCACTTCCATGTGTTTAACTTACAGTGGCTAAAATTGACAATTTAGTCAATGATGCACTTACTCTTCTGAAATTACTAGCCAGAATTAACCTTCCAAATTATCAAATAGATTACCTCAGACATTTTAATATAATGATTAAAAGTTTATGTAACCCAGCATCCATAATTTTCAAAGTCAGAAATATTTAATAATTAAAATAATTGTGAATCACCAGAACACATAGAAGTGAAAAAAATAAGAACAAAAGTTAGGTAAAATGCATAAACTATATAGCTAAGACAACCTATGTGAGTTGACAAAAATCTTTTCCCATTCTGTAGGCTGACATTTTGTCCAAATAATGGTTTCTTTTGCCTTGCAGAAGCCTTTTTAGTTTCAAGAGGTCCCAATTATTATTTGTTAATATTGGTGTCTGTGTTAATGGTGCTCTCTATTCAAAGTCTTCTCTTATGCCAATGAGTTCAAGGTTATTCCTCACTTTCTCTTCAATCAGATTCAGTGGTTTGATGTTGAAATTTTGGAACCACTAGGAATTGAATTTTCTGTGAGGTAATAAGCCATGAAGCCATCAAGTTAACAATCCCACAGCTGATATAGGACTACACTCCAAAATATATAAAGGACATAAGTAACTAGCTATCAACAAACCAAATAATCCAATTAAAAATGGGGTTGCAGATCTAAACAGATAATTCACAATAGATGAAACACAAATGGCTGAAAAACAAATATACTTAGCTATAAGGGAATGGTAATATTCCATCTCACACCTATCAGAATGGCTAATGTCAATAACACAAATGACAGCTTATGATGTAGAAGATGTATAATTAGGGGAACATTAGTTCATTGCTGGTGGTGGTGCAAAGATTTTGGAAATCTTTGTGGTTGTCCCTCTGGATGATGGTATTCAATCTTTTTTCAAGATCAAGCTATACTACTCTTGGGCATATAACAAAAAAGCTGTTTCATCCTATGAGAAAGACACTTTTTCAAATATGTTCACTGCTGTTCTATTCATAATAGCTAGAACCTGAAAAAAAAATAGATGTCCCTCAACAAGAGAATGGATAAAGAAAATGTGATATATTTACGCAGTGGAGTATAACCGAGCTATTAAAAATATGACATCAGACAAATGCAGGGAACTAGGAAAAAATCTTCCTGAATGAGGGAACCCAGAAAGGGGTTTATGGTATGTATCACTTAAAGGTGCATAATAGCTGCCAAATAAATCAAAACCAAGCTGTGATTCATAGATCCAGATTGCTTAGCCACACAGGAAGCAACTAGTGGGGACACATGATGTATAGAGCAGATTTCAGGTGTGGACTGGAGAAACAAGAGGGTCAGGTGGAAATGGGTAAGGGAGATGGTTCATGTAGAAAACACAAGGAGAAACAGCTAGAAACTAGGGACATTTGAGGGATAATATGGAAACATAGTGCAATAGACACTCGCTAAAATATGTCACTGCTATCCTAATGAAGTCTCTAAATAATGTAGATCCAAATGGATATCTCTTGTCACCCAACAAAGCTTCCAGTACCAGATCTGGGGTACATCCAATTGAGTTGTTGGCCAAAGGGGTCCCATGAGAATCTGCAAACAACACAAGATGTTGCCACAAAAATAGATTGATCTCCACAACTCATCCTTGAACCTAGAAAGCTCAAGCTGGTGCCTCAACAGAACCTTCATCCTTTTGTTCTAGTATCTTTGATATGGGAAGGTATCTTCAGGCTACCAAACATTAACTTAGCCATAAAACCTTTTATCTGCAATGCTGTCCTGCCTGTAAAATATGCTACCTCAATAGTAGCACAAAGCCTGTGGTAGTAAGTAATCAACCGATATCTGATTTGATTTAAAACCCAATCCAGGAGATGTAACCCATACCTAAAACTTCTTGTGTGACAAAGAACCAGAAACTAGATAGTCCAGAAACTTAGGGTAAAAGCAAATAGCACTGGTATTGAAAAATAGTGATAAAATGAGTCCTAATGATATTCTGGTATACTCCTAGATCAGTGCATTATTCAGCCATCATCAGAGAAACTTCCTCCTGAATCAAGTGGGAACAAATGCAGAGACCCAGAGCAAAATATGCAGAAAAAGGGAACATGGAACAAACAGTTCTAAATGGGATGTTTCCAACAAATCCCTCTTGTTATATCTCAGTGTAAGAGCAAGAGGGAATGGAGGACACTAGGAGAACAAGGCCTCTAAACCAGCTGAGCAAGGATCATAGGAGCTCCCAGAGACTAAAGCAGCATGCACTGGGACTACAGAGGTTTCCAGCAGGTCCTTTGCATATATATTACAGGCTTCATTTTAATGTCTTTAAGGGACTTCTGAGTTGTGAAAAACGGGTCTCAGACTCTCCTGCCTTCTCTTGGAGCTCTTTTCCTGTGTTGGTTTGCCTTGTCCACTTCCGTGAGATGGTTTTTGTTTTGTCGTATTATATTTTATTTTGTTGTGTTTTGCTCTAAGAAAGCTGTTCTTTTCTAAGGAGAGTTAGAAATAGGGTGGATCCAGATGAGAGGGGGATAGGGGGGGACTGGGAGGAGAAGAGGGAGTGGGGGCCGTAATCAGGATACAGTGCATGAGAAAATTATATATTTTTAATACAAAGGGGGAAACTGCTCATAAATCACCTGGTCCACTTGAACTTTGATTTATATTCAGCAGTCTGTTATGATAGAATACATTGTGACTACTTTGCAGAATATCCACTAGCAGAATGATTTCACAGTATATAATTTTGAGTCTGTTTTGACTTTGTATACTCAACTCAAATTTGGAAGCCACTCTATTTTGTAAAACATAAACTAATATTTAATTTTAAATGTGTTTTAATATAATAACATATCATGTTTAAAACACAGTTATAAGATAAATTTAAAAGTTGGTTACTGTTATTTATGATTTCTCTGCAAATACTGTGGTTTATTCAGTTATCACTGAGCTTGTTTGAACTGGTTTGAATTTTTCTGAAGACTAATGTGCTTCTGGCATTTTATAAAAAACCTTGGTGCAAAAAATTAAAAGAACTTCCACTGGAGGTACCAAAAATTAGTTTAGATTCTCTAAATTTTTGAGACTGACTGGAAGTCTAACATTGTAGCTTCTTGGCTTTTTCCTGGTGGTTGCTTTGGCTTGTTGTGCTGGAACATTGGTTATAAAAGTAAAATCTATTGATCTTAGTCACAAAGCTCATGTTCTTCTTTGATCATGAATCCCTATAATCTGCCTCCTGTGGTACATCCCTGGTGACAGCATTTTAACATCATTATCAGATTTGCAAGATACTGACCCTTGAAGGTAGACTCTCATTAGTAGATGCCAGTCCACTCTTATCATGTGCAAGTGTACAGTTTACAGCTGTGCAATGCAGGAGTGATCCCCAGGAACCTCAACAATGTGCATATGAGCTCCCCATTTAGATAAAAGAGAATTTAGGAAGAGGCAGAGTGAAGCTAAACTAGGAGCTTGTTGATGAACCATAAGGAACAACCAACAAATGATGGTGAAACAAGGACACCTAAGCATTCAGTGGTGCCTATGTCCTGTGGTTTGCAGCTTATGCATTTACACTATGTAAACATGTAATTTGTAGTTAATTGTGAAAGAGAATGAAAATGTGCTGGTCTATTCATTTTCTTATCCTATTGAGCATTTACATGAATGAAATAATTTGGTTTATGAGGCTATTGTGGAAGCTTACATAAGAAAGAGAAATGTGGATAAAAGAAAAAGTCAAACCTAAGTATAAATGATCAAAGCTTTTTTGCTATATGGGGGTCTTGAAAAGAACCAATGGTGTGTTTGATCCACAGAATGATGCACTAGACATTTTTCTAATCTTCCATGAGATTTTCAGGACATATGTACAATTTCTGTATGTATCCATCTCCAGTCATTTGTTCAAGTTATTGACTCACTTGTCAGCAGGAGAAATAAAAAAGGCTGGGATGGGAAGTGAGGAGCTTTTGCCCTCTCCCATGCTTCTGTTACATTTCCTCTTTCTTTCCTTCCTTGTTATTAACAATACACTTCTATCTGAAATGAATTTGGAAGTCTAACAACAGTAAAAGGGCATAAATATCAATTATTCAGAAGTATTGCAAATTTAGTCACCAGAAAAGAAAAATAAGTCTTACTCTATGAAAATAAAAATTCGAATTTGTGCAGAAAGAAAGGCTCATAATTTAATCCCTAATCTATTTGTAAAACAGCAACATCACAGAAATTATGCTATACACATGCATGAAATGCTGTATTTAATGAAAACTAGGACTCATTTATGCATTGGCACCAGGACAAATACATTTGTATCACCTTATTCAACAGATTTGTACCTATTGAAAAGAGTTTACTGCCCTTTTTCCCTACTTAGATACACGTGTTTTTTTTTGGCTGCATTTCACAGCACAACAATAAAATACTGAAAAGATAACAAAAATACCTCTCTCTCTCTCTATATATATATATATATATATATATATATATATATATATATATATATGTATATATATATATGTGTGTATATACACACACACACACACACACACACACACACATATATATATATATATATATATATATATATGTGTGTGTGTGTGTGTGGTTTTTCCCCTTTCCAGCATTGTAGCCCTGGTGGAAATTGGTTTAGCCTCAGGAAACTAAAAAGATAGAAACCTGAGAACCCATGCTCTCCTTTGAGTGGGTATTGCTCCCTCAAACATGCCTGTGAAAATAGCCCTCCCAGGTTTTGATTTGCCAGCTATGATGAGGGAGCCATTCAGATCTTTACTAAATTTCTTTTTTGAAAGCACTTTAAGTTGTGAAACAGCTGACTCTCAGATGAAGGATCTATCTTTGAGTACAGGGGATGGTGATTCCATCTCATAACATTAGATCAAGTGTGTGTGTATTTAGCAATTTAAACAATCATTCTGTGCTCTTCACCATGCTACACACTTTAGACTTCCTCTCACACTCAGCCCTTCAAAAACCATATTGGGTAATCATACCTTCAAGCTGAAGTTAAAAATTATACCTTCCAGGGGGTATTTCTAAGAGTTCTTCTTATTTTTATTGTATTTTGTAATGCTTACATTTGAACCAAGGGCTTTGGAATATTTGCAATGGCATATTAGACCAACGACATGTGCCCCAGAACATACGCAAGTATGTAACTGGATAGATATTTCTTACATCCAAAGAACTCATTTTTTCAAAGTTATGTTATTTTACATTGTAAATCAAGTTGTTTAACAAAATGGGTTTCAAATAAAGAAACCAGATGTTCATTTTCGAGTTTGTAGCCTTACTTCTACTACTTTATAGTACAAATGTCTTTGCTTGATAAAATGAAAGAATAGCTTACTGCATTGAACTAGCACCCTGAAATAAGAAGGGCTCACACAGGATCATAGTTCTGGGATATTCCATTGGAAGGAGTGTGATTTATTCAAATCCTGATGTAATTGTTTCTAAAACTAA
The DNA here is from genome assembly GCF_903995425.1 of Onychomys torridus. NCBI lineage: Eukaryota > Metazoa > Chordata > Mammalia > Rodentia > Cricetidae > Onychomys > Onychomys torridus. Next base: position 24,969,830 of record NC_050444.1, on the reverse strand, counting down.
ATTAAAATGAAATCATCTATTATCATATAAAAGGACTAAGTCCTAAATTGGATTTCTGAGTTTAAGATATAAAAAAGGTAAGCTAACCTCCAAAATGGCTTAAGTGAAACTTTATCTTGTGGAGTGGAACAATAGCTTTAAAACACATATAGAATGAGCCTCAGGGGGAAAGAATCATTTCAGGAGGTATAATAATACAGCTAGAGTTTTGTTCTGCTCTCAGACCTTCTTTAACTATGGTACAAAGCAAAATCCTTCAGTACAATTCCCTTTTTAAAAATGGTGATTCTTTTAGGTTAACTAAAGTGTTCTAGAATCAAATGACAGTAGCAAACGAACCTCAAGTGCTCTTCACTTAGAAAGATGAGGCAACGTTTTGTTTAGAAAACATGCCTGTTTCTACCTAATCAGGCAATGCAGACACAAATATATTCTATAGGTCACTTCCACAGATATTTGATTGGGAAATAGTACATTATGTCCCTGGGCAAAACTGAAAGCTAGTTAGGAACAGCCCAGTCCCTAAATGATGGCACATCTTCTGTACATTTATTTAAATGGTAGAATAAATCTTTTCCCTCATCCATACCCCAAGACAATATTTGTTATAATCTGAAACAGATCATTAGATATGGTGCTGGAGTCTAGAAGAGGGAGAGTTGGGTGCTATAAAGTACCCTCACAAGGTACAACAGAGAAATAATTTCTTTCAAATTTTATATAATTTAGCAATTGTGGATTATACTTCTAATTGTTTTTGCTTTTTTAATTTTTCATGTTATATATTTTGATCATAAGATTTTTCTTACTCAAAGTTAACCCAGACACCCCACAAGCACTCAAATTCTTTCCCACTCATAAACAATAACAACAACAACAACAACAAAACACACATTATAAAGGCAAACAGTGCTGGGTTTTGGTGGTACATGTCTTTAAATCCCAGCAGTCAGGATGCAGAGGTGTTGGAATCTCTGTGAATTTGAGGCCAGCCCGGTCCACAGAGTGAGTTCCAAGATAACTAGAGCTACACAAAGAAATCCTCTCCTAACCCCCACCCCCAAATCCAAAGACAACAACAAAACCCCACAGGTGGAGGAGTCCTTATTTCATTTGTTTGTCAACTATTTCTGAGCATGAGGTATACCCTGATATATGTTTGATATACCTTTTGTCATGCTTTGAATATTATTTTCCCCTTTCATGAGCTATCTTTTGCAAACAGCTTCTTGGTTAGAAGTGGGACATTATGCTGACTTCCTTTCTCCTTGTAGGGATTTTACCTGGCTTGGGGCTGTACAGTTTTGTGCATGTTGTCACAGTCTTTGTGAGTTCATCTATGAGTCAGCCCTGTTGTATCTGAAAAATGCCATTTTCTTGCAGTCATATACAACCTCTGGATATTGCAGTCTTTCTGCCTCTTCTCCATTGAGCTCCAAGCCTTGAGAGAAGGGATTGATAAAGATGTCCATTTAGAGTTGAGTGATCCAAATCCATTACTCTCTACACATTATCCAGCTATGGATCTTTGTATTAATTACCATTTGCAGATCAGTGCATCGTTTACCACTTATCATATAAGCTTCTTCTTGCAGTGAATTTTACTTTTGAAGCAGGCTTCCAAAACACACTGCATACACAGATATCACATACACACACAATACCACAAAACACAGAGTGTTTGTACAATGCACATTATTTTCTTTTTAAAAGATTTATTTTATTTTTATTGTGTGTATGTGTAGATGTAACTGTCTTGTTGAATAAGAAACACAGAGCCAATAGCAGAGTTAAAAGCCAAGAGGTCAGAGAGCAATAGCTGAGAGCTGAAAACCTTACCCTTCACCTCTGCTCTGTCTTTCCTCTCTGCAAGAGACCTACTTCTTGTGTCCTGTCTTTTATATAGACTTTCTGTCCTGCCTTCTCATTGGTTGTAAACCCAGCCAGACGAGCTCCTCAACATTACCTGTCTGTACAGACCTCCAGGTTTTCTAAGGTTGGTATTGAGATTAAAGGCGGGTGTCGCCATGCTGGCTGTATCCTTGAACACAAAGAGATCTTGCTTAGCTCTACCTCCCAAGTGCTGGGATTAAAGGCGTGCACCACCACCGCCCAGCTTCTGCTATGGCTTGCTCTGACCCCAAGGCAACTTTATTAACATACAAATAAAATCACATTTCAGTACAAATAAAATATCACCACATATATAATCTTTTTGAGGAATGTGCACATATGTGTAGTAGCCCACAGAAGCCAAAGAGGATGCCAGATTGCCAGAGAAGTTCCAGGTGATGTATGCTGCATAAAACAGATACTGGGAACTGAATCCCAGTCCTTTGGAACAGCAAGCAGAACTCTTCAATACAGAGTCTTCTATCATATCCCTCCCTGCAAGGCCAATTCTTTCTACCCAATTAGAAAAATTACTGGGCACTTCTCCTGTATGAATGTTTGCATTTGAAAAGTGAACATCAACTTTGTAATTTATGCTTCTGTTTCATGATTAAAGAGGAATGAATGTAAATTAATTCAAATGCAGTTCCAAACTTAAATATCTGATATATGCTGTATGTGCTCAATGTATCTTTGTGCTGGAGTCAATCAATCATGCTTTCATGTGTTCAGTCTCCCCATCTCTCTTCTCGCTTTCTGTCATATAACATATACTTATAACATATAGTTAATTCACACACATTTATGATACATAAGATCTAAGAAATTTTTGTTTTAAAAAGAATTTCATATGATGTAGAGAGCTGCGTGCCACACCCTAGAGATGGCGCTGGCTTCTGCCTTCCACCTTCCCGATGGTGAGCGCTCTCGGTGGTAAACAATTCCATATTCGGCTTGGCTTTAGGATCTGGCTTGCTTCTGTATACCTGGACCTGTCCTTGATGCCCACGTGGCGGTTTAGGGTTGGCTACCCAGAGGCTATTAGGGCTGAGGGAGGGCTCCCCCCGGGGTCAGAAGATTTTTCAAGGTTCCTGAATAAACTGCAGAAAGAAGAGCTCAGTGTTGTGTCTTCCTTGCTGGTTGAGGCGGTCGCGACAATATGATTCTGATATAGTTCATTAAATGGGAGAGCTATAAGGAAATTAAGTGAAATCCTTTGGAAACTAACAGGTTGACTTTCATATTAAACAGCAATGTATAAGTTTCTTTCTGAGTATTTGCTACAACAATTGAATGTAAATAAGGAGCATGAGCTAAAGCTGGAAAAGGACAAATGAATCATGTTAAAATTAATATCCTGACTATCACTCAATATTTATGCAAATATTTTTACCTCAAGCATTTCAAAATTTAACCATATATTTAATATATAGTGATGCACCTCAAAACAAGTTTGATTAAATACACAAGTGAGTGAAGAGTTGATACAATCAGAATATCCATGGGTTCTTATTTCCTTTCACTGAAACAAAGTGCAATCTGATCATAACAGGATGGATTTATTGGTAAACCCATATAATCAAAATATTAATTAGCAAGTAAAATAATAAAAGCTGAAAATGTACCTGGACTTTAGCAACAGTTTTAACTGTTGCCATGTTCTGTAGATAATCTCAAATTATTTGGTAACATTTTGGCTTGAAATATTGGCTTAACAACACCTAGAAATGAGCACATTACTCAATAACAATCTAATACAGAAAACACATGAATCTCCAAAGAGCCAGATTAAGTGTAGGAAGAAAACTAAATATAAAATTAAAATTAAGAGCAAAAATAAAATCCTCAAAATGTACTAGAATTAGATTCCCTGTGTTTTTCTCCCATTTTTGTAGTTCCATAGTCATTCTGGCTAAGATAGATCTTTCATTATAATGTATCATCCATTAATATATAATTAATATCAACCAATGAAAGTATATTTCATAAATAAATAATTCAGACTGTCTGACTGAAGTAAAGGGGCATAAGAGATGGCTCAGTGGATAATGCAACTGCCCTAAAAATGTGAGTACCAGAGTTATGATACCGAGAACCCATGTAAAAACCAGGCATACTTAGAAGACATCCTATAACACCTACAGCACCCAGGAAGCAAAGATGGAGGGTGAGGCTGGGACAAGCTGAGTAAAGTACTCTTGTCAAAATATGTGAGCCCCTAAATTTTAGATCTCCAGAATCAAAAAATAAGACTGGAACATGATTGAGGGAGACACCCAGGAGCAAATTTCCACATGCACACACTCAAATACACACACACACACACACACACACACACACACACACATACACACACACACGTCTATTTATTCTTGTGAAAATCCATGCATACCACACAAATCCATGCATACACAACATCACATACAAAGAGTATTCTAGGAATGAGATTTTAGTAAAGACAGGAAGATGCTGTCAGTAATAAATGACTACTGATTTTGTGTTTTGATCCATAGGTATATCTCATTAGTTGCAAATAGTACCACATGCTCTCTAATCTTCATATGCCACTTTAAAAATATTTGAAAGTTTCATACATGTGTACAGTATATCTCAGATATCCAGCCCTTAGTCTTCCATTCTAACTTCTCTCTGAGATCGAGTCACATCTCCCTCCCAACTTCATGATTTCCCTTTTCATTAGTGCACTAATTTAACCCACTGTGTCCAATTAGTGCTTCCACATACCCAAGTGTGTGCGGTCATCCCCTGGAATAAAAGGAATTTATTAGTAACCATAACCCCATAAAAAGTAACTTTTTGTCTCTAAACAGTCATCAACTGTCAATAGCTACTCAAATAGGGAGCCTTACCCCTCTATATTGGAAATTTTAAGTGGCTTGGTCTTGTGCAGGTCTTGTGGATGCAACTACAGCTGCTGTAAAATCACATGTGTGTTAGCCAGGCCATGTTCAAAGACAGCATATTATAGTTCTCTTCCCTATCCTCTTCTTATATTCTTTCTGACCTTTAGTTCAGGATCTTCCTTGAAATTGGGAATGGGGTTGATATAAGCATCCCATTTAAAACTGAAAATTTGAGTGCTAAATTGATTGTGTAGACTTTTATACTTATAAGATAATAATGAAGGTTTGTCTCAATCAGTAAAGAGATTGTCTTACATATCTTGCAAACACAAAGATCTGAATTTGAATCATTATAAAACATATTTTAAAAATAGCAGGTGTGATTTCATCTACTTGTAATCCTAGAGATATAGACACAGGTGGATCCCCAGAACTTGCTGGCTAGCTAGACATTCTGGTGATGGACCAGTCTGACTCCATTTTAAGATTAGAAGCTATGTTGTTACAAGGTCAAAATAAGTTTTTTCTATTTACTGCAAAACTCAGGTTGACTGAGCTTTAATCTATTCCTGGAATTGGACATGCTCCACTCTCTATGACTGCCTACCATGCCCTAAACTCTGCCATGATAAGATATTCCACCAAGAGATCTTGAGACATTCTGCCAAGATGATGTGTCAAACAATCTCATCTACTGTCTGCTTCTGTCATTTCCTTGCCAAGCCTATTCACTACCTAATTTCTCTGGAAATCCCCAGTCTGCATCTTTTTCTCCTATTTTGGGATTCCAGAAAAGTTCATCCACACTGTTCTCTCAAATCCCACCTTGGAAAGTTAGTCCTATGCTCGGTAAAATAAAGTTTGTCTAACTGCCTTTCATTTGAATGATGAGCTTTACCCTCACTCGGTGGCATTACAACCTGCTTTGAGAGTTACAGGTCATGTAGAGACTTGTTCTCAAATAACATGTGAAAAAGTCTGAAAAATGGCATCCAAGATTGTCCTCTAGGCTCACCATGCATGTGCTCACCTATAGAAACACACGTACATGTACAAACAAAACTGGTGAAATCTAAAGCTATTTTTTGCAACCAATTCAAAACACACACACACACACACACACACACACACACACACACACACACACACACACACACACACACACACACACACACACACACACACACACACACAAACTATACATTAACAGGCTGTTTTAAAATAGAAAAGGGAATGTCAGCATTTATTCAGCTCTATGCATCGGGCTCTGTACATCAGACACCTTCCTGGGAAAGCCCCTCAGTGTTAGTTGGATTCTCTTTCTTCTTTCTTTGTGCATTGATGACATAAATAACATCCTGACAATTTCTGATTACAGGAATTGAAATTTTTCTCCTTATCCCCTTCCTCATTAGTACAAGACTCCACACTGAACAAAACTACAGAGAACATCATTTGAGTCCCTTCCACACTTTACCACACATGAATAGACTCTCCAGACATGTGACATCGAAGATTTTGCATACAAATGCACACACACACACACACACACACACACACACATACACACACACACAGATACACACACACACACACACAGAAAGATACACACACACACACACAGAGAGAGAGAGAGAGAGAGAGAGAGAGAGAGAGAGAGAGAGCGCAAACAAACAAAAATAAGCGAAGAAATATAATTTTACACATCTTGGAGAGGAACAATCTCCTATCAAGAGAAACAGAATTTTCCCTTGCTGAAATTGAAACATGCAAAGGTGTGGGATATCAGAAGGGCTTGTTCTAAGTTTTCAGACCTTGTTCCCAGAGCTGGATCCCTTAAAACAGAAGTTATCCCTGGCTGTCTGTTCCTAATGGAAATACCTTTCCCTATTATTCACCATCTGTCCAATATGACTCATTTTTGTGTAACACATTCAATGTATAACATTTCATTAATTACTCATTATTTTCTTTGCTTCACAGAATGTAATTTTATGAAAGTTGAGATTGTACTTGGTGTATTTATTCTTTTGCCATTAGTCTTTATGTAATTTCAGATAGAGTTAGGATAACTTTTAAATGAGTAAATTACCATCTCATCCTTAACAAATACCATCAGAGACATTAATGCATTTAGATAAATACTGAGAAATTAGGGAAAGGAGAATCTCTTAAATATTCTCGCTAGATAATAAAATTAAATGAGAATAAAGTGTAATTTCATTGTTTCTTTTTAATAATTTGATCTGCTCAGATAATATATGGAAATAATGGTAAGGCTAAATGGTTTCTATGTTACTGTATTTCATATTCTAGTCATAACAGCATGCTTCTGTCAACCACAATATGATGCAAGATATTCTAATAATTTTTTTGCTTTTTAAGGGGAAATAACATTCTATTATTTTCTTTCCTAAAAAGCAATTATATTTACTATTTTGCTAGTAAATGCTTCAAGGAATTTAAAGATTAAGAAAATGAGTATTAGGATAAAAAAGAACACAGAAATAATTGTGATCTATACTTCCTTTGAGTACCATACTAAATTTATATCAAAAGAAATACTGCTATGATTAGGTGCTTCTAAGTTATAATTAACACTTTGTAATATTAAAGAAAAAATAGCTTTAAAGTAAAGTGTAACCACACAAAGTCTTACTTTCAGTACATCCATCCTAACTATATACAGCACACTTTCTTCAACTTAACAAATATCTATTTTAAGAATATTTCTCATATTTACTGGAGTAAAATAAAACAATAAGAACCTTCAAAAAAGAAAAGGAGACAAAGACCTGGTATATAAATCTATGAATTATCAAAATTAACTTGTATAATGTTGCTATAGAGAATTCTAACTATAAATAGATATATCTGTGTTGCATTCCAATGTCATTATGATAAACGTGCATGAATGTGGCATCATAAGATTCTCTATTGTCTCATAGCTTTATTTGTAGTGTATGGGTAACAACAATGTACACCTTATTGTATAGGCCTGAAGGTTAAATGGGTTAAGTGTTTAATTTCCTGACATGTGGGTTATATTAAGAAAGTTTGACCAATATCATTATTGTTAGGGTCATTAATACACTAAAATTGTCAACATTATTTCATAATTAGTAATAGGATATCTAATAATTTAAAAGTTAACTAAGAAGAAAAGGCCAAAGAGATTTCTTCATAGTTTTAGAATAATACCTTAAGCTGACTGCCAATATTTGCTTTAGTGCTTTTCATAACAAAAACTCAACTTTCAAGTTTCTGTCTACTCAATCCTGGATTTATTATGACCCACAATATATAGTATATATTTTATGAAAACAGTAACACTAAATATTATTAATTTTAATGCTTAATACTAAAATATTAAAATAAATTTTTTAGCTATTGACTTAGAAAGTTTTAGGGAAAATTATAAGTATATCATATTTGTATATAAATTAAAATTATAAATGTTTATAGTTTAATTGTTACTTTCTCTACATATTTCATAAAATTTTACAGGAAGAATTTTAGAAGATTAATTCTTCAAGTGTTCTTATTTTCAGCTAATTTTCATAAGTTCTCTTGGTGGAAGTCAATTTGCGTCTGTCAACAGAGATTATATACCGTGCCTTCCCAGCCACATCTTCACCACAGGCTTACTGATGTCAATTATTAGCCTGATTATTATGTGTGACATCTCACTATGAATATTTTATTAATTTAGTGTATACTAAATGTATGTTTACACACCACACCACACACACACACACACACACACACACATATATATATCTTTCACAATTTTTTTCTTTTTAGGCAAACATTCATGACGTATGTGCTGGGATGAATGGTGAGATTATTTCTGTTAAATTTCCTTTTCCAGCTACACATTTTTATTAATCTGTTAAAATGTTTTAAATCTGATATGTCCTCCACAAATGTGTTTTATTACTGCTTAACCGGGAGCTTTGCACTGTTTAGAAGGCAGTGGAGGCTGTGGGGTAAAGATTATCTAGTAGAAGTGAGGGATTCAAGGAAGACTCACAGGTTTCCATGGCCCTTCTGGTCTACTGACAACACTCCTTGATCCATCAGCTGGTGAATGAACATCCAATGAACTCTTTCCAAATCCACAGACAGAAGAGGGCATAAAAGTGAGCATGAGGTAGAAAATCACTAACACTTCAGTCAAATTTGAAATTATAATATGTCACATCAATTTAGTTTTTCTTTAATGGCCATTTCTTTGGATGGTGCTAAAACTAAATCTTTGGTTTCTAGAAATTCTTAGTAATTTCTAAGTCATAATGCCAATGAAAACAACAATGATGATATCTGATGTGTTCTGCTACTCATTGGGTCCAACTCTATTATTACATATGTAATTTAAACAAGAAGGTGTATTAAATGAATAGTCTTCTTAAGAGTATACAGATTCTAAATTGGGATTTTTCTACAGTATATGGATTGAAAATCATAAACATGAGCAATTGACTTAATAGTACATCATTATAATTTTTATTTCCTATTTGTCATCATGCTTACATCTCTATTTCCCTTTATTATCTGATTTATTAAATCTACATCAACTGAAAATTCAGACCTAAACTTTGAGAAATAAAGGAACACAATCATGAAATGCATTGCTTGAAAACAATGACCGAGTTGATGTGAGCCAACAGAATGGTATCCTCACTCATCATTTGTGCTAACCCAGATGTTAGCACATTGTTCTTTCCTGTAAGCACCAGATCACAATTTGCTTAGTAAATGAAAAATTTGCCACATCAACCTAATTGTGTTTATTTGGTGAGTATCTTAGTTTGTTTCCTACCACTATGATAAAACACCATGACCAAAAGCAACTTGAGGAAGAATGAGATTATTTGGCTTAATTCTTCATTCACAGTCCAACCCGAAGGGAAGTTGGCAAAGAAACTCAAGGCAGGAACCTGAAGTCGGGAACTAAAACAGAGGCTATAGAGAATGCTACTTCTTAGTGGCTCTCCATGGCTTGCTCAGCCCCCTTTCTGTTAAGATCCAAGGGATAACTGCCCAGCAGTGTCCTGTATTATGTGTGTGTCCTGGGCCCTCCCATTGCACCCTTCAACTCACTAAACCTGTCTTTGAATGTGCTTTTTAGCCTCCACATTTTAAAATGAAGTATTGACATGAACCACTCTATATTATCCATCTCATATTCACCATTTCTCTGAAGAGATCATGACATTCAATGGCTTATGATATCCCTTGTAAAGGTAGGATTCTGTGGGTTACTTCTAAGTACTGACATTGCTGCTAATGTCATGATTTACAATCATGAGCCTCTTAGTATCACCAGTATGATGTCCAGAAGAATTTGTAGACCGCACATATCACTCACACCATTCAGTCACCTTTCAGTCACAATTGCTTTACGATTCATTGAATCAGCTAAGAAGTCTTGAGTCTTTTCTTTTATCTGTTGTTCACCCAATCTCAGCAACAGTTCCCTGCAATAGAACTACTTGTACCCATAACTCTTTTCCCATTCCTAACTGCTAATAGTCATAATATATAGTAGATTACCACCATCTTAGCCTACCAACTGATCTCCTAAAAGGTGTTACTGATTCCTGCCTTCCTTCTGTCCTTATCCTACATAGAACATATTCATGATGTTGGATGCAAGGTCTTTAGAGTCATATGCTTATCTATGTCTTCTACGTCAGCTATGTGTCCTTTCTTTCCAGAGCCCCATACTTCAGTCCCCAGACAAGTTAGGGTTCATAATGATTCTTAGAAACCCCAATAGCTCCTGGATTCAGTTTGATTAGATCTTTCCTCTACACAGATGTTCAGTACTTTATATCTCATGGTTTCTATTTTCTATTATTTTGGTAACTGCCTGAATGCTAGGGATTCAGTGATTTTTCTCTGAGTACTTGTTCTTATATTACCAGATCCCCTTAATTACACTTCATTTTCATAGTTATTTCTTTTGATATGTTTTTATTTGTGTACTACTATCCTCTGCAATGTGTTTTGTTAACCTAATCTCCTGTGATAAAGAGACAGGAAATTGCAGGGAAATACCTGTTCATCCTGAACCATACTATCTACTTAGTTTGCTTATGAGATGTGTCAACACTTACACAGCGAAGTATGCCAAAATATGTATTGATATTTAAATCAAATTCATCTTCTTCAGAGTTTATGTGTATATTCAAGGAATAAAATTGGATTCTCTTAGGGAACTAAAATCAGGTACCATTTATTTCAGGCAAAGAAGTAATCAACATGCATGGCTGGAGAAACTATTCAAATCTCCCTAAACTCTTTTTACAGAAGTATTATAAAACATAAAATATTAGGACAGCTACTAAACTAATTCTGGAAGGAAAGTATATTACACACAATTTATGACAGTGGATTGTGCATGCTATAGAAGACTATTAAGAAAGAAAATCTTAAGCATCATAAAAAAGAAAAGGAGATAAAACTCAAAAAAAGTAAGTTCATCAACTCATCAGTTTAATCTGCTTATTTTCCACATCCCCACTCTTGAGAATAGGGAATTGCTGTGTTAAGTGAAATGTAACCATAATTAATTTTTACACAGCTTCCATTTAGTCCTTCTCCAATAGCAGATATTTTTCTTTATCCATTAGTATATATAATGCTAACAATCTCTCAAGAAGGACACTTTCATCCAGGAAAATAAAAATGGTTAATAAAATTACACTTATATCACGTTCCTCTTCAATTCTTTCTTTTTTTAAAATTATATTTGTGTTTTAATTTTACACATCAGCCATGGGTTCCCCTATCCTCCTCCCTCCCGTCCCTGCCCCCACCTTCCCCCCATCCCCTCCCCTCCATTCCCATCTCCTCCAGGGTCAAAACTCCCCTGGGGATTCATTTAAACCTGGTGGATTCAGTACAGGCAGGTCCTGTCACCTCCTTCCAGGCTGAGCAAAGTGTCCCTGTGTAAGTCCAAGGTTCTAAACAGCCAGCTCATGCACTAAGGATGGATGGGTCCTGGTTCCACAGCCTAGATGCCTCCCAAACATTTCAAGCTATTCAATTGTAGCACTTATCCAGAGGGACTGATCCAGCTGGGGGCTCCACAGCCTTTGGTTCATAATTCATGTGCTTCCATTCGTTTGGCTATTTGTCCCTGTGCTTTTTGCAGTCTTGGTCTCAACAATTCACGCTCTTACAGTCCCTGCTCTTTCTCGACAATAGGACTCCTGGAATTCCACCTGAGGCCTGGCTGAGGATCTCTGCATCCACTTCCATCAGTTATTGGATGAGAGTTCCAGCACGACTGTTAGGGTACCATCTTTTCTTTATACATTCTTCAGTTGAAGGGCATCTAGGTTGTTTCCAGGTTCTGACTATTACAAACAATGCTGATGTGAACATAGGTGAGCAAATGCCACAGACACTGAGAGAAACAATCAATGGGACCTGTTGAAACTGAGAAGCTTCTGTAGAGTAAAGGACACTGTCAACAAGACAAAGCAACAGCCTACAGAATGGGAAAAGGTCTTCACCAACCCCACATCTGACAGAGGGCTGATATCCAGAATATATATAGAACTCAAGAAATGAGACATCAAAATGCCCAACAGTCCAATTAAGAAATGGGCTATAGAACTAAACAGAGAATTCTCAACAGAGGAAGTTCAAATGGCTGAAAGACATTTAAGGAATTGCTCAACATCCCTAATTATCCTGGAAACGCAAATCAAAACGACTCTGAGATTACACCTTACACCTGTCAGAATGGCTAAGATCAAAAACACAGAAGACAGCTTATGCTGGAGAGGATGTGGAGCAAGGGGAGTGAGCTCTCCTCCACTGCTGGTGGGAATGCAAGCTTGTACAGCCACTTTGGAAATCAATATGGCACTCCCTTAGAAAATGCTCAATCATACCTCTTACGGACATTGCCTTGTATTAACACTGTAGGGCATTTATTTTTTTCAAAATCTCTAATGTAAGTAACAAACTACCATGCCAAATTTCTTCTGAACCTTATACATGTGCTTTTGGTTCATTCAAAATTTATTCTGAAAGCTTATTGATCAGATTTGACTACATTCCTGAGTCTAAATTTGATTCATATAAAAATAAATTACAGAAAAATTGGGTATGTACGGTATAATTCTTGAGGAAGATTCTTAAGTAACCAGAGTTTCTCTTTGTGTCTTCCCCAGTAATCAGCTACACTTGTCACCACTTTCTTCCAACCAGTAGCTTCTTTGTATGCTTCCCTAGAATCTTAAGTTGTATGTCTACCATTATACCATCAGCTTCCAGATCAACATGAACACCTACCAATCATTTATTGAAATCACCTATTCATAAAAACTGTAACAGACCATGATGTTCAAGAAATATTCCCAGTAATCATATATCTCCCAACTCCAATTCTCAAACAAACCACAAGTAGGGTTTCAAAGGAAAACCTAGGGTTTTTCAACAAAATGATATTTTTCTATTTAATCAACTGGATTTAACAAATTGGGTTTCCAAAATATTTAGAAATAGAATTTGCATCAGGAGCTCAAAGTGTCCAGCCTCTAGGATTGCGGCCAAAAGATCCTCAGTACAATCTGAAACACAAAAATAATTAAACGATATTAATTCTGAAGCTCGTGGAACATGGACAGTTTTCTGGTCTTCCAATATTTTATTAGAATTATAGGTTTACAATAACAGACATGGTACTTGCATAGTAATAAGTATTAGAGATCATCTAGAGCTGATTTAAAATACTGAGGAGGATCTGGCAGAATGGGCCAAGCAGTTAATGCCCTTGCTACCTAGTGACCCTTCTTCATTCCCCAGGACAACGTGGCAGAAGAATAGAACTGAATCTTTCATGCTGTCCTCCAAAGTCTGTGCAAGTTCTGGAGGAAAAGCATCTCCATCTGTCACAATTAAATATGTATAATGCATTTTTAAAAATAAAATACCATATATAGAATAATATGCATAAACTATAAATGAAAAACTATTTACCCAAGAAGCTAAACATTACCAAAGGTTAGTATCCACATGAATTCCTGGAACCAATTCCCCATGGATATCTAGAGAAGCTATGGTGTTATAGCAATGGAAAGATCAGACTGGGCATGCCAGTGTATGACTTTAATCCATATTCAGGTTGCAGAAGCAGGTAGATCTTGGTGAGTTTGAGGTCAGCCTCATCTACATAGTGATCTCCATGACACCTAGGTCTACATAGAGAGACCCTGTCTCAAAACAAACAAACAGAGTTCAAAATTCATGAGGTCATGTAAATGAGAAGTTTTAAAAAAGATTTTAAAGACATAATAGTAATCAAAAAGAATTCAGAATATAACAATTGAGGGAAGAATTTTTTATTTTATAATTTAATTTAATTTTACATATCAGCCACAGATTACCCTGTCCTCCCTCCTCCTGCAACCCCTGCCCTCCCTCCAACCCACATCCCATTCCAACATCTCCTCCAGGGCAAGGACTCCCCTGGGGATTCAGCTCAGCCTGGAGAATTCAGTGGAGGCAGGTCCAGTCCCCTCCTCTTGAGGGAAGAATTTTAAACTTCATTTGTATTGACACCACTATCTTTCCTGTGATGGGAGAATTAGTGAAAAAATGTGAAAGTTTCTCTTGTATTTCATACTTTGTATTACATTGAAACTTATTAATGTGTGATCTTAGACGTTACAAAATCATGCTCTTTGAAAATACAACAGAAGAGAAAATACTTGACAAACATTTAGCTGTGAAAGCTTCTTGACACAAAATAGAAAATATACTAAATACTAGATAATAAAAATAAATAACACAATAAAATGAATGAAATATTTGAACAAATGAGTTAGTAAGAAATAAAGAAGTACCAGTAACAAACTGCACACCAATTGCATTCAAATAACTGTCTACTCCTAAAGAACTCTCCTGCCAGAGCTGGGAGGAAGGAGGCATGCAAATTATCTCTGTGATAGCGCATCTCTTTTACATGCTGCTCTTAATATTTAAATGGCTGAGTAAAAGGATGCTATATTTATTTAATGTATTCCTTATAGGTTAATATTAATGTGTAGTTACTGAATTTCTTAAGACATATTTTTTTATAGTTAGTTACTACAGGCATGATGGTACAGACCTGTAATCCCAGAACTTAAAAGGCTGAATCAGACAGATTGTGCATTTGAGACTAATCTGAACTCCATAATGAGTGCAGCCCTACTTAAAAAGGACAGTGTCCACGGCTGGCTTTTTTTTTTTTTTTTTTTTTTGTACTCTTTGTGTGTGTGTGTGTGGTGGGGCGTTCATCACCCAGCTCCCAAATAAATCACACATGGAGACTTTTCCTTAATTATGAATGCCTGGCCTTAGTTAGCTTAGTTTCTAGACAGCTTTCCTTATCTTAACTTATCATGTATACCTTTTGCATCTGGGCTTTTCACATTCTCTTACTTCTGCATCTTACTCTAACTCCATGGCTTGTTGTGTGTGTAGCTGGGTGGCTGGGCCCCTGGAGCCCTCCCAATTTTCTCCTTCTATATATACTCTACTTGCCAGCCCCACCTATCCTTTCTCTTGCCTTTCTGTTGGCCACTTCTTTATTAAACTTTCAGGTGTTTTACACAGGCACAGTAACACATCTTCAAGGAATTAAATATATGCAACATAAACAAAAGTAACACACCTTAAAATACTATTGTAATACACATGGCATTCATTGTTAGATATGGAAAGAGCTCATGGAACCTGACCCCTCCCAGGAAAGTATTATCAGCTGAGGTCTCCTGGGAGTGGGGGAAATAATTATCTTTGGTGGTATAGCCACTGGTGAGTTGCTCATACTCTAGTGCATAGTTCCACATCCATGTCCATTCAGAGGGCCCCATTTAAATCTACAGGTCACTAATCCTTTGTATTATTCTCTTTATTTCTATTTTATTGATTTCAGCTCTCAATTTGATAATTTCCTGGCATCTGTTCCTCCTGGGAGACTTTGCTTCTTCCTGTTCAAGGGCTTTCAGGTGTACAATCAAGTCACTAGTGTGAGATGTCTCCAGCTTCTTTATGTGGGCATTCAGTGCTGTGAATTTCCCTCTTAGCATGGCTTTCATAGTATCCCATAAGTTTGGGTATGTGGTGTATTCATTTTCATTGATCTCTAGGAAGTCTTTAATTTCTTTCTTTATTTCCTCCTTAACCCATTGGTGATTCAGTTGAGCATTTTTCAGTTTCCATGACAATGTAGGATTTCTGTAGTTTTTTTCTGTTGTTGAAATCTATCTTTAAACCATGGTGGTCTGACAGAACACAGGAGGTTATTCCAATTGTTTTGTATCTGTTGAGATTTGCTTTGTGGCCAAGTATATGGTCGATTTTAGAGAAGGTTCCATGGGGTGCTGAGAAGAAGGTATATTCTTTTTTGATGGGTGGAATGTTCTGTAGATGTTGATTAAGTCCATTTGAGCCATAATATCAGTTAAGTCCATTATGTCTCTATAAAGTTTCAATTTGGCCGATCTGTCCAGAGGTGAAAGTGGGGTGTTGAAGTCTCCCACTATTAATGTGAGGGGTTTTATATGTGATTTAAGCTTTAGTAATGTTTCTTTTACATATGTGGGTGCCCTTGTGTTTGGGGCATTAATGTTCAGAATTGAGACTTCATCTTGGTGGATCTTTCCTGCAATGAGAATGTAATGTCTTTCATTTATCTCTTTCAATTGATTTTAGTTTGAAGACTATTTTGCTGGATATTAAGATGGCTACACCAGCTTGCTTCTTAAGAGCATTTGATTGGAAAGTCTTTTCCCAGCCTTTTATTCTTAGGAGGTGTCTCTCTTTGAATTTGAGGTGTGTTTCTTGAATGCAGCAGAAAGATGGGTCCTGTTTTCATATCCATTCTGTTAGTCTGTGTCTTTTTATAGGTGAATTAAGTGCATTGATATTAAGGGATATTAATGACCAGTGATTGTTCGTTCCTTTATTATTTTTATTTTTTGGTGGTAGTGTGTGTGTGTGTAGTTCTCTTCTTTGGACTTTACTGCTGAAAACAATAAAATAGAAATACAGAGAACAATACAAAGGATTAATGAAACAAAGAGTTGGTTCTTTGAGAAGATCAACAAGATTGACAAGCCCTTATCCAAACTCACCAAAAGACAGAGAGAAAGCATCCAAATTAACAAAATCAGAAATGAAAAGGAGACCTAACAACAGACAATGAGGAAATCCAGAAAATCATCAGGTCATACTTCAAAAACTCTACTCCACAAAGCTGGAAAATCTAACAGAAATGGATAATTTTCTGGATAGGTACCACATAACTAAGTTAAATCAAGACCAGATAAACCATTTAATAGTCCAGAACCCCTAAGGAAATAGAATCAGTCATTAAAAATCTCCCAACTAAAAAAAGCCCAGGACCAGATGGTTTCACTGCAGAGTTCTACCAGATCTACAAAGAAGACTTAATACCAATACTCTTTAAATTGTTCCACACAATAGAAGCAGGAGGAATATTACCAAATTCCTTCTATGAGGCTACAATTACCCTGGTTCCTAAACCAAATGAAGATGCAACAAAGAAAGAGAACTACACACCGATCTCCCTCATGAACATTGATGCAAAAATCCTCAATAAAATACTGACAAACAGACTCCAAGAACACATCAAAACAATTTTCCACCATGATCAAGTAGGCTTCATCCCAGGGATGAAAGGGTGGTTCAACATATTAAAGTCTGGCAATGTAATACACCATATAAACAAACTCAAAGAAAAAAACCACATGATCATCTCACTAGGTGCAAAAAAGGCACTTGACAAAATCCAACACCCCTTCATGATAAAGTTCTTGGAGCCATCAGGAATACAGGGAACATATCTAAACATAATAAAGGCAATCTACAGCAAGCCAACAGCCAACATCAAATTAAATGGAGAGAAACTCAAAGCAATACCACTAAAATCAGGAACAAGGCAAGGCTGTCCCCTCTCCCCATACTTATTCAATATAGTACTTGAATTCTAGCCAGAGCTATAAGACAGCATAAGGAGATTAAGGGGATGCAAATTGGAAAGGAAGAAGTCATGCTTTCCCTATTTGCAGATGACGTGATAGTATATATGAGTAACCCCAAAAATTCAACCAAGGAACTGATACAGCTAATAAAAACCTTCAGCAACATTGCAGGATACAAGATCAACACAAAAAAATCAGTAGCCCTTCTATATACAGTAGACAAACAGGCTGAGAAGGAAATCAGTGATACATCACCCTTTACAATAGCCACAAATGATATAAAATACCTTGGGGTGACTCTAATTAAGCATGTGAAGGACCTATATGACAAGAACTTTAAGTTCCTGAAAAAAAGAAATTGAAGATGTCAGAAAATGGAAAGACGCCCCATGCTCATAAATAGGCAGGATTAACATAGTAAAAATGGCGATCTTACCAAAAGCAATCTACAGATTCAATGCAATCCCTATCAAATTACCAACACAATTCTTCACAGATCTGGAAAGAATAATACTCAACTTCATATGGAAAAACAAAAAACCCAGGATAGCCAAAAGAATCCTGTACAATAAAACAACCTCTGGAGGCATCACGATCCCCGACCTCAAGCTCTACTATAGAGCTACTGTAATAAAAACAGATTGATACTGGCATAAAAACTACATGTGGATCAATGGAATCAAATTGAAGACCCTGACATTAACCTGCACACCTATGAACATATAATTTTTGACAAAGAAGCCAAAAATGTACTATGGAAAATAGAAAGCCTCTTCAACAAATGGTGCTGGTATAACTGGATGTCAACATGTAGAAGGCTGCAAATATATCCATATCTGTCACCTTGCACAAAACTTAAGTCCAAGTGGATTAAAGACCTAAAACATAAATCCACTTACTCTGAACCTCATAGAAGAGAAAGTAGGAAGTACTCTTGAACTCATTGGCATCAGAGATCACTTTCTAAATAAGACCAGTAGCACAGACACTGAGAGAAAAAAAATCAATCAATGGAACCTGTTCAAACTGAGAAGCTTCTGTAGAGCAAAGGACACAGTCAACAAGACAAAGCAACAGCCTACAGAATGGGAAAATGTCTTCACCAACCCCACATCTGACAGAGGGCTGATATCCAGAATATATAAAGAACTCAAGAAATTAGACATCAAAATGCCAAACAGTCCAATTAAGAAATGGGCTATAGAACTAAACAGAGAATTCACAACAGAGGAAGTTCAAATGGCTGAAAGACATTTAAGGAATTGCTCAACATCCCTAATTATCTGGGAAATGCAAATCAAAATGACCCTGAGATACCACCTTTCACCTGTCAGAATGGCTAAGATCAAAAGCATGGAAGACAGCTTATGCTGGAGAGGATGTGGAGCAAGGGGAACTCTCCTCCATTGCTAGTGGGAATGCAAGCTTGTACAGCCACTTTGGAAATCAATGTGGCTCTTCCTTAGAAAATTGAGAATCCATCTCCCCCAAGACCCAGCTGTAGCACTCTTGAGCATATACCCAAGGAATGCTCCATCATACCACAAGGGCATTTGCTCAGCTATGTTCATATCAGCATTGTATGTAATAGCCAGAACCTGGAAACAACCTAGATGCCCTTCAACTGAAGAATGGATAAAGAAAATATGGTACATATACATAATGGAGTCTACTCAGCAGAGAAAAACAATGACATCATGAGGTTTGCAGGCAAATGGATGGATCTAGAAAAAATCATCCCGAGTGAGGTAACCCAGACACAGAAGGATAAACATGGTATGTACTCACTCATAGGAGGATACTAGATGTAAAACAAAGATGACTAGACTGCTACACAACTCCAGGGAGGCTACCTAGAAAACAGGACCCTTGGAAAGACCCACGGATCACCCAATGACAGAGAAATGGATGAGATCTACATGAACAACCTGGACGACAGTGGGAGTAATGAAGGGCAAGGTTTGAGGGAAAGAAAGCTTAGGGGAGCAGGAGATCCCACCTGGATCAAGAACAGAAAGGGAGAATGAGGAATAACAGACCATGATAAATGAAGGCCACGTGAGAACAGGAATAGGCAGAGTGCTAGAGAGGTCCCTAGAAATCCACAATGATACATCATCTGTCCACTGTTGTCAATGGTGGAGACAAAGCCTGATCTGACCTAGTCTGGTCATCAGACGGCCAAACACCGTAACTGTCTTGCTGGAACTCTCATCCAATAACTTATGGAAGTGGATGCAGAGATCCTCAGCTAGGCCTCAGGTGGAGCTTCAGGTATCCAATTGTCAAGAAAGAGGAGGGACTATAAGAGTGTGAATTGTTGAGTCCAAGATTGCAAAAAGCACAGGGACAAATAGCCAAACGAATGGAAGCACATGAATTATGAACCAAATGCTGTGAAGCCCCCAGCTGGATCAGTCCCTCTGGATAAGTGAGACAGTTAAATAGCTTGAACTGTTTGGGAGGCATCCAGGCTGTGGGACCGGGACCTGTCCTTAGTACATGAGCTGGCTGTTTGGAACCTTGGGCTTACACAGGGACACTTTGCTCAGTGTGGAAGGAGGTGACAGGACCTGCCTGTACTGAATCCACCAGGTTTAAATGAATCCCCAGGGGAGTCTTTGCTCTGGAGGAGATGTGAATGGGACTGGGAGCAAGGGAGAAGGTGGTTTGTGGACTGGAGGGGGAGGACAGGGGAACCCAAAATAAAAATAAAAATAAAAATAAAAATAAAAATAAAATAAATCTACAGGTCACTAATCAAACAAGGAAACAAAGCAGAATGACATGAAATTGTGATGAGGACTTAGAAAGATGGAGCGGTGGGGTTTGGAGGAGGATAAGCGAGTGTAGAAGTATGAGTGTGATCATGATATATTGTATTCGTGTATAAAGTTGTCAAAGAATAATCTTAAATTGAAGCTGTATCATATATAAGATGAAATGCAAATATTTCACTAGGTAGATTAATGGTAATGAACCAAAATAATAATGCTAATAGTAGTAATGATCGTACAATGAAATTTAATAATTTTAGGAAAATAAGCAAGCAAACAGAAAAGCCAAAACAATTAAAATTAATTCAGTTTTCTGAAGAAAACATCAGTCTTTTGGAATGAGGAGTAATCATTGAATAGAACCACCATATAAATATATATATATATATATATATATATATATATATATATATATATATATATATATATATTTTGGAAGCTGCTTGCATGCACTTCCTGTTTTTATATTTTATTAGGTAGTATTATTTCCTTCTTGGGTCTCTGAGGGAGTTAAAGATCAGTTAGTTATAGTTATAATTTTCTTTGTTAAGTATTTCAGAAAAACTCACTAAGAGCTGTAAGTGAATAAATTTGAAAGACGTTATAAGACAGTTCTGTTAGTAATATAAGTTAGGATAGAAAATAAATCAGGTATATTTTGGACTTACCAAAATAGGACAAATGAAGGAATTATTTTCTCTGAATTTGTCAAATACAAATGGACTAGACATTTTAGTTATAATTTTTTCCTTTTTTTCTTTTATTAAAATAGAAAAGGGGAAATGTGGTGATTCTTTATTTGTAAAATGTGATTTTATCTGTATGTTAATAAAGTTGCCTTGGGGTCAGAGCAAGCCATAGCAGAAGTTGGGCGGTGGTGGTGCACGCCTTTAATCCCAGCATTTGGGAGGCAGAGCTAGGCAGATCTCTGTGTTCAAGGATACAGCCAGCAGGGAGACACATGCTTTTAATCTCAGTACCAACCATAGAAAACCTGGAGGTCTGTACAGACAGGCAGTGACGAGGAGTTCATGTGGCTGGGTTTACAACCAATGAGAAAGCAGAACAGAAAGTCTATAAAAAGAAAAAAACACACAGAGAAGTAGCTCTCTGGCGGAGAGGAAAGACAGAGCAGCAGTGAAGGGTAAGGTTTTCATCTCTCAGCTTTTGCTCTGACCTCTTGGCTTTTAACTCTGTAATTGTTCTGTGTTTCTTATTTAACAAGACAGTTACATCTACAATTGTTGATGCATATGAGATAAAGTTTCAGAATTCCCTTGAATTACAGGGTTACAGACAGTGTCAAGGTACAGATAGAGTTCCAGATCTCAGTAAATCAATGAGGCTGAAGTGTTTTTAAGGAATAAATTTGGATAAATAATGTCTCCCACTGATGTTCATCCTCAACCAAAGCCAGTTCACCACCTCTCATTAATATTTGTTATGTGTTGGTCTCCTTTTACCTCTTCTTTCCTCTTGTTCTCTGTTTGTTTGTTTTTTTTTTTTAATTAGGATGACCCTTTGTTTTATTCAAATTTTAATATTAATAGGAATTGATTTTCTCATTTATTTCTTGACCTAATTTAATCAGCTTCACTTAACTGTTTTCATGTAATTCTTTACAATGGATCTAGAAGTTGTTCATTTTACTTTCTGAGTTCTAGAAGGTTTATACTGTTCTATAACAGATAGAAAATTGGTACAAAAGGAAGAGTCACTCCTATCTTCATAGAAGTGATTTCAAATTGACCCAGATAACTCTTAAGTTATCTAAATTATTTCCCCAAAACTGAACTACATTTTATTTGTCCTGTATAGGTTACCTGTCCTTCAAACAAGTGTTTCCAATAGACAGATATATGAAATATAAAGCTGACTTTGAATAACTCTTCACTTGTTTACACACAGTAGATAATGTTGACAAGCTTTCTGATCTGATTGTGCTAGTCACCAGGGCCATCAGTGGTTTTCATAGTGAATGGCCAGAAGCCCAGCTGTGAAATGCCTCAGTTTCAAACTCAGCGGTAAGTAATAAAAGGCTTCATTTTCAACCAGGGAAAGCAAGCTTTTCAGCACAGGAGAACCATTCTGTTCCCTGTCATGGGTTTTTCTTGGGAACTACATTTACAAACAATGAGTTTAGCACAACCTGAGTTCTATGTTCTTCCTTATTATAATACATTTTGGATTTTACTGACTTCACTTGTCAGCAACATAATGAAATCTGACATTGATGAACATGCTTAACAAGAAAACAAGAATTCACTGAGCAGAGTTCAGCAAGCAACAATGTGTTTAATCTCCTAGCAACACAATTTATCCACTACCTTTTTGACATTTGATTGGAGTTATTCACGGGAAGCACACTTCATTCACTTTATCAAGACCTCCAGGTTTGGATTTATTTTCTGAGAGGATAATCCTCCTGTATGTTCAGTAATTCTGCAGTTGAACTATTTAGCTACTGATCTGTTACATTGTATGATAGGAATAAAACAGTCACTCCTTGAAGAAACAAATTTCATGTGACAAGTTGGCAAGTCATTAGGAAAATAAGGAAGTCACTGAATAGTATATACTTCAACATTCCACAATTAAACATGTTTCCTTTGAAAATGTAAAACAAACTAAACATGCCATTCAAGACAAATGCTTCCCAACATGAAAGCATGCTCACTTAAGAAAAAATTCTTAACCAACTCAGAAAAAGAACCTTATTTTAGATTGTGTTAGAATCCAGTAATTAAGACTAGTTTTAAAGAAAAAGAGTATTATAAATTATTATGACCTGATAATAACACAAGTTTTCTCACATGAATGCCTATTCTGTTTATAAGCAATTATGACATGATAAACATACAGGTTCTCTCATATGAATGTTTATTCTGTTTTCCAGTTTCCATTAGTAAGTCTGCTCCTTTTGCTGCCCAGGTGGTCTTGTTCAGTTTTGAGTGAGTCTGTTTATAACACTCTCCCATTGTAATGAGGATCCTTGGCACCAACTTAATTCCCTGTAGCTCATTCTCAGTCTAAAAAGGCAACAGGTTATTTGAATTAGGAATGAGCTGAAGTTTATTTCCAAATCTACTTGTCAATGTTTTCATATGTAATGTCTCTGTACTTTTAGGTAGGTGTTTAACTTAATAATTAAGGTAAAATTAAGTTCTAATGATGAATGATTGTAAAATAGGAAGCATGCCTGCATAAGCTGTGGGGGGAAAAAAAAACATTAGGATCTCCATGTACACTAGGGCACAGTGAGGAGGCAGACGTGCCTATAAACCAAGGAAAGGGTACTCATGACTTTCCTGGCACCTTGACTTGAGACTCCTAGTCTCCAGAACCATAATGTGGTACATTTATTTTGATTAAGCCACTCTGTCTCTGTATTCTGTTATGAAAGCTCTAGAAAACAAATATGAATGGCATCTATTGTCCTATATGTTCAACATATGCCAGGGGATTACATTATTACTTCAAGGCAGATAGATACAATGTCTGTGCATTTCATATATCTTGTAAGGGCAAGACCTTCATAGTCCTGCAGAGATCACAAGGTTTAAAGTCTGGCCTGAGGATAAACACAGGAGGGCGGAACCGATAGTGGAGTGGGTGATTTAATATAAGCAGCAGCAGCTATTGCCACCAGGGCACTGACTCTCAGCTGCTTTAACACTCTGTCCTTACTTTCTGTCTTACTTTTTGCCTGTTCTGAGTTCTGAAGCCATGGACCTAATACTATCCTTTATTCATAAGAACGTCAAAAAGCCTTCCATCTACCCAATGTAGAGACACAGTTTGAAAAAATAAATCTTTGTTTAATTTTGGCCTTGATTTTCTGCACTGTGATTTTAGAATAAACTGTTTCCTTGTGTGAGTGTGCACAATTCAAGGATGGGAAGATTACAATGGACATCATCAAGGAGTAAGGAAAAAATAAGAAACTTGTGTATCCCAATACATACATGAATACACACACACACACACACACACACACACACACACACACACACGCTCATGCATGCACACACGCATGCACGCATTCACATACACTAGACCCCATGTATCAGGAGAGCTATATGTTAGGAAATGAAAATAGCTAACTTACACAGAGCATTTCCACCATTCTAGTGTATATAACTGCTTCACAGACATAAGTATATTTGATCAACATCAGTATTGTGTGGGGTCCTCAATTATTGGTCTCAGTTTATAAATAAGAAACTTTTTGTTTAACAGGAATGTTTTTAAGAGTAATTTATTCTATAAATGCTTCTTGAGCACAAAGTCTCATCGAGAGTATATTTCCCTTCTCAGATTTTTTGTATAATATTATTTTATCCTTGTTCTAGAATAGGACAAATACATAGTGAAATTCTAAAACATAAATTGAGCAGGAGCATTTTTTTGATTACTTGAATACAGGTCTGCATTTTCTAGGTAAGCAATAGAATCCTTAAAATTTGGATTTCTGTCTAAATTTTGAATTTTCATTTGTTTAAAAAAAATCTCAGGTGTTTAACTCCTGCACAGCAGCAAAAAGTAGGGAGAATGTAGGATATAACAATATAATTAGCTTTTATTCTTAGGGAAGTGTTACTATAAGTTATTAACTAGATTTTATTTAAGTTCTTAAATTATTTAAGTTTTTAACTCTGAGTATAAATAAAAAATGATACAATTTCTAATTCATAAATTTGATTACAGATTTCTGAAATATTGCTTTTGGAATCAATGTTGCATTGACTGTTCTAGTTCTGTTGACTAAAGAAACCATAAAAGCACAAAATTTTCAATTGCATTCTGTGACTGTAGATTCTAGGATTCTAAAATAAGTTGATATCCACTGTAGACTATATACAGAAAAAAAATTCATAGATATATTTCTTTAAATGTTTCATTAAGTATTATACTGTCACATCCTTAAAGATGGCAAGACAACATCTCATAGTAGCAGATGATTTATGTATCTATCTATCTAATCTATCTATCTATTTATTTATTATTATGTGTTTTAATTTTATACATCAGCCATGGGTTTTCCTGTCCTCCCCCCTCCCGCCCCCCCACGTTCCCCCAGCCCCTCCCCTCCATTCCCATGTTCTCCAGGGCCAAGACTCCCCTGGGGACTCATTTAAACCTGGTGGATTCAGTACAGGCAGGTCCAGTCCCCTCCTTCCAGACTGAGCATGTGTCCCTGTGTAAGCCCAAGGTTCCAAACAGCCAGCTCATGATGATTTGCCTGTAAGTTATTTGATTGCTATGCTTTTTAATGGTGCACTTCTCTCTACTGACTTTGAAAACTTTAAAGGGCCAATGGTACAGATACTAAATCAAATGTTTTCAATGATCCAAAATAGCATAGGTTTTCCATAAAACAATGTGAGAACTGAAAAAAAAATATGATCCTGTTAAACAACATGTTCAGGTGGATATTTGGAATAGATACCTATAGTTGTTATTTTTATATTGCCTTAATTCAGATTCTTTATAATTTATTCACCTGACCATCCTCACTAATTCTTTAACCTCGTTCAATGACTTTGACACATTTCCTTTTTGAACAAATCCACCTAGTAATTTGTTTACTCTAACCTAAGCCATCTTACAGTTTCATAATCTGTATTTAAATCTGTACAGCATTACATGGCACACAAATGCTACTGCTACCTTCTGTTATTTAGTTATTTTTATTGGTTCAGCACTTGTTGAACCTGAACTTTGACTTTATGTAGGCAGTTTTCATTCAAGTATATGCACCTTAAGTGAAAAAGATAATTTTCACTCATCTAGCCATGTATGGGAAGAAAGAAGAAAGACACTTGGCATTGAGCCAGCTTATGCTGTCAGTCTGATAGTGTGGCATAAAGAGAAGTAAAAGTACTTACTGTGGTAGGAGTACTGAGAATGTAAAGCATAGATGTGCTTACAGTGTTAGGAGGATTGCATACATAGCTTTAAGTATAAGAGAAGTACAACCTCATGAGTAACACCTAGAGGGTGCTGAGTTAACAGAGCCTGAGATCATTGAAACAAGCCAGGCTTGTAAAGACAGAAATCATGGGTTTTCACTCCTTTGTGGATTTAATTTTATAAGGGAACATAAAAGTGCATGTACATGTGTGCATGTGCATGTGTGTGTATGTCTGTCTGTGTGTGTGTGTATGTGTGTTTGTGAGTTTATGTATGTGTGAATATTAGTATCATAAATTATTATTATTTTTCTATAAAAATAATACTTTCTCCCCTTATATAAATTTCTTTTTTTCCTTTAAGAAAAATTTCCACTCATTTTGCATATCAACCACAGATCCCCCGCACATCCCTTTTCCTGCTCCCCCACAGCTTTTCCCCCCCAGCTCACCCTCCATCCCCACCTCCAAAGGGGGAAGGGCTCCCAGGGGGAGTCAGCAAAGCATGGCACATTCAGTTGAGGCAGCGCTAAGTTCATGCCCCTGAATCAAGGCTGAGCAAGTGTCCCACCATAGATAATGGGCTCCAGAAAGCCAGCTCATGCACCAGATACAGATCCTGATCACATTGCAAGGTGCTCCTCAAAGAGAACAAGCCACACAGTTGTCTCCCATATGCAGAGGGCCTAGTCCTGGTCCCCTGTAGGTTCTACAGCTGTCAGTCTAAAGTTTGTGAGTTCCCACTAGCTTGGTTCAGTTGTCTCTGTAGATTTCCCCATTATGATCTTGATGCCCTCTTTTTCATGTAATCCCTCTTCCCTCTCTTCAACTGGACTCCCAGAGCTGGGCCTGGTGCTTGGTTGTGGATCGCTGTATCTACTTCCATCAGTTACTGGATGAAGGCTCTATGATTATAATTTGGGAATTCAACAATCTGATTACTGGAGTAGGCCAGTTCAGGCACGCTCTTCACTATTGCTAGAGTTTCTATGGTACATGTTTTATGTGTGAATTTCAGTAATTTGTAGGACAATGATGTGTATCAGTATCTTTGCAACTGGAACATTCTCTCCTACAGTGAAAGGAGATGCTCAGAAATCAAAGAAGTCTTGCAAGAGTGGAAAAGGTGATCTTAAAATTTGCAATGCCTCTCTTTATGGTTGTAAAGTGGCAGTTATTTGCTGTGGATATAACTCTGTATAAGTAAAGTGCTGATTGGCTAGTAGCCAGGCAGGAAGGATAGGGTAGGCGGGATAAGGAAGAGGAGAAGGCTGGGAGGAGACACTTCCAGCTGCTGCCATGAGAAGCAACATGTAAAGACACTGGTAAACCACAAGCTATGTGGCAAAGTATAGACTAACAGAAATGGGCTAAATATAAGAGTAAGAGCTAGACAATGGTAGGCCTGAGCTAATGGCCAAGCAGTTTAAATAATATAAGTGTCTGTATGATTATTTTATACGTGGGTTGTGGGACCACGGGGGCTTGGTGGAACCTGGAGAGAAGCTCTCCAACTACAATTATTTGATCAGGGGAAGAAATCATCTGATCCATGGAACTCCCTGGAGGAGACTCTGACACATGGAACTGTATAAACCATTCAAGAACTCCCCAAAAGAAGCTGTCAGGAGAACTTGCCCATACTGGGATGAGTTTCTCAATGACAAAACTGCCTTTGAGTGATCCATGCTCATGTAAACAACCCTTCATTCAAATCCCTGAAAATAACCCTAATAAATTTGTTGTGAGAGTGTGAAAGAATGCTTTGTCATCTCTGACAGATCTGGGGTGAGTGGACATTTATTCTTGTCTCTCCTTGAAAAGTTAACACAATATCCACATTTATTGCATTTTATTTTGTTTACTCAAAAATTTATTAAGCACTTTGTCTCCAAGCTCAATACATATGCAAATATAGCTATTGTATGAGCAGCTTCCCTTGAAGTATATTTTCATTTTTAATACTACTTTCTACCTTTAATCTTTTCTTGTGATCTAATTCTCATTCTTTCTTTGCCAATTTCTTCTTCTCTTACTTTGACCTATGAAATCCATTTATAAATATGTACTGAATGCTTTCAAGCTATTCTTTGATAGTGTCCATCTCATATATATGCAATAGTATAATCTGTTACCTATCTGCCTTAACAACTTCTTGCTTTTTCAACTACAGTATAGATTATTATGCAATAACAAATTATTTGTAATTTTTTCTCCTTTGAAACTATTTGTTAAAAAATTAAATTATCCATAACTGCATTCATATATCCCCATGGCAATTTTCTTTAACATAAAACACAGTACATAATTCTGAATTCTTCCATCCAGCAACAATGTTAACTAAAAAGGTTTATATTTAGAGTAATCTTATTGAATAAACAAACATATGAAAGGCTATGCCACAAATCATGCATTATTTGATTTCATGTGACACACAAAACAGCAGCAGCTGATAGTTAAATGATGATTATGAGGGACCAGCATATCTGTAAATGAATATCTGGGTTGCACTAATTATACTAATTTGTAAGTCTATGTTTTCATCTATCATTAAAAAATTATTATGTAATCTCATAGCTTCTGGGTGAGAAGGATTTTTTCTTTTTTTTTCTTCTTATTTATTGTTAATATATTCTTTAATTTAATTTAATTTTACATATCAGCCATGGGTTCCCCTGTCCTCTCCCTCCCGCCCCAGACCCCACCTTCTCCCCTGCCCCCCCCCCCCATTCCCATCTCCTCCAGAGCAAAGACTCCCCTGGGGATTCAATTCAACCTGGTGGATTCAGTACAGGCAGGTCCAGTCCCTTCCTCCCAGGCTGAGCAAAGTGTCCCTACATAAGCCCCAGGTTCCAAACAGCTAGCTCATGCACTAAGGACAGGTCCTGGTACCACTGCCTGGATGCCTCCCAAACAGTTCAAGCTATTTAATTGTCTCATTTATCCAGAGGGCCTGATCCAGTTGGGGGCTCCACAAATAGTTTGGCTATTTGTCTCTGTGCTTTTTCCAATCTTGGTCTCAACAATTCACGCTCTTACAGTCCCTCCTCTTTCTTGACGATTGAACACCTGGAGCTCACCTGGGGCCTGGCTGAGGATCTCTGCATCCACTTCTATCAGTTATTGGATGAGAGTTCTAGCACTGAATCAGGACAGCTCCCCGGGTCTAGAGTGACATCTGACATCCCCAGACAAGTAACAGAAATAATTTTAGGGGGAAATATTAGTGGAAAAAAAATGGGGTTTCTAGGAATGATCACATGTGTCCCATAAGTAATCAGCAAAGTGACACTGAAAACCAACAAGAGAACCACCATTGAGAGAGAAGAACATGCAGACCGCGTGGACCCCGGCAGTTTTCTGCACTGTCCTGAAGTCCACTGGTCTTTGCCAAGTGAGACTTTGCCTCGTTTGGAAAACCATTGGACAAGCACTCACATACTGTCCCAAAACTATGTGGCATAGCTCCCAACAAGGGGTCATTATTGTTTCACATTCTTTATTGCGAAAGCTATAACAAGTTTATCGTAAGTCCTTCTGCACATCTGCGCTAAACTACATGTGTGTGAATACAACCCAGTCTACTGAATAGCAAACTACTCTGTCTGTCCTCCATTTTGGGGCAAGGGCCATACCTGTCAGGGTTGTTTTGTTTCTTCAATATTACCTTCTACAGCACTTTATGCACTACTATTAATCTGTGATTTAAAGAACAAATTAAGTTTCATTTAGTGCTGTAAATGAATATTATCTTAAAACACAGCAACACAAAGCAATGAAATATTATTGATATAACTTATGATCATAAAGACAACAATCTATTGGAAATCCATATAGTTTTCGTATTCTCAATTACTAACTGCTGAATTGGGTTTGCTCTTTGCCTCAAGGGAAGATATAGTTTATGCTGAAAAATATACCGATAAAACTAAAAATTAATTTTTGGTGTTAAAAGGGAGATTAGGTGAGGGAGTAATACTACTAATGATTATACCTTTATAAACATAAGATTGCAGATGGTCTATGAATAAACAGATGACACATCCATCAAGGTAAGGCAGGTTAAGTTATAAAATATGGAAATGACTCAGATACAGTAGGAACTGAATATATAAATGCAACAGAACACAAGTGAATTATTTGTAGCATGCTTTGACAACTGTCTATGAAGCAAAACAAAAGTTGAATTTATATCTTGTAAATAAGATCATGACATATAAGTATACTCAGATTTTGAATAAAAAATTAAAATAGCGTAAAATTCCAAGGAATCTACAAAATCATCACTATTTTTGAGATTCAATTACTTTTTACATAAATTGTGGGATACATAACAAAATTTAAATGTTATTTTCTGAATACTGAATAGAAAGGTATAAGAAAATTTAATAGGTATTTAAAATCAATTCTTTACAATAGTGAAAATATTTTCAATTATTTTTGTATAATTCTTTTATTTTGCATAAAATTTGTTTTTTATTTAGAAATGTAGCAGGGTCACAATTACCACAGCTATCTCAAGATTTGGACAGCAGGTGAGTTCCAGAAACCTTGACAGATGCTTTTCTTCCCACATTTGTTCTAAGTCCTTACAAGCTTTTTCTTGTAATATCTAGAAAGAACAATGTGGAGTTTACTACATAAATAAGAAAATAGAATTAGCACACCATCCTGGCATACCACTTCTTGGTGTATGTTTGAAGAAGGCAAAATCAATATTTTAAAATATTCCTGCCCTATCATTACCATTACACCAAAATTTATAACAGTTAAAGTTAAAATTCTCTTTCAGTGTGTAAATGTGTTGAGAAATTGTGATTGCACACATGAAATGAAATGTTGAGCTGCAAAGAAAAAGAAATCCTGGCATTTCTGGATCTGAAGGGCAAGAGACTAAATTAAATCATATTCAAAAAGACATGCTTATTGTGGAATATTCCTTTACACTGTGCGAAGATATGCCATTGTGATTGGTTTAACAAAAATCTAAATGGCCAATAGCTAGGCAAGATTTTCAGGACAGAGTGGATGCTGGGAAGAAGGGCAGAGTCACAAAGAAACCCCAGGGATGTAGAGCAAGCATCATGGACTTTACAAAGTAAAGGTAATCAAGCCATGTATAAGAACAAAAATTAAAAGACATGGGTTAATATCAGTTATAAGAACTTGTTAGAAAAATCTTCAGCTCTTAGCAGAGCTTTCATAATTAGTAAAAAGTCTTCATGTCATGATTTGGTAGCTGACTGGTGTGACTCATTATAAATGGTAGCCAACATCTGGCCATGTATAGCCATGTAAGACTTGAGAAAGTTTTTAAAAAGATTCTAAACACACAAAAATGGAGCCAAACATGGGTTCCTAGTCTCATGTCTGTCATGCCATGGTACAGACTCGTGTCCAGGCAGCTGCCTGCATGCTTGAGCCATTGGAGCGCCCTGAGCTATGCCTCTTGGCCAGTTTAAAGTTTTGCTCATGCAGACAGAAAAGATTACAGATATGCATCAAAGCAGGTTAGAATGGAAAACAAAAATGCTAAATAGTGTGTTTTACAATGTGCATAGGCTTATGCTGAAAGAAAAAAAAGTATAAACAGTCATAATAAAAGTAAATAGTATAAAAATAAAATGTAGTTTTTAAAGAGAGAGTAAAGTAATAAAAGCCAAATGAGGATGGAAAATACACAGGTAGTCTGGCTCCTATACCATGGCTTGTTAACTTTGAATTTTTTAAATGCTAACATACAAAAACAATAGCTACTGAAAGATAGCTATTATGGAAAGTACTTAATTAAACAAACCTATATATTTTAAAAATGTCTTTTCTTCAAAATGGAAGTCAGACAATATGTTGTGTTGGTGGAAATGTCATGTTTTTGTTTGCACGGGAAACAAAAGGCTGTGGATTCCTTCCAGATTAGTAGATACCAGTTTTGAACAGGGGAGATCTCCTGAGTGTTGTTGGTTGTTTTTGTTCTTTTGGGGACCACCACCCAACTCCCAAATAAATCACACACAGGAGCTCATTGTTAATTATAAATGCCCAGCCTTTAGCTGTGCTTGTTTCTAGCCAGCTTTTCTTAATTTTAAATTATTTTGTCTCTCTTTGGCCTTAGGGATTTTATCTTTCTCTGTTCCTTTTATACATTTTCTTTCCTTCTTACTCTGTTGTCTGGCTGTTTATCTGGGTGGCTGGATGGCTGGGTAGCTGGTTCCTGAAATTATCCTCCATCCTCTCTCACTCCTTCTTCCTCATTAGCCAGATTTCTCCTTCTATGTGTTCTGCCTGTCAGCCCTGCCTATCCTTTCTCTTGCCTCCCTATTGGCCATTTAGCTGTTAATAGACCATCAGGTGTTTTACACAGGCAATGTAACACTGCTTCATAGAGTTAAACAAATGCAATATAAAAAAATGCAACACATGTTTACATAATTAAAGCAAATGTTCCACAGTGTAAAAAAATGTAACACACCTCAAAGTAATATTCTGCACCTGAATATCTTGGCTACAGACTAGGAGGAGGAAGCCACAAAAGACTACAGGATAGGTGCAATGTAAGCTGATCCCATGACATAGGAACAGCTCTGAGATGAGATGAGACATGACCAATCTTGTTGGCTACAGAATCCTCACGATTTATTATTACATGTAATCCTTTCATATGGCATGGTATAGATAGAGATTTATATTACAGTTTTATTATATAGTCGAAATGGACTTATAAAGTTGATAAATGTCTTTTAGGTGCTCAAACATAAAATAATGATCATCTTTAACTAACTTGTGCAAACAGTTCAATACTTCTGTTAGTGCAGAGATGTGTTACCTTTGAAAGTTTATGTGTTATCAGAGAAAGGGGCATCAGATATCAATAAAAATGAATGGCCCAGGTGATCCAGCCACTCAGAGTGCCTCTGTTGCAGTTTCTTCAGAATTCTGCATCCTAAACACCATCAAGGGTACTGGCTGAGATAGTCCAGCCTCACAGATGACTCCAGCCAGGATTTCATATGGGCCTTTCACGTTTCCATTGCACATGGACCGGAAAACAAATAATACAACTAACTCTCTCAGGACTTGACCATTATCCCAATTTTCCCATGGTCTCTGAAGATTCCAGGAACCCCAGACAACAGGAAATAGTCATGTTCTCATCCCCCATCCCCTACCCTCCATTGCCTACCACTCATCCCCAGTTTACTCATGGAGATCTCATCTATTTCCCCTTCCCAGGGCAATCCATGCATCCCTCTTTGGGTCTTCCTTGTCAGCTAGCTTCTCTGGAGTTGTGGGTTGCTGTCTGGTTATCTTTTGTTTTACATCTACTATCCACTTATGAGTGAGTACATACCATGTTTGTCCTTCTGAGTCTGGGCTGCCTCACTCAGGATGATATTTTCTAGTTCCATCAATTTGCCTGCAAATTTCATGGTGTCATTATTTTTTTTCTGCTGAGTAGTACTCCATTGTGTATATGTACCACATTTTCTTAATCCATCTTCAGTTGAAGGGCATCTAGGTTGGTTCTGGGTTCTAGCTATTATGAATAATGCTGCTATGGACATAGTTGAGCATGTGTCTATGTCAGAGACTTTTGAGGAGTGAGGGATAAGAGATATAGATAGAAATATAGAGGAAAGAGACAGACAGAAACACAGGATAGAACTGGGAGGACCTGGGTGAAAACTCACCAGCCTGTTCTGTCTCTACTAAAGGACTTTTAAAGGAATGCCTTGGGGTGGAGCAAAAGACCTCTCCCCAGCATAGCCAAATACAGACCATCCTAAACACTTGGTAACCATGCATGTGGTCAAGTCATTCCCTAATGAAGCCCTGTTATATACAAAGCAAGCTCAAATCTCACAAGAAAACCTTTGTGGGCTCCTACACTTCTCAATCTGAAGAAAAAAAAAGGGGGATGTACTGTAAAAATCATGAGATAAAGTGTAGAATGTTGAGTCTACTTTAAACAACCAGTAGTCTCAAATATTTTACACTGGTATGGATTTAGGTATATTGACACAAATTTAAGGTTATTTTTGTTATTCTGTATGTATGTTTCTATTCTTGTCCAGGCTTTATACTTATACAACTCATTTAAATAGCTTATGTAAAGTTTTAGTCTTTAAAACTATTTAGAATAATAAATACAGGTTAATAGTTGTAACCATCAAACTTACAGTCATGTTAGTTATATTTTGAAAGTCATACAGAGATATATTTTAGATAGATGATCTTCAAACACTTCAAAGATCTATAGACTATGGCATTTAAAGTAGTTAAATAAAATAAGACATGTCTGCTCCTGTTAGCACCAATTTTACTTCCAAAAAAAAAAGATAATGGACATCAAACAACCTGCATATGGAGTTTGCTTTCTGTATGGCAAAAAACTAGCTATTTTGGCAGGATCCTGCTCTAGCCTCAACTGCTAACAGTATCCTCTCCCTACTGGAACTGTAGGACACAAATAAAAGTGACTGCTGAACTTTGCCAAGACAGGATAAGTTAGACCTTCAAATATTACTGCTTCAGAGAAAAGTCTGTCAGATATTCTAGGCCCGTAGGTCACTGATGGATGCCTCAGCCTTGCAGAGGAAGCTTGGGGTCACTGCTCAGATAGCCAGACGTCCCCGTCATTTCTTAGTTTTAGAAGTGGCTTGTTCTGTACTTCCTATTTATTCAGGTAATATCATATCCTATTGAAGTCTTTGATGGAATTGAAGACTAGAAAGTTATAGTAATAGTTTTCCTTAGTCATGATAGAAAGTAAATTGCTACAAAATTTGTGCTCATCAAGATAAGATAGATAATGGAATATTTTCTCTAAATTTGCCAAATACTAATGGACTCAACATGGTAAATATATTTCTTGCCTGGTAATTGTTCTTATTACATATAGTTTTACTATGTTAGAGTTAAAATCTTTCCTCTTATTTGGACAAAAAGGGGGAAATGTTGCAGAATATTCCTTTACACAGTGTGAAGATATGTCACTGTGATTGGTTTAATAAAAAGCTAAGCACAACTTCTCAGTGCAGAGAAGATGCTAGGAAGAAGAAGGGCAGAGTTCCAAGGAGACGCCAGCAGTGCAGAGCAAGCATCATGGGCTTTACAAAGTAAAGGTAACCGAGCCATGTAAAGGAAAGTAGATGAAAAGATATGGGCTAATTTAAGTTAGTAGAACTAGTTAGAAACAAGCCTAAACTATCAGCTGAGATTTCATAATTAATGAGAAGTCTCTGTGTCATGATTTGGGAGCTAGCTGGTGGGACAGTGAAAGACTTGTTACACACACTGCATCTGCTGATAATGTGAAATCTAAAAGATTTAAACTTCTAGGAGCATAGGAAAATACCAGGAACTGGCAGACAGGCAGTCTTGATTGGTAGTCAGCTGAGCAAGTGATGGAGCAATAAGATACTGCAGAGTTCGGATGAGTGTTTGGCCAGTTGGAGATTTCTAATCACTATAAAATACATACACATGAAACCATTACAACTTACATTTTTAACATATTCTGTTCTCATTTCATAATTAACTATAAAAAGTTCATTTTTAATTTTATTTCCTGCATTATGGTTTGTACAAAGTGTGTTAGTAAGTGTCCTCCATGACATGATAATTACTGTCAAAGATGGTTAAATTAAATAGATTCTAAATTATTATTGATAAGAATCTTTCCTATATGCATTGCTTTATTTCACCTTTTATTTCAATATAACTCTTTTTTTTTTTTGAGTTGAGGATCGAACCCAGGGCCTTGCACTTGCTAGGAGAGTGCTCTACCACTGAGCAAAATCCCCAACCACCTTTTATTTTTGAACACAGTAAATCCACAGTCAATGTTTGATGAAAATTGGAAGAATTTATATATATATGTATATATATATATATATATATATATATATATATATATATATATATATATATATATATATATATTTATATTTATATTTATATTTATATAGATAGAAAGCACTGAAAGGAACATTTTAGTCATT
This sequence comes from Onychomys torridus, assembly GCF_903995425.1. Lineage (NCBI taxonomy): Eukaryota > Metazoa > Chordata > Mammalia > Rodentia > Cricetidae > Onychomys > Onychomys torridus. The sequence continues at coordinate 24,933,370 of NC_050444.1, read as the reverse complement.
TAGTGTTGTCTTCCTAATCAGACCATTAGCACCAGGTATTATTTTATCATTCCTATCCCAGGAATCAAAGTACTGGGGGGCTCTCCTTCATTTTCTCTTTGGTATTCTCCCTCTAGACTTCATCATGGTTTTTCAGGGCCTTGAAATCTAAAATTCTTGGATATCTGCATACATTTTCATTAGCTGTTCCTTAATTCAAGTTACTTTGAAATCATTTACCTTAGACTTCTTAAATAAAATTATTTCATACATATTTTATAATTTTGGGGCCATTATTTTTTACTTTAATTTATTATTATTATTAATTGAGTTAATTCATTTATTTTACATCCCTATCACAGTTTCCCCTCCCTTGACTCCTTCCATTACTCTCCCCTACCCCCTGCCTCCCCAATATACTTCTGTCTTTTTCTTTTATGTAGAATCTGAATAGTCCTTTACTCTTGGTAATCTCAAAGCAGCTTGTTCTAAAACTGTTGTTCCCACTAACTCTATCACATACTTTCATGTATTTTTTTAATTGTTGTTACTTCAGTATTCTATATTTTCAAATTAAAGTGTTGTTTTAATTAAATTCTAATCTTCATGCCAAACTTTTACTATTAAGGATAATATTTTAAAATTATATTCATCATTGGTTTCCTAAAGTTTTATATTTCTTCATTCCAGAACTTTCATTTTTATTAAAGATAGTTTTTTTCCCACATAATACATTCTGATTATGGGTCCTCTCCCCCAACTCCTACCAGATTCTACATATCTCCTCATCTATACAAATCCACACCCTTTCATGTTCTTGACAGTAGAAACCAAGAAGGCTCCTAAAAAGTAAATTAAATCAAATCAAATGAACCTAAAAGGACAAAACAAACAAGGAATAAACAGAAAAACAAAGAGAAAAAGAAAAATTGAGAGAAACACATGCAGACACAGGGTCACACACATTGGCAAACACAGAAATCTCATAAAACACAAAATCAAAAAACATGTTATATAAACTATAGCCCTTTAAGGAAAGAAAAGAAGAAGAAGGAGAAGTCTTCCTTCCCATGTGTATTTCTGGCTTCTTCATAATAAATCAGCTGTCCATAGCTGTGTGGACTTAGTCTGAGTTTTCAATTTTATTCCATTGGCCAATATTTTCTTAGGCCGGTACCATGCTGCTGCTATTCCTATAGCTCTGCAGTACAAATTGAGATCTGGGATGCTGATATCTCTAGTAGTCCTGTTAACATTTAAGAAATTTTTGGCTATCATAATTTTTTTAAATTTTCATATCAAGTTGAAATGTTTCCTTACTAGTTCTGTGAACTGTGCTGGAATGCACAGACATTGCAGTAGATACATTTGTTTTGGTAGGAAAGCCATTTTCACTAGTTTAATCCTAACAATACATGGACATGGAAATTCCATCTTCTGATACCTTATATCTTCTTCAATTTCTTTCTTCAATATCTTAATTTTTTTTTTAAATAACACAGATCTTTGAATTGTTACCCAAGGTATTCCATTTTGAAGACACTACTGGGAAGGGTATTGTTTTCCTGATTTCTTCCTCAGTCTGTTTGGCATTCGTATATGAGAAGCCTACTGAATTTTGTATAGCATATTAATTTTGCTGTATTGCTTAAAATATTTATATGCTGTATGAGTTTCTTGGTATAATTTTTAGAGTCACTTTTGTATATAATCATATCCTCTGCAAATAAAGATATTTTGATATCTTCCCTTTATATTTTAACCCCTTGAGCTCTTCTTATAGTTGCTGTATTGTTCTCCTAAAGCTTCAAATACTATAATGAATAGATATGAAAAAAGTGGACAACATTGTCTTGTTCCTGATTTTAGCGAAATTACTTCCATGTTCTCTCCATTTAAATTGATGTTGACTATGGGCTTGCTGTAAATTGCCTTTATTAATGTTGAGGTATGTCCCTGGTATTTTTTGTATCTTTCCATGGATTTTATCTTGATGGGGTGTTAAATTTTGTCAAAGAACTTTTCTACACATGATAAGATGATCATGTGGTCTTGTCATTCAATCTATTTATATGGTGGGTTATACTTAACAAAATACATATATTTAGCCATCCCTTTATCTCTACACTAAAGCCTATGATTATGGCAGGGGGTATTTTTAATGTGTTCTTATGACCAGTATGAAAGTAGTTCATTGAGAAATTTTACATATATCTTCATAAAAGAAAATGGTCTGTAATTCTCTTTGTTTTTAGTGTCCTTATACAGTTTAGGTATCAGGGTGACCATGAACTCATAAAATGAATAGGCAAAGTTTCTTCAGTTTCTGTTTTGTGGAATAATTTGGAGACTATTGGCATTAATTTTTGAAAGTGTGGTAGAATTCTGTGCTATGACCAAAAGTTCTCAGCATTTTTTTTTTTGTGGGGAGACTTTTGATTGGAGCTTCTTTTTCACTAGGATTCATAGTTCTACTTACACGTCTGTTTAAATTGCTTATCTGATCCTGGTTTAACTTTGGTAGGTGATATGTATCAACAAACATTCATTTTCTTTAGATTTTCCAATTTGGTGGAGTATAGGTTTTTAAAGTATATTATGAAACTTTGGATTTTGTCTTTGTGTGTCATTATGTTCCTCATTTCATCTCTATTTTGTTAATTAGGATATTATCTTTCTGCCTCTAGTTAATTTGGATAAGGGTTTGTCAATCTTGTTTTTCTCAAAGAACCAACTCCTTGTTTCACTGATTCTTATAATGGATTTTCTGTTTCTATTATGTTAATTTAAGCCTTAGTCCAAATATTTCTTGATGTCTACTCCACTTAGGCACTATTTCTTCTTCTTTTTCAACTTATTCTTCTTTCACATAATACCTCAGACTGCAACATCTCCTCCGTCTTCTCCTCCAAGTCTACTTCCATCTGTACACCCCGCTTCCACATAGCAGAGTTTCCAATGATATCAACCAAACACAGCATAATAAGATGCAATAAGACTGGGCATAATGTTTCATATCAAGGTTTCATGTGTGCTGTTAAGTTACCAATATGAGATCACTCCAAATTTTCAAGTAGGCACTCATAATATAAACTTCCCTGTAACAATTATTTTTATTGTGTCCCACAAGCTTGGATTTGTTGTGTTTTCTTTTTATTTCACTTCTAGAATTTCTTTTGTAATTTTCATCTTGACCCAATTTTTATTCAGTTTCTATTAGTTGGAGAGCTTGTTGTTTCTATTGCTGATATCAAACTTTAAGTTGTGATGGTCTGATAGAATGCAGGGTGCTGTTCAATTTCTATATATGTGTTGAGACTCGCTTTGTGTTCAAGTATCTAGTCCGTTTTTAAGAAAGCTCCATCAACTGCAGAGAAGCAGGTATATAGATGACCTGTCTATTGGTAGAATGAGGTATTGAAGTCACCCCTTCTCTGTATTAGAGTTAGTATGTGATCTTAGATATAACAGTGTTCCCTTTATGAAGTCAGGTGCCTATTTATTTGTTTGTTTGTTTTTCTGTTTGTTTGTTCAGAGTTGTTTAGGATTGCAATGTCCTCTTAGTGGATTTTTCCTTTGATGAGTATATGATTTCCTTCTCAAGTCTTTGCACTGGTTTTGTTTTGAAGTCTTTTTTTCAGATACTTAAATACTAAACTGGCTCATTTATTGGGTCCTTTTTCTTGGAGTAATTTTTCTTATCCTTATACCTGATACATTGTTTATCCATGATAATGTGTGTGTCTTTGATTCATTGAAAAGATGAGTCCTGTTTTCATATCCTGTCTTTTACTCTGTATTTTATTAGGAAATTGCAACAATTGATTGTGAGTGTTATCAGTGAGCAGTGTTTGATGACATCTGCTGTTTTGGGGGATTATTTCCTCCTCTCTTGAATTGCTTGTAAGGTTTTTTATTCCTTGTGTTTTATTAGGTATGGTTAGCTTCTTCATGATGAATTAATTCTTCTAGTGTCTTTTGCAGAGTTTGACGTGTAGATTGCTTAAATTTGGTTTTATCATGTGATGTCTATTGTAATGGAAATTTTTTCTCGGTATAGTACTCTGGGCTACTCTGCATAGACCATCTGGCTTTGAGAGACTGTTGATAATTCATGTTTTATTCTACTAGATTTTTATTTATATGCTACATGGTCTTTTCCCTTTGCAGCCTTTAATATTCTGTGTCATGTACATTTTATATATTGATTATTATGTGTCATGGGGAATTTCCTTTGTGGTCTCTTTTATTTATTATTCAGTATGCTTCTTGTACCTTGATAGGCACCTTGTTCTTTAAGTTAGGGAACTTTTCTTCTTTGATTTTTTTTGAAAATATATTCTGTGACTTTCATCTCCCTTTGATTTGGCCTTTTAATAGTGTCCCAGATTTCCTGGGGTTGTGTGTGTGTGTGTGTGTGTGTGTGTGTGTGTGTGTGTGTGTGTATTATTTTAGATTTAACCTTTCTATGAACACAGTGTCCACTCCTTCTTTCTTGTCCTCAATCCCTGTGATTCTTTCTACTATATTGTATACTACTCTGTTGATGAGGCTTGCCTCTGGGGTTTCTGTTCCAGTACCTAAGTTTTTCATTTCCAGTTTTCCCTCAGTTTAGGTTTTCTTTATTGATTCTAGTTCTACTTTCATGTCTTGAGCAGTTTTCTTCATTTTGTTCAACTGTTTGTTTGTGTTTTCACAGATTTCAGAAATGTGTTTATTTATATGTTTTTCTGGGTCATTGGTAATTTTCATAATAACTAATTGAACTCTGTGTCTTGTGCTTTAGCTATGTACTGTATTTCTTAGGGACTACTTACTGTAGTAGGCTTATTGGCTTATTGTCCTGGCTGTTATTGATTGTGGTTCTGTTCTGGTGTCTAGGTATCTGGGTTTTGGGGTTACTGTAATTATAGGTGTTGGTATCTTTTGTTGTCTTTGCTGGATATGGTTTTCATTCCTTGATCTCTGTTGCCTGCTGTGGATCTCAAAATCATGTAATGGCTGTGAATTGCCTGGTAGAAAGAGTTTTCTGTGTCCCTATCTGTTGGGACCACTGAGGATCCTGGAAAGTACTTGTTTGTAGGTATTGGAATATTACATGTAGAAGCGAGAATGGGCTAGAAAATGTGGGACAAAATGAGAGGGTCCATAGGATGGAGGAAAGATGGAGCTGCCGTGAAGATCTCATTCACAGGCTTTTATAGCTTGTGGGTATCCAGGGAGAGACTGTCTCAGTGTAGGTAGGTGAGCCAATGGGATGGGGTGAGGAATAAAGGCTATAGAACAGGATTTGCTTAGTTCCCTGGGAGTAAGGGAAAAAAGACTACATAGGCTGCTGCAGCTGGTCCTCTACAAAGCTGGGGATAAGATTAGGGAATTGAGCCAGGCAGTGGTGGCAAATGCCTTTAACCCAGCACTTGGGAGGCAGAGTTCAAGGCCAGCCTGTCCTAGAGAGTGAGTTCTAGGAAAGGCACAAAGCTACACAGATAAACCCTATCTCAAAACAACAACCACCACCACAACAACAACAAAAAAGACTGAGGAATTGGAATTGGAGGGCATCTGTTTCTGAGTCCTTGGCCAGCATGTTATCAGACTTCCAAGACAGAGACTGCCTCAGATGATGGCAGGTGAGAAAAGGGGCTCATAATATTCTTAAAATGAGTACATTTTAGTCTTCTTATAGTTTATTTTAGAAATACAAATATTTTATTAAACTGTCTTTATCAAGCAGTGCAAGACTTTTCCTGAAGTTCAGCAAAAACTTGGAACATCTTTTCATGAACTACATAGGCCTAATTATAGAACTGAAGAAAACTTGAAAATTTTCATTTAATATGATGCATTTTTCTATTAATTTCTTTTATTCTCTAACAAACAAGATTTACAAAGTGTTCCCCAGAGCTCATGAAAGGGAAAAACCCTATTTAATGTGTTATCACTTCTGAATAAATTGCCCATCATTATTGCACCAATTATAGATAAGGAATTAAGACAAGGAGTCACTTATGTAATATAGGTAGATATTCAGAAATTTATTAAACAAGTACTAATATTAACGAGAAATGCTTAATTACCTTTAGTGCCTGGGTCTCACTTCATTTTCATTCCTTAAAAGCTGTGAGTTAGGTGTCAATCAAATTGGTTTATGCAGTCAGAGTGATATTATCATAGAACTCAAACTCAATTGCACTATCACTGAGGATTATGAGGTATTTTTCAGGATTTTGCATATATATGACAGTAGAAAACAAATCTTTTTTACTCCATTTTCCATATAAAGATATAGATGGACTGAGGAATATTTTTGCAGTGTCTTATTCAGTTTGCTTGACCTGAAATTTAAATATAAAAATAAAGATGATGAAGGCAAATCCAGAATAAACACATGACAGAAAATAATTTTCTTTGGGGAATTTCAAAACAAAATAAAAGATAATTCAAGTCATCTGATGAACTGTATGTGAGGTTTGGAGAATGTACATTCATTTCAGTTAGACAAATTTAATCTTTTCCTGAGGTGGTGTTAAGCTAGAGAACTGAGCAGAACCTTGTATGAACTGTGGCCAATGAATCGATATCAAAGTTCTTTCATGTCTGGATGCTGACAATCTAAATGGATACCCAAATCACAGAACCCAAAACTCTGTGTTCAGTAGAAACTCTGTTTCCCATTTGAAACACCTATCTATGAGTAATTCAAGATCTTCCATCTACCTAGAGTATCCCAAACATTTTAATTTCTGTTCATGTATCTTGACTTTCAATAAAGAATCTGGAAGGAAAATCTCTAGAGCATACAGCAGAAAGATAAATTTATTTTTTTCTTAATGTATCTCATGCTTTTAAATCTTGAACCTTTAAGACAATAAGCTTTATATTTCATTATTTAGATATAAACATGCTAATCAGATGTATATGAGTAAAATCATTATTTATGTCTCTACCATATATCCCAGCTATCTTGACCTATCTCATCATGGTGTTAAATTCTGGAAATTAAAGAGTTAACATTCATCTATTAATCATTATGCTCAGTTTTATATATATATAAAACAATTGAATTTCACAGGATTTTTATGATATAGTTGCTTGCACATATCTACTTGTAGTTAAAGGGAAAAATTAGGTAAATACGGTATCAAGACTTCATTAATACAGAGATGGAAGAGAAATTGGCAGCCTAGATTAAGAGCTCCTTTGTAGTGTCCTACAGTCTTTTCTTGGGGAGAGATACAGGCAGAAGAACACAGATCACAGATATGCAGATGTGCACCGAGAGCCAGTTTTAAACAAATAGAGTATTTGTTTAAATGGATATCTTTAAAATTAGAAAAGGTGACTAGAAATATAAATACTATTACTGGAAGAATATGCTAACAAAAAAAGCAGAAGTGGATATGGATAACAAAAGGTCTGAGGACCCATTATTCTCACTTCATAGTGACGTTTTGTAGAGGAACAGTGAGAAATGTCCCAACATCTTCTCTGTATAGTCTTGGCTGTCTTCATTCACACTGCCAGTTCAGCACGACTACATTTACAATAAGATTTTTGCATATGCTGGGAAAATAAAACTTGAGTTGTTTTTTATTTGCTGATATATAAAAGAAATGGACTTCTCTCTCCTCTATTTTTGGTGTAATTCTATTTTTCATTATACTAAATATCATATTTTCCTACAAATAAATTAAAACAGTGGGTAACTCTAGGTCTGTAGTTTTCCTTAACATCTGTGGCTTCTCACAGTCACAACACAGGAAAATACATTTTATTAAACATGAGCACAAGGATTTGAGAGTTGGTTTAGCAACTCAAAGCACATGTGGCTCTACAAAAGCTATGGTTCAGTTCTAAGAACCCATGGGTTAACACACAAAAATCTGAAACTCCAGTCCTGGGAACCGGACAACTTCTTTTAACCTCCAAGGACACTAGCAATGCACATGGTGCACATACCTACATGCAAACACAGCAGCAGTATAAAAAATAAATTAACTAATAGATTAAAAACATGAATAAAAACATAAGCACACTATGTTTACATATATATATATATATATATATATATATATATATATATATATATATTGTATATAACGTGTGTTTTGCGTGCATGTATATGTAAGAATTTTATCAATTTGAGGTTCAAAGATATGAAGATAATTTTCAACCAGGTTTAATTAGATCCTGAAAAGGGAACTTTTTTGCTACTTACAAAGAAGTTATTAAAGAGTTGGAAGCCTATCTTGAGACATTTCTGTATTACAAACAAGGACAAAACAGATGACATTGTAGAAGCCCATGTGGAACTTGTTAAATTTGAAAGAAGCTTGTCACAGCCAAAAGAACTCAACACGAGCACTATCCTGTGTCTGTGGATGAGTGGCTCATTGTTTCCTTATGAACTCATTAATAAATGAGTGCACATCAAACATTTCTTGTCCAATTGTTAAATAAAGTAGTCATATATATTCATTTTAGGAAGTTTCTTTCTTTCCTTATTATTGTATTTTTAAGTTTCTAAAGGCCTCCAAAAAAGCTCCACAAAAGCAACTATGGAATTGTTGATTTGCTAAAAAATAAGTGACAAGAAAATAGCTGAGGAGAAACAGATCACATGGTGTATATAGCCCCAGGTTGGACAGCTATGCCTCTGATGTGAGCCAAACTATTGAAGTAAACTGAGAATGAATATGAATAACTTAAGCACGGATACTTAAAGTTAAAGTTTCTTAAGGGAAACATCAACATAGTTCTTAGAATAGTCTAGGATTTTGAATTTTAAATAGTAAAAGCAAAACTTACATTAGGTAGTTCTTTTACTGCAAAAAACTTATATTAAGGTAATTTTTTTTTATTTTATTTTGCTGTTTTTTTTTTTTTTTTCAAGACAGGGTTTTCATATGTAGCCCTGGCTGTCATGGAACTCATTATGTAGTTAAGCTGGCCTCAAACTCAGAGATTTGCCTGTCTCTGCCTCCTGAGTGTTGGAATTAAAGGCATGCGCCACTATCACCCGGCTTAAAGTAAATCTTGATAATAAAGATGTTTTGAATTGTGTGAAAGTCTTTTTTCTAACCAATTGAAATAGTCATGTTATTTTTGTCCTTGAATCTTTCTATGTGACTGATTATGTTTACTGACTTATGGATGTTTAACCACCTTACATCCCTGAAATGATGAACACTTGATGTTAATGAACAAATTTTTGAAGGTATTTTGAATATATTCTACATTTTTTAAAATGATTCTTCTCTTATACATTACATTCTGACAATAGCCTCCCCTCCCTCTACTCCTCCCAATTCCTCCCATCCCTTCTCCCTAAGATTCCCTGCTCTCTTTTCCCTTCAGAAAGAAGGCCTCCTAGGGATATCAACCTAACAGTGCATCATAAGATGCAATAAACCAGGCAAAAAACATCAAATCAAGGATAGGCAACACAACCCCTTATGAGGAATAGGGTCCCAAGAATGATCAAAGGAGTCAGAGACACCCCTGCTTTGACTGTTAGGAGTCCCACAAAAAATACCAGGCTAAAAACAGACAATCTATATGCAGAGGACCTAGCACAGACCCATTCAGTCTTCATGAGCGCCGCTCAGTTGATTTTGTGGGCCATATTCTCTTGATGTCTTCACCTTCTCTCACTCCTACAAGTCTTCTTTCCTCTCTTCCTCAGTGTTCCTAAACTCCACCTAATGTTTGGCTGTGGGTCTCTGCATCTGCTTCCATCAGCTGCTGCAGGAAGCCTCTCTGATGACGATTGGGCTAGGCACTGATCAATGAGTACGGCAGAATATCCTTAGGAGTCATGTCACTGACTTTTTTCCCCAGTCATGTTTCACTCTAAGCTAAGTCTGTGGGCCATGCAGCTTCCAGTTCCTGGCAATCCATGTAGTTTTAGACATGGTCTTTCTCTCATGACATTACCTTCAAGTTAGTCCAGTTATGGGTTGGTAACTCCCACAACGTCTGTGCCACCATTGTTCCCACACATCTTGCAGGCAAGACATGCTGCAGGTTGAAGGTTTTGTGCCTGGGTTGGTGTCCTAGTCCCACCACTGGAAGCCTTGTCTGGTTACAAAATATGGGTGGTGCAGACTCCATATTCTCCATACCAGCAGTCCTTGCTAGGGTCACCCTTAGAGGTTCCAAGAAGTTTCCATTGCACTTGGTTTTCACATTACCCTTCAAATGTTCCCTAATTTTAGCTCTCTTCCTCCGTCCCTCTCTCCCTAACCTGATTTCTCCTTTTTCCATCCCCACTTGTTCTCAATCAACCCACAAAATTTATTTTCCCTCCTAGAGAAACCCATGAGTCTCCCCTTCTTGTTACTCAACCTCTCTGGGTCTGTAGTGTGATTACCTAACAGCTAATATCCACTTAACATTGAGTACACATTGTGTTTGTCTTTCTGGGTCTGGTTTTCCCCCCTCAAGATTTCTTAACAGCTGAATAATACTCCATTGTGTAAATGTACCACATTTTCTGTATCCATTCTGTGATTGAGGGACATCTAGGGGGTTTCTAGTTTCTGGCTGTTATGAACAAAGCTGCTGTGTACATAGCTGTTCAAGTGTCTTTATGGTAGGATGGAGCATCCTTTGGGCTTATGTCCAAGAGTGATAGAACTGGTCTTAAGATAGATTGATTCCCAATTTTCTGAGAAACCACCATATTGACTTCCATAATGGCTTTACAAATTTTCACTTCCACCAGCAATAAAGGAGAGATCCCTTGCTACACATCATTGCCAGAATGAGATGGCACTTGTGTTACTGGTCTAAGCTGTTCTAACAAGTTTTAAGATAGAATCTCATAGTAGTTTTGGTTTGCATTTATGACAGCTAAGTGTTGTGGAATATAATTTTAAGATGGGTTATATTCGTTTATGCTGCGGAATATTTGCTTAATGGTGTAAAGATTTGTTGCATTGTTTTATGTTTTACTTGTTTAACTCTGTGAAGCTGTGTTAACTTTCCTGTCTAAAACACCTGATTGGTCTAATAAAGAGCTGAATGGCCAATCGTGAGCCAGGAGAAATTATAGGTGGGGCTGCTAGGCAGAGAGCATAAATAAGAGAAGAAATCTGGGAAGAGAGATTGAGGAATGAGAAAAGAAGAGGACTCTATCAGGGGCCAGCCATTCAGCAACACAGCAAGCCATGGAGTAATAAGCAAAGAAAAGTATACAGAAACAGAGAAAGATAAAGGCCAAGAGACAAAAGATAGATGGGATTATTTAAATTAACAAGAGCTGGCTAAAAACAAGCCAAGCAAAGGCCATTCATAAGGAAGAATAAGACTATGTATATTTATTTGTGAGTTGGGTGGTGCATACCTCAAAGAGTCAGAGTCAAAAACAACAAACAACAGCTAAGGAAGTTGAAGATTTCTTTAAGTGATTTTTTTTTAAATTTTTTATTTTATAATTTAATTTAATATATCAGTCACAGATTCCCCTGTCCTCCCCCTCAGTCCACCCCCCATTCCCATCTCCTCCAGGGCAAAAACTCCCCTGGGGATTCAGCACAACCTGGTAGATTCAGTGCAGGCAGGTCCAATTCCCAGGCTGAGCCAAGTGTCCCTGCATAAGCCCCAGGTTCCAAACAGCCAGCTCATGCACTAAGGATGAGAATTCACTGTTTAGATCTCCTCCCCGTTTTAAAAACTGGATTAGTTAGTTTATTGGTATCTAATTCTTCAGTTTTTGTATATTTTGAATATTAACTCTTTGTTGGATATGGAGTTGGTGAAAATCTTTTCCCATTCTGTAGATGTTGTTTTGTCCTATTGATGGTGTCCTTTGCCTTACAAAAACTTTGCAGTTTCCCGAGGTCTCATTTATTGATTGCTGATCTTACTGCCTGTGCCATTGAGGTTCTGTTTAGAAAGATATCTCCTTTGCCAATGCATTCAAAGATATTTCCCACTTTCTCTTCTTTTGAGTTGGTTCAGTGTGTCTGGTTTTATGTTGAGGTCTTTGATTCGTCTGGATTTGAGTATTTTGAAAGGTGAAAATATGAACCTATTTGTATTCTTCTTCATGCAATTATCCAATTAGACCAGCACCATTTGTTAAACATGCTTTCTGTTTTCCATTGTGTATTTCTGGTTTCTTTGTCAAAAATCAGGTATCCATGGGTGTGTGTATTTTTGTCTGGGTCCTCAATCTGGCTGCATTAATTGATGTATCTGTCTTGATGCCAATACCATTCAAGTTTTTATTACTACAGCTCTGTAGTATATATAGAAATTAGGAATGGTGATACTTCTGGAAATTATTTTATTGTTCATGATTTGTTTTGGTTATCCTGGAACTTTTGTTTCTCCAAAGGAAATTGATTATTGTCCTTTCAGGATCTGTAAAGAAATATATTGGAATTTGATGGGGATTGCTTTTAGTATATAGAGGATCACCATTTACTATGATAATTATACAGATCCATGAGCACAAGAAATATTTCCATCTTCTGATATCCTCTTCAAGTTATTTCTTTAAATACTTGAATTTTTTGTCATACAAGGCTTTCACTTTCTTGGTTAGGGTTACACCAAAATGTTTTATAGTGTTTTTGGCTACTATAAAGGGTGTTGATTCACTGATTTCTTTCTCAGTCCATATGTCATTTGTATATAGTTGGGCTACTAATAATTTAAGTTAATCTTGTATCCAGCTACTTTGCTGAAGGTATTTATCTGTGATAGGAAGTCTTTGGTTGGCTTTTGGGGATTGCTTATGTATTCTGTCATATCATCTGCAAATAATGATACTTTGACTTCTTCCTTTACAATTATCTCCTTCAGTTGTCTTACTGACCTAGCTATGAGTTCAAGTACTATGTTAAATAGAAACTTCAAGTATTATATTGAATAGGTATGGAGAGAGTGGACATCCTTGTCTTGTGCCTGATTTTAGTGGAATTGCTTTGAGTTTCTCTGCATATAAATTCATATTGGCCACAAGCTTGCTATAAATTGCCTTCATTATGTTATGTATGTCCCTTGTATCCATAAGCTCTCTAATACTTTTATTATGAAGGAGTGCAAGCACATCCAACATGAATAGATGACAGGAAAGAATAAAACCAAGGGCTGAAATCAGTAAAAGAGAAACGAAGAGAATAATACAATGAACAAGGAGTTGTTTTTTTGAGAAAATCAGCAAGATATAAAAACCTTTATCCAAACTAACTAAAAGACAGAGAGAGAATATACAAATTAACAAAATCAGAAAGAAAAAGAGGGATAAAGCAACAGACAGTAAGGAAATCCAAAGAATCACCAGGTCATAAGCTGAAAACTTGTACTTCTCTGAACTGGAAAATCTAACAGAAATGGATATTTTTCTTGAGGATACCCACTTATCAAAGTTAAATTAAAGTAATATAAACAATTTAAATATGCTTATAACTCCTAAAGAAATAACCTTTAAAAGTCTCCCAACCCAAAAAAGCTGTGGGTCAGAAGTTTTATTGACGAATTCTACCATAACTTCAAAGAGCTAAATGCAATACTCCTTAAGTTATCCCCCAAAATAGAAACAGAAGAAAATTGCCAAATTTATTTTATGAAGACACAGTCATTCCAATACACAGACCACATAAAGATTAAACAAAGGAAGAGAATTACAGACCAACTGTTTTATAGACATAGATACAAAAATACTCAACAAAAGTCCTTGTAAACCAAATCCAAGAACATCAAATCAATCATCTGCCGTGGTCAAGTAGGCTTTGTCCCACACATGCAGGGATGGTTCAACGTATGAGATGGGAATGGAGGGGAGGGACAGAAGGGGGGAGGACAGGGGAACCCATAGCTGATGTGTAAAATTAAAACACAAATATAATAAATAAAAAAGGAGAAAAAAAGGAAATAGTCATTATTTCCACCATTAAAAAAAAAAACACCCCATAGAAAACAAAACAAGCAAGTATGATCATCTCACTAGATGCTGAGAACACCTTTGACAAAATTCAATGCCTTTTCATGGTCTACAAGTATTTTATTGAGAACTGTAGGCTCTACCTTCATTGAAGTGATTGATCTTTTTGTAAAACTCTCCTTTTCTGTTGTTGGATTTTTATCTCAATTTGATATCAAGATAACACTAGCTTCATGAAAAGAGTTGAGAGCCATTTCTCCCTTTTCTATTTTTCAGAATAATATGAATAGTATTGACATTAATTATTTAAAGGATCAATAGATATAGCCAAGAACCCATGGTTAGAAATCTCAGAGGCCCTATGTGGGCCCCTACTTACTATTATACTCCTAAATAGACAAAGAACAAACTGCCCTCTAAATTCTGATCTCTATGCCTGTTGAGTAGGGCAGCACTCAGACCCCATCAGAATAGTTTCTTTGTAATGGTTAATTTCAAATCTCATAACCAAAGAAAGGGAAATTGATAAACATTAGTGGAGTATTTTTGCCACAACTGGAACATCTGTCACAAGCCACTATGGCTCAGAGATTATCCCAGAAAACACAGTGGTGAGAGCAGAGATTATAAGAGTCAGAAGTTGGGGAGGAATGAGACAAAACAGTATCTTCTGAACATTTTGCAATAATGAACTCATTGCATGTGTGGATGACTATGAAAACAATCTGCTTAAGATCAAGCCAGTCCTCTTGGCAACCCATTCCTTATGCTGAATTGCCTTGTCCAGACTGAATACTGAGGAATGTGCTTGGTATTATGGCAGCTTTATATGCCATGCTTTGCCTTCCCCTCTCTGAGCAATTACAGAGGATGGGTGGATGGGGAGTGCAGAAAGGAGGAGGAGGGAGAGAGTAGGAGCAGAGGAGGAAGGGGAGGCTGCAATCAGGATGTATAATACAAGTATTAATTAATAAAAAATTAAGCCAGTCAATATTCTAACATGGAGATAGGAGGGGGCTCTTGATCCTCCAACACTAACTGAAGAGTTATTAACAGTTATTAACAGTTATTAACAGTTGATGGCCTGTAGGGGAGGGAGAGTCAGTTTTGTTTAAGGTTATGCCCCCCAGTAGGTTGAAATTGCAACAGTCAATGGCCTGACACCTATGCATATATGAATACCACAAATTGGATTTGATGGATTGTTTAAAAAAGTGACATGAAGTTGAAAGCAAATATGGAGGTGGTAGTATATCTGAGAAGAGTTACGGGGAAGAATGGTGGAAGAGCATGATCATACATAATACAAATTAACAATTTATATTATATTAAAATGACATATTGGAAAAACAACTGAATTTTGAGTGGAATGATGATTACATTTTCTTGCACAAGCAAGCCATTGTCAGAATTATCTATCAAAATAAAAGGTATATTATAATAATGTAACATCACAGTCTTTTGGGGGAATTATTTGCACAATACTCTTCTATCATGAAGGCTAGGAATGCACAATATTAATTACTTATTCAAAACGTGCATGAGAGGAAGACCCAGGAGTGGTACAACCCTAACTGGACTGATAATGGCTTTATCATATTTCAGGTACAGCACATGCTTCCCAATACCTAACTATATTGTCAGCTACAGTTATCAGTCATGATTAGTGCTTGTATTGGAGGCAACATGCTACAATAATATACAGTTATTTTGGAGCTCACTGCTATGCTAAGGAGGAAAAGAATCTCAATGCAAAGAATACATTTGAGTGATTCAGAGATGGCAAAAATATGATTAATAACATTCTATGATTCTTACAGCATTAAACCATTTCAGAGTCATTAGCATTTTTCTGCCCCAAGCCACAAAACCATCTGTTTTGCAAAGATGCTTTTTGCTGGAAAATGATGCTATAATCTGAAACTCTAATAGCAGAATCTGTCACACACAATACTGTTTGACTACAATTGAGATTTGGTCAAGCAGTGTGAGAAAAAAAAAAAAAGCAACATTTCCTTTTGCATCCAGGATATGAGTTTAGTCAACTCTTCTTACCACAGAATTTCCTCCCACATTTTTATCTATGTCACTCACTACCTTTTACATGCTGTGCTATGTTATGGCATATGTCAAAAGTGTGAGTCCTAGCTTATACACTTTCTGCCCACTTCCTGTGGAACATACAGTCCTACCATCAGAAATTTCATGGGAAACACTCACTAGCTTCTAGTAATAAAGACAGAAAAATAAAATATATTGATAGCAAATAAGACTATGAAAAGATAATCAGTCTATTCATCTATTGATAGATTACCTATGCTCATTCCATAATTGGGCTATTGTGAATGATGCTATAAACAATACAGATATACATGATTTTGTGATATAATGACTTAGGTTCCTTCAAGCAAAACTCCAGGGATAATATAATTAAGGCATAAGCTTATTTGATTTTTACCTTTTTTTCTTTGATTTACTGTTTGCTTCATTCATTGTAAATTTATATGTATGTGTGCATGTACACATGTAGAAATCACGGATAATTGAAGAAGTTGGTTCTCTCCTTTCACTGTGTTGGCCAAAGGTTCACACTCAGTGTGTCAGGTTTGTAACAAGCACCTTCACATTCTAAGCCATTTACTCTGGTCAAATACAGCCTCCAGCTTTACTGTCAAATGGTCCGTTGTTTGTTTGTTTATTCCTTGCTGTGCTCATATGTGGTATTCTAACATTACACTAAAAATGGATCAAATGCTAATTCAACATGAATATGCTACCATAGCAAGGAAGATCCGCAGATATACTAGGAAATGTTATTTTGCTATATATTAACATCTACTAAAAGATAAATGTAGACAAAAAATATATAAATGCATAAATTTACACGGGAGAGTAATAAAAACAAGTAGTGAAGTAATTTGAAAATCTATGAAAAATTTATAAAAATACCCTATGATGTGATTTTAAAAAATTCTACGAAATATAGTTTTCACATTGTACCTGTTTTAACATTGAGACATCTGGGTCTAGTATAAAACTCATGATCATAAATCTATTAAAAATATTATATAGAAGAAAACCCACTGGTTAAACATGTAATCAATATTAAAAGCTTAATACAACAACACAAATTTTAAATACTTATTATGAAGTAAATTTATAGCTAGCATTGTAGGTATCATTGATAAAACTGAACTATGCATTAATACAGAAGAGTATGAAATAAGATATATTAATGAGACATGTATAGCTACTCTAATAGCTAATCAGCACTGAATCTTAATAAGTACCCTTTCAGGAGACAGAACTTTGCCAGCACCCAGGCACCCTGTATACATGTCACCTTCCTGTCTCCTGATACACTGGGAAGAATGACAGTTTTCTCACCTCAGTACAGGCTGAGTTGTAACACAATCAGACAGAGATACTTTGTTTATGTTACCACTTCTCTGAACACAGTTTTGTATTGATGAACATGTTTATATACTTTGCTTATTTGGCATGAAATTTGATGAATGCTTCTAACTGCATGTTTTTGTTTTTGTTTTTGCCAATTACATTTTAGATAAACATTTGCAATTTTGTAAACTTCAAGTTAGTAATGCTTCCATAAAATATCATGGTCATATACTCAGGATGGCATGTGTGTTCAGACTAAAGAAATGATAGTTTCAAGGTGATTCTAATCAGTATTTATCAGGGCTTCAAATGCTGTTGTCCCTATCTAGCACATACATTATAACTCCACTTTGCTTAGGTATGTTGCTTCAAGTAACTGTGAAGTCACATTAATGTTCAATGTATTCCCTGGTGTTTACTAACATCTAAAGGATTTTTCTGAGTGAAATTGGATAATATCCCAATTATTACATTCAAGACACAACCTCTAGTTTATCAGAATGTGATATTACTGAAACAAGATTTTTGAGGAGGTCATTGCAGTGGACTACAATCTAACAGAAAGGAGATGAAGATACAAGTGCTGTGGATATCGCTCTATGTAAATAAAGTTCTGATTGGCCAGTGGCCAGGCAGGAAGTATAGGCGGGACAAGAGAAAAAAAAGAGAATTTTGGGATGGAGAAGGCTGGGGAGAGACACCGCCAGCCGCCACCATGAGAAGCAACATGTAAAGACACGGGTAAGCCACACGCCATGTGGCAAAGTATAGATTAACAAAAATGGGTTAATTTAAGATAGAAAAAGCAGATAACAAGCAGCCTGCCACAGCCATACAGTTTATAAGCAATATAAGTCTCTATGTGCTTTCTTGGTTGGGTCTGAGCAACTGTGGGACTGGCGGGTAAGAGAGATTTGTCCTGACTGTGGGCCAGGCAGGAAAACTCTAACTACAAATGGCGCCCAACGTGGGGCAAGGGTTTCCACCTAAAACCTAAAAAAAAAAAGATTCTAAAACGGAGCTAAAAACAGCTTCCTAGTTTTTTCTCTCAAGTTAGTGGCAACCTGCCCATTTGAGCTACTATAGCGGGTTCCTGGCATGTGCGTCTGATCTGCAGTGCAGCGGAAATGAGGACTCTACAAACAGTACTTTACTCTGCTGCATGGTGGATTTAGCCTTTACTAGTTTAAAAAAAAAAAAAAAAAAGGTTTCTGGGCTATATGATGCTTTAATAGAACTGTTTCTGATAGTTGATGGTACACATGGCTCCAGACCAAGAGCTGGTGGTAAACTGTACCACCGCCATGTTGGGAAGCTGAGATGGGCGGAGCCAACAGCCACAATGATGTTTCAGTCTTACACAGATAGATATTACACAAAGAATCTGGTTTGTCTTGTCTTTGGGATTTTTAACTACAAAAAAAGATTTGATCGTAAAAGCTATTGAGTTAAATAAATATGTAAATTGTAAAGGTAACTTGACTTCAAAATTTGGATATAAGGATATGTTGCTTTGAAAAAGAGTCTCTGCTTTTATTTCCACAGAAAGCCAGAGGCTGTGGATTTGTTCCAGATTAAGATATATCAGGTTTGATCAGCCAAGACCACCTGAAAGGTCTCCAATGACACCATGGCCCAGATGATCTGACATCCAGAATGGTTTCAAGGCAACTGGCTCAGAGGTTCACCCTAATGGACTACTCTATAATCCTAAAATTTTCTTTGTGTCCCCATAAGATACAGCGCCCCCCTCCAGCAGGAAGTAATAAGAGAAACTACGCCCAATTTCCCAAAATTATCAAGCTGGCTTTGGAGATGGAATTGGCTCACTCCTTCTCTAAACCCAGACATATTGCTAAAAAAAAAGATTAAGAGATTCTTATGTCCCAAATCAGAAGAGCCCTCTGGTGTGGGACAGACAAAAAACAATATTTTTCTTTAAATCAAGTTGATTATAAATGAGATCTCTTTCTAAAGAAGAAAGGAGAATATGATATAGATATAATAGGATGAAAGGGTAGATTAGGGAACTTACTTCTAAAGAGCAACAACTTGTTTAAAATGTTTTACATTGGTTTAGATTTTAGTCTATTGATACAAACTTAGTTAATTTTGTTATATTGTGTGTATATTTCTACTCTTGTTTAAGGTATTATGTTTATATAGCTCATTTAAAATTGTAATGGATAATTAAAAATAGATTTATAGTCATCTATGATAATCATACTCGTAGCCATGTTAGTTAAGTCTTCTAGGTATACACAGAGATATTTCAGATAGATAGGTAATCTTCAAATACTTCAAAGACCTACAGAATATGGCATTTAAAATACTTTTAAAATTTAGACTTTCTGGACAGTGAGACATGTCTGCTCCTGGCAGCACCGATTTACTTCAGAGAGGAGGATAGGCATTAAAGACACTTCATATGGAGTTTATCTTCACCTTGGTAAAAATAGCCATTTGGGCAAGAAACTGTTCTTATATGGACTGCTTGATTGACTGGACGTGCAGGACCCATAGAAAGGTGACCACTAAACTTTGCCTTCAAAATGGTCCTTCAGGTTCCTGCTTCACAGAGGAAACGGCCAGACATTCTACAGGACACTGAGAGAAATGACCGAGAGACTCTAGCCCTGTGGGCTGAAGACAAATGCCCCAACTTTACAAAGAAACATTAGATGACTGCTCAGGCTGCCAGCTGTCTCTGTCCACCCTGCAAGACTCCCGAAAGCTACTTGCATCCTTCTCCCAGTTCTCAGGTAATATTATATCCTTCTAAAGTCTTTGATATGGTTGAAGACTAGATAGTTATAATTTTCTCAGTTATGATAAAAGATAAATTAGATATAAAACCTTGGACTCACAAATATAAGATAGATAGGATATCTTCTTTAATAATGTAACTATAATTCTTGCTTGATAATTGTTTTGTTATATATAATTGTACTATATAAAAGTTAAAACCTTCCTCTAAAAAAAAAAAAAAGAAAAGGGGAAGTGCTGTGGATATCGCTCTATGTAAATAAAGTTCTGATTGGCCAGTGGCCAGGCAGGGAGTATAGGTGGGACAAGAGAAAAAAAAGAGAATTCTGGGATGGAGAAGGCTGGGGAGAGACACCGCCAGCCGCCACCATGAGAAGCAACATGTAAAGACACGGGTAAGCCACACGCCATGTGGCAAAGTATAGATTAACAAAAATGGGTTAATTTAAGATAGAAAAAGCAGATAACAAGCAGCCTGCCACAGCCATACAGTTTATAAGCAATATAAGTCTCTATGTGCTTTCTTGGTTGGGTCTGAGCAACTGTGGGACTGGCGGGTAAGAGAGATTTGTCCTGACTGTGGGCCAGGCAGGAAAACTCTAACTACATACAAGAAACCCGGAAAGAGGGCCAAGAAATCATTCTGATCAAGCATAGATCCCTCAGAAATAACCAGAAGTTCCCTGGTGACACATTAACTGTGAACTTCTGACCCCAAGAAGTATCAGAGAATATTTCTGTGGTTTTAAAATACATTTCATGGTACTTTCTTCTGATTAAACTAATAGTCTGCTGATATGAACATAGTTGAGCATGTATCCTTCTGGTATAATTGAGCATTCCTTGAACATGCCCAAGAGTGGTACAGCTGGGTATCAAGATAGATCGATACCCAATTTTCTAATAAAGTGCCATACTGATTTCAAAAGTGGCTATACCAATTTGCACTCCCACCAAGAGTGGAGGAGTATTCCCTTTGCTCCACATCCTCTCCAATATAAGCTGTCTGCAGTGCCTTTGATCTTAGCCTTTCTGACAGGTGTAAAATGGTATCTCAGAGTCCTTTTGATTTGCATCTCTCTGATGACTAAAGATGCTAAGAAATTTCTTAAATGTATTTCAGCCACTTGAAACTCTTCCTTTGAGAATTCTCTGTTTAGTTCTGTAGCACATTTTTAATTGAATTGTTTGTTATTTTGATGTCTAGTTTCTTGAGTTTGTTATATATTTTGGACATCAGCCCTCTGTCAGCTGTGGGGTTGGTGAAAAACTTTTCCCATTCTGAAGGCTGTTGTTTTGTCTTATTTACTGTGTCCTTTGCCTTACAGAAGCTTCCCAGTTTCAGGAGTTCTATTTTGCAGCATTGTTCATAATTGCCAGAACCTGAAAATAACCTAGATGCCCTTCAACTGAAGAATGTATTAAGAAAATGTGGTAATATACACAATGGAATACTACTCAGTAGAGAAAAACAATGACATCATGAAATTTACAGGCAAATGAATGGAACTAGAAAATATTATCCTGAGTGAGGTAACCCAGACTCAGAAGGAAAAACATGGTATATACACACTCATAAGTAGATACTAGATGTAAAGCAAAAGATAATCAGACAACAACCCCCAACTCCAGAGAAGCTAGCTAACAAGGAAGACAAAAGAGGGACACATGGATCACCTTGAGAAGGGAAAATAGAGCTTCCCTCCAATGACTGATGGAAGCAGATGCAGAGATACAAAATCAAACACCAGGCAGAGCTCCAGGAGTCCAGTCAAAGAGAGAGAAGAGGGATTCTATGAGCAAGTACATCAGGATCATGATGGTGAAACCTGCAGAGGTGATCAAACCAAACTAGTGGGAACTCATGAAAGTTGGATCAATGGCCATGGGACTGGACTATGCTCTCTGCATGGCAAGACAGTTTTAGAGCTTGATCTGATTGGGGGTCCCCTATAGGTAGTATCAGAATCCATCCATGGTTCATGAGTGGACCTTTTGGAGCCTAATACCCTTAATGGGACACTTCATGCAGCCTTGCGACAGGGGGAAGGGCATGGATTTGCCTCTACTGGATGTGCCTTC
This sequence comes from Onychomys torridus, assembly GCF_903995425.1. NCBI lineage: Eukaryota > Metazoa > Chordata > Mammalia > Rodentia > Cricetidae > Onychomys > Onychomys torridus. The sequence goes on along the minus strand of NC_050444.1, from coordinate 24,911,250 downwards.
CCATGGGAGGCCTCCTTGCTCTCTTGTGGGGGGTAGTAAGGGTTGGGTTGGGAGAGGAGGCTGGGGATAGAGGAGGGAAGAGGGGGATCTCTGATTGGTGTGTAAAATGAATGAAAAACTTTTCTTAATAAAAAATTTATTTAAAAAACCCAAAATTAATAATCTATAATGCCATACTCATTTTCATTGGTTATTTTATGTTTTAACCCCTTTCTAATTTTTATTTAAAAAAAAAAAAAGAAAAACAGAAAACAATTTTACCATTGGTAAGGATCTTAAAGTGTTCTTAATATATATTAAATATATTTATCTGAAAACTCTTCCATAGATATTTGAGTTGCCTATTCTTTTGCTTATCTACTTTTGATATAATACACTTTTATTTCCTGAAATTATAATATAACTACATCATTTCCCTTTTCTTTTCCTTCTTTCCAATCCTTCGCATGCAACCCCTTGATCTAACAGCCCCCTTTGATTTAATTGCACATATCAAAAGAGGCATTAGAAAGATTGAAAGACCCAGATATGCAAGAGGTGTGCTGTGAGATTCTGTCTTCTTGTAATGTCATTAAGGCTACACACAATTAGTCACATCAACATGGCTGCCTAGAGGAGACTTGAACAATGAAGAAATCAATTAACAAGCCAACTTGGAAAGGGAAAGCTCAGGAGACCTCAACCCTACAGGTAACTGAATAATGCCAAGAGTGAGAGAAAATGTCTTCCAAGGGAAAAGCCCCTCACTTCGGTGGTTTAGCCAATATCATGTGACCATCCCTGAGCTCATATGCATGCAGTTAACACTATGCAAAATGAGCAGGATGTATTTATGATCTACTTTTAAAACATTAGCAGACAGTAAATTTAGCACTTTTTGTATAGTTATTATATGTACATAGATATATTTAAAATACTGATTTATAAACATTTCCTAATATATATCCCTAGTATAATCCATATTACTAAATCCTATTCAGTCTATATTTGTAATTAATTTATAGTTTTATAATTAATTCTTAATATTTTATGTATGTGTACTGTATATACTATATTTATTATACATCATCTAGTGTGCTCCCTCCAACTTTTCCCTGGTAACTCACTTCCAAATTCATGGCCTCTTTACATATATATGTGTGTGTGTGTGTGTGTGTGTGTGTGTGTGAATGCACATACATATACATGTACATGTGTGCATGTGTGTGTGTCTTATTAAATCCATTTAGCTTTGTTCATGTGTATATATTTTTAAGTCAGCGCATTCAAGGGGAAAAGACTGTAGTCAGAAGATTCCTGTGTCCTGCCTGGCCCATGGTTGGGACAAGTCTCTAACCCACAATAATCACTCAGAAGCTTAATACTAATTACAATTGTTTGTCCATTACCTTAGGATTATTAATGACTAGCTTTTACACTTAAATTAATCCATAATTCTTATCTATGTTTAGTCATGTGGCTTGGTACCTTTTCTCAGTTCTGCTTTGTCAACTTTGTTCCTCTGCGTCTGGCTGGTGACTCTAGATTCTGCCTTCCTCTTCCCAGATTTCTCCTTGTCTGCTTACCCTGCCTATACTTCCTGCCTGCAACTGGCCAATCAGTGATTTATTTATTAATCAATCAGAGCAACACATATTCACAGCATACAGAACGACATTCCACAGCAGAAGACTGATTCTCCTTCTTTTTTCACCTGTTGCTCTTTACTGAGGTGTACATTTTACAGAACTTTCAAGTGATATCTAGAGATTTCCATACCAATGAACAGGAGTGTTCATATACTGTCACTTTTTTTACTTGGAAAACTAGGCTGAGGCTCTGGAAAATGCATTGATGGAATTATTACATGATGGCAAATCCTGATAACCTATGTGTTTCCTTGGGATTTGTTTTTTTTTCTTTGAATCATCTTCCTTTCCCACCTTTTCTTTTCTTTTCTCTTCTTTTTCTGATATATGTCTTATACAAGCTGGTTTTATACTTGTGTTATATAGCTTTTGGAATCTAAACCATGGCTTTGTGAATGTTCATCCTGTAAGATAGGTACACAGAGGTAGAAATAAATAGTCTTAGAACATATCATTTACTATCCAGGGTACAAGGCCAGTTAACAAGTTTCTCCAACTAAGCCATACCTCCTCATATTCATCATCTTTTAATAATGTCATTATCTTTCTCATCAATGAATTATCCACCTAATGGAATCAGATCCTGCAAGTTTCCATCACCTTGTATAAGCCTACACTCTTACAGGCAAGCCATTAACACACATGACTTTTTCAGACAGTTCTTCATTAAGTTATAATAAATAGGTAGAAATAATTTGTTAAGGATTATTACTATAACATTTTAAAAGTAAGTATACAAACTTCTCATAATGTTAATGCTTTCTAGACAAATTTCATGCCAAATAACACAAATGAAATATTAAATGAAGGTAGAGAAATAATCAATGAAAGAAACTAAAAGGTAGTCTGTCTTTAAATTCAACCTGACTCAGGAAATTCAACTTTCAGCATTTAGTTAGAATGATGCTTTTCTCCTTGGTCTCAGCCTTTTCGTAAGCATACAGCCTTAAGACATCACACTTATCTTTAAGTGTCCAAACCAGTTTGAAGAGCAGCATAAGCTATTTTCACAATGTGTAACAAAAGAAATGTAATAGTTTGTGATTTTCCAGCCTAGGAAGCAGAAGAGAAATAAAAAAAATCATATTTTAAGGCATATTTTGTCAGATCTGTTGTAAAGAATTGAAGGGTTTGGATGTTAATCCGTAATATAGATTGGCACTTTTGAGTGCAGATAAGCAAATCTGTATCATGATATTTAGAAAATGCATGTCATTGGTGTTCATGATAACAGTCAGAGTGGAAAAAAATAGCTTTCTGCTTTTTGCTCAACGAGGCATCTAGAAGGTGGATGACTCCAAAAATATAGTGTCTTCCAGACTCAACAGGAATGATGAACAGATTAACTCAGGAAAAGTGTGGTAGCATGCACAAAATCTGCACAGGTTCAAGCCAGATCAGGTCACAGAACTGAGAGGTGGAAGTGGACATGATCATTAAGAATGATCCCCACATGGGCTTGTATATTTGAATGCTTAGTCATCAGGGAGTGCCATCATTTGAGAATTAGGAGGTATGGCCTTGCTTCAATGAGTGTGGCTTTGTAAAGGGAAGTATGTCACTGGAGGTGAGTTTTGTGGTTAAAAAAGGCCAACCCGCCAGCTCTCCCACTCTCATGCCCTCTGTACCAGCTCTCCCACCTGCCACAAGTGATAATGGTTAAGAGAGAGGAAGGACAACTTTTCTTTACCCATGATACCACATGGCAGGTGAGGGAACACAGGATCAGCTCTCTGTTCTCAAGCCCTCAGGCCAGCTTACCTGCATCCCCTCCAACAGGTTCAGCTCTACTTTGTTACTTGGAGGAGGTACAGGGCCATTCTCCCAAGTACTGCAGCCAGGAGGGATAAGGCCAGCTCTCCCTCTCTCATGACCTTAGGGCCAGCTCTCCCACATGCCACAGGCAACAAGGTGTAGGAGATGGCAGAGTGCATCTCATCCTCACCCACTACTCCTTATACCAGATGAGGAGTAGGGCCATTTCTTCCACATACCTTAGTGGTTTCTGATAACCTGTGTCAGCATGAACAGTCACCTCTCTTGTGATGCCCCGTTATCAAGTCTGCTCTCCCAAGTGCAAATAAACCTTTTTAAATAACTGAAAACAATCTCCCCAGACAAAGCAAACAACAATAAAAAAAATCTTTCAAGCATCATACATGTTAGCCCTGGCCCAGCAGTATTTTTACAACTATAGCAGGAGGTCACTAATTCAGGAGATGAATAAAGTCAAATGCTAAGATTCTTTATCATTTGCCTTAAGTACTGAACAGTAAAATTTCTCTGAAACAATAGGTTCAAGGCATTTAAATTTTATATGGGGCATAATAACTGATAAAATTTCATTTAAATAAATAGATGAAAAATTTATAATTAATATTGCTATACTTCTAGAAGAAATCATAATTCCTGATTGAATCCCATGTTTTGGATATAAAAGTTAGTGCTTTTATTTATAATTCCTATATGAAGCAATTGTGATTTTCTTAGACATACATTTGAATTGGTAAATGTATAGAATGATCAGGTTTTCTGTTTGATGTTTGGTTATTGCAGTACATTCCAGGTCAGTCACAGAAGTATTTCATGTAGCTGGAATGATGGTGCACTCCAGTAATCTGAGCACTCTGGAGGCTGAGACAGGAAGATCTGGGGCTCAAGCCCAAATAGATGTGGACTACCTATCAAGACCATTTTACTTCTTTTTGTTAGAAGAGTTTTAGGACTTACAGCTTCAGAGGGCAAGTTAATGACCAACATGAGTTGGGTATCACAATGGCTAGACCCTTTCACATAGAAGTATTAGTGCTGCCTCCCAACCAGCTTCAGTATCTATTGATGCTCAGAGAACTAGGAGGCATATTTTACACTCTTGATGAGGCTACAGATTAAAGATAAGGCAAAACATAAGATAGTATCTACAAGGAATCATCTAGTCTTTTTTTCAAAATGATTCTGCATTTTCATTTAAGACATTAATTTCTCTGTACATCCTGATTTAACTGATTTCCCCATCCAATAGAATGATGCCTTTCTTTTTGGTCTCAGCCTTTTCATAAGCACAGTGCCTAAAACATCACACTTATCTTTAACTACTCAAACCAATTTGAAGAGTAGCATAACCTATAATACATATTACTGTAGAAGGCCAAAACACTCTGCAAAAATAGACCCAACTACTATGTCTTGATTCACCACAAAAGGTTTCAGAGGTCTTGATCTGTATCTAAAGACAAAGATGCATTAATTGGGTCTAACAGAAGCTGTAGCACAGAGCTACAGAGATGTCTCAATGGGAAAGAGTACTTACTGTGCAAACGTGAGGACCTGAGTTCAAGTCAACAGAAACCATGTAAAAAGCCATGTAATATCACATGAATATATAACCCTGTCACTCAGGAGTGTGTAGATGAGAAGCATGATTTTGGGATTTTTTTAGTGGCCAACCTTCCTATAAGTTCATTGACAGAGCCTATCTCAAATAAATAAGGCAGAAAGTTAGAGAGATACCTGATATCTTACCATTATTTCCACTTGCCTGCTGTGTGTACCATAATCCACAGACACATATGCCAACATATACACCACTCTTACACACACATATGCACACACACAGATTTAAAAATAATACTAAAATGAAATGGATAATAGTTTGGCTTATTGATTTTCTTTTTTTTCCCATAGCTGAGGACCGAACCCAGGGCTAGACAAGCGCTCTACCAATGAACTAAATCCCCAACCCCTGATTTTCTTCCTTCCTTCCTTCCTTCCTTCCTTCCTTCCTTCCTTCCTTCCTTCCTTCCTTTCTTTCTTTTTTTCTTTCTTTCTTTCTTTTTGTTGTTTTTTGAGATAGGGTTTCTCTGTGCAGTTTTGTGCCTTTCCTGTATTCTAGGCTGGCCTCAATCTCACAGAGATCCGCCTGGCTCTGCCTCCCAAGTGATGAAATTAAAGGTGTGTGCCACCACTGCCTGGCTCCACAACACTTTTTTTTGTCTAAATAAAAGTAAGGTTTTTAACTTTAACACAGTAAGACTAAATACAATAAGAACAGTATCAAGTAAGAATTACAGTTACAATATCCAGTCCATTTGTAATTGGCAAATTAAGAGAAAATACTCCATTATTAATCCTATCTTGGTGAGTCCTAATTTGTACCTAATTCACCTAATTTACCTTCTACCATAACTAACAAACACTATAACTATAACTATGACTATCTAGTCTACAACTCTATCAAGACCCCAGGAGGATACAATATTACCTGAGTAAACAGAAAGTGCACTGGAAGAAACTTCCAAAACTGTAGAATTGACAGACATCTGGCTTCCTTGACAGTTATACAAGTTTCCTCTGCAATATTGGGTTATCCATCTTAGGCCTAGAGGCCTAGAATATCCAGCAGACTCTTCCATGAAGCAGGAATTTTGAAGGACTCTCCCTTCTAGACTTAGCAGAGTTCAGTAGTCACTTTCCTATGTGTCCTGTGAATCAGGAATTTTGAAGGACTGCCCTTCGTTATCTTGGCAAAGTTTGACCATCTTTTGCTTTTGTGCCATGCTTGTCCAGTTTACACTATACTGTCAGCTGTTCAAGGTAAGAGTAGTTTCTTTGCCCAGTGGCTAACTTTGTCACAGTGAAAGCAAACTCCACGTGGAATATTTTCAATGCTCATCATCTTCTCTGAAGTAAATTAGTGCTGCCAGGAGCAGACATCTCTCACTGTCATGAAAAGCCTCATATTATTAAACATCTTAAATGCCATATTCTGTAAGTCTTTGATGTGTTTAAATATAAGCTATTTATATAAATATATCTGTTTAACTATGAAAACATACCTAATATGACTAAAAATTTTATTATTATAGATGAATAGCTACTAAATGATATTTCTTAATTTTACATTACATTTTAAATGAACTACATAGGTATAATACCCCAAACAAGAATAGAAGCATACATACAATATAACAAAAATAACTTTAAATTTGTATCAATATACCAAAGTCTATACCAATGTAAAATATTTGAGGTTAATAGTTTTTTTTTTTTAAATCATATATTCCAATAAACATCCATAACCCATCAAATAACCAAAAACCACCCATCCACTTCTTGGGAATATGGGCATTGTATTCTCTAAACTGCTTCCTGTTGTCTGTGGGTGATGGCATCTTTGGGAACCCTGAGAATACTGAGATAATGGTCAAGTCCTGGGAAAACTAGCCATGACATTTGCTGTCTAGTCTCTGTGCCATGGGAAAGCACAAGGCTTATCTGTAGTCCTGGCTAGAATAGTCTGTGAGGCTGGGCCATCTCAGCCAGCAGCCATGAAGCTGTCCTGAATGTAGAACTCTGAGGGAACCGCAACAAAGGCACTCTGAGAGGCTGGGTCACCTGGAACACCTATTATCTTTGGTGTCTTGTCCTCTTGGTCTGAAAACACACCAATTATTAAGCTAATATACAAATCTGCATTAAAGCAAGTATGGACTATGCACTATACATAATCAGCCAAAGATGATTTTTTTGAGTTATGTTTGAGCAATAAAATTTACATCACCTGACTTGAATTTTCTTCTAGATTTATTTTTTATGTCTGTAGCCAGGGGATCTTCCCTAATCAAATCTGATCTCTATTAACCTTGAATGAATCCACAGCCTTTCTTTTTCTGTGGAAACATTTTCCCAATGCAATGCATTTTTTAATCTTTATGTGCCGTTTTCTCTTTGTATTATTTTATTCTTGTTCAAAGACTTTACTTCATTATTTTTAAACTATTTACTTTTTTCTATGACTGTCTATACCCATTTTCTTTTCTTTCTCAAGCCTTCACACATTTTTAACAGATTTGTAACCTGTTTGGAGTTTTTTTTTGTCTTGTTTTGTTTTTGTTTTTTGTTTTGTTTTGTTTTTTTCCATCTGGTTCTGTGTTTACTGTGATCTCTAACCTTTTTTGACCACATGAGACAAACCTTAAACAAGTAAGTACCAGTAGGAACTCTGCTACTGCTCTGGTGTCTGGCTTTTCACACTTCTTGGGTCTGTGAATGCCAAGCCTAATTCTGTAGCCATGCCATAAGACAAGCATCCCTACCAGCATGCTGTTTTTTTTTTCTTCCACTATGTCAGGCCCCATGTAGAAATTCAAGCCCTACATCAGACCATCATATATTCCAAGGTTTTTCTTTTGAATACCAACACTTGGCCTTAGCTTAGCCTTTTTTTTTTTTTTTTTTTTTTTTTTTTTTTTTGCTAGCTCTTACAACTTAACCTGTTTCCCTGGATCTATGTTTTGCCTTGGGGCTTTTACCTTCCTTTCATTCTGTATATCTTACTTCCTTAATGTCTTTGTATCTGGCTGGTGACTGCCCAGCTTCTGGTCCTAGGCATATCCCTCTCTTTCTCCATCATTCTCTTCTTTCTTTCTATTCTTTTCATTCTCTCTGCCCACCAGTACCACCTATCCCTCTTCTGCCTAGCTATTGGTTGTTCAGCTTTCGATTAGAACAATTGGGTGCCTTAGGCAGGCAAAGTGAAAGAAATGCAATACATATTTATATAAATAAACAAATGCAGCATAAACAAATGCAACACATCTTTGCCTAGTTAAAATAATATTCCACAAAATCTGAATGTTCCTAGATCTCTCACTGCATATTGTCTGGCTATAGGTCTATCTATTTATTCACCTGTGCTACAGGAGGAAACTTCTCTGATAATGGATTAATAAGGTACTGATTTATGAGTATTCCAGAATGTCATTAGGATTCATTTTATTGCTACAATCCTATATTATAATAGTAATATCTGGGCTTAAGTCTCTGGGCTTTCTAGTCTCTGGTTCTGGGTCATCTAAACAGTGTGGGGTATCTCATAGAGTGGGCCTTAAGTAAAATCAAATGTTGGTTGGTTACTTGCACAAGCTTTGTGCCACCATTGCTCAGCACATCTAGCAAGCAGCAAATCATTGTAGATCAAGATTTTGTAGCTTTGTTGGTGTTTATGTTTCTTTTTTGGTAGCCAATACTATAAGCTTAGTTTGTTAATAAGAGATATCAAGTTAATATGCCATCTTCCCCACTATTTGAGACTTTGTTAGGATCACCTTCCTATTTTTTTTTAGGAAGCTTCCACTGCTCTAGGTTTCCATATCACCCTTCAAATTCTCCTCAATTCTAGCTGTCTCTCCCCACATTCCCTCCCCTGCCTCACTGGATCCTCCCACTTCAGCTTCCCCCAAACCCCAAGTCCACACATAAAATCTATTCTATTGCCCACTTCCTGAGAAGTCCATGTTTCCCACCCAGTCCCTTCCTCTAAGCCTAACCTCTCTAGGTCTATAATTGTAGCTTGGTTATCATTAACTTAATGGCTTTGTGCCACTATTTCACTAATATAACTTGCAGACAGGACAGCACCCTAGATCTAAGGGATACCAAAGGAGAAATTATATATAGTAATATATAATTTAATATTATTAATTAATATATATATATAATTATATATATATATATATATATATATAATTTTATATATATATATTAAAAGAAGGAAGCTTGAGATTTACCAACTTCATCCCTTCCAGCATTGTGAATGTTAAATATTTTCTTTTTCAGGAAACAAATCAGAAGAACCTAAGGAGAAATAATGTTTTTTTGACTTTTATCCAAAGTTCCTGATTCCTCTATGTAACCTGGTATGGTTTACACTTAAAACCATCCCCAACATTCCTATAATCCTGCAGCAGAACCTGCATCTTCAAAGTTCTTATTTTATTCTGGTCCTGCTTACCGTTATAATCAAATTATTCCCAACAGGTTTAAGTCTTCAGGCCTCCAAACTGTGTCACTTCAGTTGTGACCAGCACACATTGTTACATAGACAACTGAACTTTAAGTTCAACCTGATCACAATCTCAGTGATCAAGTTCCTCCTCTAGTACAGAAAAGAAAATCACCCCAAGCCTTAATTAGACGATGATGACCAAAGAATAAAATGGAAATATCCCAAACCTATGCCTTTATGTGTCATTTCATATAGCATTGGGAACTTTGTAATAGGTGAGCAAAGTCCAAAAAGTAATCCTGAGAGCAACTTAGAAAAAATCTTTAAGGACAGTTTGAAAATAGAAAATGTATTTCTATTTTCTAGAGATTTTTTTTTCCAGTTAGGTAGAAGAACATTTTGTTAAAGGAAGAAACAACTTCTTTCACCCAAGACAGAACATTCTCCTGAGCTATGCATTTATTTTGTTAGAAATATTAAGATAACTGTGCTTCTTAGCAAATAAATTGACTGCCTTTTCTTTTCTAGTCAGTCTCAGGATATAGAAACACTGGTTTCAGTCTTTGCATTTTTTTGCAGATTTCAAAATAATAACTCTGTTTCATTTCAGTTCTGCAATGCCATCTTTTATATAAAGCAGAAGAAATTATTTTGAAGCTGTAACATCATCAATATATTAAAAACATGTTGTGCTTATTAATTTATGATTAATCAGTGAACCATTAAGACTAATAGGAAGTAAAATCATACAATTTGACTATTTTGGGCAATAAATTCAAGAACATTTATTAATTGAAATAATTTTATCAGTCATTCCAAATAGTGGTTATTTTGTTCTAATGTTATTAAATTTTGAGAGCCTATACAAACTTCAATAAGGAAAATTTAACATAGGGATAACACACAATCACTCACATAACTTTATTTTCTCTAGATGATAGATTTTACTACCTTCAATTTAGTCAGAATTTGTTTACATATTTGCAGGAATTAAAATTATAAGAAATATCTGACTGCTTTGCTCCTCAAAAACATTTTAAGTGACTGCAAAAATATAATCCATCTTGAAATATCTCAGATGTAATTTATTCACTCTGACAACTTCTTTATGTTTTGTTACACTTGGTGTAGGAGCTACTGAATTACATTATATAGTCACATAGTTAAATGATATGCTAAAACCAAATAACAAAGAAGTTATAGTAAACAGGGCACAGAAGACATTCCCCAATTTTCAGAGTCGCCTGAAACGTTGCCCAAGTTTTATTGGCACTGTCCTGTATTGGTGAGATTATTAAGGCCACTCTACGTAGTTAAAAGGGAGGTTTATTTTGTGGGGTAACTTGCAAATGAAGGGGTAGGTTGTAGGGTCTAGCAAAGGTATGGCGCAGTCTGGCCCTCTGGAGAACTTTGCTCAGTCCACCTCCTTCTTCCAGCGTCCCCCCAACCAAGCGAGCACGCCCCTCCTCTCTCTCTTGGGTCTTCTGTTTCCTCCTCCGCCCCGCCTTGTGGGCGTGGCCATTACTGAAGCCTCAATGGGGGTTGGAACTTCCAGGCCAATGCTGGGATTGCTATCCACTACATCTCCCCCTTTTGTCTAAATAAGAAAGTTCTAACCTAATACAAGACAAAGAGATAGTTATCAAATATTGTCCAGGAGTAATGAGGGATAATGACCTAGAAAAGTTGGAATTACAATAAGTGCAAACAATATCAAGCAAAAAACACATAGTGAAATCCAGGGAAGTCTAGAGCATGGGTATGTGGCATGTTACAAAGATCATTCCAAAATGTGTTCTATCCTAAAGAACCTGAGTCTAATACTTAATATATTCTAAGATATTATATATGTATATATACTAAGTTGTAACTATAACTGCTAATCTTCAACCTCATCAAAGACCCGAGAAGGAATATAATAATACCTGAGAAATGGGAGAAGGATGCAAGCAACTTTCGGGAGTCTTGGAAGAGTAGACAGAGACAGCTGGTAGCCTGGACAGTCACCTAATGTTTCTCAGCATCAATGGTGCATTCAAATTGGCTACAGGCCTAGAGTATCTGACAGACTATTTTCAGAAGCAGGAATTCTGAAAGACCATCTTACCCTGTCTTGGCAAAGTATAGTGGTTGCTTTCCTTGTGTCCCGCTTGTCCAGAAAGGACAGCATTTGTACTGTCAGTAGTTAAGGCAAGGGCAGTTCTTTGCCCAGTAGGCCATTTTGTGCCAAGAAGACAAACTTCCAAATGGAAATGTCTTAGAAGCCCAACATTCTCCCAGGATCAAATTGGTGCTGCCAGGAGCAATTGTGTCTCAGGTCAACAGAATTCTAAGTTATTTAAATGCCATATTCTCTAGGTCCATGAAGTGTTTGAAGATTACCTGTCCATCTGACCTATGTATTTATAAATCTGGATAACCTAACTAACATAATTATAGAGACGATAAGCCTAGGTGACAATAACTCTATAAGTCTTACCTACCTAAATGACCTAAGGACTAAGGCTTCCTATAAAAAAGGCAAACAGTGTGTAAGCAAATGTACAGTAAAAGGACAATGACTTTAAATTGTGACAATACACAAAATATCTTTAACAGAGGTAGGAATGTATAGTGCAGTATGCAATATGAAAATAATCCTAAAATATATACCAGTATACAGAATATCTTAAACAGAAGTAGAACATACATACAGTATGACAGATATAAATTTACATTTATATCAACATACAAATATTTTAAGTAAGAGTAAAAATATGTGTACAATATAAAAAACATAGTTCTGTATTTGTATTAATATACAAATTAACTTAGGTAGGAATATAAAAAGTTTATATTTGTATCAACATATAAGAATTCATAACAGTTCAAATTATCTAAGGCTGCCTATTTTATTAAATTTGTTTACTGATGTATATGAGAGTCTACAATAATATCTTATACCTATCCATTCCATTTCTTCTTTTCCCTTTTTTTTTTTTTTTTTTTTGGAGACATACTTTCTTTCCTTAAGGAGAGTACTGAGTTTAACAGTTTCTTCCACCCCCAACCCTAGAACCATTATCCATAACCCTGAGAAATATGAAACCTTAGGGATAAGGGGCGTTGTTTTCTTAGAATTGCTTCCTTCTGTTTAGGGGGCGATGGTATCTGTGTTGGGTACTGTGAGAAAGCTCAGGTAGTTAAATCTCAGTTAGACTAACTGTAGATTCTGCAGCAACTCTCAGAGTAATGGGTAAGATTGTCTGAAATCCTAGCAAGAAGTGTAGTATGATGATGATTACCATGGCATCATTCTGGATCAGGTAGAGTTGTTGTTGTTGTTGGGGGCCCCATCTTCCTTCTGGAGACTTCAGAGATTGCTATTGGAAAAAACTTATTTTTTTTTATCAGAATGGAAGGTTTGGATTTAAAGAAGTCATGGCATGTAAGAAAGGATTCCAAGAAATCAAGAGTAAGCATGGAGAGAATTAGAATCTTAAAGATAATGGTCCCTTATAATTGGTTTCCTTCTGTCTCACAACAGAGGGCTCTTCTGATATGGGACTGAAGAATCTCTCAACCTTTTCTTTTATCAATATGCTTGGGTTTAGAGAAGGAGTGAGCCAATTCCATCTCCAAAGCCAGCTTGGTTTATAATTAAATTGGAACCACAACTATTCTAGATTGATAGAGATATAGATGTTAGAGAGTGATCTCTTACCCTGTGCAGATTGGTACCAATAGATTCTTTCTTTCTGCTGTAAACATCCGGATATCCAAGGCCTTATGATTTCTGGAAGATGGGTATTTCCATTATCCTGGAAAGACAAAAACAGAACCCTACCCCAACCTTTGATGGTTAAATTTTTCTTACAACCTGAAGAGATGTCACATTGGTGGATGATCTTTTACTTCTCCTCATCAAGGGGTTTCTCCTATTAGGATCAAACTTTTATTAATTTTGTTGGTATCCATAGCTTTTCTTCTCCTGTGGAAACAAAAGCAAAACCCCTTCCCCAACGTAGGACATATCCAGGTTTCTATTCTGAGGTCAACACATCTTTGAAATAAACCGGCTCGCTTGGTTGGGGGACTGAGACCAGACTAGCTGTCCTGTTTTTCAGGAATGGAACCATGTAGGCGTCCCCTGATTAAATGGAACTTTGCAGGCTGGTTTAGGTACCCGTCAGCCGCCAGCCGGGGAGGAGGCTGAGGGAGGGAGCCGCCCAGGCCTTTGGAATTTGCCCCACATTAGGCGCCAGATATTGGTGAGATTATTAAGGCCACTCCACGTAGTTAAAAGGGAGGTTTATTTTGTGGGGTAACTTACAAATGAAGGGATAGGTTGTAGGGTCTAGCAAAGGTATGGCTCAGTCTGGCAGTGTTCTCTGGAGAACTCTGCTCAGTCCACCTCCTTCTTCCAGCATCCCCCAACCAAGCGAGCACGCCCCTCCTCTCTCTTTTGGGTCTTCCGCTTCCTCCTCCGCCCCACCTTGTGGGCGTGGCCATTACTGAAGCCTCAATGGGGGTTGGAACTTCCAGGCCAATGCTGGGATGGCTATCCACTACAGTCCTGTCACACCTGGTGTGGGCTGTGTCGGAAATACCAAACACAGGGCTGAGACTATTGTGTCCTCTTCTATCTCTTTAATAGTAGCTTCCAGTTTTGTAAATTATAATTCCCCAAAATAGGTGATGTTAGATATTAATTTTATTAGACGTTATGTGGAAATAGTTATTTTGTCAAACATGTTTTATACTTTTTATTCCTAATTTATTTCTCTTGTTTTAAAAATAATCTAAAACGATATTTATAGAAGGCATATACATGTTCTTTTGTGTCTAAGTCATTATTTAAGATTATCTTTTTTGTTTCCAGTGGTGAAATCTACATGCCATCTTAACCATTTAAAATGTATAGTTCAGCGGCATTTACATTTGCAGGCAAATGGATGGATCTAGAAAAAAATCATCCTGAGTGAGGTAACCCACACTCAGAAAGACAAACATGGTATGTACTCACTCATAGCAGGATACTAGATGTAAAACAAAGATGACTAAACTGATACACACTAGACTGATACACTAAAAAACAGGACCCTAAGAAAGACACAGGAATTGCCCAATGACAGAGAAATGGATGAGATCTACATGAACAACCTGGACAACAGTGGGAGTAATGAAGGGCAAGGTTCAAGGTAAGGAAAGGGAAAGCTAAGGGGAACAGGAGATCCCAGCTGGATCAAGAACAGAAAGGGAGAACAAGGAATAACAGACCATGATATATGAAGACTACATGAGAATAGGAAGAAAGAAACAAAGTGCTAGAGCAGTCCCCAGAAATCCACAATGATACATCAACTATAGACTACTGGCAATGGTCAATGGAAAGCCTGATCTGACCTAGTCTGGTGATTAGATGACCAAACGCCCTAGTGGTTGTGCTGGAACTCTCATCCAATAACTGTTGGAAGTGGATACAGAGATCCTCAGCCAGGTCCCAGGTGGAGCTCCAGGAGTCCAATTGTCGAGAAAGCGGAGGGACTGTAAGAGTGTGAATTGTTGAGACCAAGACTGGAAAATCACAGGGACAAATAGCCAAACTAATGGAAACACATGAATTATGAACCAAAAGCTGTGGAGCCCCCAACTGGATCAGGCCCTCTTGATTAGTGAGACAATTGAATAGCTTGAACTGTTTGGGAGACACCCAGGCATTGGTACCTGGACCTGTCCTTAGTGCATGAGCTGGCTGTTTGGAACCTTGGGTTTACAGAGGGACACTTTGCTCAGCCTGGAAGGAGGGGACTGGACCTGCCTGTACTGAATCTACCAGGTTGAGCTGAATCCCCAGGGGAGTCTTGGCCCTGGAGGAGATGGGAATGGAGGGGAGGGGCTGGGGGAAAGGTGAGGGTTGGGGTGGGAGGGGAAGGACAGGGGAACCCATGGCTGATATGTAAAATTAAAACACAGATATAATAAATAAAAATAAATAAAAAATTAATTTTAATGAAAAAAAGAATGATTCTGAATTCTAGTTAGTGGAGATGAAGCTTCTAGTTAGGCAGCAGCTTGATTTCGATGTGTTTGATGACATAAGTGTTCTGTTCAACAATGGGGCTTTACCATCAGTTGTGGAAAGTAAAAAAAGCCTTGGCAATAGCTGATGATATTTGGAGTTTTCTATGGGGCCCTTTTCCAATGACTCAACATGATGTAGCCCACACAACAGAATGTAGCCAACAAGATTCCTGCCACTTGAGGTTTTATTTGGTCTCCTGTGATATCTAGTTGGGGCATCCTTTCCCCTATTATTTGAATACTATGGCAATGAACATGGATGATCAAGTATCTGTTGGGTAGGATGCTGAATACTTTGGGCATATGACAAGAAGTGTTATACATGAGTCATAGAATAGATTTACATTTAGCTTCTAAATCCCTTGAAATTAGTGTGGAGAATTCTTTTAAAGATATTTTTCTTTCATATTCAGCCACTTTCAAGCACCTTAGTTTTTAATCACTGGCTCTCAAAGAAAGAAAAAGACAAAAACCAAAGGAGAGAGAGAAAAATAAATCCTGGCCATTTATATACCAGAGCTCATTTCTGCCAGAAGGGGGCCTGAAACAATTTGCAAAGGTAAACACACCCATCACCACTGTGTCTGCACTTTAATGATCTGAGTAGTTATTGCTACTCAGAGCACAGATGACTTCCCTTAGAAAGAAGGGATTTCTACTCTTCAGTCTTCTACCAGTTGCTCCATAACACACACAGGGGTTCCAAGTTGGAGCATGGGCATTGTCTACTGTACTAATTGCTGAAATTGACTATAAATAGTTAACTCCACTAACCAACCCTTTTCTTGGATGCTACCACCTCTTCAGTAGGTTTCAATGGCCAAATTGTTACATCAGATAGTTTTTGCCAATCAAAATATTGTCTGAGGAAAAAGCTATCTTGTGTTTTCTACTCTGCCATCTTCTCAGAAAGTGTATGGATAATATATAGTTTGAAGACAAGAAAATTATACATAAACTCTTAAAGCTTTTATTTCTTGCTCATAGCCATACTATTTCAAGCCACCTGATATTTCTAGGTATGAAGATACAGTTTGTCAATAGACTTCTGAAGTTCCCCACAAAGAATAAACCTAAAGTCCAATGAAACTAAAAACTATGCTACATAAACTAACATAGGTTTTTGTACAATAAAATAAAAAAAATCAATAGGAAAGTTAGATTCTGCTTGTTCCATTAATTTGAACTCTTAGAAATTATATTAATGGTATAAAGCTGTGTTTTAGTACATTAATTACCATTATTACCAATATCCACTTGCTATTCTGTTTGCAAAACTAATTTTAAAAATTAATTTGTATTTAAATATACATCATTGATTGATGTCATTGATGATCAACTGTTGCTCAGTTAAAACTTATTTTGAACAAGATATTTATTTGAGGATAGTAAACATGTAGTCATGAAATAAATTATTGTTTAGAATTGATTATGTCCACTATCATAATCAACATTAAACCATATTGAATTCCTACTTAGAGAGCCAGAAAATATTTCTGTAGAATATTACATATAACACAGTAATATTTAATATCTTTTTAAAGATCCCTAACAATCTCTTGACAATCTCAGAAATTACCCATTCTGTGTATACTTAGAAGATAATGGGCATTAAATTAATATGCATAATTAATAGAAATATAAATAAAAAACAGTTACATTTTAGTAATGATATATTTAGGGAAATAAATTGATATTGATTAAAGAAACAGGATTTATTATGCTTAAGAAGCATATTAACTGATAGTAATAAAATGGATTCACCACATTGAATAAGATTCCTTATGATCATTTGACACACAACTCAATCATCTTTGAAATCACAGATTTGATAATCATCATCACAATTTGAAATTTACTTAGGTGTTATCTTTTAATTTTTCAGTCAAAGTTATTTTTTAAATAATCCTATATTTATTCAAATATGTATAAATACATTAAACCTAGGTCTATTGAATACATATTCATGTGAAACGGTAGTGAAGCTACAGTTTGAAAAAATATTTTTTGCACACTAGCACAAAGATTATATTTAGATGGTATTTATGAATATTTTTCTTTTAATCTCATGTCAATCATTATACAAAGACTTTTTTCAGATGTCTATATTGTCATTTTGGCAGTGATGTCTGTCAGAATATGTAGCAAAATAGAAGTCACTAATAAAATTGGGAAAACACAGCTGTTACTGTTTCTATGCACTACGAATAGCAAGATTGGGAATCTTAATTATTTACTATGTGTCTCCACATTAAGTCACTTGCCCTACATGGACAAGGCCCTTGGTTCAGTACTTACCAAGACAAAATGAAGAATACCCATATCTGTTTGATAAGCTCAATGGAAAAACCCCAGGAATTTTACAAATACTAGACTAATCTTCCATATGTATATAATTATACTATGAATTAGCACATTCAATTTTATATAAAATGCATTTCAAATTAGTTGTATTGTCACAATGGAAATTATGAAACAGAAATTATGAGTATAATTATCCCTTCAGTGCCAGTGGCTTTGGACATGGTCTTCTTGACTCTGAGTCTGTCTGGGATCCTTTTGTCAGTCAGAGACTTGGGCTGACTCTTCCTCTCCTTCCTTTCTTTCTTTCTTTCTTTCTTTCTTTCTTTCTTCCTTCCTTCCTTCCTTCCTTCCTTCTTTCCTTCCTTCCCTTCACAGTCAGACTTTTGTTTCCCCTCCTTCCTCTCCTCCTAGTTCCTCCCCCTTTACCTCCTCTCTGCCTCTGCCCATCCACCCCTCTTCTATTTCTATTTAGAGGAGGGCAGGACTACCATGGATATTACCCAAACATGCCATATCAGGTTGGAGGCTGAATGAGGTAGTCCAGTATGAGGGTAAGGGTCCTGAAAGCAGGCAAACGAGTCAGATAGTTCCTGCTCCTATAGTTAGGAAGAAGGAAGAAAGAAGACCAAGCTGCACAACTGTGCCATATATGAGTGCATGCAGGCTCCCTGGTTGTTGGTTCAGTCTGAGACCTATGAGCCCAGGTTAGCTGATCCTGTGTTTTTATCTTGTGGTGTCCATGAACTCTCTGGCTTCTACAAACCTTCCTCGCCATATTCTGCAGGATTCTCCAAGGTCCACCTAATGTTTGATTGTGGATCTCTGCATCTATTTCCATCAATTGCTGGGTAAAGCCTCTCTGATGACAATTGGGTTAGGTAATGATCTATGAGAAAGGTGGAATATCGTTAGAAATAATTTCATTGATAGTTATTTATTTTTGTTTATTTTTGGCAATCATGTTCAGTTCTATTCTAGGTCTCCGGACTATTCACCATTCTGGTCCTGCCTTTCCAGGCAGTGTCAGGGGTGGACTCCCTCTTGTGGCATGGTCTCAAGCTGGACCAGTCATGGGTTGGTCACTCCCACAATTTCTGTGCCAACTACACTTGTTGGCAGGCAAATTGTATGTTGAAGGTTATGTGGCTGTGTTGGGGTCCCAATCCCTCCTCTGTAAGTCTTCCCTGGTTATAGGCGATGGTCAGTTCAGGCTCTGCATTCCCCAATGCTGGGGTCATCCTCATAGATTCATGGAATTTCCATTGCACTAGGTTTCTGTCTTGTCTACCAGATGCTCACCAATTCCTGTTGTCCCTCCCAGTATTCTCTCTCTCCATCCTCCCCCTATCTGATCCCTCCTGTTCCCACTAACACACCCACTTCTACACCCACAATATCTGTTCTATTTCCCCTTCCAAGGGAGATTCTTGCATCCTCCGTGAGCTCTCATTTTTTAGCCTCTCTGGGTCTGTGGGCTGCATAGCATGATTATCCTTTACCTTACAGCTAATATCCCCTTATGAGTGAGTACATACCATGTTTGTCTTTCTAGGTCTGGGTTATCTCACTTAGGATGTTTTTTTTCTAGTTCCATCCATTTGCCAACAAATTTCATAATGTCATTATTTGTAATAGCCGAGTAATACTCCATTTTGTAAATGTACCACAATTTCTTTATCTATTCTTAGATTGAGGAACATCTAGGTTGTTTGCATTTTGGGTTATTAGGAATAAGGCTGCTATGAATATAGTTGAGCAAGTGTCCTTGTGGTATGATGGAACATTTTTTGGCTCTATGCCCAGGAGAGGATAGTGGATAGCTGTGTCTTGAAGTAGATGGATTTCCAATTTTCTAGGAAATCACCTTATTGACTTCTATAGTGGCTGTACAAGTTTGTACTCCCACCAGCAGTGGAGGAGTGTTCCCTTTCCTCCAGATCATCTCCAGCATGAGCTGAAACTTTTGTTTTTAACCTTAGCCATTTTTCTTGATAGATATCACTTACCAAATTAAATCAAAATCAGAAAAACAATTTAAATAGACCTATAACCCTTAAAGAAATAGAAGTAGTCATTAAATCTCCCAATGCCCCCTCCCCTCAAAAAAACCCCAGGCCAGATGGGTTTAGTACAGAATTTTACCAGCCATTCAAAGAAGAGCTAATACCAGTACTCCTCAACTATTCCACATAATAGAAACAGAAGGAACTTTGTCAAACTCATTTTAGGAGTCCACGGTCACCCTGATACCAAACCACCGAAAGACTCAACAAAGAGAATTATAGATCAATATCCCTCATGGTCATTGAATTGATTATTAAGAGTTTGCTTTTGTTTTTTCTGGCCAGAGACTACCTCAGTCAGTTTAGGTTGAACGATGTGTCTAATCTGATGTTTCACCATTCCCGCAACCCCACTGGCTTTATTGTTTTCCTGCTTTCTGTATACTTAATAAACCCATTCAAAAGAGATGACGCCATCTTGAATCCTTTCTGTTCAGCACATTCCTGCAGACACCACAGTTATAGCAGTAACTGTGACTGCTGTTCAAGTAGAGTTATCACAGATAACTCCAGAGCCCTTGAGACAGCCAGACTGCCTGAGTAAAGTATGGACTTGGTTTACCCTTCTCACCCAAGGGAGAAGGCACAAAGGGAAGTCCAAGACTGTTAGGAGCCAATGAAGAACTAACTGCTCTGCCATAGAGAAAAGTGTTTATTTGAAACATCTGCAGTGTTTATAATAAAACCTAATATGAAACTAACATTTTAATACTTCTTACTGAGCACTTAGATTCTAGCTAAAAGTCTTTAAGGAGGATTGGGGTCCTCTGACCTGTCCTAGTGTCTCTCCAAACTACTTCTTGGTATACCCTTTGGAACATTAAATATGAATATATATCATGTGTGTGTGTGTGTGTGTGTGTGTGTGTGTGTATATATATATATATATATATATAGAGAGAGAAAGAGAGAGAGAGAAATTAATTAATATAATTATCTTAAATAATTTTGTTTTGCAAATCTAATCAATGATTTCAACACTTGGAAGATTTTTAATTTAAACCCTAAAACCCCTATGTCCTACTGGCATATAATAAATTTACAAATTGTCAATGGTACAATTCCAAATGCACTCACAGAGAATTATAATAATAGGTTTCAGTAAACTGATGCCATACATATTGTGATTTAAATATGCTTAGTGAAATTCCTGTTCTGAAATTACATTATAATTTATATATGAGTAACTGAGAAATTATTAATTCTGTGATATAGTAAATAAACCTGATTGCTTTTCCACTTCTGTGTTTAGGCTTAGTCCTTAATTAAATTCTGCTAAACTGCCAAAATACCAGGAGAATATAAGAGTTTTAACAGGAGACATGTTGACTCAGGCTGTGGATTGTGACCCCCAAGGGGGTCACATATGAGATATCCTGCATATCAGTTATTTACATTATGATTTAGAAAAATTACAGTTATGAAGTAGAAACACAATAATTTTTATGATTGTGTCATCAGAACATGAATAACTGTATTAAAGCGTCCTAACATCAAGAAGGATGAGGAACACTGTTCTAGAGCAAAGAGATACTATATCTATCCTCAGGTCCCAAAACTGCCCCTTTCCTTTTATCCTGGCTTCAAAATAACCTCAGAAGAGTCGTCAGAATGATCTTTCATAATGCCATTTAGGTCATTCTATCATTTTTAATAGTCTGCTCTTGGTCATGATAGTGAAATATAATGTTGAAATCATAAGAAAATATATTTACTTGGCTCAGTTTTGAAGGCTAAATATTTAAGCCACGTGGCATAGGCTTTTGCACAGAACCATCACAGAAAATTCAGCAAGTGGCTCCTTTGCTGAGAAGAAAGGATGCATCTCTAGAAAGGAAGTTAGAGAGCTAGATAGACCCATGTCAGTTTTCTAACAACTCACATCCACAGTGCATGGCACCCAGTGACCTACTAGGTCAATGTAGACTTTACGTTTAAATAGTCTATTACTTGTCAAATCACTATTCTGTTAAGTAGGCCTCCACGATATGGAATCTTTGCTGACACTTAATCCATATGCAAATATAGATACTTTTCAGCTAAATGGTCTCACTGTTTTCTAACCCACTCATAGTCAACATTTCCAAAATGACTAAAAAAATATCAACCAGGAATTGGTTCTGTCACTCATCAGCAGTGTTCTCACCTACCCCTAAGACTTTCTATGGACTGTATCCTATTTATATGACCCCTTGGCTTGTTTTCTAACTTCCCCTTCAAATTTACAACCAGTCTTCCCTGATTTTTTGACTTTGACTGTATTCTCCAACTGTCATGAAAACTCCAGAGAAGCAGGGCATTAACATATCTTTTATCCACTGATGACAGTTTAAATTTTGGACAATGTTTCCTATATAATAAGTGCTAAAAGAAGCATATGATATAAATATATGTTAATAATTCCATCTTTAAAAATTCATTAAAATATGGAATATAGGCATCAGTCTTTAGTGGACTTTACCTTTAAATTCCTCTGAAATAGTATAAAAACATAAACATTTGAGATCTCATTCAAATATAATCTAAAACAGGAGCAATCTGAACTCTTGGTCAAGGTATAACATTGGACTCTCTGGGCTTTCTTACAAATGTGCCTCTTTATGGCTTTTCTATGATGTAGTCTCAGATGACAAACTAGACATGGAAATATTACACTTAGTTATTGTCTCTAGGTATACTCCTTCAGGCCAGAATAAGACACACTACTTATCAAGGTAATACTACTTTAGCTACAGCTGTATTTGCTTTAGAGATAATTAGTTTCCATCTGGCATTTGAGGGAGTGTGTTACATTTGCTTTAGGGGCAAAATAGAAAAAAAAATGATCACAATTCTGCAACCAAGAAAATTCATCTGACACACAGTGTAGAAATGGCATACAGCACTTACCCTGTAGTGTTTTAGCAGTTAGAGTGACAGATGAGTAAACTAACTCTGTTTATACGTGCTAAGAAAAACATCAGTAAACAACCTGCATTGTAGATGACAAGCTGCTTCATTGTGCATTAATTTACCAGGCTTATCAATTGGGCGATTTCTAAATTCAGTTTGAAAAGTAATTTAGTGTGCATGAATTTATAATGAACAACTTAAAAAGTGATAAGACGCTTACCTATTTAGGTAGAAGCAAGAGCACTGGAAAATTAAAGGCGTAAATTCTAATCACATCTTTCAAAAATAAAATGCACTATGCCTTGTAAAGTCATTAAGCCACACAGATTTAAATTCTCCAACAAATGCATGCAAAAAGGCTGTGATACTCATGGTACTGTTGTTAAAAATAAAACTGTTAATAACCGCCCATGAAAAATGTTCCTAGGGTGCAATGATAAAACTGTTAAGTTACCACGAAGCCCTTGTTTAGGGAAAGGGCAAAACACAAAGATGTCGTTGTTGGCAGACTTAACATTATTATATGATGCAGTAAGTTTATTGTTCCTGCCTGTTACGTCATGTGGCATTCCAATAACTCCCTAATAAAATAAAGCTTTTCTCTGTATTTCTAAAGACATCCTCATAATAGCTAGAAATGTAAGCATGCAATCTAATGTGGGAAGTAGTTTTTTGCTCCTTGTAATGCTATACTAAACACAGTTCTTTGGCAGTTCCACATGGAGACTAAGTAAGAATAAAGGTAATGCATCCAAAATATCATTTATATTTGTATGGGTGTCAAAATTCTTTTTTTAATTAAGAAAGTGTTTATTCATTTTACACACCAATCACAGATCCCCTCTCTTCTTTCCTCCCACTCCTCCAGCCTTCCTCCCCCAAACCAACCCCATTCCCTCCTCCATTAAGGTAAAGTGTCATAGTTTGCTTCACCTGTCAAATTGATAAAAACCCGCAGGTACCTAGAAAGAGAGAACATCAGCTGACACCACCTCCATCAGAGGTGTAGCTTTGTTCCTTTCCTGGAACTCGCTTGGTAGCCCAGGCTGGCCTTGAACTCACAGAGATCTGCCTGGCTCTGCCTCCCAAGTGCTGGGATTAAAGGCGTGTACCACCACCGCCCGGCAGTGGCCCATTTTCTTAATTGCTCATTAGGGGGGGGCCTGTCTCACAGTAAGTGGTACCACAGGTGAGCCTACAAAAATAATAGGACTAGTGAAGTCAGCTGTTGTGCAGTTTCAGTGCCAGCCTTGAGTTTCTGTCCTGGCTTCCCTGATTGATGGACTGTAACTTATAAATCAAATAAACCCTTGCCTCCCCAAGTTGCTTTTGGACAATATTTCATATTAGCAAAGGAGCACACTAGAACTATTAAATGGAAATACAAAGAAGAAACATTGGCATCTAAAAAATTTGCTCTTTATAATAAAAATATAGGTACAATTTCTAAACACAGGATTCCTGTGGAAATCCTAAACATTTGAATCTAAAACCAGTAAAAGATAGTAGAGATTTAGTAATCTAGTATAATAAAAATGGCAGTTGCTCAAGTGTATCATTGCTCAGTTACTGGAGGTAAGAGCCCTAATTCTCTATTATAGTTAAACATGAACTCCTCAGTACAGGTCAAATACATGGGTCCATTTTTCTATGCAGTTTGAAATATTACTAAAGGGATCACTTCCTTTAGAAAATTTAACTATATTATCCTACACACAACTTAATGTGTTGTGTTTGTTATATAAAATTACATGTGTTATTCATTTGCTTTTCACTTAGACAAGAGGATTTCACTTAGACAATTTCCTATACATAGGAAATAAGTCAAGTTATCACAATCTGCATATAATACGAGCTTATGTGTTTGTTTATAAGACACATAAAATTTCTTAGAACTTGTAAACACATTCAGCAAAATGGGAACATACAGAATCAATAAACAAGATTTAATATCTTCCCTATTCACCAGCAATGACCATGCTGAGAAAGAAATCGGTAAAATAATCACACTGTGGGAATAAACCTAAAAAAGGAAGGGAAATGATTCTATAGTAAAATTTTAAAATGCAAAAAAAGACACTTCAGAAAATACTATGACTTGGAATGAGCCCCTGTGCTCATGGATTGACAGAGTTCACATTGGGAAAATAACTGTAATATACAAAGAATTTATAGGTTCAATGCAAGCCCCAACAAAATTCCAGTGGTGTTGCTCACAAAAATATGTGAAACAAGACAAAAATTCACAGAGGAGCACAAAAGGCCTGAGATAGACAAAGTAATCCTGACCAAAATCATCATGCTAAAGGCATGAAAATAGCTGAATTATGTTACACTACAGAGCCAGAGTAACCAATACAGTACAATGCAGGCACAAATAGACAGGACACACATAAAACATAACACAGTACCCTTAAAATAAACTTACACATCTACAGAAATGTGAATATTAATAAAGGAGACAAACACATGAAGAAAGAAAGATAACCTTTTCAATAATTAGATCAGAGATAACTATTCATTCAGAGGAAGGATATAGAAATTAGAAGCCTAACCCCCAATCTGCACAAAAATGAAGACAGATCACATTACTTTATGTAATAAATACCACCTAGAGCCTTGAAACAGCTCTAATGTATATCTCTACTATAAAGATATTCATAGACACTGGTTTTCTAAATATGAATCTTAAAGCTCGGGGAATATAAATAATTAAACAACAGTAACTAGAGCAAAGACAAATGCCTGAAGAATGGGATAAAATCTTAACCATATAGTCACCTGATAAGGCTCTAATACACAGTTTATATAAAGAAGTGAGATGTATAAAGGTCAAAGTAAAACTAACTCAATTATTATAATAAGTTAACAAATTCTTTGTATTTTTCCCCTACTACACCTTTCCAGAAAATTCCTGGGCTTGCTGTTGAAATCTAGAGATATGAAGAAAGAATGTGTTAGCCATTAATGTGTTTTCTGCTCTTTGGTTCCATCTTCCTTTCTTGAGAACATTTATACAATGGAAACCCATACATACTAGGCACCATTGCTGACATTTTAGTGGTAAACATGGGCATACATTTGGGTATGTATATACATGCAGGATATTTTTTCAAGATCTAGAAAATGGTTATCTATTTAACAACTCCCTTAATCAGATTGATATTTAAAATACTTCTATATTATTTTATAAAACCATAATGCATTGTCAGTATTCTGTATTTTTCCAGTGTATGGATATACTAAAAATGTTTTTAGACATAGTAATATTTGAGTTTCCACCCCTTTATCACTACTGCTATATAGATATCTGTGCCCATTCTTTCAATTTACAATGTTTGATTTCTTTGTATATCCTGTAGTAGTAACTCTGATAGCTTTATCTTTTTATAGTTTGTACTTTTTGTGTCCAAAATGTTTCTTTTCTATGCTCCTAAAAAAATACCAGTCTTAGCCAGGCGGTGGTGGTGCACGCCTTTAGTCCAAGCACTTGGGAGGCAGAGCCAGGGGGATCTTTGTGAGTTCGAGGCCAGCCTGCTATACAAAGCAATATCCAGGAAAGGAACATAGTTACACAGAGAAACCCTGTCTTGAAAAACAAAAACAACAACAACAACAACAACAACAACAAAAATACCAGTCTTCTACAAATTGAACATTGTAATTTTTTCTATTTTGTTCTATTAGTAGAAAGTATCATTGTTCTGCCTAAGGCCATCTTGAGGTCCATGTTCCTGTTGCAGGTGGGGCCTGTGATGATGCTCATGGCCCATGTTAGCACAGGGAGTCATTGAAACTATGTGCTGAGCCAGCAGCACCCTTCACTGGCTCTGGGATAGCTGGTCCTGCCTCTCTGGGGACACTGTAGCAGGAAAGCTAGCCCTGCCCTTCAGGGAAGAGCTGCTCCCCTCCACCCCCTAGCCCTCCACCCTCCCCACCTCCCACCCTCCCCACTCACCATCAATGTGAGATGCTTGGGAAAGATGTCCCTACCCCTCATCACAGGCAGGTACCTCACTTGAGCAGTACTCTAGGGCTCACTGTGTTGTAGAGTTGTAGAGGACACAAATGAGCCTGCCCTAAGAGTCTGAGGCAACAGAGCTATCCTGCTCCCTCCTCTGCCATGTGGTGGCACATGTGAGGGAAAGATGCCCTCACCCCTCTGTCCCTTGCCACTTGTGACAGGTGAGAGCTGATGCTTTTGTCTGGGGAGCAAGTGAGCCAGCCCTGAAGGCAGGAGAACTGATACCCTCTTTTGTCCCCAGCAGCAATTGGAAAGGAGGGCATTGCACCTCACCTGGGCAAAACAATTGAGCTGACACTGGTCCTGTGAGTTTGGGTGACCTGGTTCTGAGGACCCAAGAGCAAGAGAACAGCCTCTGCTCCTTACTGTAGGCTGCAGTGAATGAGCTAGCAAAGGCAGTGCTGGAGAGCTGGACAACGAATTATTATGAGGGAAATCTGGCTGGCTGACAAACCCAGCTACCACTCAGGCCCGGAACCAGGGCTGCGGGTTGGCCCACTCCAACATCTGCCTCAGCTATGAACTGTTGAAGCAGGTGAATGGGAAGAATCTATAGATCCAAAACAGCAGGATCTCCTTGGCCCAGGAACAATAGGATATCCAAGAGAAGCCTTCTGGGGGCCAGCCTACCTGTTGAACCGTACCTAAATTAAGAAAGAAAGAGACAGAGGAAATTATTGGGAGGGTTTTCAGTGAATAGTGAAGCAGCCCCGAATTTTTTTCTCATAGCATTTTTATACCCAAAGCAAGGGACAGGCAGGAGGAGGGAGGGTGGGAAATTTACTTACCATGGTTCAAGAAACAAACAATTGCAAACACTTCCTTAAGTCTCAAAACATCTAGTCACCAGGCCTTTGGCCAATCATCCTGTTATTCAGCCTTGAGGAGCAGAAACAAGCTTGAACTCTCTGACCTTAAGTCAAGATGGAATCAAGCCACAGCTGAAGTCACCATGGGCTCCCACAGAGCCCGCGTGAGAGCCCATTATCTATAGTGTGCCAGAAGCAGGAGTCCTGGCTCGAAACACTTGCAAGAGAAGACAAATGCACTAAAGAGAAAACTGTGTGGCTCAATAAACCACACTACAGCTTCCATGACATGAGGAGATTCTTTTCCTTGTGTTTGTTTTGTTTAGTTTTTGGTTTTTCTTTTAAATTTGTTTTGTTTGTGGGGGTAGGGGGGTAGGTTTGCAAGGGCAGAGGGTGGATGAGAGGGGAATGGGGAGGAAAGTGGGATCAGAATGCAAGGTGTGAAATCTACAACAAATCAATAAAAGTTTAAAAAAGTATACATAAAGAAAGGAAGTTACCTTAATTTACATGTTTCTCTTTGATGATATGTTTGAGTTTATATGTTTATGTGAGTGCATTTTCATAGTTTCAAACTGTTTGATGAGCTTTTTTAAGCATTTGTTTTTGTCTATTTGTGTGTGTGTGTGTGTGTGTGTGTTTGTGTATGTATGTGTGTGTGTGTGTGTGTGTGTGTGTGTGTGTGTGTGTGAACTCACATATGTTCGGGTACAGAGAAAGGCCATGGAGTTGCATTACCTGGAGCTAGAGTTAAAGACAGTTGTGGGTAATGTGACATGGTGCCATGGACAGGAACCTGCATCCTCTGGCACAGCAGGGAGTGTACTATTGATCAGTTTTCTAGGCCTTGCTTTGCACCTTGTTGTTAATCCATTGTTGATTCCGTACAGACCAATATGAAATTTATGAAATCAAGTATTAATGTATGGGTTGTTTACAAGTGAATTTTGTCTGTGCTCATACTCTTGATAGTGTTTTTTTCTATTTATTTTTATTATGTTTATGTATTGTTTAAGTTTGTATGTATTTGTGTGTAGAAGAAGAATACACATGAGAACAGATCAAATGACAACTTTTAGAGTGAGTTTCCCCTTCTACCATGAAGGTTGAGGGATTTAAATTCAGGTCATCATGCTTGGAAGCAAGTTTCTTTGAAGACATATCTAGTATTTTTATTACCCTTACCATATCTGTTTTGATATCATCTTCTAGTGTCTAACTTCACTTTTCCCCTGTGTTTTAGGATATATTTCAGTAAACATGGGTTCCCCAATCCAAAACATCTGAATATAGATCGAATATTCATGTGTGTATTAGTATATGTACATTTTAATATAAGTTTTGATTAAATTATTGATTTTGAGGAGGCGAAGTTATTCTTTTAATGTTTCCTGTAATGTTTAGATGACTTGCCTTCTTCTTCCACCTTCCTTGCTCTTCTTCTTCCCTTTCCATTCTTCCTTCTTTATTCAGTATAAACTAATCAGCAACATTGGTGAGAGTAGTCTGTTTTAATTTTAGCAATGTGCAATGCTTATCTGTCAAATATAAATATTTCTGCTGCGTGTATGTAGCTTTTTAAGATTTTCCACTAATTTATTTTAAATAATTTGTATTATTTACAACACAACATGTTATTTTTAACATGGTTAATGTTTGTTATTAACTGACTGAATATAGCATCACCTGCAAGATGGCCCTCTGGGCATGCCTCAGGAAGATTCTATTGATTAATGTGGAGAGATCTCTTGGCTGGGATCCTGGTCTGTAAATGGAGAAAGAGTCTAGAGCAGTATGCCTGCATATTCCACCTTCTGTTCTGACATAATGCGACCCTTCACACTGCTGCTGTCTTGACATTTCTGCCAAGATGACTTGAACTTTGAACTATGAGCTAAAATAAGTCCTTTTTCTTAAGTTGTTTGTTACTTCAAAGACAAGAATAGTAACTAACATATGTTTATTATAGATTCATAGTAAATTGTGACATATTTTAGACTCATTTTAGTAATTCTTGCTTTCTTCAAGTAATTACAAGTTAGAATTATCTTCATCAAGCCATAATGATTCTATGTGGAATTTACCAGAATAGCATTAAGTGTTCAGCATGATTTGGGGAGAATGACATTACTTTTGGTAATACTTTCCTATGCATTGACACTACATTTCAAACAAATTAACTCCTTTAAAGTATATTTCAATATCGTTTCCTAATTTTAATGCAGAATTTTGAAGATTTCATCCACATATACATTGTATTGTTTCAATATTAAATTAGCAGTTTTATTTATTTATAAATGATATGCTTTGATATTGTATTCCTATTTCTGGATATGTACAGCAGAGTAAATAGTCCACACACATTGGTCTTCATACAGCCAATTAGTTAAACTTTCACATTTTATTAATCTGTTAATACATTTATTTAGATATTATATGAGGACAATCTGAGTATTTGCTAAGAATAATAGTCTCATTTACTGTTAATGTTTTAGAACAAATGTAAATTTGAAAAATCTTGCCTGAGGCCAGTCATGTGGAATCACCTAAAATACATAGATTCCATACCTTAAAATAGTTTTTAGTTTTAATGTGGGTCAGCACCCCTAAGGGTTTGTTGAAAGGTAAAATTTGCATATCTAATTACCATGAACTGATGAGCCTGACAAGTGTCAATGCTCACAGCTGCAGGCCAGGAAAGCCTCAGGAGACATTCGTGCTTCAGTAAAATACAGAAATCGCTAATATTTCAGTCATTACTTCTGAGACTTCATTGGAAGAATTTCACATATTCTTCAGTTGCCTATGCTATAAAATAAGTATATTGTTTCTTACCTTAGAGAAGTTTGTAAAAAAAAAAAAAAAAGAAAGAAAGAAAGGAAAAAAGAAAGAAAGAAAGAAAGAAAAGTGAATATTGGAAGATTTTGAAATACTACATTGGGATTTTTTTGCACAGGTTTTCTGCTTCAATATAACTAACCTATACAAAAATCACCAAATTATCAGATCAATTTTCTCCAGAGCAACAAATAATTCCAAATCCAGGTTAATGGTTAAAACCTGTATGTGTTACTGCATTTCTGCCTACCACAAGACAAGACAAAAATGTTCAATCAAGTTCTAGGGGTGGATGAAAATATTTTATGTCATCTTTCATTTGAAACATGTAATTATGAGACTGTGAAATGTTGTCAGAGTCAGCTTCAGTTGTCAAATTGGCATACCTGAGAAGAGAGAACCTCAGTTGAAGAATTGCCTAGATCAGATTTGCCTGGGGTTATGTGTGTGAAGATTTTTCATAATTGCTAATTGATGTGGAAAGGACTCACCCACTGTTGGAGATCCCATTCCTAGGCAGGTGGGCATGAGCTGTGTAGAAATGTAGCTGAGCAAGCCAGCAGGAGCATGCCAGTTAGCAGCTTTGATCTATAGTTTCTTCTTCTTTTGTTGTTGGTGGTGGGTTGTTGTTTGTTTGTTTGTTTGTTTGTTTTTAAACTTTGAGTTTCTGCCTTGGCTCCCCTCTATGATAGAGCACAACCAGTAAACTGAAATAAATTGTTTCCACCTGAAGTTGTTTTGGTCAGAATATGTTATCACAGCAGCAGAAAGCAAATTGGAACAAACATAATCCTAGTATAAATATTTATATAAAGCCAAGAGCCGCAATTACCTGGCTGCAGGGAGGGGGATCTTAGGGTTCATTGAGGTTTAAACTAAACAAGCTAATCCCATAACTCAGACATTGTCTTGCTGGCTTATTTTATTGTGTTTCATCAACCCTAAAATTCATTAAAAGCACACTGCATGCAGCCTACTGCTTATACACAGACTGTTGAGTGTTTCCTAATACAAATCATCAGATTCAAAATCAGAGAAAATAGAAGTTTTGTCTAATTTTCCCCTTGAGATTAGATAGCGTAATTGCCCAATTTATCACAAATATCAGGAGATTCTATTGACTAAAACAAACAAACCAGGACCATATTTCTTTTTAAAAGAGATGGAAAAGGTTTCATTTTTATATCATCGAAGTCTATATTGACAAAAAGACTACAATTACTTTGTTGTTTTATGAAGGAGTCTAATTAATTTTAGTTTTCTCACTTGAGGATAGATGTTAATTTCTGGCTTGCTCATTCTGCCTACAAAAGTAGTAAATCATTAAGATAGCAAATAGCAAACCAATGAAAAATAGCAAGTCCATTCCATTTGTTGGATTAAAGAAAGCATATTTTAAACCTAATTAAACTATTATGTATTTAAAGAGCTAATAAAAAATAAAAATAATGCCACTATCATGAATGTATCAAGGTCTATGTTTTAGAACAAAGGGTGCTTCTGTTGGTCTGGATTAACTGGTATCACTGTTCTGAGACTATTTTTGAATAAATGAGAGGTGAGACTTGTCTATAGCAACATCCATGTGAGGTACCTCTAACTAATAAGTAATTTAATACACTTTCTTCAAAACCCTCTGACTTCTCAGAAAATCTTCCAGACAAATTATCTGTGCCCGCAGTTCAAGCAGGAGGCAGATTGGAATATAATAAGGAATTAATCCCTGGCTTTAAGGACCTGCTTCTCTCCATGGTACTAAGATGAATACATGGAAAATGTGTGGACTTTGGGCTTCTACAACATTTCTCTCAATAGCAATGCAAGACTCTTTAATTGATTGCTTCAATGTCCCTCAAAAATATAAGAAAATAAATTAAAATGAAAAACAAATACATGGCTCAAATTATAATCTAATGATTTAACACATACATGACATCAACTATGGTTTATTAGTGCTATTACACATGTACTATTGAGTTTAAGTTATAAATTGAGCTTTAGCCTAAAAACATAAAACTAAAAATTTAGAACTGAGAATTAGTGCTGCGAGTTTCCTAACCTTTTACAAGCTTCCACATATTTTGGGGTACACTGTCTGAACTATGTACACTGGACTGGTGAACGAGGTAAATTGTTTTAAAGTTGTAAGGACTAAGTGAAAAGCATACTGAGACCCACACTGGATGTTCTGGTATCTGACAGGCATTTCTTCATTGAGAATATATACAGATAAGACTGTACACATCTACATGTACACATACATCTACATGTACATATGCACATATATTATATGCATCTGAAAGAATCAGACTCAAGAACTGATGGAATTTTAATAATTTTAAATCCACAATAGTTATTTCGCAGTCAGCATCAATTCTGAACATCCAAAACACTTTCTCTATCTTTTGGTGAACTGTGGAGCAATTATGGAGGTTTGTTACTCTTGTATTGTGGACATGGAAACAACAATGTTCCCATGTTGTTTTCCTAGCACTTGTAAACTGCAAACACAATAAACAATTCTGTTCCCAATACAAACTGATACTTTGGTGCCCTTGATACTCTTTAGTTAAACAATTTCAATGAATTAATTGACAGAATGAGCAAAAAGAATAATAGTGACAAACAAAATCACTGTAGAAATCTATAAAAAACAGAACTTTTTTTACTGATACATAATTATATATTATTGTACTGAAATTAGAGATTGCTGATTTATAAGCAAGTGTTCCACCACTGAGTTGCATGCCTAGCCCTCCTTTTAATTTTTGTTTTGAATCAAGGTCTCACCAAGTTCACTTGGACAGCATCAAACCAGTGTGTATTCAGGCTGTCTGCAAAGTTGTATCTCTCTGCTTCAGTTCCTGGAGTACCTAGAATAACAAGCCTCAGACTGAGTGTTGCTGCAATGATACCGTTAAAGGGGAAGAAACATATTCTCAGCTTTCTACTTCTTGCCTCTGTTTTGCTATAAAAAATTAAAGCATAATCTATCTATGTCTAAAAATCAACCAATACCTTGTCTTTATAGAAATAAACAAGACTTGAATTGAAATGACAGGATGTGTCTTTCAAGGAAAATGTGACTCTGATTGTTCCCACAGTGACTGTGAGTTAAAGTTTGTCTTCTGTTTGCCCACTATCTTTCCTAGAAACTTTCACTTACTTGAAATGATTTGATTATTTCCTTTTCTTAACCCTCCAATGGTGTAATCATAAAATATTAATGAATTAAAAGGGCCCCATTTGTTAGATTCAAGTTATCTGGGAGTCTCATTAAAAATAAGCCAGGTGTTTTCCTTACACTAGAAATTTTCATCATTGAGTCTTTGTCTTGCTTCTTATAAAATAAACTGCTCACTAAACACTAATCAATGTCTTTATATGATGAAAATTCTTAGTAAAGGTGAAAATCCATGGGAATAGTTTTGCACTTTGGTTATGAAATGCACAGAATATAACTCTAATATCAGCTTAGAATATGTCTTATATCTCTATAAACTATTTATAACTAAATATAGAATTCATATCAATCAACAACTATTATTTGGTAAAGATAAAGTTATTTGTCTTTGTTATACTATGTTCATTTTCAAAAATAAGACAAATCTCTGTTAGATATGATATTATTATCTAGTAATTAAGTGCTGGCAGAAGTCTCTGTCCTGCCTACCTATTCCCAAATACCCAGCAGCTCTTTCCTAAATAATTGACTGTGAGGCTTAATATTACTTATAAATATGCTTAGCAGTAGCTCAACTAACTAGCTGTTATATTTATATTAACCCATTCCTATTAATCTACATTTTGCCATGTGGCCATGGTATGCTGGTATCTTGCTCCTTGGGCGGCTGGATGCCATCTCCTGACTCTGCCCTTCCTTTTCCCATAATTTTCCTGGTCTGGTTGACCCACCTATACTTCCGGCCTGGCTACTGACAATCAGCATTTTATTAAGCCAATCCGAGTGACAAATCTTTACAGTGTACAAAAGCATTATCCCACAGAAATTAAAGAAATAAAATAATTCTTTATAGTACCAACTGTATTTGTTATTTGTTATGAAAATATCATATATGTATATATATATATATATATATATATATATATATATGTAATATATATACAGACTCCGGAATACTGGCTATTTAGATAAATTTGGAGTGAAATTGCATTTACATATAACATTTACCTCACATAAAAGTTAATTTTTATAAGAACAAATATATACTTTTTAATGTTAAGCCAGCAATTAATAAATTTCACTTCAAGTTTTGAAACTGTAGCATAGTATGCATATAGCTTCCTGTGTACATAAAAACAACCCCGAAATGATAGGAGTAAGTGAAGTGTATTCTATTCTTTTCATACCATTAGCTTCCTGTCTGTATTGTGCTAACAAACAAAAAATTCTTACACTCAAGTAAGAACATGGGAACACGTCCTGAGTCCTTTAAAATATACATCTTCTTCTAACCATCTTGTACCTTGTAAAATTGATGGAAGAACAATATCTTCCTGTTATTCAATAGAATTCCTAAAATAGACATGTCAAGGTGATTTTCTTTCATTTGCTCATTCTTTTCTGACATAAATACAAGAATGTCAGCAGAAACAACAGCTGTCTGAGCTAATACACATCACTAAATCTGATAATGTCACTGTATCTTTGACAACTTCAGTTAGAGCCCTCAGGGAGGAAGGTAAGGGTGATTTTGATCATAGGTCTCTGGCACAGAGTCACCCACAGGATGGAGGGCATATGCTGAGCAGGTTCCTTGTGGACCCTGCTTTTTGGGGCTGCCACCAGGTGAATATCTCTGCTCTGCCAGGTCTTTTCATGATGGAGTTCTGCCCTACCACTGGCCCAGAAACAATGGAGTCAGCAGACATTGACTGGAATATCTGAAATCCTGAGTAAAATAAATCATCTTCCTCTTAAGTTGTTTATGGCAGATATTTATCACAGAAAGTAAATATGACTAACACAGCACTACCAGGACCCTTGTTTTTATTGAGAAAGAGTGGAAGTCATTAGGAGTGTGTGTGACTATATGCCCTAAGGGGTGTATGTATGTGTGTGTGTGGGTGTGTGTGTGTGTGTGTGTGTGTGTGTGTGTGTGTGTGTGTAAGGTCTTATACTTGGTCCCTAAAAAGTTTAATTTTAAAAATACTGCTAAAGCAAATTATCACTCCAAACTTCTCAGCACCAAGTTCTATCTTACCCCAACATTATCACTAAGGTTAACTAAATGACACCAAACACCCCAGCTATACATGTACATGTGAGAGAGCTAGACAATGTGTGCTTTTTTTCCAAAATTTTCCTTCTCCTTGCCATCCCTCGGCCAATGATGTTACAAGAATATTGCTAAGGCAATGAGCCTGAAAGAGTAGAAACAACATGAAGGAATATGTTTTCAGAAAACATTGTGCAGATTCATTTTAAAAGGAATGAAATTAGGAAGAATCGATTGTCATTTCCTTACATGTGACTCTTCTACCATTTCCCCAAACTCTTTCCTACACAAGTACTCCTAATATAGGAAAACTTAGGCTGCAAATGATGAGAAGTACACACTGGGTATCATCATTTTCTTATATGATTATCAGCACTTCCTATCTACTGATAAATTTTCCACAAATTTAGTCACACCCTTGGGAAGGCGACTAAGGCAGAAATATGTAGCAGATTACTACTAATTGATTGCTCAGAGCTGTTTATCTCCGATGTAGGAGGGTCTTATATTGTCCAGATGCATTAAATACAAATCACAGCTGCTTAGGTAGTTGGGGATAATGAGACAACGTGGGAATCTGTGTGATTCCAGAAAGCTTTTTGATTCTCATGAGAATGGGCATCTTAGTGTCTCTGGGTCTGCAGAGTAAGGGCTACTGAGTGCAGATAATACCCTCACCAGACAGGAAAAATGAGAGCTTCATTGGTATTTTAAAAGTGATTCTAATTTGACAGATGATGGATAAAAATATGTGATTCATGCTCTTGTCAATGTTTTGGGTACACTGAACACTCATAAATTGAATTAATTGCTACTATATATTACAGATTTCCATAAAATAGTGTGAAAAAAATCTATGAACTAATGCTTCCTTACATTTTTAATAACTGTCTTTTTATTTATTCTTTGTGTCTTTCACATCATGCAGCTTGATCACATTCATTTCCCCATCCTTTCATATTCGGCCCCTAACTTTGCAACACCCACTTCCAAGAAAAAAAAAAAAAAAACATTTAAGAGAAAAGAGAAAAAACCTCAACATGGAAGCTGTAGTGTGACAGTGAGTCACTCAGTAAACCCTTTGGTCCATGTATCTTTACTTGCAAGTGTTCATTGCAAAGCGTGATTGGTTTGTTTCCAGGCCTCTGGTTTCTGCTATACTATCAAAGCTGGGCCCTCACTGGAACTCCTCTTGGATATCTTATTGTTGCCCTGTGCCATGGAGATCATGTAGCTTTGGGTCTGCAGGACCCACCCCTTCACATGCTCCAGCAGATCAAAGATGGGATGGGCCAGCTTATCACCCTGGTTCTGGGCCTGGGTAGTTGCATTGTTGCTCAGTCTGCCCGCTCTCCCGCATCCCACTACCAGGGCGAGCTCTGCAGCTTTGTTCCAGCTAGTTCACCCCTTTCAGCAATGAACAAGGGAGAGAGGCCTGTTCTCCTACTTTCATGTCTTCAGTATTGGTTCTCCCACACCTACATCAGCAGGGGCAGCTCTTCTGTGTTGCCCAAAGAGGTAGAGGGGCCACTCTCCTGAGTGCATCAGCTGATGAGGGATAGGGACAGCTCTCCTGCTCTTATAACCTCAGGGCTAGCTCTCCCATTTGCCACAGGTGGCTAGGATCGGGGGTGAGGGTGGCAGGCACCTTTCCCTTGCAACCACCACCACAGCACTGTAGATGAGGGAGGGAAGGAGTACCCGCTATGCCTCTCCCATGCCCTCAGGGCTGGCTCACCTGGGCTGCTGATTGGTGCAGCGCTGTTGAGGGAGTCCTCTTACAGGCTGGGGCTAGAAAGCCCGGGCTGTGTTTGGTTGTCCCTGTCGCATCATCCATACATTTTTAAAGCCATGTAAATTTTAGTATACTATGAATATTTGAGAGGTGTGTTATTTTATTATGATTACTTGGAATCATCCATCCATTAAGTGATGTGTTCTTATAATAAACTAACTAGAAAGTACATAGTTTTAGAATAATAGACGACAGCAGAAAAAAAAATTTTGTCATGATAAAAAATATTTTAAGATCCAGATATCAAAGAGGTTTATATTATATTTATATAATTCTGAGAGACTGGGGTATAATGTCCCCTTTTTTCTTTCTCAAAATGCCTACAAATTGACAAGTGGCCCCCTCTACCTCTTTGGGCATTTTTTTTTTCTCAAAATGGCTAATTTTTATACCTGCTAGTAAAAATAGGATTGATCATTACAGTATTTTTTATAGGTTCCTATTATTATGTAGACCTAGCTGTCCTGGAACTTGTTGTCTATACCAGACTATCCATCAACTCACATAATTCCATCTGCCTCTGTCTCCCATGTGTTGAGAGTAAAAGCTTATTTTTTTTTCTCGTTCTGTTATCTTTACAGTTATTATTTTCAAACTTTCCCTGGGATATGAGTAAGTCATTATGAGTAAATGTTGTTCTTACACAAAGCCCAAGTTTAATTGCAAGCACCCCTGTGACCCCCTGTAACAGCAATGCTGGCCTCCATGATAATAAATACTCACTTGAACAAACCCACAAATTGATGCACACTCCTAATGACTCATTGCTATACCCATAGATCGGTGCATCACTCAACCTCATCTCAGAAACTCCTTGCAGTTGAAGCCAATTACCAGAGGCTACACATGGTCAGAATACAGTGAATGTGTTCTCAGCCATAAACTGGTGCACCTCTCCCTTCAAAGCTCAGAGATCTATGAAGAGGAGATGAGGGGATTAGAACAGGTAGAGGTGGTGGGAGACTCTAAGCAACCAGCATTTTTCAGACACATATGAGCTTAGAGACTTTGAAAGGAATCAAAATATATGCATGAGCTCAAGCTGGACAAAATGCCATGGATAAGGTGAGATGAGTACAAATGCTCCCACTGGCTGAGGAATTATCATTCGATTCTTCCTGGGTGAGGGAAAGTATTTGCTTGAATGGTGTGATACCTCGTATATGAACTACATACCAGAGTAGGCCCTATGCCCAGGAGAGTCAGTCTATACAAACACAACTTGTGGGGAAGAGAAAGAGAGTAAGAGACAGACAGAAAGACAGACAGGAAGGGAAGGTGGGAGAGACAAGGAGAACAGTTGGGTGGGTAGGAAGTGGAAGGGGATGATTTGGGGAAAGTCAGGAAAGGGGGTAAAATTTGATCAAAACATTGTTATGTGACAGAATTTTCCTGAGAAACTTAACACATGAGCATCTACTCGCTGAGATGGGGAGCCCATGACAGACCAAGTTCTAGGTAGGAACTACTGAAGTTTGATTTGGTGAACCAATGAGTTTTACTGAGATGAATTATGGGAATATGGGTGAGAGATTACTTACAGGAGCAGAAATGACTCAAAGACAGCTGTATCACCAAATCCTGCTCTAGCATGGGTAATAGCTCACAAAAACTGTGAACCTGTAGCACACTGCACAGTCTGATGGCAGCTCAACAGGTTGGAAAATGTTCTTTCCAGGTGACTCAGTTGATCTAAACTTCTGGCACAAAACTGGGCTGGTTTCTGTCTCTTCCAGGAAATGGTGTCAATAGTCTTTGCTGTTTACTCTTGGCAGAGAGGGGCCAGTGAATTTGATCAATTTTGGGGATTTTCTGATGCAGTTTCAAATTATTTATTTCTGTCTTTAGGAGATTACCTGGGGGACAGAATGTTTTAATCCAGGAAAAAAAAATCACGGCAAACACAGTGTATGAAGTTCTCAAACACTTTATAAAAACATTATAATTGCAATCCCCGATCCCCATCACGAATGGGG
This sequence comes from Onychomys torridus, assembly GCF_903995425.1. Taxonomy (NCBI): domain Eukaryota; kingdom Metazoa; phylum Chordata; class Mammalia; order Rodentia; family Cricetidae; genus Onychomys; species Onychomys torridus. Next base: position 24,871,832 of record NC_050444.1, on the reverse strand, counting down.
TTCAACGGGTTACCCGCGCCTGCCGGCGTAGGGTAGGCACACGCTGAGCCAGTCAGTGTAGCGCGCGTGCAGCCCCGGACATCTAAGGGCATCACAGACCTGTTATTGCTCAATCTCGGGTGGCTGAACGCCACTTGTCCCTCTAAGAAGTTGGGGGACGCCGACCGCTCGGGGGTCGCGTAACTAGTTAGCATGCCAGAGTCTCGTTCGTTATCGGAATTAACCAGACAAATCGCTCCACCAACTAAGAACGGCCATGCACCACCACCCACGGAATCGAGAAAGAGCTATCAATCTGTCAATCCTGTTAGTCAATAAGGCAAAGCGACAGCCTACAGAATGGGAAAAGGTCTTCACTAACCCCATATCTGACAGAGGGCTGGTATCCAGAATATATAAAGAACTCAAGAAATTAGACATCAAAATGCCCAACAGTCCAATTAAGAAATGGGCTATAGAACTAAACAGAGAATTCTCCACAGAGGAAGTTCAAATGGCTGAAAGACATTTAAGGAATTGCTCAACATCCCTAATTATCTGGGAAATGCAAATCAAAACGACCCTGAGATACCACCTTACACATGTTAGAATGGCTAAGATCAAAAGCACAGAAGACAGCTTATGCAGGAGCGGATGTGGAGCAAGGGGAACTCTCCTCCACTGCTGGTGGGAATGCAAGCTTGTACAGCCACTTTGGAAATAAATATGGCACTTCCTTAGAAAATTGGGAATCCATCTCCCCCAAGACCCAGCTATAGCACTCTTGGGCATATACCCAAGGAATGCTCAATCATACCATAAGGACATTTGCTCAGCTATGTTCATATCAGCTTTGTTTGTAATAGCCAGAACCTGGAAACAACCTAGATGCCCTTCAACTCAAGAATGGATAAAGAAAATATGGCACATATACACAATGGAGTACTACTCAGCAGAGAAAAACAATGACATCATGAGGTTTGCAGGCAAATGGATGGATCTAGAAAAAATCATCCTGAGTGAGGTAACCCAGACTCAGAAGTCAAACATGGTATGTACTCACTCATAGGAGGATACTAGATGTAAAACAAAGATGACTAGACTGCTACACAACTCCAGGGAGGCTACCTAGAAAACGGGACCCTAGGAAAGACCCAAGGATCACACAATGACAGAGAAATGGATGAGATCTACATGGACAACCTGGACGACAGTGGGAGTAATGAAGGGCAAGATATGAGGGAAAGAAAGCTTAGGGGAGCAGGAGATTCCAGCTGGATCAAGAACAGAAAGGGAGAACAAGAAATACAGACCATGATAAATGAAGACCACATGAGAACAGGAATAGGCAGAGTGCTGGAGAGGTCCCCAAAAATCCACAATGATACATCCTCTGTAGACTGTTGGCAATGGTCGAGAGAAAGCCTGATCTGACCTAGTCTGGTGATCAGGTGGCTAAACACCCTAACTGTCGTGCTGGAACTCTCGTCCAATAACCGATGCAGAGATCCTCAGCCAGGCCCCAGGTGGAGCTCCAGGTGTCCACCTGTTGAGAAAGAGGAGGGACTGCAAGAGCGTGAATTGTTGAATCCAAGGTTGCAAAAAGCAAAGGGACAAATAGCCAAACAAATGGATGCACAGTAATTATGAACCAAAGGCTGTGGAGCCCCCAGCTGGATCAGGCCCTCTGGATAAGTGAGACAATTGAATAGCTTGAACTGTTTGGGAGGTACCCAGTCTGTGGGACCAGGACCTGTCCTTAGTCCATGAGCTGGCTGTTTGAAACCTTGAGCTTACACAGGGACACATGCTCAGTCTGGAAGGAGGGGACTGGACCTGCCTGTACTAAATCCCCCAGGTTTAAATGAATCCCCAGTGGTGCCTTGATCCTAGAGGACATGGGATTGGAGGGGAGTGGTTGGGGGGAAGGTGGGAGTGGGGGCGGGAGGGGGGAGGACAGAGGAACCCATGGCTGATGTATAAAATTTAAAACATATAATAATAAAGAAAAAAACATTATAAAAAAATAAAACAAATACTTAGTGTTTTTAAAATGCTAAGGATATAAAAAGCAAATAATAATTTTAGAAATTGTATTTTGCAGAAATTATTAGATATAATATAAAAGATAATTCATATTATATGAAATAAATCAGCAAATGAAACATGTCTGTGTCTACTTTGCTTTTGTATTTGAAATGTTCTCATTTTCCATTTTACCCCTTAGGCTATACTCTTAAGCAAGCAGTCATGTAGAGAAATAACAGTTATTTTTTTCATTCATTATCAGTTTTATTATATGATCAAGCTACTTAAGCACATCTATTGATATGTGGTGGCCTGAAGACTAGTTACAGGACCTGTATGACAGGTGGAACTTGTTATCACTGAGTGACATCTTCAAATTGTACCTTCTTATATATGCCATATCTTCATTTCTTTCCTGAAGAAATTAGTGCTACATTCATTAACTTGAAAGGGTTGTAAAACAAAAGAAGATTCCACACAGGTGGTGTCAACAATCAAAATTTCATCTAACAGCTGACTAGTAAGTTGTATTTAGTTCTGAAAAGTATTATTGAGCGCTAGGCCTTCTCTGAACGTATTTTCAGCCTAATAGAAGGCAGTTCACCTGCCTTTGTATTTTTTCCAACTTAGCTCTCTGTATGCTTCCTGTTTGTTTGTTTTTATTAGAAAACAAATTTGCATGTGTTAAAGATGGTTTTAAACTGACCACTTGGTTAATAAGTATTCTGTGAATGAACATTCATCCTCAATTCTTTATTTCATTTTCTTTTCCAGGCTCACTGATGTTTCCATATTTTCAAACAGTAACAGTTGGCCCAGCAGTCAGTAGCTCTCGGCTTTGACTTTGTAGATTCTTCCAGAGGCAACTTCTCCCAGTTTGTTTTCTGTGATTGGTTCCTTGTCTTCTACTGTCAGTACATGTTAAGTCTCCTTTTCTGGAATGATTCTCTCTCACAGTGCTTCTCCTTTGTTTCTTATATTCTAACTCTCACATGTTGCAGGCTTAGTTGTGGCAATACAACACTATGAAAATACCCCTTACATTTTAAGAGACTGAAACTGTTGGTGGGCCTCACAGCCAAAGTTAATAATACAACTTAAGGCCACTTAGGAAATTAGACTACTGTCCTACTTTGCACTCAGCCTCTGTGTTTAACTTACCTTTACAAGAACAATGTAACCACCAACCTCACTGGTTTTATGTTTCCCATATAATCAGTGTTTACAACATAAGCTAATGCATAGTTGCCTTCTTAAATTATGTACTCTTCCACAACTCTGACTCGAGAATATTGCATGTGTTTTGAGATAACCATTTCATGGAAATAGAATAAAAATTTACCATAAATGCTGAAAACAACATTTGAACATTGCTAAATAGTTTTTGTTTGTTATCTGTTGGCTTCAGTTGTAGTGACTTAAGCCCTTAGAAAAATCTGTTAGATTCCTGTAAAGTACCCCTCATTCCTTCCCTGATGCCATTCTTTATGTGCTGTTTAATAGAACAGAGAGCAAAGCCTTGTATTCATACAAGACACACAGGGACAGACTCACAAAACAGCATTTAGACAGACAAGAATTTAGACTCATAAAACAGACAGGAATGACAGAAGACACAGGAAGAGCAAAGAAGAGAATTCTAAACAGGGCTTTCTAAAGGTTAAATTACATCAAGGAGGAAGTGTTTTCTTTCCTAATGTGATGCCAACACATTATTGGTAACTAAGTTTATTATTAATACATTCTAACCAATCACACTTAATGGCATGAGGCATTGCACATATTTTTATAATTTTAGCCTTTCTATTTATATCCCTCTTTCTAACATGTGCTCCTGGCATATCCATTATAAGATTTCCAGGACAGGAACAAGTGTCATTGATTAGCTACTTCTCTATGACTTTGTGTATCTCTCTTGTCCTTTCTGTCCGCTGTTCCTCTCCATGCTACTCAACTTGACTCATGCCTTGCTGCAGATTTTCCATTTCTGAAAGATACATTTGTTTTTTCCAGAGTTCTTTTGCTTATATTACTTCAATGATTTTACAAAAAGTCATCCAGTTCAAATGTCTTACATGACATTTAAACTGCAAATGGTGCTTTTTTGCCTCTACTTTCTGTTACTTGTAACCAGTCATTCCACACATTTTGATTCATTGTTTTCAGTGTCAGACACTTTGGGTCCTTTGATGTTTACTTCACTGAAATGCGTCTATAACTCTTTTCCTCTGGGAATATTTTATAATTTTAAGTAAATTAGTTAGTTAAGGCTATCACCTATAAAAGTACTTTGTGTATCACAATATTACATGTTAGTGGGTGCTATTTTTGTGATTCACTGTGTTGTCATATTTACAGTAGTGATAACATTCAATGGTGATGATCACCTTCATCTAGTTACTTTCCTCTTCTATGTCTTTTTTCTTCCTTTCAATTAAAATCATTTAATCTCATATGTTCTATTTTGACATAGCCATCTGATTATTATTTTGACATCAAGAAATTCCATAAGGACACAATATAAAATCGTACCTTAATACTTTTGAGCTCAATAATAACAGTTGATTCCCAGGTTTGTTAAGTAACATTGAGTCAATTTTGAGAAGTCATATTAACTTAAATGTGAAGAAACACTGTGGTAGCTAGGCTTGTAGTCACTTAACTATGTATGGTTAATAAAGTAGTTAGGGTTTTAGTTACAGAAGCAGAAATTCCTTCAGGCTAGAGTGATTTAATCATGCTCACTACATGAAAATCCTTCTCATGTTATTAATCTGAAAAAGTAAAATTCTTCTAATATTCATATATAGAAATGAGGACTTAATGTTTGAAATTTCATTTCACGTCATGGGTTCAGAAACAATTGTAGTTAGAGTTTTCCTGCCTGGCCCACAGTCAGGACAAATCTCTCTTACCCGCCAGTCCCACAGTCGCTCAGACCCAACCAAGAAAGCACACAGAAACTTACATTGTTTAGAAACTGTATGGCCGTGGCAGGCTTCTTGTTATCTGCTTTTTTTAAATCTTAAATTAACCCATTTCTGTTAGTCTATACTTTGCCACATGGCTTGTGGCTTACCAGTGCCTTTACATGTTCCTTTTCATGGCGGCAGCTGGCGGTGTCTCTCCCCAACCTTCTACTTCCCAGAATTCTCTTGTCCCGCCTATACTTCCTACCTGGCCACTGGCCAATCAGAACTTTATTTACACAGAGCGATATCCACAGCAAACAGTAGCTATATGTGTGCTTACTGTATGTTAGGAGTTAGTGTAGGCACTCTTTTTATACTTAAACACATGAAGTGTTTTTTGCTTGGTGCTGAACATCTAAGTTCAGCTTACTCAGAAAAAGTAGAAACCAATCATTCAGGGAGCCAAGTCAAGTCTCTAGTGAGTTCTCCAAAGTAAAAGAATAGACTGTACAATGTCAGTTGAGTTAAGATGCTAGAGTGGATAAGGAAGAGACTCTTAAGGCCCACTCCTAGCTGAAAAGCAATACTGCTGCTACCTGCTGGGGTAATGTTACTTTTTCTTACAACCTGTGACAGGTTGCCCATGCCCCAGGGAACAGTGTCCCATCCATGTGTATACAGGCAACACTATGTATATGTATGTAAATTTGCCTCCACATTCAATTTAATACTAAAGACACAAACAGTAAAGATAGATACTAAACATGCTGTCTGTAACAGTGTTGCAAATACATTTTCCCAGTTCTATTTATTTCTATCATTCTACTGGGAACTTTCTTTTGTGGAAGCAGAATTACTTTGAAAGGACATCTTGTGAATAAGATGGATTGAAAATTTCAGCCTTCTCAGATCACTGTGATTTCAGTAAGTATGCTTCTCTCAAACATGGCATCCTGTTTTTGTGTTTGTTTGTTTGTTTAAGTCATTCAAATGACATGGAAATTTGACAACAGACACAGTGTGAGATTAGTGAAGGGTCTACCTGGAGACTCTTATACGGCTACTACAATATAGAGTAAGTCTTCTTACCAAAATAATGTACAGATGATTCATAAATAATTTTACCTTTATTATAAGCCAGGTGAATTTTAAATTTTTTTTATTTATGAAAAAAACTCAAGTAATCCTGCATTTACTAAATAAATAAATAAAACTTTGAGTTCATGCAAATCTGTACTGTGTTTGCTGTCACTTAGAACTGTTCTTTAACAATAGCTAGCATGCTGTTGGTAGATACCAAAGACAAAGAAATTTCAGAGAATTCATTCACTGATTTATTCTGCTTTGAAAAAGGAAATAATGTTGAAATACACTAAGTAACTCCCATGATATAAAGGCATATGCCATGTCTTTTTCCATTACTGTTTACCATGAAAGTGAGTCATTTCTCTAAGCCATATCTTACAGTAATATCTTGGAGTTTCAAGCACTCAAAAGAATTAGTGATGAAACAATATTGCTAAATATTTCCAAGTCTTTGGGCTAGGTTTCTGACAGATATGAGCAAGTGATAATTGCAATACTAGTTTTTACAGATTGTGACTTTCCAGGAAACATGGTCAAATTTGATGTCAGTAAATTTTACCTGGGTTTCCCAGATAATTAGGGATGTTGAGCTTACACAGGGACACTTTGCTCAGCCTGGAAGGAGGGGACTGGACCGGCCTGTACTGAATCCACCAGGTTTAAATGAATCCCCAGGGCAGTCTTGGCCCTGGAGGAGATGGGAATGGAGGGGAGGGGTTGGAGGGAAGGTGGAGGCAGGGGAGGGAGGGGGGAGGACAGGGGAACCCATGGCTGATGTGTAAAATTAAAACACAAATATAATAAATTTAAAAAAATTTACCTGGGTGGTTCATTTGTAATTTGACTTTATTGATCAGATATGTAATAAGTTGTTTGTAAACTAAGACTTTTTCAATAATATTCATTCTTTAACCTTTAGAATGTTTACTTACATGGTTTTGCATCAAATGTCCTGTTATCATATAAGACTGTACTTTGATTTTGGAAGTCAAATCTTTAGTCTCCTTCGGAAGATACAATGTATAAGAAGACCCAGAAACATAGACAGGAATCATGCTTGTTTGACAAAGTGGCAGTAGTGGATTCTTTTCAAAGTTCCATGACATCATGAACCATAGGAAGCTGGCTAGGTTTCTGGTGTCATACATTATTTCCTTCCTGTGGAGTGGTCCTTAAATCCATTGAGACACCTTCTGGTTGTCACCCACATAAAATGTCACTTATTGGACCTTTATGGTTATCTTTCCATTCTGGTCATTGTCATGGGTCACAGATGCTGCAGCTGAGGAGGACTGTTTACTGTTTCTTTTCCTTGGCATCTTTCATAGTATTTTCTAGAACCATGGAAGCAGATCCACCTTGAATCATCAGCAAACCAAGTTGTATCCTAAAGGTTCCATGTTGGGTAACTTTGGCAACTGTGGGCCACCCTCAATCCATAAGGTATAACCAAGGGATAAATCAATATTGTTTTGAGAATCACTTCAACTACCCTGACTAACTATTCTAAAGGGGATTTCTCCTGGTTGGTACTGGGAATTTTGTTCATTTATGGTTATTTGGGTAGCATGAGTGATGTAAGGGAGGGGAAATGTCTTATAATTCTATTTCAATTAAAAACACATTGAAAATAAAACTCATATAAAATACTAGCAGAAATACTGTATTTCTAGTTTGAAAATGATTGTGAAGACTTATTTCACTTTTATTAAGCTAACTCCTAGGGAGTTCCTGATCTTGCAGAGAATAAGCAATTAAAATTAAACCTTTATAACCACACTTATCAATAAATGATTTAATTACATTGTACAGTTAGTGCTAGCTTTCCTCTTATTCTAGCTTGGCAGTGCACATTCCAGAAAGATGTTTGTTACAGTGAAAGATTTAGTAAGACAAGACAGCTTTCCTCTCTGGATGTTTTGTTCCATAAAATCTTGTCAGTTTGACATTTGCTCCTCTTACTTATGATTTTGTTCCATTTTCTCTTCCTCCCTTGCCATATTTATCAACTACTGAGGTGCACTTTGCTAAGTGCTCCAGATTAGAGAGAGACAGACTTTCCTCCTGGATAGAAGCCAGGAAAATTGCCAACCTCCTATTCTCTTTATTGCTCCATATTTTGGGCATATTGTGCAATTCTTACATTGTGCATAACTGTCTAATAATAACAGTTTGTTTATGAATTTTCTTCTGAAATCCACAGTCCACTAATTGAGCTCTGTCTAATGTATGGAATGTCATGAAAGGCTAGCAAGTGTGCTCAAGGACAACTCTTCAACCATCAATATATCAAAAAATCATACATTATTTCAGCCTAGTCCAAAGCTATAATATAGACAGTCTGGGTGAACTTTATATACACTGAAAAAAATTAACTCAAATATACTACTTTTCTTTTTAGATACTATTTAACCAAGCCATGTAGACTTTAAATAAATATCTGTAGATCAGGGCAATATATAAAAATTGATGAACAGTTCAATATGTTTGAGTAGGAAGATGACTCTGAAAAATCTCCCATCTAAGTTTTAAGAATGCTAGAGACTCCTGCTTTGAAAATGACTAACAAGAGGTTTTGCAGAAACCTTCCACTTCAAACACCTGGAACATATCCAAAAAGTGTCAAAAGTATTTCACAGATAAATCTAGATTATAGAAATATAAATGTCATTCAAGAGAAGAAGCTCTTTAGATGAATAGAGAACATCACCTTCAACAGTTTTGAAAGAATTGCTGGGCAAAAAAAAATGTATAGAGTAAGAATTCTTTGTGACATGGCCTGTACTTGAAATACTGTAACTAGAAATAATCAGGAACTTGAAATGTGTGTCTCATGTCTACTCAAAGGGAAAATCAAAAAAGTCAAATAAGAATTTATTTTGCTGTACTGTCTTGGGTTATATTCTGAAATATAAGGCAACAGTCTAAAAACAAAAGTTGGACTGTAAGATGGTTCAGCTGTTAAGAGCACTGGCTGCTCTTCCAGAGAACCAGGGTTCAAGCCCCAGAATCCACATGGTAAATTACTAATGTCTGTAACTCCAGGTCAGACACACTCTTTTGCCCTCTGAAGTCAATGCATGCACATGATGCACAGACCTGCATATATGCAAAACATTCACACACATAAAATAAGTCTTTTTATTTTTATTTTTTGAAATCCAATTTTAATACTTTTTTTAATCAATACAGAATTATATTGCTTTCATGCCTTCATTTCACCCTCCAATATCTCTCAGGTATCCGTCTTCCAACTCCTTCATTGCCTTTAAGTCTCCAATTGATATCTTCAAGCACATACACACACACAAACACAAACACATATGTAAATACAAGCTTCCAAATATGTTTTTGGTGTTTATGTTCAAGTATGAACACTTTATACTGAAATAAGAGGGCTCATCTCAGGAAGCAGCTAATTTCAAAATAATTGAATATTAAACAAAAACTAACAACCAAAGAAACCAGAGAAATGTTTACTATGTAACCAAGTTAGCTGTAATATGACAATATTAAATTATTTTGTTTTACATTTTTGTTTTTTTCTTGATTTTTTTGTTTGTTTAATTATACGTCTACAGGTTGGCCTTCAATTCTTGATCATTTGTTTCTTAAGTGCTGATTGACTTACAGACATATGCCACTGTGCCCGGCATTAATATTAATTGGTAATTTTAGGATGAGTACCTTAGACAATATAATTTAAAGAACATAGTTATATAGAATTTTTCTAAAATAGTATTGCACCATTGAGAAAGATATAGTTTTGTGACTCTGTTCTTAATTTTTTTAAGTAGATCTAAATCAAAATTTGATAGTACAATAAAAGAACATAATTACATAACAGGAAATTATTAATTCTCCAGAAGAAGATATAAGTATTTTGAATTCACAAAGAAATATTGTCTGGTGGTATATTACAAAGGAAAACTGAAAGAAGTACAAGGAAAACCAGAATTACACCCACCATTATGGAAAGAGAAATATTGATAAGAAAATCCAAGAGTTGGGCTAGTGGCATGTATCATTGAGAAAAGTATTTTTGTGCCAAATCTGATAACCCAAATTTGATCCCAGGACCTGCATAGTAGAGAGGAGAGAAAGCACCAAGAAATTTTCCTGCCACCTCCACATATGCCCTAGCTTATATTCACCACCTACAATATAATAGAGGATCAATGAAAGGCAGTCAGTTGAATATTATACAAAATATAAGGTCTCAAGAACAGAGATCAATAAACTAGGAGACTGAGCTCAACTAACTCATTAAAAAACTCTAAAAAAGATCAGTAAAGAACAAAGGATATGATTAATATGTCCATAAATATATTATATGTGGAAGTGAGAAAATGTCAATATCTAGCTATAAAAAGAAAATTGACACAAGGTTGAAGAGAAGTTGACAGCTGAAGAATACTGCAATTCCTACATTTCTTTAATCTAGCACAAATCAAAATGTTACCATCACTTCCATGCCTGAATGATTCTAGAGTCTATTGTTTAGTGAAGATGTTTCATCATTCTTATAAAGAACACTTTGCAGAGAAAAGAAGAAAACAAAGTCTAGGTTAGGACTTAGTTTAAAAACAAATTATAGACTTAATGCCCAAATCTAAAGACAATGTTTTAATGGAGAATTTGAATCTAAAGCACAGTCTCATAGAGAAACTCTACTCCTTTCAGTGATCAAAATTTGGTGACAGAAAATTTCTCAATCTGCAAGAACACTAACAAATGTTCTAGGATAGAATGACATGCTTGAAGAGGAAATATTAAGTGTCCCTTTTGAATTAGAGGATATGAAAATGTACCTAACTAGAGGTCTTTTATTTCCAGATGTTAGTCAACATATCATAAGAGGACAATTGCAGTTTTTTAAAATCTTCATACCTCTGTCTGAACCAGTGGGAGTTTAGTTTACTGTATCTAATAATATGGTGAAAATGATGTTTTGCAAATGCCAGAGCTAGGTCTTAAGTACTTTATACTTTTTCACTGTTATGTATGTGCTTATTCTTGGGTCTCAGCCATATGTGAGGGCAAGTTCAAGTAGAAAAAGAAGTCATGAGGAGGCCAAGAAACCCAAGAATAAAACTGTCCCGAGCCTGTGGCCAAAAGACAGTGCCAGCCTACAAGGCACAAAAATGAGCCAATTTAAAATTCGATCCATTAGCTTGACACCTTCCATCCTAGCTTGATTTACATGGACAAAAGCAAAATCATGTCTACCAAGATCAGCTTAAATTGAATAGTTGAATATTTTAAACTCGGTTTAACTTTCTATGCACTAATGGCTGATTTATATGATGAAATCTGAAGATGGTAAATATTGAAAGAATAGGAAATTAGTGGTTTTAATCACAGATGTATTGATTTTGTATATGCTAAGCCCAAAAGAATCTTTTGAACTATTATCAAAAATAATAGAGTATGGATAGGTAAATTATTGAGATTTCTGGCCATAAGGCATGCACAATCAATATTACTTCCCTGTGATAGATATATAGTATTGGAAAATGAAGTGTTAATATGTAAATCAGCATAAAATATGAAGTAACTATATGCAACTACATAAGATAATTGCTTCTATTTAAGAACAGAATACTGTGGATTACCAAAAGAAAACCATGTAACATTTGAAGGTTAGTGATGAAATTAAAAATCAGAGTGGTATGGCATATTTATGCATAATTGGGTTTAAGTGTTTTAGGTATTATTTTGCATGCTAATTCTACTCATTTAAAAGTTAATGAAATATCTGAAAATACAATAATATGTATATCATATATGTGTTCATTCACACATATATTAGTTTTCTCCAAAGTTTTAAAGCACATTCAGTGGAAACTGATTTTTTTCTTTCAACACTGTAAACATAGGATAATACATTAGTTGCCTTTCACGTGTTCTTTTTCTGACATTGGTTCATAATTTATTATTGTCCTCTACTGCATTGAGCAGCTCCTAAAGCTCCTAGCTCTCTTTTTCCCTGGGCATCATCTTAGAGACTGATACACACACACACACACACACACACACACACACACACACATACACACACACACACACACATACACACACATACACACACACACACACACACACACACACACACACACACACACACACACACACACACACACACACACACACACACACACACAAACCTCTACAATGACTCACTCTATGACACATGTCATCCTTGTCACATCTTACCAACAGGTTCATTTTCTCTGGAAGTTGAGAAATATGGGACATAGGAACAATACAATTATCAGCTAGAGCAGGGACCAATGAAATATATCTGCCTTGGGAGAAGCTCTGTCCATGCTAATGGTTGCAACAGACAAGTTCTTTTTTTACACAGCAAGCTGACCACAGTTTAGAGGTTGCGTTTATTTAGTGAATTGCTTACAGGAGTTGGAGAGATGGCTTACTGGTTAAATACCCATTTTTCTCTTGAAAAAGACGAGTTTGGTTCCTAGGACATATTCAGCTTGTATCTGCCTGTAGTTTCTCCAGGTCACTTGAAGTTTTCTTCTGAACTCTGCAATCGTGTATGAAAAAGCTGCCACTTCCACAATTAAAAATAAATAAATAAACAATTTAAAAAGTGGGAGTGGATTTTCTAGCATCTGCAAGCCTTCTGTTTTACAAAAGAAATAGGGAAAATATCCCCATCCTTTATTTCTGCAGGTATCAGGATTGTATGTGTTGCACATACATACAAAGTCTAAACACTCATACATCTAAAAAATTAACCAATCTAGCAAGGCAGTGATGGCACATGCCTTTAATTCCAGCACTCGGGAGGTAGAGCCAGGTGGATCTCTGTGAGTTCGAGGCCAGCCTGGGCTACAGAGTGAGTTCCAGGAAAGGTGCAAAGATACACAGAGAAACTCTGTCTCGAAAATCAAAAAACAAACAAACAAACAAACAAAATTAACCAATCTAATTTTATGAGGTTATATACTACTTCTTTCTTTGGGCTTATAATTGAATTATAGCATTTCTCCTTCCCTTTCCTCCCTCTAAACCCTCCCATATAACCCTCTTTGTTCTCTTTCAAAGTCATGGCTTCTTTTTTTCATTAATTGTTACTGAATGCATATGTATAATCTGTCAACTTCTCCAGAAAAGGAGAAGTTTCTTTTGGCTCATTATTTCATAGAGCTTCTGACTGTCAGGAGACAGCGATGGTAAAGCTTGTGGAGGTGGAAGCATGTTGCACGGCCTTCTCTCCTGGCAGCGAAACAAAAAGTAGATAGATCTTCCAAGAGCTGATCTTCAGGGTCTAACATTTGTTGCCCAACCCTCACCTCCAAAAAGCTCACGGCTTTCAAAGTGGCACTCAAGCTGGGGAAGAACACTCGAAACACAAGTCTGTTAGGGTTATTTCTGCATGAAACCAAAACGCTTGTCTCTACTCTTACCACGCATCTACTCAAGACAGACATTTCATGTTCACATTACATAAACACACAAATCTGTACTCACCCGACAGATTTGATAATATAAACAGATTTTGTATATGATGTGATTTATCCACTGTTTCACAGATTCACAAAAATTAAAAACTGTCACTCCCTGGCACGTGTCTTATTCACAGAATATTGCATGATTCATTTGCCATATTAATATACAGAGATTGAACAAATTATTTTAAAATAGGCATAGCTCTAGTTTAGCATCAAGGGCTGACATCACTTTTTAGCACAGAAAATGCTAAAGTAAATTCTGTTTAAAACTGAAGTATAGGAATGTGCAAAAATAATGAATACCATTGTAACTTTCAAGATACTAGTAAATCACTTAATCCCATGATACTCCTATACAATTTCTTAATTGAGATTCTCCACAGACCTGATCTAGAAATTAATTCATAGTTCACACCTGCCTGTCTTCCCGTGGAGTAAAATGGTTTCTCATGCCCTTTTCCCTTCAAATATTGCAAACACACATTTCATTCTGAAATTAAATGAGAAATCTCTTTGTAAAATTTAATAAGCAATATAATCCATTTCTGGAGGTTCAATTATGTAAGTTGACAAAACTATTTAGTATCAGTAGAAATGGAAGACTACTCTTTGTAGTACAGTATGAAAAGTCATATATTCATTCTTCACTGATGAATTCAGATGAAAAGGTTTTCATATTTATAATATACTGAAAATAAAAACATTAACCTATGTATCATCAGTATTGGTTAATATCATATTACCTTTTCTGTTTCAATATTATCTAACACTGCTATTTAAAATAACAAATTTATTATGCAAATCAGAATGCATAATTATACACTAATCATTTTCTTCAAAAGACAAATAAACTAACATTTAACAGGATACTGTACTACCTCATTAATTTGATATCAATTTATAGTTTTCTCTAAAAAAATTGTCGAAAAAAACACATAAATATTTCTAAAGCAGATGTTTATTTATTTAAATCCTTTTTCTACTAAGAAATATTTGATTATTTAGTAATGAATTACATTAAATTAACTATGACTGGCTAAATTTTTAGTATTCACTTTTGTAAGAATTTATGAATCTGACTTATTTTTGTCACTATACATTCTCACATTTCCTCTTAAACTTGAGGATACTTCCAATAACCTTTTTTTCTTGGTATACCCACAAATCTTTGTTAATTAAATGTTTAAGAAAACTATATCAGACATTAAAATATGGGATAAAACAATCTCCCCATGGTGTTCTACAAAGTAAATGCTATTTCACTTACGAACAGGAGGACTTTTAGTACCATGATTTAGATACATCTTGTGGGATATTTGCAATTTTTATTGTGTTAGTGTTCAGAAGACTGACCCAGCCATTCACTTTGCCCCATGGTATGCTTAATATAGGAGAGATGGATATGATGCAGCCATCAGGAAAGAAACAGGAGAAGAAAAATATTTTCAGATGAATAATATTTCTAAACCATTAACAATTTACATGACTAAAATAAAAATTTAGGACTTCTTTTAAAAATATGAATGTATTGAATTGTCTCTCCAGTTTTAAAAATATATCAGAAAAAAGTGTACTTTCTTCCTTTGCTTTTTATATAAAAATGTTTCAAGACTACATATTACTTTATGTAAAAAATCAGTGACAACTTTGATAACATAAAAAAATTGAATTTTTTACAAATTATGTGTTTTTCAAATTTTAGGTTGATGGTTTATGTAAATATCTTGACAGTTTGCACTGAAAAAATTCAGGAGAAGGCATAAGTCATCGAAATGATTTTGTATCCTTGTTTATCTAGGTATAAGTAATGAATTATCAATTATTATAAAATGCATTTTGTTAGTCTTTGAAATTTTAGTAATAGTACTAATGTAAAGTATGTATACAAAATGTAGAAAATAAATATGAGCTATAGTACTTAATATCATTATTCTTTTTGCCCTAAACATGGGTCATAGTGTCATAACATAGCTCTTGACAATTTTCTTTAATAATGATAACTTTGTAGGATATGATACTACAACTAAAGATTTGATTTTAAAGCATTTTAAATATATACTTTTATGAGTGGTCTATTTCAGAGAATGGCCCAGGAGGCAAGTACCAAGACTCACTTGACCTGCCCATAACAACATAGGGATGAGAAAACAGCCATGGAATTAAACTATCTAGACATCTTCAACGTTTAAGGGAGTACTAGATGATGGCAGATGTTGCCAAACTTTGATGAGAATTTACATGACTATTTTAGCTCCCATTCCTCTTGCCTTCTGTGACTGGGTTGTAGATCCTGCATCCCTAGGGCAAGGGATTGGAATGGTACTACTTCAAATAGGAAATAGCTGCCTTTCAAATGTTTCAGTTTTGTAGTATGGATCATTTTTTGTGAGGACACATACTGAAACTTTCTTTGACTTGTCTCTATAGGTGTGTGGGAACTTCCACAAAACTATGTTTTGAAATTTAAGGATATTCGTCTCTGATAAAATGTGCCCCCCACACACACACATGTAGAAAAGTAGACAGAGCTTCAGCAATCACTTGAGGAATAATAGTTTTTGAAAATCAACAGCAACAAGTGCATATGGATCTCAGTAGACAGAAATATTTTTAAAAAGTAAACTGATTTTTTTGTGTTTTATTTCAATATGTTAACATTTCACTTCTCAAAAAAATATCAGAATACATACAAAGAAACAAGGTAATATGGGTAATTGTCAAAGAATGGTTTTGAAAACATCTAAGATGAACAAAAACAAACATTAATATTAAAGTGCTTTATATTGGTGGTCTAAAATATTCTCTGTGAACCAAGTATAGTAACTGAAAACAACCAAATAAAACAGAACATTGTTGACAAATGAGAATTCCAGAAGGAAAATTTTAAAAGGTGCAGACAGACACACTAGAGCTAGAACCAGGGGCCTAGGTTCAAAGCCCTGCTGTCCACACCATGCAGCCACAGAAGATGTAGACATGTGATAGATCAGCAAAGCTGAAGGAAGATAAAAAGTTATTAAAACTATTGAGAACTACTGCCCACATCTTCTCGATCGGGTACATGCAACGTCAAAGTTTCCCATGAAGTTGTGTCCATCATTCTCTTAAAAACTGTTTTTCATATGTTAGGATGGAAATGTCTGACTCACATGACCACATGACTCTGTTTCTGACTGATTTCTGAATGTTTGATTATCTGCTCCTTGTTTCTTGGTAAAAAACAAAAACAAAAACAAAAAACAAACAAAAACAAAACAAAACAAAACAAACAAACAAACAAAACAAAACAAAACAAAAAACCCATGTGACCGTGTGGGTTTAGCCATCTTTACTAACATGCTAAGTCCTGTTGTGACAAGGTAGTGGGATGTCACCAGCCCATCTGGTTCTGATTTCGATTGGAATGTTTTGTTTGTCTTATTGGAAAGTTTTGTCTATTCCTCAAGAAAGTTATGCATGCTGTTCTTTATTGGAAAGCTGGGTCAAGGTTTGCATTATGGCTCTCCTTTCACTAGACCCAGACATGCTTATTTATGCCCTGGTGATCAGATTGGTGAATGCCATAACTGTCATCATAGAGCATTAATTCAGTAACTGATGGAAACAGATGCACAGAGCCATGGCAAAGCACCAGGCCAAGCTCTGGAGTCCAGTTAAAAAGACGGAAGAGGGATTCTATGAGTAAGGCACATCAAGATCATGGTGGGGAAACTTACAAATACAACTGAAACAAGCTAGTGGGGACTCATACAATTTTGACCATCAGCTATGGAGCCTGCATGGGACTGGACTGGACCCTCTGCATGGGTGAGACAGTTGTGTCACTTGGTCTGTTTGTGGGGTCCCAAGAGTGGTAATAGGATCTATCCCTGATGCATTAACTGGCTTTTTGGAGCCCATTGCTTATGGTGGGACACCTTGTACAGCCTTGATGCAGGAGGAGGGGCTTAGATTTGCCTCAACTGAATATACCTGGCTCTGCTGACTTCCCATGGGAGACCTTACTTTTTTGAAGGAGGGAATAGAGGGTAGGTTGTGGGAAGGCTGGGGGTGAGCAGGTGGAGGTATGAGGGGGGATCTGTGTTGGTATATAAAATAAATTTAAAAATTCTTACTAAAGAAAAAAATGGACTCAGGAAAAAAAAGAAAGAAGCTGCTTTAAGGTTTGTTTATGTGAAGACAGGAATGATGTCTCACTTCTGTTCTCTTACATATCCTCAGATATGGTGGTGTGTGCCAGTTTTACAGTTCTCCCCCAACCCTTTGGTAACTCATTAATAAATTTCTTGTTAAAAGTACAGACAACTGTGCCTCATTCACAGACTCCATGGTACTGGATAAACTGGTTTCAGATATAACTTTAAAGGTTCAGAAATTTAACATTGATAAATACAATTTTGATAATCTGATAGAGCACTGACTGACTACAGACAGTCTTGGGAGTCCTTACATTTCTGTGTACTTCACTGGTTCCAGCTTTTAGAGACAGGTTAGCGTTAGAGAGGTTAGGAAAGCCTCCCTCCTCCTCCTTCACTCACTCAACCACTTTCATTCAGTATATTTCCTCTGGTTGTAGATTTACGGATGTGTTTCATTGGGCCACTGCACCAACCAAGGACACCAACCAGGTTAATCCTGGCACGTTAAATTCACCCACATTCTCACTCATAAAAACTCCATTATCTCCTAATTTATTGACACTTTTACAGGACAGATAGAGGCATTTCCCATCTCCAGAGAAACAGCAGATGTGATGACTCCTGTACTCCTTGAACACCTCATCCCTTGATTTGGTGTGCCATTTCATCAAGTTCCTTGGACTTCACTGCTGGTACCACCTCTCCGGGCTCAAATGGGCACCGACTCAGCAAGTGGAACCTGGTTTTCCATGATGTCCAATGAAGGACATATCTGCTCTCATGACTCTCTCATTCACCCTTGCCTATTCTGTACAACCAGGGCACTTCTCTGTCTCATTCTTTCTGGCAGTTATCACTCTTTGCTCGTGAGCCAAGGATAACAATTTATTAATTTTTCCACATGACAGTTAACTGAATTCACCTTCACTCACACCACTGCTGTGCGTGATCCCAACTTCCAACTTCTCCCTCCCCACTTTGTCTTAAAATCAACAGGAAGCTATTCAGTTGTCTCACTTATCCGGAGGGACACATGCTCAGGCTGGAAGGAGGGGACTGGACCTGCCTGTACTGAATCCACCAGGTTTAAATGAATCCTCAGGGGAGTCTTGGCCCTGGAGGAGATGGGAATGGAGGGGAGGGGAGGAAGGGAAGGCGTGGGTGGGGGCGGGAGGGGGAGGACAGGGGAACCCATGGCTGATGTGTAAAATTGAAACACAAATATAATAATAATAATAAAAATCAACAGGAAGCAGTCTCAAGAATTTAGCACCCTCACTCCCCACCATACTTGCTATCCATAACTCATGTTTCTATAATAATCAAAAAAGGAGAGATTTTAGCATTCTGGCCCACCATGCTTCTTATGTAAAGTCCTCTTTAAGAGAAAAGCCCTCCTCCTTTTCTCTCTCTTCCTTCCTCTCTTGCCATGAGGTTGCATGCAATGTACCTCCTCCCTTCATTTTCTTTCCTTTTCTCTCTCTTTTTTCTTCTTCCCTCCTCAGACCCTGCCCATTTTCTCCTTTTTCCCCCTCCCTTTCCCCCTTAATAAAACTTTCCATGTGGGTGTCAACTACATGCTATCAGTGACTTTCCATTGTACCCCTTGGCCCCACCATCAAAGGCTGCCACCACACCATTTTTAAAATACAACAGACAGAACATATTTGAATAGGTGAAGTAAAAAACAACTTTGAAATTTACAAATTCATTCATCCAAGAAGTTAAAAAATATATGAGATATAAACTCAAAGAGATCTACATTAAAACAAACCATCAGCAAATGGTTGAGAGCCTACAGCAAAAAGAAATCAATCCTCAAGGCACCAAGAGAAAACACATATCTCATACAGAGTGTTCTAAATAAGATTGCAGGTATTTATTTTTGGAAGCATGCAGCCAGAAGGCAGGGGCATGCCCTACTTAGAGTGATTAAAAAAAAAAAAAGACTAATAGGCCTTGGAAAAACGTTTCATATGAAGCAACCACAGGAAGCTTAGGGAAATACAGGAATCTCTAGGGAAATGCTTGTTATCCAAGAAAGGGAGAACAAAGATTCTGTGTTTCAAGATAGCCTAAGCTATATAACTACACTTTATCTCATAAATTCATTAAAAAAAACTTAAAAAGAAAAATTAAATCTTAGGAATTATATTCCCGGTATGTATATCTGACATGAGAGACTCAAAATATATGTATTGATAGAATTGAAAACAAAAAATATTTCCCTAGCAACAACAGGTGCACTAGGAAGTTATCCATTGTTGGGATAAATATCTGAGAAAATAAATTTGTAAGGAAGAGTGGTAAATTATTGCATGTAATTTTAGTTAATGGTTGTTTTGTCCATAATTTATGAGCCTAATTCCAGGTTGAGCATCCAGGCAGGGGGACTTTCACAGCATAAATCTGTTCACCCCCACAATAGCTAGAGGCCAGGAGAGAGGCAGAATATGGGATCTGAGTTTCCAACACACTCCACATGGGCACAGGGCCAGTGACATAGCTTCTGTCTACTAGGCTACACCTTTTAATGTTTATACCAACTCCCCAAAGCAATACAGGTTAGTATCCATGCTATAGTTTATATGAGAATTTGGAGGTATTTACATCCTTATCCACACTTTGAGAATACGTTAATACATGTACAATAAAGTATAGAACACACTGAAAGAAAATAAAAAAGAGGATATGAATAACATTGAAAAATGTATCCCTGATTTGTTTAACATACTACCCCACATCAAAACAATGCCTTTTATTCTAAAGTATGAACACAATGTACTCTAATATAGAACATACCTTAAGACATACAATAAGAATAAAGGGGCTGGAGAGATGGCTCAGCTGTTTAAAGGCTAGGCTCACAACCAAAAATATAAGAATTAAGAGGTGAATCAGTGCTGAGCAGAGAAAAATACGAAAAGACAGTACAGAAGGGAATTGGGAAAATCTTCAGATGTGTGAGAGGGAAATGAAACTCTCTTTAATAGCAACATGACAAGGAAGGAATTACTTTGGAGTTACATGACACTTTGAAACAAAGATCAAAGCTGACACTTCAGTGGATTGTGTGCAATGCAGCACCCAATAAAATTTATAATTACAAATTCTGAGTTATATTATTGTTAAGTACAGAAATATCCATACTAATTGTTAAATAAAATTTAAAATATACTTATCAGTCAAAACAATCTTACAAATGAACAAATTTAATGCATTTCGCTTTGTGGGAAAAAGAAATAAAAAGGGAAAGGAAGGACATGACTGATCCTAGATATGGTGGAGGAGAAAGCTTATTCTAGATAAAAAGGGAGATTGCAAGTAGAGGCAGGATATCTGGGAGAGTCCAGAAAGACATGAACAGACTGAGCTGGGACTTGGAGGGATGTTGGGATAGAGAGGAACTAGGTATAGAAGCCAGGAGGCCAAAGGTACAAAAATGTAACCAAATGCCTGGCTTATGCAGGGAAGAGCCTCTAAGAAGGGCAGCCCAGTGCCTGGGTATGTGAGTTCAGGACAGACAGTGGAATATTCCAGCCACACCCTGTAACAGGTAGGGACTGAGGGATGCTAAGAGAAACTGGCAGCTAAGTCTATTTTGATACATTGAATTTGTCCTGGTTTGAAACTTAACTCTTCTACCGAATAATGGTTGCCTGCACAGAGAAAAAATACAAGGCCAACAGAACATACTTAAAAATTCAGATATGAACCTTTACAAATATCACCCATTGATATTCAATAAGTCTTAAATTTTCTTATGGGGAATTATTTGTTTTTATCAATTGTTACTGAGAACACTGGGTATTCAAATACAAATAAAAAAAATGTACCTTGATTTTATACCACATATAAAATAAGTCCAAATTAATCAAAATACAACTTTAAGAGGTAGCATTTTAAAGATCCTATGAAACAGGAGAAAATATTTAAGAACTTAAACTTAGGAATAGCTGTTGAGATATGAAACTAAAAGGTAGGGCAATCAAAGTGTGGTAAGTTAGACTTAATAAAATTTGAAAAGTTTGTATATTAAAGGACATGATCATGACAATAGAGAGAGATAGAAAAAAATGTTATATCTTATGTAAGAGTATGAAACTCAATATACATAAAGAATTCCCATGATGCAATACAACAAATTAAATAAAACTTGAAAAACATGGGTGACTCAGTCAATAAGGTAGAAAAAAGGCTAATAAGCCCATAATAAGTGACTGTGCTTCGTAATCAGATAAACACAAATCAAACCCAGAAGATTCCATTTCACATGCCTCTCTCTCTCATAATGGTGAGGAAGTAGAATGCTCACACATCATTGATGTAAATGTCAAATGCTGCAGATACCACAGAAAGTTTTATCTTTTCTCACAAGACAAGGAGGAAAAGAAAAATAAAATAGAAAATGGCA
The DNA here is from genome assembly GCF_903995425.1 of Onychomys torridus. Taxonomy (NCBI): domain Eukaryota; kingdom Metazoa; phylum Chordata; class Mammalia; order Rodentia; family Cricetidae; genus Onychomys; species Onychomys torridus. The sequence continues at coordinate 24,849,796 of NC_050444.1, read as the reverse complement.
AACAAGCAAAACCAAAATGTTTACTTGAGGTATACACCAAATACTAGCAGCTACTTTCATACAAATGGACATACCAGCATCACTCAATCACTCATAATAGCAAAAGGCAGAAGTAATTGAAACGTTAGCAGAAGTTGGACAGCGTAAAAAGATTAGGCTCAGGCACTCAATGGCTTATTGTAAAAACCATAAAAATAAGTGCAATTCTCATGTGTACATTAACATAAAGGACACCTGAAGCATGCTAAATAAGATTGTGCCAATTAAAATCCTGGTAAGGATGGAGGAGTCACTAAGGGAATCTGTTCCTTCTTTAGTAAACTACTTTTTATGGATTAATTCAGGAGAGCAGGGGGTGTCCTCTCAAGGCTTCAGCCTAGTTTCAATCGAATGGAAACAGAAGTGGCCCTGATTAACTATAAGCATCACCCAACAAACCAAAAGTCATGAAACTTAGAAAGAGACAGGTAGGAAAGAGGAGAGGGCTTATACAAGTGGGGGAGAGGGCAAAGAGAATGTGGAGTTAAAAGAAAAACAATTATATATATGGACTTTCCAAAGAAATAACAAAAGCTAAAAGGAAAGAATAATTCCTTGTGATATTCTTTTTATATAGAAAGGGACAAGCAAACATGTTTTAGCATATAGATACCAACAATTATCATAATAATATTGACTGAAAATGGATTCTTTCCAATACTCATATACTCATTGAAAATCATTTGATCACAAGAGTGTGGTTCAACTTCTGAAGTTTCTAGTTTGTTCTATTTTCTTAATTATCTAACATTATTATAAAACCATAACATTTTCATTAATGAAACTCTCTATTAAGTCTTGATATTCATTACTAGTAGTTTTTCTTTTTTCTTCTAGGTTTATATCAAAATGTTTTAGTTAGGGTTTTTATTGCTATGAAGATATACTATGACCATGGCAGATTTTATAAAAGTAAACATTTAATTGGAGATGGCTTACAGTGCAAAGATTTAATCTAATATCATTATGTCTGGAAGCACAGAGGTATGCAGGCAGACATGGTGCTGGAGAAGGAGCTGAGAGTTATACATCTGGATCTGCTGGGAGCAGGAAGAGACTGAGATACACTAGACCTGGCTTAAGCTTCTGAAACACTACCCCCAGTGATACACTTCCTCCAACAACACCAAACCTATTCCAACAAGGTCACACATCCCTATGAGCCTATGGGGCCATTTTCATTCAAACTACCACACTAAATATATATTATTTGTATTAAACAACATGATGTGTAAGTTATTAAATGATGTATAATACCACTAGATTCTATAATTGTTACTGAGATATGTCAATTTTTTGTAATTTGTTACTGAAAAATCATCATACATAAAACTTAAGTACATACATATTGTTTTATGTCTCTGGTTCTAAATGTTGTGGAAGGTTTTTACATATCTAAAATAAATTAAATACATAATAAACAGCTATATGCTAAAATACTTAACAAAAAATCTAAAACATTATTATATATAATATATTATGTTTTTGTTATTGATAGCATATGTTAGTATACTTAATGTGTTCATAAGAAGAAATTATTTCCACTTTCCCTTTATCTTAACTGAACGGTGTAAGAACTCAGTGAAGCTTACATCATCTTTCATTTGGTTTTGTTTTGTTTTTTGTTTTCTAAGACAGGGTTTCTCTGTATAGTTTTGGTGGCTGTCCTAGAGCTCATTTTGTAGACCAGGCTGGCCTCAAACTTTCAGAGATCTGCCTGGCTCTGCATCCTGAGTCCTGGGATTAAAGGCATGTGCCACCACCACCCAACATTCATTTCATATTTTAAAATCCTCTAAGTTATACTAGAAATTACATAAATCTAAGATATTGTATTTATTCACCCTATGGTTGCCTAGAAATTGCTATAGCATCATTCATATAGGAATGAATACCTTTCCTCTCAATCACACATGACTCTTGATGCTAAGATGTAAATTAACAGCGTGATATGCCCAGTAGCTCATAAAATGGAAGCAGAAAGGCCAGACTCCACAAATTACTGGAAGCTAATGTATCCAAACAATAATGAACTCATATAATAAATTCCATTGTCTTAATTGAAAATTTCCAAAAAATATTGTGTATAGAATATTATGGCTACATGTTCAGGTAAAATGATTATATCAAGTGAAACACACATAAATGGAATAGAGTCTGTATGCATCTAAAACTTCCCATTTCCTGTGCTTCTCTTTGAATTATGGTTTTGCCCACAAATTTTACAGAAAGTCCAGATATATAGAAAATAACTGACTTAACAAAAATTTCAAAGGCCATGATGTAATTGACTTGACTCAGTTGCAAAATGCTAAATTTGTCTTAATTATTTTGCTATTCTAGAAAATTTTCAGAGGCATATATAGATGTATTCAGTGTGTACTCAAACTAACATGAAAAGATGCCAAATGTGACTTGAAAAGAATTGAGTACAAAAATGTAAACTGTTACTGTACATATGTATGCTTTTATGTATAAAAGAGTAAATTATTCCAGAATAATAATATTGGTTTCATTTAATTATGTACACTAGAAAATACAATTTAAAAATAAAACATGATTTGTCATCTGTGGTATGTTTTGATTCAAAGAAAAAATTTTTAATGATTTATGAATATATTGAATATTTAAAGACTAATTATATTTATTTGACACAGATAAATCCTAAAGTATTAAGATCAATTTTAAGATTTATATATTTTATTTTATTCTGTATATATGAATATTTTCTCTGCATATGTATTTGCGTAACATTTGTGTGCCTGTTTTCCACAAAAACAGAAAAGGGACTCATATCTCCTCGAATGGATGATGGTGACTCCCAATTTGGGGGCTGGCTATTAAATACGGATGCTGTGCAATAAGTGCTCTATACCACTCTGCAGCACCTTTTAAATAGCAACCAACAATATGGAAAATTCTGCATGGAAAAAAATAGTTGAGTTGAATGTTACCATAATTGGACTCACCTTTAACATAAGGACAAACTATAATTGCATTATCTGATATCAGCTCAATTCCTAGAAGGATAACCCTGGGAATGTAGAATATCATAGAATATAAAGAGCATTTGATAGATCTTTTGTTTTACTCTCCTATAAATAAATGCATTCTAAGTATATTCTTTACACCTGAGCTGCACCATCACCCACAAGGAAACTATTTTAATTTCCCTTTACCTATTTTTAATATTATTACATTTGTTCTTTGATTATTTATTACATGTATATAATGTATTCTGCTTACCCCCAGCCCCGTGCATACACACAGTTTTTCAATTGACTGTCTGAATTATTTAATTTTTCACCTTCAAATACCTAAGCTATTACAAATTTTACTAGCAAAATATATATCTAGTTATGAAAAACTGTATTTACTACATTTTGAATGACTTTTAAAGAATTATATAAAGGAACTTAAAAAAACCTAGTAAGAAATACACTGAAATGAACTTGATAACAAATATGAAAATTATCATCGGTAGTTTAAAAAGGAAAAGGAGATATAAAGGATGGGGGAAAGTATTGTGAAGCAATACCATTCAGGTATGAATTTCCCACTGCATTCACTGTTGAAATCCAGGTTAATCCATGCCTTTCTCAGAGGCCCTGATAAAAGGACAAAAAGAAGCTAATTCTGTGTCCTTGAACAAAAGTATGCCATTCAACATTCTAGTTAGCCATGAGGCCCAGCTTTTCCAGTGAAGAGTAATCATTGAGGTGGGGTGTGTGTGTCATTTTCTTAAGCTTATAGCCACTGGAAATTTGACTACCCTCCAGAAAATGACGCTTACCCATGCTCATACAGCTAATAACAAATTTAGTGGATCTAAAATTAAAATCACACAAAGAAAGACATCGAAAATAGAAGGGGAACTATTTGGGTAGTAGCTAAGGTACATAGGGAAAGAATGTGTATAAGAGAGGATACTGTTGAATGTAATCACAAAACATTGTATATATTTATTAAATGGAGAAAATATATAAAATATTATTTTGATGCCATCTGATTTTTAAGATTAATTTTTGCTATAATTTATCAGTACATTCTTCAAATTCTCTTAGTGGAAAATTACATACTAAAAAATCTCAACACATATATGATTCCTCTGAAGCCCTTTTATTCTATAATCAAATGTAAAAAAAATAAAATTAAGTAAAATAAGAAACATGATTAGCTTTAGAAAAGTTGATATCTGAAATACATTTTAATTTCTAGGTGACAACATAGTTATTAATTCAAATGCCTATTTTGTAAATTCATCTCTGACAATTAGTAAAATGTGTTGAAGGAAGAAATAATACTGTTAAGAGACTGCACTTCAGTGGAAAGTTATATCATAAATAAAGCCACGGAAATCTTGATCATAAGTATTACAATCCATACGAATCCTATGGAGTATATCATGAAGAACACACTATAATTAGAACCTTCTACTTGGAGGTGTTGAAATTCTGCCAAGTAAACTCAACTTGGATGTGCCAGAGAGGCCATTAAACCATTGCCTCTGAGAAAGCTCTGGAAATAATGGAAGGCATCAGAGGAAATGGGAGCAGAGCAATAACCAAAAGAAGTTCTCCTTGTCTTTCTCATAGATTCCTGCATGGTTTGAAACATAACTTTATTAACCCTCCTTGCCAGCTGTTCTCAAATTTCCCTCAGCACCACATCACCACCACACAGGCAAACTTTCATGAAGGACTAGCTTGCTTAGCACCAGCCTTTACAGAAAGGATGCTAGAGGCTGACTTTGCAAGATAATGGCTCTGTGGGTTCCATTTTCTTCATTAGTTTTTATATGCTACCTCCTGTAGACAAATGAAAATGAAAATCATATTCTATTCCTAAGAATAATGAAATTAAATGCATGCATGATGAACAGGACAGATAGGGGACTGTGAAACTATTTCTACATTATGTTTTGTCAAATGATTATCATCACAAAAGCACCTTCATTCAGTATGAAAAAAACGAAAAACAAGATTATACACTTATTCTTTTAATTTATAGAAAGAACACAGGGTAATTAATATGGCCTATGATGACAAGAAAAAAATACAATAAACTACAATATTTACTGTTAGAAAAAGAAAGAAAAATTATGAATAACTTCATTTTCTAGGAAGTTAGTTAAAAATGTATGATCTATGAAAATTAAACATCAGATGAATAAATAGATAGATAAATAAATATTTAATGCAATATAATTAAAGACAAAATAAAAGAATATTGTGCTCAAATCTATGATACTAACATTTAAATAACAACTTGTAATAAAACAAAGATGCTAAAGTTTCCAAAGTATTCCAGAAATATACAGGGACAATTTTCTTTAGAAATAAATTAGAAGCAGAGTTTAACATAGTCATTTTATTATCTGTGCTTTCTGGTGATTGACAAAAGAAAGGGTCTTCAAATTATGATGGCAAATATAAATAGTGTTTCTAATTGCTGCATTTGAAACTCTCCCTGTGATTAATCTTTTTTAAGATTCAAATATTCTGGTCCATTTCCTTTGTCATTAAATAGTCTTATCATCAAATTAAGAAGCTAATCTTGTTGGGCAGTTAGAAAGATAAGGAAGCTTGGAGGCTATTGGCAGTGAGTACCTTCCTTTTAATCACGATTTCCAGTTTCCCTCAAAACAGTAAAAAGGAAAGTGTTATTTTTGTCCCTCAAGATTTAATATACCATATAAAAAATTAGATCCTTGAGGACTTTTTGAAATTCACTGAGAACATAAAACGATAGAATAGAATAGAAGAGCCTAGAACAAACAGAATAGAATCTGAGCTGGACTTCTGGGACTGTGTACATCCAAATATTACATAGTATTTTTTCTTCCCCTAAGAGTTCATTCAGTTGTGCCTGTTAGTTACCTAACAGGGAAACTACTTCTAGAGAAAGCTGATATACCTTAAGACATGCTAAGAAGATGAAAGGAATTAATTATCTCTTTAATGAGATAATTTACTTATTAGTCCCAGGAGCCCCTGCGAGGATGCGATTACTTGACACTGTTCAGATTGCCGCTTTTCTGAGTCTAGCATAATTTTTCCGTTTTCCATCATGTGTCTTTGGACATCAGCCCGATTCCTAAAGCAGGCTTGCCCTGCAATTTGGGCCTTTGTCCATGCTTTCTCTGGCAATCCTATGCTCACGCAGCCGCTCGCAGACCCACATTACTCAACCTGGCTCCTTTCTTGGACCCTAACCAAAGCCTTAGCTTGATCCTTCTTCTCTTCTCCTTCCTTTATGGAGATGCCAGGACTTGCCTTTGCTTGCTTCGCCACTGACCCCCACCCCTGCCACCTCTTAATACATTTGTCCTTGAGGTTCCTTCTGAATTCGTTTTTAAGGTATTTAATAAACAAGAACAATAACTCACAAAAGGAAACCCCCAAATAAAGTGTTCAGTCTCTCCTACAATGCTAACTACTCTCGACCTTGTTAACTTCATACCCAGTATTCAGCTCCTTTGACAGTGAGGCTGGCTGTGGTTCTGAAGGATTTTGTCATGCCCAAGCTGAGCCGCAGTTAGAGTCTCCAGGACAGAAAACCTAGTCTCTTTCTTTAAAGTTTGTTTTCAATTTGGGGCCTCACTATTTAAATCTACATAGGAAAAGTCAAATATTTAGCATTCCTTTGCAATTTGTTTATACACTGATACAATCTATTTTCCTTTGGCTTAATTAGAAATTACTTTGACAATAATAAATTCTAATTTGGTTTAACTATTAATTGGTTCACTTGGGTAATATGTTTAAGGCATAATGAAAAAGTATATATACATATGTGTGTGTGTACATATATATGTATATTTAGATATATATATAATCATCAGCATGTGATCTAATGTAGAGAAAAACAGAAAATTGAAATGTTCAACAATAGAGGACTTCACAGTATAGTAAAGAACCATTACAACTGGAAGATTATGCAGCTGTTCAAAATGATCTTGAATACAATGTGTAATTCCATAGTTATAGCATTATAAAATCATGAAATTTAATAAATTATAATCATGAAATGGACAGTAAAATTTGTATTAATTCTATATATATCTTGGTCAGGTATATGTATGTATAAATTCACCAAAAATAATAACAATATGATTGTTAATTTTCCTGAATCATTTTTGTGTTTCCTATTTCATTTCAAATTTCTGGAATAAGCATGTTATATTCTTTTAAAAGTACACTATACTTTATCTAAAAATCAACTATAACTAACATCATTTTGCTTATCAATATACTTAAAGTATTATCCTGTTAATTCTGATACTATCAATGATATAATCATCTTATGTTTTGGGATTACTTTGCATATCATGTTTAAAAGTTAATAATTATGAGAAATGCAGCTACAATACAATACCTTCTTTAAATACATGGTAAGTGGTTGATTTAGAATATCCTTGTTTGTGCCAGTGCTTATTTGTGGTCATACATGAATTCTGACCAACCTTAGCATCCCTCATTTAAAAGGGGATTCCACCTTGCATTGGTGGCACACGCCTTTAATCCCAGCACCAGGGAGGCAAAGCCAGGCAGATCTCTGTGAGTTCGAGGCCAGCCTGGTCTACATAGCTAGTTCCAGGAAAGGCGCAAAGCTACACAGAGAAACCCTGTCTCAAAAAACCAAAAAAATAAATGCATGAATGAATGAATGAATGAATAAAGAAAGAAAGAAAGAAAGAAAGAAAGAAAGAAAGAAAGAAAGAAAAGGGGATTCCAAGCAAGAACTCTGTGTATGGCCATAGCATTCTTGCAATAATCCTGCCAATAGTAATCATGGAGAATCTAAGTGGAGAATTGTCTGGACACAAAAAAATGGGTGGTTCTACTGTCAAGAAACACTTATGAAAAATGTCTGACCAAACATAGCCCAAAAATCTCTAAGAGAATTGTAGTCAAGGAAATCAAAGCCCCTGCTTAATTGAAATGGAATGTAGCTTCCAAGTTTAAAAGATTAAGAAACAAAACTATGTTAAATGTTTTGGTTCATGACTTCAAGCATTCGGGTCCTTGAGGTAAATCCACTTTCATGGGAAATAGGAGTAACTGTGCTGTGCAGTTAATTTTTCATTTAAAGTTGTTGTTTGTTAGTGAAGCAAAACTCAAACATAAATAAATAAATCCACCAATACTATACATAGAAAATTATTCCACTGTATTTGGAGTTCTGTGGTCAGGCAGCAAGCATTTGTACTACCTTTGCCCAGGCCCTCTTTCCTTCTCATAGAATATCCAAGTGACTTCTCAGTCTAGGAGGAATTCTAAAATGTAGAGAAAAATGTTCCCAGTCTTCCATCCTAGAGATAGAGTATAAGTCACAATTACGTAACAGAAGGTACCATGCATGTACCATTGTCTGTAGCTCCATCTGGTACTTTTACAGACATACATGCAGGCAAAACATGTATGCACATAAAATAAAAAATAAAGAAAAGCATAAACACAGAAAATACTTTAAAAAAAATTAAAAGAATAAAGGCCATCAGCTATGCCCAGATTGTGGCTTTACTATTGTTGATGTAAGTAAATCACATTATTATTTCACTCTTAAATAGGTGAATAATCTAATATTTTATCTATAAGGTAGATGTCAATATAAAGATGAATAAGTAGCATTTACTGAACATTTACAACAGTACAACTCGAGCCTGAACACTTTGCTTTTATCTGAAGAATAGTCATCTTCAGTAGGCACAACCCTGTTTACTATTTACAACATTGTTTACTATTCTCCTAAAAAGATTTGTAAAGTAAGAATTCATTATCAACCATCAAAAAGCAAAACAAAGTATTTCTTAATATTTAGCATAGTCCTGGTTGGCAACATAAGATATAATACTTGTATAAAGATTAAATAAAAAAAACACAAAATTGGATGGAAAATAAAATGTATTTCAAACGTGATGTCCAAAAGTTACAAGTAGGGGACCACAGAGGCTCCCTGGTAAGGCCTTACTCAAGGTCAGAAAGTCTGAGCCTAATAGGATGATTTGGCCAAAGGCAGGGTTACTAGGTGTTTGGAAGGCTCTACACTACTTGGTACTTTATACCTTGACCTTGAAAGGGAGGATCTTTTGCCCCTCCTCTTGCTAATATATTAAAAAGCCCATCACAAATAAACTTGAGGTGACTAGGTGTTGACATTGGGCCCTCCTGAAGCTATCCTGAATCTCTGTCTTCCTCTCTGTCTCTGTCTATATTTCTTTCTATTATTTCTCAATTTCTCACTCCTCCCTCCAAGAACCCTTCAAAAGGTCGAGGCTGGTCCCCAAAACTACCACATACTATTATAGTTTTAAATAGCAAGACACATCAATATTAATGGTATCTGTTAATTAATTATTGATACAAATTATAAAAGTATCAAAATCAAATTTAGCACTATCTCAAAATGATAATAGCTACTCTTAATCTTGCTATTTTGATATTATTAGTAAGCATATGATTTATATGAATTTTAGTTGACATTTGACTACATTTGCTGTACTTCTCTTGGAAGTATGCTATTCTTTCATTCATAATGTTTTAAAGCATTATCCAGATCATAGGTTCTTAGGCCTAACCAGTTGGCTAAAAAGCTCAAGTCACTACAATCATAGGGTTTCTGAAGCAATACTATCCCTTTAGTTTATACCATGCCTCAACACTAGAAATCTCACATGCCAAAAATATTACATATTTTCCTCATTCATAATTTTAGTGGCATGTTCACACATATCTTGGACTGTATCCTTACTAATTCAAAGAAATAAATCCACGTGTATGTTATATACATGTACTTCACAGTTCATTCCTTACATCATTATGCAAATGCTATGCTTAAGGAAAGAAATTTCTGAGGGTGACAAATAAAATAGATACTATTTTAATTGCTTTCATTCTGCTACTCTCAGAGAGTGCTTTTTTTTTTTCCATTTTAAAGAATTTGAACAAGAAATCCACAATGATACATCCACTGTAGACTACTGGCAATGGTTGAGAGAAAGCCTAATCTGACCTAGTCTGGTAATCAGATGGCCAACACCCTCACAGTCATGCTAGAACTCTCATCCAATAACTGATGGAAGTAGATGCAGAGATCCTCAGCCAGGCCCCAGGTGGGGTTCCAGGAGTCCAATTGTGGAGAAAGAGGAGGAAATGTAAGAGTGTGAATTGTTGAGACCAAGATTGCAAAAAGCACAGGGACAAATAGCCAAATGAATGGAAGCACTTGAATTAAGAACCAACGGCTGTGGAGCCCCCAACGGGATCAGGCCCTCTGGATAAGTGAGACAATTGAATAGCTTGAACTGTTTGGGAGGCACCCAGGCAGTTGCACCCAGACCTGTCCTTAGTGCATGAGCTGGCTGGAACCTTGGGCTTACACAGGGACACTTTGCTGAGCCTGGAAGGAGGGGACAGGACCTGCCTGTACTGAATCTACCAGGTTGAGCTGAATCCCCATGGGAGTCTTGGTCCTGGAGGAGATGGGAATGGAGGGGAGGGGCAGGGGGGAAGGTGGGGCCGGGGGCGGGAGGGGGGATGGGGGAGGAAATGGGAACCCATGGCTGATATGTAAAATTAAAACACAAATATAATCAAAAATAAGGAAAAAAAAGAATTTGTTGTTCTTATTGTGTTTGTTTACCAGCTGAACTGAGTCAGTACAGGAACATTGTTGAAGCATTAATGTCCATAATGCTAAATTAAAGCTGAGGATCTAAGTTCTCAGATTTTATGAACTGATTAATTGTCAGCTGCTGGTACTGACTGCTCCCCTAGCACCTCACTGATTTCTTGATTTAAGTATATTTCTGGGAGGATGAAGAAAATGTCCATGTTTTGAAATTCTAATTTCTTATGTGACAATATCTTAGAAATAATTAGGTCACTGAATGAGTCCACATTAATGAGAGAAGTACCCATGAGCAGCTGGGCCGGTTGTCCTCTGTGTGCTCTTAACACAAGATGGAGTGTTTATTGGGGGCCAAAGTGGAGCAGTGTTCATTTGTTTTCCCATGAGGACAGCCCTCTCCTTGGGAAAGAGGTAGCTCAGAGAACACAATGGCACTCCTGGTGCTGAGCACACAGGGTACAGAGTGACACTCAGATTTTCTAAAACTCTTACTGAGGCTGCAATGAGATGAGGAGCAAGGAGCTAAGGCAGCAGACACAGACTATATGGTAACTGCCTCCTAAAGATGTGTGTATGCCTCAAATCTTTAACAGAGGTACTTCTCTTCAGTGAATGTGGGCCAGAGAGGTCATGGCTCTTCATCAGTGAAGTATGTCTGCAGCAGGCATCCTTTGACAAATGCAATGGTAGGTTTGATAAAGACATCAGAATCATTGATTTAAAGAACTGAAGCCTTAAATGATTCTTTGTCATTACTAAATTATGAGTTAAATATAGGAGTAAATACATGCATGGTCAGAGAAGCAGGAAGCAACCACCAGTTGCCTCATACCTCTTCCATTCCTCGATCCAAAAAAGGACAAGATCCTCTTCTCAGCTCCACTTACCACTTCATTCTCCTCTCAATCTACAGTCCTCCAAACCTCTATGGTCAGCTAGTGGCTAGCTCTCTCCTATGACTTCAAGCAAGCTTTACCTGTCAGAATACAAACAAAATATCACATAATACTTGCCCCTTTTTGTCTAAATTAAAAGTGAAGGTTTTAGCAAACATAGTAAAAACTGTATGTAATAAGTACAGTAACTATGTACAAATATATACAGGCAATAATTACACTAACAGTGCCTAGTCCATTTGCACTTGACAAATTCAGAAAAAAATATTGCATTATCTATCCTATCTTGGTGTGTCCAAAGTGTTGTACCTAATACACTTTCTATTCCAATTTACATTATCAACACAAAACTATCTTTTTATGTCTCTTGAACTTATGCGCTTTACACATATTTTATATGTTTTTTGCCTGAATTTGGTAACAAGAAAACTATAACTACAACTATCTAGTCTTCAACTCCATGAGAAACTTGAGGATATAAGATTACCTGAGTAAACATGAAGTAGAGAGCAAACAACTTCCAAAACTAAAAAAATGAGAGAAACAACTGGCTGCCTGAACATTCACCCAAGGTTCCTCTGTAATATTGAGGCATCCATCTTCAGCCTAAAGGTCTAGAATATCTGATAGGATGTTCAGTGAAGTAGGATTTTGATCTTGGCAAAGTTTGTCAGTCACTTTATTTTGTGTCCTGTTTGTCCAATTTGGATAGCATACTCTCAGCAGTCAAGGCTAGGGCAATTTCTTGCCCAGTGTCTAACTTTTGTCATAAAGAAAGTAAACTCCATGTGGAGTTTCTTTGATACCCATCATCTTCTCTGAAATAGATTGGTACTGCCAGGAGCAGACATGTCTCATTGTCATAAAAAAAGAAAACTTATGTTATTAAAACATCTTAAATACTATATTCTATTGATCTCTGAAGTGTTTGAAGACCACCTATCTATCTAAAATATATCTTTTTGACCTTGAAAACATATCTAACATGACTACAAGTTTGATTATAATAGGTGACTAACTACTAATCTACATTTCTTTTATTATCCTAAATAGTTTCTAATAATAACTTTTAAGGACTCGAAAGTTATACTACATTGTCAAGCTATATAGCTACAATACCTTGAATAAAAGTAAAAACATATAAAGTATATTCTAAAAAAACCCTTAAAATTGTATCAATACACAAAAATATGTTAAACAAGAGTAGAAGCATACATATGTATAGCAAAATTAACCTCAAATTAGTATCAATATACAAAATCAATACCAATGTAAAATATCTAAGACCAGTAGCTTCTTTTTTTTGGTTTAAAAGTTGATTCAATAATCTATACCCTTTTATCCTATCATTTCTATATTCTCCCTTAACAAGTATTCTTGAGTTTAGAGAAGGAAATATCCACACTTCATTGAACTAGGATTCTTTAAAAAAAAAATACATTATATGTCTGTAGAGAAAAGCAGAAAAAAAAAAAAAAACATTTGGGAATATTTATGAAATGTTATCCTGTTGTAAATGTGATATAGCAATAGGCCAATTTGCTCTTTTCTTGGGATATTTCCTCTGGATGATTCATCCTTTTCTTTCAGTTGTCTCATTTGTCCAGTATTTTTCACATTCCTTAGTTGGATGGATGCCTTCATTTTCCCACAACGACAAAATAAAATTCCCTGACCCAACCCTAACTTTGGGGAGTTTCCTTTTTGACAGGTTCTATCTGATCAAATGAAAAGCATTTGTTAGTCTTGTAAGTTAGTTTTGTAATTCACTCATTTATGGGTGCTGATCTTTCCTTTAAAAGTCTAATCACCATTTGCATTCTGAATTGTCATTTTCAATAGCCAAAGATTCAGTTAATATTTGTCTAACTTCTGCATCTGATATCATTCTATTTGCAGCTAAAGTCAATCTTTGTGAAAAATCAGTGGAGATTTGTTTTAGAACCTCTATAACTTTATATGGCTAAATTTTCTTTCCCATTTCTTCAACTCTGTCCTAAACATTTGAAGCTGTGTACAGCATAGAGCCAAGGTGTGGTCGTCATATATAGACTGTCTTTGAATATCAGTACAATCTCCCTCACTAAGAAGTTGCTCTTGGGAAATTTCAATACCTCTAGCCTTATTTCATTGTTCACTGTTCCTAGCCTCATCTATCCACTAAGTCTTCCATTATAATTGAAGACCAGGTTCCAATCCTGCTGTAATCAATTCTCCCCAGTCTTCTGGGATAATTCTGTTACTAGTTGACCATGAATTTAACATCTGCCTCACAAAAGATGAATGTAAACCATATGATTGTTGATTCCTTAATCTCCTCAAATTTAACATTTCCACAGAAATCCAGTCAGCTCTTACATAGCCTTGGGGATTCCCATCAGTTGGCAGTTTTTCCTTTATGGTGATTGGATAAATTAAGGTTTTTTGTTTGTTTGTTTTTGTTTTTGTTTTTGATAATTTGGGGCTGTTTCTTTCTAATTCCATAATGTAGTGGTGAGGTTGGTACTCTGTTAAATTCCTATGTCTTTGTATGAATAGCTCTATTTTCTGTTTTAGTAAGTTTTTCTAAGGCTTCTAACTTATCAGTCAAAATTGCATTATTTTCTTTAGTAATTAGCTGTAGGGATTGCATATAATCAGTCAATTTTTCATATTTGGCATTGATATCAACCAAAATATTTTAGAGATAAAACAAGAATTACCAAACTGATAATGATTATAATTAACAGTATGTAAGCCATAGCTAAGTTAATTATCCCCTCAATTAATTATTCCATTTTTGAGCCATCCATTGTGGAATCAGAGACATAACTCCCTTCATGATAATAATGTTTCCCATTTTCTAACATGGGGAAAAAAATCTCTCTCTCTGTCTCTCTCTTTCTCTCTCTCTCTGTCTGTCACACACACACACACACACACACACACACACACACACACACACACACACAAAATTCCTCTGTTTAAAAAGTCCCAGGAAGAACAGGAAGCAGCCACCAGTTGGTTCCTGCTTCTTCTGTTCCTCCATCCAAAATGGCTGAGATTCTCTCTCAGCTGCAACCTTACCACTTCCTATCTCCTCTCTTGTCTACAGTCCTCCAAACCTCTATGGTCAACTTATTTGTCAGACCACAATCAAAATGTCACACAACAAAGAAGTTTTTCTGTAAGGAATAAAAAATGTCATTGTTTTAAGTAAGGGCTAGTGTCACCTTAGTTTGAAGTAGGGTTAGTTTTTCCATCTCTGGGGATTACAAATAGCTTCATAAAAAGTCCATGCATGTCATTGCTGTTTTGTGAGCTTAGCTGATATTAGTGAGTTTAAATGTGTGGAGTTTGTGTTTATATATAATCCATGTTGTATATTTACAGTCAGAAATGTGTATCCAATTATGTTTTATATTGTTTTATAATAATAAATAAATAAATTTCAGGATTATTTTTAAAATAATTATTAGAAATAGACATGAGCTGGTTTTTGGAGCTCATTACCTGTGATAAGAAGCCTTGTTCAGTCTAATGCAGGGGAGAGGGGCTTGGTCCTGCCTTAACTGAATGTATCAGGCTTTGGTGACCCCCTTTGGGAGCCCTTACCCTTTTGGAGAAGGGAATAGGGAGAGTTGGAGGGGGTGTGGGAGCAAAACAAAAGAAACATTCAACATCCTTAGTCATTAGGGAAATGCAAATCAAACAAATAGATATGCAGGGTGTCTTAGTCAGTGTTCTATTTCTGTGAAGAGACACCAGGAGCAAGGCAACTCTTGTAAAAGAACACATTGAATTGGGGGTTTGCTTGTACTTTTAGAGGATTAGTCTGTGATTCTCATGGAGGCTGACATGGAGGCTTGCAAGACAAGTGTGCTGGACAAGAAGTTGAAAACTATATCCTGACCCACTCAGAGGCAGGCAGAGTGAGAAACTAGAACAGGTGTGGGCTTTGAAGTTTTAAGAGTGACACATTTTCTCCAACAAAGCAACCCCTAATCTTTCCAAGCAATTCACCACCTGGGAACCAAGTATCCAAATGCTTGAGGGGCCTGTTAGTTCTGTTCTCATTTAAATCACCACATTAGATGACTGCAGAATCAAGTTTCTACCCTTCCTTCCTTTTGTTAAAGGTATAATAGAACACACACTTGGGTGGGATATGAATTCTACAGTTCAAACACTGCATCTAAGGTCATTAAAACCATTGTTATGATTTTAATGTCCAAAATTTAGTTGCTCAATGTGCAGTCAGGTTCAAATTAAAAGGTTCATTTAGAAAGCCAATTTTATAAAGATAATTAATAATTTAGAAATATGGTAATTTGGTTAAAGTTTGACATTTTTAGAAAAAGCCTGCATTTGTATATCAAAAACTGGAATTTAGATTATTGTGGTACATAACTTATCAACCAATTTATTAAAAATTCTTATTATAGTACTACTATTGAGTGATTAAATATTGAAATCAACTTAAAGAAATTTTCAAAGATGTCTCTCAAATGGAAGAAAGAGTGAGGGAGAGTCTTTCATTTTGATATTTACCTCAACCTCCCAATTAGAAGGCTCTAGTTGAATATAATGGGAAGCTGTTGACTAGAGAACCACAGCTAGTAGGTATCAGTTAGTTAATAGTACATCTTGAGAGGTGTAGCCGACAGAGTGAGTCATTTAACCATATGTCTTAAATCCACAGCCAACAGGAGTCAGTCAGTTAATGGTATATCCTGGGACATATAGTTAGCAAATCAGTCAGTCTGTGTTACATTTTGAGAAAGCATAGCAAACTGATATCAGTAATATTCAGAAGAGCAAGCACAAACATTAAATGATCTTAAGAGGAAATGGTCAACACTGAGAACAAGTGACAAATATTTTCTTAGCCTATTGCTCATTGAAAATCAGCTTGTTCCTATTTCAAGCAAAATATTAGCTATAAAATAGGAACATAGATACATCTGTCCTCAGAGATAGTGTTATGTATTTTGCAATTTTCTTAATGTTATAATAATTTAAATAAAATGACCCATTGCCTTAGGACCTTACACAGTTTGAAAAGTGTCACCTTAATAGGTGAGAAATTTGAAAGAAGAATCTGTGACTTATCTTCCAATTAAGTATACAATGTCCTATTCATCATAGCTTCTTTCAAAGTTCTAAGATAATTCTTGCTTACATTATAATAATACAGATCCTAAGGCAACATTATAAGAGAACCACAAACCTGATCCCAAATCTATGCTACATATAATACATACCAATGACACGTAAAGTTAGCTACACATTCTGAAGTGCTTGTCATTGATAATTCTGTTAAATCATTCTCCTTCCTATGATCTATTTGCAAAAATCTAATGACCAGTTATCTTTTGGGTATTTTCTTTCTATTTATCAGCTGGAGTGAATATAATTTAAATTGTAACATTTAGTAAACTCCACTGAACCCAAGTGAAATCCTAGTTAACTAAAGGGAAGAAAAAACTTTTGAAGCAGTCTATAGCTTCAATTTTTGAAAGACAATGTCAAAAATTATTTAGAAAGTAAAAATAGAACAAAAATGGAGTTGTAGATCTTAAGCCTGAGCCCACTACAGTGCAGGATCAGATAGACAGACTTTTGCTGAGTGAAACCATTTCTGAGCCCAGAAGATGTACTGGGATTCTAGACTCTGCATTGTCATGCTACCATCAGTATAAGATCCAGCAGAACACAGACACTTTGCCAGTAATGTAGGGCCTACCAATACACAGTCAGCAAACTTTTAAAAGTGTGTGCTTCTAGTGATTTATCCCAGAAAGAATATTTATTGGCTCCCAAAGCTCCCATCATTTGATCATGATTCAAATGAGGCTGCTCTTGCTTATTATTGGCTAAGTCTATGACTGACTATATTATTGGTTAGCAACACCTCAGGCCAAATACAACCTCCTTCCCTACCATCTCTGGAAGGTATTTTAAACTGAAGATGTGAGGAGGCTAACACATATACTTATTGTAACCCCTTTGCAGAAAACCTACTTTAATTATATTCAACTAGTCAATTAGCAACTTTGAGCCCAACAGTTCAAAAAGATAAAATAGAGTTGGGAAGTATTTTCTTTACCAGCACAGGTTGTGGTGTGGCTGCAGTTCCAGGAGCACAACTGGATCCTTCAGCATTCCTACAGTGTGGGAGGCTGATAGCCCCTGATGTACTGAACTCTGCTGTGATTTTAGGAGCCAGAACTAACAGGTTAGCCTGGCTCATTCAACTCCTCCAATGATGTTTTACTGTACAGAAGACTCAGCACATTTTCTTCAGTTTAAATCTTGAGCATAAAATTTCATTGAAGGGATAGCCTAACAGACTTGTTGATACCTGTGAGATGGTTTATGTGTTCAGAATAATTTCAAGAGCAGAAGAACACATTAACTTTGTAGTAAGGAATCCACAAATGTTGGACACTCAGTCATAAAACAAATTAAATAAATCCTGAGGTGTGGTGCATAAAGGCTAGAGGAAACAGCCTTTTGTGGTTAATGGGGTTTTAATAAGACATTCAGGTTCTAGAACATTAAACAACAACTACAACAAAACAAACAAACAAAAGCCTCAGTGGGTTTTTTGCTTATAATTCTTAAATCACATGGTTTAAATTAGAATGAGCCCTGAACCTTGGCCATCCAAATGGTGCTGTAATTCCTCCCATTTCTTTGCTGGAGACTTACAGGACTGAACTTTAGGAAGCACAGAAGTTCAGCTGTTCCACAGCTTTTGCTACTCTGACCCTTTGCCACACTGTTTAAGGTAGAGAAAAGTTTTCCTGAAATTCTTTTGCTGTAGTCATGACATTTTTGATTCTTACAAAATGTATGCTAAAATTACATCTCCAGTATGATGTGGTTTGATCATGGGGGCCCATCTCCATGAGTGGATTAATGCTGGAGAAAATGTGAACAAAACTCCCTGAAAAGCTTGGTCTAACTGTGAACAAAAACTCCTGTATATTCAGAGACTGATGGATCCATTGGAATTTCAGTATTGTGAGAGATTGGAATTCCATGGGTTCAGAGGCTAATTACATTGTCCTTGGCTAGCTTTAGCCTTCCTGAACAGCCATTCCTTGGCCCACTCTGTATCTGCACTTACACCTTGTGATAATAAATAAAAACCTATTAGAAGCTATTTACTCAGAATTATCATCTAGTGATTAAAAAAAATAAACCAACTTTGACGCTATTAACTTAGCACAACACTGGCTTCCACCAATCAAAGAGCTAAGAATGCTATCAGAAAGCATTTTGGGTCTATAGAAAAGCTTCCTCCATCTTAATATATCTGATCTCTGATATACCTACCAATGTTTTTGAAACATGCCTTGACTTATGATTTTCTTTGTTCTATAAAACTGTAAAATCTCTGTGAAGCTGATTCCCCATTGGAAAATGAAATTTGTGGTAAACTAAATCCATATTCCCAGATCATTAGTACTCATAATGACTCCAGAATAAACAATCTCTTATTCTCTTTAGGATGATACCTTTGGGTTTTTTGTTTTGTTTTGTTTTGTTGTTGTTTTGAGATAAGTGTTTCTCTGTGTCACTTTGGAGCCTGTCCTGCAAAGCACTCTGTAGACAAGGCTGGCCTTGAACTCAGAGATCCTCCTGCCTCTGTCTCCAGAGTGCTGGGATAAAAGGCGTGTGTCACCACATCTGGTAGAGACCTGTGATTTTTATATTGATAATAGAATTAAGGTTTTGTTCTGATCTACTTTTCAGCTATGGGAGCTGTTTCTTTGCCATTAGGGAAGAAAAACCATGGTTACCAGATGGTAAACCTACCATTGTCTTGACTTTGGACTTCCCAAACTCCTAGAATTTGAAAATAAGTGTTTAGCCAGGCAGTGGTGGTACACTCCTTTAATCCCAGCACTTGGCAGGTGGAGCCACATGGATCTCTGTGAGAAAAATCCTGTCTTGAAAAAAAAAAATTAAAACAAAACAAAACGAAAAAAAAAAAAGAAAGAAAAGAAAAGAAGTACCTGCCTTTTATAAATGCCTCCACACAGGTAGTCTGCCATTGTATCATCAGACGATCTACAAAGCCATTTGATAGCATGTGTCCACATTAGATCTGATCGTAAGAAAAAACGAAGTGATATGAGTAACAAGAGCCAGTACTTTCAGAAGGCTCTCTTGTATTAGGTGATAAATTACAGTGGTTAAAAACATAATAGTTGGTTCCAATTTGTCTTCATTGTGCTTTGAAAGAAAGAAAGATAAAGGAATTATAGTAGAGTAACTTTTATCTTCACCATTCAATATTTCATAGCCAGTTTCTCATTTTGTCTGCTGTACTAATGCTCCAAAGCAACTACTCAGACAAATCCATTAGTTATCATCCAGAACCTTTTGCTGCCATACCAGGGTAACTGGAGGGCTGGTATATGAACCTCCTTTCATCCTTTATTCTCACGTGGATCTTTTCTGCTCCAGCTTTTAAACAGAGTGCAAAGTCCTATCCCCATGCTAGTTCTTATTTCAAAATACTTATAGTGATTTGGCTGCCCTGACTACATTTAACTAATGACACTGATTCATCTTCAAGAAAATATAAATTTTCTTTAGGTCTCATCCCAACAAGCACTCTTCATCCTTTAAGATCCCCATAGCACATATAAAGTCAGACTAAGGAAAATTTCTTGATTAACTAAGCTCAAATGTATATTGACAAAATTCTAGGGACTAGATAGTCACAATTCATTTTATGAATAATAAATAAAGTATCAAGGAACTTAAGTTGAAATCTTTCTGGATTTTAATAAATGAATTCCTGGAGACTGTCCTAGGTTGATGAATGGGGAATGGTTTGCCCTCTTTGCTTTATTGGTTGATTAAATCACAAACTCAGTCTTTATTCACATGGAAGTTAGAGATAGATAATTCATTAGCTCATTCATTAATTATATCCACTGAAGGGGGCAAAATAATCTCCCACAATAATTATAGTGATAAATACTTTGATTAGTGTCAATACCCATGGAAAGTTCTTTAATAACTCTTGCTGCCAAGAGGATCCTGAGGCTACATGACAACTTAATACAATGTGATATCTCAGAAGGATATTGGAGAATAAAATGCCAGAAAAATCCTTGCAAAACCTTAGGAATTATGGCCTTCTGTTCATAGAGACGTGTCAGTATTAACTTCCCAGCTTGGAAAAAACATAAAATAGCAGTATAAGGAAAAATTAATCTGAAATATGAACACTCAGCACTCACCTGTCAAATTTTTATGAATCTAAAATTATTGCAAAATTTAATATGTATTTATAAAACAAATATTCTACTTTTTTATTAAGCTTTTGAGATAAATATGGAAGGTGACACCCATGAAAAACAACTTTGTCAGCTGGGCGGTGGTGGCGCACGCCTGTAATCCCAGCACTCAGGAGGCAGATGCAGGCAGGTCTTTGTGAGTTCGAGGCCAGATAGAGCAAGATCCAGGAAAGGCGCAAAGCTACACAGAGAAACCCTGTCTCGAAAAACCAAAAAATAAGAAAAAATAAAAAATGACTTCGTACTTAAAACCATGAGGTTTGATCAGGCAGAAGGAATTTTTTAAATCTTAAATTTGTAATAATTATTTAATTCTTAATAAGCCAATAAAAGCTACAAGAAGCAATAGACACTGTCATATACAATACAACAAGCATGTATTGAGATGATACTGAGATGGAGCCTGCTCTGAGGACTGTGAGTTACATATACTTATCAGAATTTGTGGACAGCTCTTCAGAATCCACCAAAAAGAGCACAAGGAAGTAAATAAAAGGCTCAGGTTAACAATAAATTATCTTTGTTCAACCATTAAAGATACTTGAGTCTATTCTCTTATTTTTGCTTTATTCTCAATTTATCCTCAATTCTGCTTCTTCTCTTATTTTTGCAGTGCTGAATATCAAATCCAAGACTTTATGATCATAGTCAAGACTTCTACCACTGAGTTCTATCTACAGCCAAGAAAGTTAATATTGATGGTGTCATGTCACCATACTGAAATTAGTTCATATATTCAAGGATTCTTTTAAACTAAATTATATGAGTTATTTCTGAAAATATGATCAAAACCATTACCCTGGATTATTTAAAGTATCTATCAAATACACCATTTAAGTTATTTTCAATATCAATATTATCCTTAAATATTTCATTATCTATTGACTTCTTACTGTGGAAAAGAAGAGTCCCTGAGTAACAGTGTGAGAACTGACAAAGGTAAGTGAGGTTCATCTAGAGTCTACCCATAGGGAGCTATTGATGCCATAAACACATGGTATACATGTAGAAGTTGCATAAAATCATCCATGTAAACTATACTTGCCATGCTGGATACTCTGGCATCACACCTAATGTCTGCAAAGTCTTCTAATCTTTCCTTTAGCTTCTGAAGCGAATGGAAATCATAAAAATAAATAAACAAACAAACAAACAAATAAATAAATAAATAAATAAATAAAATCACTGAAGGGTCTTGGAAATGACATTTGGCTATGTTTTGGTTGTGTTATAATTCAAAGAAACTAATAGTTTATAACTTTAAAATTGTTATTAGTTCTGAGGATAACTTCAACTAGTCTTGCCTTTCATGATTCTTTTGAAAGAACAACTGAAATATCCAAAACTTACTCTATATCATGTCATATCAAAGAGCATTGTCTCTGGCCAGGAGATATATTTATAATAAAAAGAAGATTCTGTCATTGAGAAATAGCTATTGTATCAGCTATCACGTGCTCTGTAAGTCTAAATTGCTATCTAGTAGCATGATACCTACATTCTTAACATACAAGCACAATATGATGTTTATTCTACAGTCAGAGAAATCAACAGGTAAAAATGTAAGAGATGTCACTTATATTTTTCTACAAATCCCTTTCTAAGCTCCCATTCCTGCATCAAGAGAGCATAAAAACATCTACATTGAAGTAGAATATGAAGCTGACTGACCATAATGGTTCCACTAAATTATGGAGAAATAGAAAAGTAACAGCCAGCATTGACTGAGATAATTAAAGTGGATAATCAAGAGAACACTAGGGGGTGTGGATATGGTTCAGCAGGTAAGAGAGCTTACCAAACAAATGTGATGCCTTGCATTCAAATCTTAAGCATCCTAATAAAAATCTGTGCATGACTATACCAGCATCTCTAATCATAGCACTGTGGAAGGCACAAAGAGGAGGTACCCTGGGCTTGCAGAATAAAAGCCAGGCTCCATGGATCATGAGAGACCCTGTCTCAAATAAATAAGGTAGCATCTGCCAGAACAGAACACCCTATGTCCTCTTTTGGCATCTGTACCCACATATATTCGTGCACATATACCACATACGCATATAAATAGCACATACACACATATGTGCACATACACAAAAAAGGAGGAAAGAAGATTATCATTAAAAGGGACAGACAAGCTAATGAACGTAGCCTTTTCTAAGGTATTGCTTAGTGCTCTGTATGTAAAGTGATGTCA